>NC_141700.1:509922225-510522225 GCF_964263255.1 Lissotriton vulgaris | reverse complement strand
CAAAGAACATTACTCCTGCAAAATCAAAGGAGGTGGTTCGGGACAAGGAAAGTGACTTATTGGACCAGACTCATGTCCTAGAGCCACAGTTGGGTTCTCCAGGTTCAGCATCGGCTGCGGAGGTGGAACAATCTCCAGTGCAGGATCCTCCTGCCAAGAGACGGAGAATCGCAGAAGAAAGATCTCGCTCGAGGTCTTCCTCTGGATCTCTGGTGAGTCTTTCCTCATCTTCCTCATCATCTCGGAGTGGCAGATCCTCGGATGGACAGAGCGGCGCATCTAATAGGGGGAGGTCCAAATCCCCTGCAAGATCGCAACAGGATCGAACGGATCAACCTCCACGGTCACGTACACCTGCGAAGGATCCCGTCCACAAGTCTCCTTCTGTTCATCTTTCCCCAAGGTGGAATAGACCTCTTCATCACTGGGCAAAGGACAAGGAGATGGCAGATCGCCTAAAGCGATATCGAGACCAACCTCTTCCCCGCAGAGAACGGTCTCGTTCTAAGCACTCAAGTAAGAGACATTCTCGTCACAGAGAGCGATCTCGTTCCAAGACGCGTTCTAGCAGAAGATCTAGGTCCAAGAGGACACGTAGTTCTTCAAGTGCGTCGAGAACGCGATCTCACAGGGAGTACTCCCCGACTCTTACAAACAGTCCACGCTCAAGAGTGTCTCCAACTGAGGATATTTTCTCGTTCCAAGATATCTTGGGCAGGGGAGCCCTGAAATTGGGAGTACCGATGACAGCTCCACAAGTCAAGACGACTGTCGTATTCGAAACCCTGCAACATAGATCAGCACCCAAACCGTTGTTGCCGTTGGTTCCGGGTATAATGGAACATGTGAATGAAGTCTTCCTCACTCCGGCAACGGTGAAGTCCGTTCCAGCGAGGATTCTCAAAAAGTATCGTCCTCCGGAAGAGGATCCTCTGTTCCTCAAAGCTGATCCCCCGCCAGATTCAGTGATCATTACGGCGGCAAGAAAATCCAATGCGGTGGCTTCCTCATCCACGGTACCTCCGGATAAGGATAGCAAGGTGCAGGACTCATGGGGGAGAAGGGCGTGTAACACCTCAGCCTCTTTCCTCAAGGTCTCCAACGCGGAAGCCCTGCTCGGCAGGTATGACAGGTCTCTGTGGGACTCACTTCAGAGATTTACCGCAAAACTTGCTGAGGAAGATAGAAAGGACTTTGAGGAGGTTCTGATGGAGGGCAGTCAAGTCTCCAATCAGATTATAGGATCGGCAGCAGATGGGGCAACGCTGGCTGCGCATGGCTATGTGCACGGAGTTACAGCAAGGAGAACATCTTGGTTACGCCTCACAGCATTAAAACTAGAGGCTCAAGCAAGAATCCTAAACCTTCCTTTTTCAGGCACATCTCTTTTTGGAGCAAGTGCGGATGAGGAGATGCAGCGGATGAAGACCGAGTTGGACACTCTCAAAGCGGTGGGACTCGAGAAGAAAAAGGAATTCAAGAAGAAATTCCGTTCGAACAACAAAGGTTATTCGAAGCAGAGGGTTCAAACCCCTCAATGGCAGAAAGGCCAGAACCAGCAGGGCCAGCAAAAGGCACAGTACAAAGGCAAGGGCAATTCCAAGGGAAATGGAAATCAGCGCCAAGACAACAACTTCAATAAAGCTCAGCAGAAGCAATGAGTCTTCACTTCCCCCAGCGCCGTTACCCACTCCAGTGGGGGGAAGCATTGCACATCACAGGACAGAGTGGCAGGCCATTACAAAAGATCAATGGGTGTTGTCTACGCTGCAGAATGGGTACTGTCTTCGTTTCCATCGTCTACCTCCACACGTTTCCCAGATGTCAACATCAAGCCACCAGCTACAAAGGTTAAAGGCAGAAGTAGCTACACTCCTCGAGAAAGAAGCCATCGAGAGAGTTCCGGTGTCCCAAAGGGGGAAAGGAGTGTACTCGAGGTATTTTCTGGTCAGAAAAAAGGGCCAAAAGGAAGAATACAGGCCCACTCTGGACTTGAGAACACTCGATCTGCATGTCCGAAAAGAAAAGTTTCGCATGTTGGCGCTTTCACCAGATATATCCACATCTCAGGCAGGGGGATTGGATGTGTTCGATGGACCTTCAAGATGCGTACTTCCATATACCAATACGGCAAGATCACAGGAGATTCCTTTGATTCCGGGTGGGGACCTCTCGCTACCAGTTCAAAGTCCTTCCGTTTGGGTTGAAGCCGGCTCCCAGAGTGTTCACCAAGTGTGTCGCAGTGGTGGCGGCAGCTCTACGCCGCAGGGGAGTCTTCGTATACCCATACTTAGACGATTGGCTGTTGAAAGGTCCAACTCCAGGCAATGTAAGGAATCAATTCCAGACATGCATAGAACTTTGTCAGCGTCTACGTCTACATGTCAACTACAGCAAGTCTGTCTCACAGCCCACTCAGAAGATCCACTTCCTAGGAGCTCTGCTAGACTCCGAAGTAGGAAAAGTGTTTCCTTCGGAGGAGAGACAGTTTTCGATGGCCCTCAAGTGCCAGCAAGTTCTTCTCCACAGGTCCCAGAAGGTGCGGAAGATAGCCTCTCTCTTGGGGTCGATGGCTTCCTGCATCTTCCTAGTACCGAACGCCAGACTTCGGATGCGTCCTCTTCAGCAGGATCTGGAGGACAAATGGGACCAACACTCAGATCGATGGGACGATCGGATCACTTTGTCGGAGGTAGCTCAATCTTCCCTCCAGTGGTGGACAAAGAGACAGAACATGCAGGTGGGAGTTCTCTTCCATCAACCTCCTCCAACACAAACGATCATCACAGATGCATCATTACAAGGATGGGGAGCGCACATGGGACCCCTACAAGTGCAGGGTCTGTGGTCTCCCAAGGAAAGCACTTATCATATCAACTTGCTGGAATTGAGAGCGGTTCACCTGGCTCTCAAAGCGTTCCTTCCCTCGCTTCAAGAGAAAATGATTCTAGTACAGACGGACAACACCACCACGATGTACTATTTGAACAAGCAGGGAGGAACACGCTCAAGGACTCTGTCACTGGAAGCTCAGCGCATCTGGCATTGGCTTCTAGCTCGCAAGTTGTCTGTTCAGGCAGTCCACCTCCCAGGAGAGCAGAACGTGAGGGCGGACGCACTAAGTCGGCACTTCGAAGACAGAGAAGACTGGGTTCTCAACGACGAAGTGCTAGACGACATTTTCCAGTCTTGGGGTCGTCCTTCAATAGATCTCTTCGCAGACGACAAACACCAAATGCCCAAGCTTCGCCTCCAGGTTCTATCGACCAGGAACGAGAGGGAATGCTCTGTTAATGGACTGGTCAGGGCAGTTTGTGTACGCCTTTCCACCCCTTCCGCTGATCCCGAAGGTGGTGAGCAAGCTGAACCACTCGTGCACAACGATGATCCTGATTGCCCCCGACTGGCCGAGACAATGGTGGTACACAGACCTACTTCACCTGTCAGTGTCTCCTCACAAGAGGCTTCCATGCAGGCAGGATCTGTTGTCGAAGATGAACGGGAGGATTCACCATCCCAACCTTCCGTCACTGAACTTGGCAGCATGGCTCCTGAGGTCATACAGTACGGCCATCTAGGGCTGCCACAGGACTGCATGTCCATTCTGAAAGAAGCACGACGCCCTTCCACTAGACATTCTTATGCATGCAAGTGGAAGAGATTCTATATGTGGTGCATGCAGAATGGTCACAATCCGGTAAAAAGTCAGGAAGAAGCAGTTCTCCCATACTTGTTGTACCTGACTATAGCAGGTTTGAAGTTTAACTCCATTAAGGTGCATTTAGCCGCTATTACAGCTTATAGGCGATCACCTTCACAAACTTCTTTTTTTCAGCTTCCTGCAGTAAAAGATTTCCTGCAGGGTCTAAAGAAGGTGTACCCTCCTGTACCTTCTCCTGCTCCGCCTTGGGAGCTGAACCTAGTCCTATCAAAATTGATGGGTTCGCCTTTTGAGCCTATTCATAAAGCTTCTTTACAGCATATTTCCTGGAAAGCGGCTTTTTTGATAGCGATTACGTCAGCCCGTAGGGTGAGCGAAATTCAGGCCCTATGTACTAAAGAACCATATACAGTCTTTCATCTGAACAGAGTGGTGCTTAGAACACATCCTTCTTTCCTGCCTAAAGTGGTATCAGATTTTCATGTCAATCAGTCTATCTCTTTACCCACTTTCTTTCCTAATCCCTCTACTCCAGCTGAGAGGGCGTTACACTCTTTGGACCTGAAAAGGGTTTTAAAGTTCTATCTGGGCAGGTCCAAGTCTATTCGACATTCTGATCAATTGTTTGTTAACTACGGATCGATCAGAACTGGTCATGCAGCCTCGAAACGTTCTATCTCCAGGTGGATCGGTTCGTGTATCAAGCTTGCTTTCCAATTGGCACAGAAGACTTTAGGGGGTTCCCCTAAGGCGCATTCTACTAGAGGTAGAGCAGCCACGCCGGCTTACCTGCAGGATGTGCCCATGTCTGAGATTTGTAAAGCGGCGACCTGGAGGTCTGTCCATACATTTACCAGACATTACTGTCTAGATTCTGACACGAGAGCAGATACCCAGGTGGGCCAGGCCTCCCTGAGGAATCTGTTTAACAGCTAGAGTTTTTTGGCTGTTATGATTTGGTTGGTTCATGTACTTCTCATTTACCTGCAGGTGGTTGATGGGCTTGCTATTCTATTCAGTGCTTATGACTATTGATGAGGATCCCCTGGAAGAGAAGGATAAGTTACTTACCTGTAATCCTAGTTCTCTTCCAGGGGTATCCTCATCAAAGTCATAAGCAACCCACCCGCCTCCCCAGGTAAATGAGATTTGGTACTGTTTTTCAATCTTGTGGTTGAGCCCTGTCTTCAGGGTTATGCAAAGAACAACTGACCTAACTGTCACCCCTGAGGCATGATGGGAAGCCTGGGGTCATGGCTGCCTTAAAGGCATGGTGCCAGTTATTGTAAAAATGGTTTCATTTTCTATGATATTGTTTTGAATTGAATTGAATTGAATTGAATTGAAATGATCTTTATTCGGATTATAATAAATCCATAAAAGTACATACAGAATGAAACATTTTAAAATACATTAAAAACATATATAAAAAGTTAAAAAACGTTAAAAACAACCCAATTGGGCATGAGCAGCATGTTACATAGAGTGCGTGATACAAAAAATACAAAACGTTGTACAATCAGAAAATGCATTCATGAGTATCTGTTTAGCCAATACCAATAGTCATTGATTCCGTACATATAATTAGTCATCTATACTGGTTGAATTTAGATTTAAAGTGCATTATGCGTACATAGACCATTATGAATGTTCCATGCTTGCTCTAGATTTCACACAGGCTTTTATGAAGCAGCTTATAGTGTATATAATATCATCAGTTGGTAACATTTGCAAAAATTTGAATGCCAATTTAAAATCTCTCAAATTGTATTTTTTAAATATCGGCATTAAATAGTGATGGATATACAGTTTATAGTGGCCACAGAAAATAAAGTAATGCAATAAACTTTGTTTCCCTCCGGCAGAACATGGACAATCAAGTTCTTCTAGATTCTTATTATAGCCAAGTGGAAAACTCAGTAAATTTACAATACTACCATCTCGGAACCTAAATAGAAGGCTCCGGTTCCATCTTCCTATTGGTTTCGACAAATATCTACAGGGTTTGTGAGGTTTATTTAAATTATCGCTTCCTGTCTCAATCAGTGGAAGATATTTAATAATCGCAGGTTTCACTAGCACAGTTCTCATACGTTCCTCTTTATATATTTCAAACAGTGCCCGTTTAACAATATTCTTATGAGCAGGGACAATGGTATTTGGGGAGCTAAACAAAGAGCCGAGTCCCACGCTCAACAGGCTGGTATTGACTGCATTTAGCCAGGGTATGAGATGGGATCGTTCATGTAGTAGACAGTCTGTGATTATACTGCGGGTCAGGGAAGCCGCTGGATTTGTCCATAATTTTATCCAAAAAAGCGTGGGCCTTGACCTAATGAAATCCGCTATATATGGCAACATAAGTTCTTGGTGACAAATGAAAGTTGGCGCGCATGAAGTGCCACCCAACACCTTCCTGCAGAATCTATTTTCCTCCAGCTGCAGAGGCAGACTGTTGCAGTAGCCCCACACTTCTGCTCCATATGTCCCAGTTGGCTGACATTGGGTGCGGTAGATGTTTAACAGGGGCGTAATCACATCAGCCGTTCTTGGTTGACGAAGGGACAAGATTGAATTAATGGATTTACCAATCTTATTTCTTGCGTGGGCAGTGTGATGCTGCCATGAACCAGTATTGGAGAATAATAACCCTAAATAGGGGAAAGTGCTGGTGCATTTTAATTCATTATTACCACTTTTAATTGAAAGAATGTTGTATCTTTTTGGTCCACAGTTCATGATAAACGATTTTTTAAAATTAGTATTTAAACCTAAATCCGACATAAAAACAACAAACCCTGTAATTAATGAACGCAAAGCATTAGGAGTACGCCCCATTAGTACTGCGTCATCCGCATAAAGTAGGGTGGTAATGGGGGAGCCATTAATAATTGGGACGTCCTTGGAATTCTTGCACAGGGCAGGGCTCAAACCATTAATATATAAAATGAAAAGCAAAGGGGCGAGTACACAGCCCTGTCGGACGCCTCTTCTAATAAAAATATCATCAGATAATTCACCATCATTGTTAATGCGTACTCTTGCCTTAAGGTCCCTATGTAGATATGAAAGAAAATATACTAATGCATCATCTAAACCATAATCGAGCAATTGTGACCATAACCTAGAACGATTGACAAAATCAAAAGCGGAACTCAAATCCATAAAACCTAAATAAAGAGGGGATTTTTTAACAATAATATATTTGGCCATGATCAGATTTAAGTTGAGACACTGCTCAACCGTGCCAACATGGCTTCTGAACCCCAATTGGCTGCAATGAAGCACATTATTATCCTCAGCCCATTCCCTTATCCTCTTAAATAGTACCCTGCCAAGGACTTTTAGTGTGTTGTCGATCAGTGAAATCGGACGGTAGCAGGCCGGATCAGACCTGTCACCTTTCTTAAATATCGGTACGATGACACTGTTTGACCAGGATTCAGGGATTGAGCTGTCGGACAGATTGTTAAATAGGTTGCATAATAAAGGGGCCCAAAAATTAACTTCCGATTTAATCTGGTCAATAGATAGACCATCAGGGCCAGGGGCTTTATTACTGGCGCTCTCCAAGATTGCATCCTCCACCTCAGATATTAGAAAGTTCAGTTGTTTGGCGTTATTTAATGAGGATGCAGAATCTATAATAGGGGCTGCTACAGTATAGATTTTGGAGAAATGCTCCACCCAGACCTCACCGTTTATGTTACAGTTAATAGGTTGGATGTTTGAACCAAAGGACCTGAGTGATTTGACTTCTCTCCAAAACCCCGCAGTGTCTTTTAGCGAGGCAGTCCGTGTAAGTGACTCCCAATGGTTGACCACTAAGGCCTCGGATATTGTTTTGCAATGCAGCCTGAGGGCTAACAATGTCTATTTATAAGCAATTTTCAGGATTTATGAGTGGTTTGACTCATTAAAACACAAAGTTCAAGGGTTTTTTGACCTAATGTGTTTTTTGATTCCTTACTAATTGCAGTTCATGTATATGTGTTTGCATTGTTTAGCCTCAGTTTTGGGGCTGCATTGATGTGAGAAAAATGATATATGTACATACATATATGTGGAGCGAGATATATGTGTTTTATACATATATATTTTTATATTGTTTCCGGGGTCCCGCACATGGGCGGGAATATTCAGTGCTTATGACTTTGATGAGGATACCCCTGGAAGAGAACTAGGATTACAGGTAAGTAACTTATCCTTCTTCCTAGAAACACTGCTCCCAACACAAACTAGGAGCTAGTACCTGCCGATGCTCGACAGCGTCAAGGCACAGGGGAGAGAGGCTTTCAAGGAGCCTGCAACTTGCAAAGCCATCACACCCAGGACGGAGAAGAATTACAAACATTCCTCCAAGGACCCGCCCTACATTCAGGGCTCAGTCATGGCGGACTCCATCATTACAGCTACGGCAAGGAAGAGTGCTAACGTGCCAACAACATCAGGGCCACCCCCAGAGGAGGAAAGCAGAAGGATGGACCTGACTGGGAGAAAGATCGAAAGGAATGCCGCAATGCACTGGCGCATGGCAAATTCTAACGCACTGCTCAACAGGCACCAGTACCAGATCTTAGACAAACTGGGCCAGTTACTCAAACACCTTCCTGAAGAACACCAGCAAAGGACTGTGCATCTTGTGGAAGAGGGGAAAAACATGGCAAATTCTTGCCTCAAAACTGCCATGGACTGGGCGGGCACGTCCAGCAGACTCCTGATGATGGGCATCACGGAAAGAAGGCAAGCCTGGCTCAGGATTTCAGGCTTCAAGCGGGAAGTGCAACACAGCATCCTGAACACCCCGTTCAACGGATAGACACTGTTTGGTGCTCCAGTGAATGAGAAGCTCACCCAACTGAAGAAAGGTAACGAGATTGCAAGATCCATGGGGGGGCCTTGCAATTCAGAGGGACAAAGAGGGGCACCCCGTCACGAAGACCTAACAGGAGGGGAGGAAACCAGCCAGGAATATCGCACCAGGCTTTCCAGCAGTCCAACCAGTCAGACACCCAGACACAGCAGGGCAACAAAAACAACCCTGGCAGTACCAACAAAGAGGCCAGTCCTTTCGCGGGAGAGGGAATGGACGTGGACATAATAGAAGAGGGGGTCAACAACCCGCCACTAAGTGACTTTGTCACGCAACAAGTGCCCACCCATGCAAAAACTCCCAGGGTGTAGCACGGATACAACTACAAGGGAGTACACGAGCTAAACATCTGCGAACATGTGACACTGGTGGGAGGAAGAATAAACCGTTTCTTTTAGGAGTGGAAGAAAATAACCACAGACAAGTGGATACTCCACATCATACAGTTCGGGTACTGCATAGAGTTGGAAAGGAGACCACCAAACAAAAAGAAGGGCGCTAGCAAGGAAAGAGCTAGAACTACTTCAAGAGGTAGCAAAAGAACTCCTGCAAAAACTGGCCATCGAACCACTACCTTACAAAGAAAGAAACAGGGGAGTGTACTCAACCTACTTCCTAGTTCCAAAGGTAGACAAGACAATGAGACCCATCCTGGACCTGAGGTTCTTAAACAAGTACATAAGAACACAAAAATTCAAAATGACATCCCTACAAGAGGTACTGCCTCAATTACAAGGCGGAGACTTCAGGTCACCATAGACCTCAAGGATGCCTACCTGCACATCCCAATGAACAGGGGGCACAAGCATCTACTCAGATTTATCATCAACAAAGACCACTACCAGTTCACAACCCTGGCGTTCGGACTAAAATCGGCGCCAAGGGTCTTCACAAAGTGCCTCGCAGAAGTCGCAGCACACCTAAGAAGGGAGGGGATACACGTATACCCTTACCTAGACGACTGGCTAGTAAAAGCAAGTTCATATAAGACGTGCAAGCTGCATGCTCAAAGAGTGACAGACACACTGATGGGCCTAGGATTCTCCATCCACTGGGGAAAATCCTCAATGAAACAGTAACAAGTAAACCTCATCCTCGGAGCACAGATTAACACCCTACAGAACAAGGTGTTCCCCAGCGAGGAGAGAACGCTAGCACTTCTAAAGGAGACACGACTCTATCAGAAGGGGCGAGCTCTGACAGTGAGGACGGCGAGCAAAGTCATGGGCATGATGGCATCATGCATACATCTAGTGCCAAATGTACGGCTGCACTTGAGACCTTTCCAAGAATGGCTACAGGAACAATGGTCCCAATGTACAGGTCGTTGGGAAGATCTAGCGGTTGTAACGCACTTAGTGCAAGAAGAGATAGCATGGGGGAACATGAGAAGGGGGAAACTTCTGACACCGCCAACGGTGACCATCACCACAGACTCATCCCAGAAGGGATGGGGCGCTCACATGGAAAAACTCAGAGTGAGGGGTCTGTGGACACCAGCAGATGCGGTAAAACACATCAACTACCTAGAATTAAAGACCGTCTTCCTCGCAATAAAGGCTTTCCAGACGAAGTTGTACAACCAGAAGGTGTTGATCTAGACAGACAACACAACAGCGATGTTCTACATAAAACAAGCAGGGAGGGACACAATCAGCCCCGCTTTCAAAATTAGCGCAAGAAATGTGGAGATTGGCCATTCCACTCAAGATAGACCTGCTAGCCATACATCTACCAGGGAAAGACAATGTAGAAGCAGACTGGTTCCGCAGACAGACATCTACATCCCACGAGTGGGAGCTCAATGCACAGGAAACAGAGAAGCTGTTCGGCAAGTGGGGAACACCGCCAATAGACCGGTTTGCAACACGCCAGAATGCAAAATGCCAAAACTTTGCTTCCAGGTAACCAGGGGAAGGGTCCGTGGGGAATGCCCTATGGATAAGCTGGTCGAAGACATTTGCTTACGCTTGTCCGCCGATCCCTCTGATACAGAAAGTACTCAACAAGTGCAGAACCAGTAACATGACTCTGATACTGGTCGCACCGCAGTGGGCCAGGCAGACCTGATACTCACAGATAATGGAGATGGCACAGAGTGCACCCCACAGATTCGGGAGACGGAAAGACCTACTCTCTATGCAAGACGGAGAGGTGCTGCACCCAGAGCCAGAGAGCCTCAAACTA
Organism: Lissotriton vulgaris; assembly: GCF_964263255.1. Classification (NCBI taxonomy): domain Eukaryota; kingdom Metazoa; phylum Chordata; class Amphibia; order Caudata; family Salamandridae; genus Lissotriton; species Lissotriton vulgaris. The sequence continues at coordinate 510,511,504 of NC_141700.1, read as the reverse complement.
GTAGCACGGCTCCTGAGGATATAGAGTGTGCTCATCCGAAATTACCAGAGAACACCCTGAGGGTACTACGGGAAGCAAGAAGACCCAGCACACGGAAGTGCTATGTGTCAAAGTGGAAGAGGTTCACACTATGGTGCAGAAAGGAAAAGCTGCACAAGAGGATGCAGAAGGACTCAACAGTGCTTAAGTACCTCACGCACCTGCTCGAGGAAAACCTGAGCTCATCCTCACTAAGGGTACACCTGGCAGCGATAGTCGCTTACACAAGAGGAGAAACAGGCAAGAGCTTCTTCACATCACAGATAGTGAAGAGATTCCTGGAAGGAGCAAAAAAGATCGCACCACCAAAGAGGGTGCCACCACCTGCTTGGAACCTTAATTTGGTCCTGACTGAACTCATGAAGGAGCCTTTTGAACCAATTCATAAGGCCTCCCTACAAATGCTAACGATAAATGGCATTCTTAGTGGCAATCACCTCGCTACGCAGGGTGAGTGAACTACAGGTGCTAACGCTGCAAGAACCCTACATCCAGATACATAATGATAGGGTGGTGATGAGAACGGACCCACACTTCATGCCAAAGGTGTTGTCAAGGTTCCACATCAATCAGACAATACAAATACCAAGTTTCTTCCAGAAACCAGCCACAAGCGCAGAAAGAGCACTGCACACTCTAGAGGCCAGAATGGCAGTCATACACTACATAGAGAGAACTAAGGGACACAGGAAAACAAAGCAGTTGTTTGTGTCCTTCGCAAACAGTTTCATGGGGAAACCAGTAACTAAAGGAACCATTGCACGATGGATCGCACAAACAATACAGTTGTGCCACAAGCAAGCAGGACAGGAACTGGCAGAGGGGACACGAGCCCACTCTACCAGGAAGAAAGGAGCTATGATAGCTTTCCTGGCTAACACACTGTAGCGGGCTGCGCAGAAATGGGCAACAATCTGGTTTTTGTAAGTGAGGGTTTTATTTGATGATGGAGAATGTCAGTACACTTTTTCCTCGGGTGTAATCTCCTGGGGGATCGGCTCCTCTCGGGTCTCTGTTTTCGTCTCGGGGTCTCTGTCTTTTTCCAGAGGGGGCTCCGTCTCGGTTCAACCAGATCGGTCTCTGTGGTTACTCCGCAGACGCCTCGGAGGAAGGGACAAGAGAGGATATCTCAGTACCGGTGACTATACACTGTAGTGAGGGGAAAGGTGTGAGGAATCCCAAAGTGAAACTAATACAATGTCGGTGCACAGGGAAGTGGGGTAGGTGCTGGAAGGGTTCCTGGGAAGAAGGGACAAGGTAGGGAATACTATACACGCGGTCTTCCCCGCCTCCTCACCCAACCCGAGATACGGTCACGTACCTCAGAAAGCCACACGCCTCCAGGTCGCGTGTGGCTGGGCGACTCGTGGTCTCCTGGCTCCCGCGCCGTCGCCTGGTCACGCAGTTCCTCCTCTGCCTCGATCGATGTTACTTCGGGTCTTTCCTCCGCCTTCACGTCTCCTCTCACGTCTCTCCACCACTCTCCTCCAGATACAGCGTCCTCCTCTCCGATTCCCACGCCGGTGAACAAGCACACCGGACTCTCCTTCACTGGCGTATTTACATCCGGGTTCGGCCCCGCCTCCGTCTCGGGTCGCTTCCAGTTAAAGGGCCAGTCCAGGTCATCTTCCTCGTCACAGCTGTACCATTAGGCCGGTCCGACCGAGAACTGCGATTGGGAAGGCTGAAATGACAGTAGGGGGGGGGGGTCACATGATGAAACTCTCCCAGGGTATGCACCAGCCTCCGAGGTACCTTCCGAACCCCCGACTCAGTCACACACCATCCCCCCTGGACTCTTCCGATTGGGAAGAGGATGCCTAGACAGAAAGTCCGCCCCCGTATTGTCCACCCCCTTACGGTGGTGGATGGTAAACACATAAGGCTGCAGAGTCAGAAACCACCTCATGACTCTCGCATTGTTAGACTTGTTCCTGGCCATCCACAATAACGGGGCATGATCAGTGTATAGGTGAAAAGGGTGTCCCTCTAGATAGTAGGCTAACTTTTCCACCGCCCCTTTCACCGCCAAACACTCCTTCTCCACCGTTGGATACTTTAATTCTCGGGGAAACCGCTTCCTGCTGACGAACAGGATGGGGTGGTCCTTCCCGTCATCCCCTACCTGAGACAACACCGCCCCCACCCCATACTCAGAGGCGTCGGTGTGTAAAGAAAACGGCCTTGAGAAGTCGGGAGAGGACAGTATTGGGGTTGGGGTGATCTGTCTTTTCAGTTCATGGAACGCCTCCAACATATCCGATGTAGGGGATGTTAGAAACGCTGGTTTAACCTGTAACCTCAGGGTATTAGTGAGAGGTGCGGCCAGTTGTGCAAACCGAGGAATGAACCTCCTGTAATATCCGATGAGGCCTAAAATGGCTCTCATCTCTTTCTTGCTGCTAGGAAACGGGGTGTCGGCTATCGCCCGCACTTTCTCGATTTGGGGCTCTATCAGTCCGTGCCCCAAGACATACCACAGATACTTCACTTTCTGATAGGCTATTCTTGACTTTTTGGCATTGATTCTCAGACCAGCATCTTCTAAGGTTCTGAAAAGTTGATGTAGGTGTAGCAGGTGTGTTTTCCAGTCGGGGCTGAAAACGACAATGTCGTCGAGGTACGCTGAAGTGAATGAACTGATGTTCTTCAATACCTGATTCATAAGTCTCTGGAAAGTGGCAGGGGCGCCGTGTAACCCAAACGGTAAGACGGTAAACTTGTAGTGTCCCATGTCTGTAGAGCAGGCTGTTTTCGGGCGGTCTTCTTCCCTAAGGGGTACCTGCCAGTACCCCTTAGTCAAGTCTATGGTGGAAATGTACTTGGCGTCTCCCAGCTTCTCTATCAGCTCGTCGATGCGCGGGATGGGGAATCCGTCAAAAGATGATATCTCGTTAAGGGTCCGGAAGTCCATACAGAACCTCCGCGTTCCGTCGGGTTTTGGGATCATCACTATAGGGCTAGACCAATTACTCGTGGAGGGGCGGATCACCCCGAGCTCGAGCATGTCCTTGACTTCCTGTCTGATGTCTCGTCTACACGCTTCTGGTATCCGGTAGGGTCTGATTTTTATGACTTTTCCGGGAGGGGTGTTTATCTGATGTTCTGCCAAATTGGTCCGTCCGGGTTTATCTGAGAACACCGTAGCATGTTGCCGTAGTACCTTCTGTAGAGACTGTTTTTCTTCTTCCCTCAGCTCTTCATTAACAACTAATTGGTTGAGAGTACGCTGGGGTGGTTCTGGGGATATCGCTGCTAGGTTGGTCTCTTTCGGGGGAGGTCCTATCCACTTTTTCAGCATATTGATGTGGTATACTTGCGCTTTCCTGGGGGTCATCTGCAACTTATAGCTGGTATTCCCTATTATACCAACCACTCGGTATGGTCCTCCCCATTCTGCCTTGAACTTCTCGGTGGATGATGGTAACAGGACCAAGGCCCAATCATCTTTTGCCAACCGTCTCCACTTTTTCCCTTTATCGTAGAATACTTTTTGTTTCTTTTGGCTCTTCTCCAAATTAGTGTATGCCAGGTCTCTGAGTTTCCCCAACTTGGACCGTAGTTCCCTGGCGTACTCCAGGGTCTGCAGGGTTTCTTCGGGTACCTCGTTAACCCAAGCTTCCTTAGTCATGTCCAATAAGGAACGAGGGTGTCTGCCGTATAACAACTCAAACGGGGATACTCCTAGACTGCTTTGTTTCTGGCTCCTTAACACATATAGGGCCAATGGCAGTTTCCTATCCCATTCGGTCCCGCTGATTTCTAACATCTTGCGTAGGGTTGTCTTCAAGGTCCGGGTATATCGTTCCACCAACCCATCGGTTTGGGGATGGTACACCGATGTTCTGATCTGTTGGATTTTCAGCAGATGACAGACCTCTTTCATTAAGCGAGACATAAACGGGGTACCTTGGTCTGTGAGTATTTCCTTCGGAAATCCCACCCGGGAAAACAGCTCCAACATTCGGTCCGCTATTTGTTTAGTAGTGGTTGTAGACAAGGGAAAGGCTTCAGTGAACCTGGTCGCGTAATCGACTATCACTAGTACATATTGATTGTTTTTCCGTGTCTTTGGAAGGGGGCCTATCAGGTCCATGCCGACCCTCTCAAATGGCACCCCAATGATTGGTAGAGGTTGAAGAGGTACTGCAGGAGGTCGCGTCATATTTTTCTTCTGACAGATTTCACACCTTTGGCAATACGACATAGTGTCTTTGTATACTCCTGGCCATTAGAAGTGCCTCAGAATCGACTGGGTGGTCTTCTCGGCACCCGTGTGTCCCGCCACCAGATGTGCGTGGGAATAAAACAACACTTGATCTCGAAACGGGACAGGCACCAACAACTGCTCCGGGTCTTCTCTTTGTCCCTGCCTATACAAGAGGTCATCTTTTATGAAAAACCGGGGGTACTGGGGGGGGGTCCAGGTCTTAAGATCGATGGGCTTGTTCCCAGGCATTGAATAGCGTGTTGTCGTTTGCCTGAGCGAATCTAAAACTGCGGTCTAGGACCCAGGGCTCAGCTGACACCAAAGCTGGATGAGGGGTTTTGTAGCCTCGATCTGCACTGACTGGCCTTTGCACCTCCCCCAGGCTTTTTTTAAACATTGTGAGAAACGAGGGATTGTCTGTGCCTATTATAAGGTCCTCGGGTAGGGAGGGCAATACTCCTACTCTGATGTCCTGCGGGCCACCCTGATCGGGAACTAGGGGAAGATGGGCTACTGGGTAAGCCCTGACGTCCCCATGCACACAACGTATATAAACCCGTTCCTGAGGTACCAGCTGGTGTTTTTGTACATGCTGGGCCTGGACCACAGATTGACGGCAACCGGAATCTAATAGTGCTTTTATCTGGGTTCCTTTATTCTCACACTCACTCTAAATGCGTGCCCCATTTCTGCAGAGTACAACACAGTTCGGGGGAGGTATCCCACCTCCATAGGCTTGTCTACTTGTTTTCTCCTGGGACAAAGCCGTGCGATATGGCCCCAATTGCCGCATTCAAAGCATTGGGGTCCTCCAGTCGAGGTCGGCTCGTTTCTCCATGTTTTAGGTCTAACCGGCTCAGGGGCTTTCACCGGTTTCTTTTCAAGCCGGGATCCTGGTTTGAAGGTTTTGTCAGGTTCAAATGGGAGTAGCCGTGGTTGTGCCCGGGCAAAGGTGATTGGCCATCTCTACGGCCTGGGCTGTGTTCAGATGGGGGTGTTGGCGCAACCACTTTTGGGTGGTAAAGGGGAGGGCCTCGAGAAAATGCTCAAGGTATACTCGGTCCATGATTTCCTCCTTGCTACTTACTGCCGGGGTTAGCCACTTATCAGCAGCCATCTTGAGCCGTACAAACAAAGTCTTAGGAGTTTCGCCCGGAACTCCCCTTCCGGAACCGGATCCGGTATGCTTCAGGGTCGAGCCCTAAATGATCTAATATAATCTTTTTAATGTCGTCATAAGGGGTGTTCCCCGTGTGGTTGGCGACTTGATAAGCCGCCTGGGCCTCTCCTACCAACAAAGGAGCAAGAAAAAATGGCCATTTAACAACGGGCCAGCCACAGGCGCGGGCCGCCCTCTCAAAGTTTAAAAGAAAGGCGTCCGGGTCTTCTCCGGGCTGATACTTTTGTAGGGATACCCCGCTGATGTGCTGGTTGCCTCCTCCCTTCACTGGCCAGCTTTTCTGGGTTGGTTCGGCTTGCCTGGCCGTCAATGCCGCCTTCATCACTTCTCTATCGGCCTTGGCGGTGCGTAGTTGTTGGTCTATTGCCCATTCCAGTCGCTCCTGTCCTTTCACCAGTTGCTGAACCACCAGATCCATCTCGGTTACACCGATGGCATGGGTGCCCGCATTCTCCACCACTGTAGCGGGCTGCGCAGAAATGGGCAACAATCTGGTTTTTGTAAGTGAGGGTTTTATTTGATGATAGAGAATGTCAGTACACTTTTTCCTCGGGTGTAATCTCCTGGGGGATCGGCTCCTCTCAGGTCTCTGTTTTCGTCTCTGGGTCTCTGTCTTTTTCCGGAGGGGGCTCCGTCTCGGTTCAACCAGATCGGTCTCTGTGGTTACTCCGCAGACGCCTCGGAGGAAGGGACAAGAGAGGATATCTCAGTACCGGTGACTATACACTGTAGTGAGGGGAAAGGTGTGTGGAATCCCAAAGTGAAACTAATACAATGTCGGTGCACAGGGAAGTGGGGTAGGTGCTGGAAGGGTTCCTGGGAAGAAGAGACAAGGTAGGGAATACTATACACGCGGACTTCCCCGCCTCCTCACCCAACCCGAGATACGGTCACGTACCTCTGAAAGCCACACGCCTCCAGGTCGCGTGTGGCTGGGCGACTCGTGGTGCCGATGGTCTCCTGGCTCCCGCGCCGTCGCCTGGTCACGCAGTTCCTCCTCTGCCTCGATCGATGTTACTTCGGGTCTTTCCTCCGCCTTCACGTCTCCTCTCACGTCTCTCCACCACTCTCCTCCAGATACAGCGTCCTCCTCTCCGATTCCCACGCCGGTGAACAAGCACACCGGACTCTCCTTCACTGGCGTATTTACATCCGGGTTCGGCCCCGCCTCCGTCTCTGGTCGCTTCCAGTTAAAGGGCCAGTCCAGGTCATCTTCCTCGTCACAGCTGTACCATTCGGCCGGTCCGATCGAGAACTGCGACTGGGAAGGCTGAAATGACAGTAGGGGGGTCACATGATGAAACTCTCCCAGGGCAGGCACCAGCCTCCGAGGTGCCTTCCGAACCCCCGACTCCGTCACACACACCCATTCAGGACATATGCCTGGCGGCAACATGGGCTTCAGTGCACACGTTCACGAAGCACTACTGTGTGGACATACAAATGAACAAGGAAGCACAAGTGGGGCAGAAAGTGCTTCAACACATATTCAGCAACCAACGCTCGTCTTCCACCCAGCCGCCACAAATATAACAAACCGCTACAAAGTCTATGCACAGCATATTGAATCCAGAAAGATTAACGCTGCAAAACGAATAGTTTCTTACCTGTCGGTGTAGTTTTGCAGCTTGAAGATCTTTCTGGATTCACTAGCGAACCCACCGCCTCCGCCAGAAAGATGAGGCTGGAGAGAAAGGTGGTAAAAACAAAGACAAGACTGAAACGGACACCTTGGAGGTTAAAGCGGTGAATCACTTACTTGAACACTGCCATAGATTCGGACACAAACCGAGAAAAAAGAATCCGAAGATGGCTCCCAAGGGAGGGAGCTTCCGCAGGAAGCGTGCCGATGTCACAGGAAGGACAACAAAAGGTGGGACGTCGACACCCACCTGGGCTACAGGAAAAAAAAAAAAAGACTACGATTCCGGACCCAACCACTAGACCGCGGAATAATGCACAGCATAGTGAATCCAGAAAGATCTTCAAGCTGCAAAACTACACCAACAGGTAGGAAACTATTGATTATTCCCCAAAGGGAGCTGCACCCATCACCAAACCCTGACTTTCCTCTTCTCCCCTGACTATATAAAACCTGTCTGTGGATGACTAAAAAATGTCTCACCCTTATGGCGAACCGTCACCTCAGACCAGTGGGTGTTGGTTACTATCCAACATGTTTATGGTCCGGAGCTCTCAGCCATACCTCCCACCATGCCACCTCGCATACACAGACTATTAGCGGTACACCAAATACTACTCAAAGACCAGGTCAAAGCCCTCCTACTCCAAGGGGCAATACAACCTGTCCCCAACCATCACCAGGGTACAGGAGTAAACTTGCTACACTTCCTCATAACCAAAAAGGACCGGTCCCCGTAGCCCATTTTAGAACTCAGACCCCTAAATGAATACATCCCTTCAGAACACCTTCACATGGTATCCCTTCAGTATGTTGTTCCTCTTCTCCAGCAAGGCAACTGTATGGCTGCGCTATATGTAAAGGACGCTTATTTCCACATTCCAATACACCCAGTACATTGCCAATATCTCATGTTTATGGCTCTGAGTAAAAGATAGAGGGTTATGTGGACCTATACAGTTTCTATTCTAGACTAATTATTAACTATTATTTGTCAATCCAAACTACGGTTGGTCTATATTAGTCTAGTCACAGAACTTTAGGCCTGAACCAAAAAATGGGTACAATATGGAAGGGAAAAAAAAAAGAAATAAGACTTCTTTACAAAAATAAAAAAAATATATATATACATATAGCATACGATAAATATACCTGCATTTAGAAGAGAGAAAAAAATTCTTTCGGCACAAGAGGGGGTGTAGGGGAAACATAATTTAATTTATAACCTATAAATGTGTGTATATATATATAATATATATATATATATAATATATATATATATATATATATATATATATATATATATATATATATATATATATATATATATATTTGTGTATATACAAAGGGGTGACCAAAAGGTTGGAGGAAAAGAGGAGAGTTAATAATAACATACACTCTACACCACATAAGGGGTCTCCTGGCCTTTCCCATCACTAAACAAGTTCCCTCTTAATTTCCATACTGGTTTGGGGTCGCGGTTTGTCGACAGATTATACTAGCAGGGTGGAGGTAAGGCCGGGCTGTTGGAGGTGTAAATCTGGCTATCCATCAGGCCAGAGTAAGTAGGGGAGGGTTTTCCAAGGGGGGGTGGGGGGGGAGCAAAAAATCCTCATAAGTCTGCCTCTTGTTCTATAGGATGTTTATTTCTGACACTTGTCCAACATCAGAAGTGTAAATGGTTAATCTTAGGATCCCCGCAGGTGCTGTTGGGAAAGGTTGATGGGAGGGGGATAGAGGTGGCACCATGACAGTTCTCCACTATATGTCCTGGAATGTCAACGGTCTGCGAATGAGAAGTAGGCGGGAACGTATAATGCAGTATCTGAGGGACTCCCCCGCGCAGATCATTGCCATCCAGGAATCACACCTTCTTAAAACAGAGGCCGTGGAGATACTTAAAAAACAGAGATGGGTTGATAAATTCTGCTCTACCGATCATAACGGTAATATTAGGGGGGTTCTATTTATTTTTTTAAAAGCTGCTAAAGCCAAAATTTTGGATCTCGTAGAAGACCACACAGGGATATGGCTGATATTGAGAGTACAGTTGGTGGGTCGATGCTGCACCTTGGTGGGATATTATGGCCCTAACTCAGACGATCCGTTGCATATGGACGCCATTATGAACCACCTGGTACTCTCTCAGGATCCGGTGATTTGGATGGGCAACTTTAATATCGTGCTGAATCCTAAGTTGGATAAATCAGTAAATTTGAGGGCCTGTAGCTCACCAAGGTCTAGGCGAACTCTTATAGCAATTATGACTCAGCTCGGCCTGGCGGACCTATGGAGGGAAAGAGCGGGTAATAAAATGGGGATCTCCTTCCGGAATAGTCGCTTCAAGCACATATCCAGAATAGACTATGCTTTGTTCAGCTACAATTTGAAAGACACCTTAATAGCGTTAATAGCGATAGAATATCTTCCATCTCATCTGTCGGACCATTCTGCTCTTGTTTTTTCACTTAGAACCGACAGTAGGAAGGAACATCCATCTTGGTCATTTGATCGGACAATCCTACTTGAGGAAGGTGAAGTTAACTTCCTGGCCGCAGAAACAACTGCATTTTTTAAAATAAATCTTGAATCCTCATCTCCGGCAGTGGTCTGGGGGGCCTTTAAGGCCTTTTTAAGAGGGTGTATTACTAGTAGGGCCTCCTATCGGAGTAAAAAATACAAGGTCATGATAGCCAGTTTGGAACAGGAAATGAAGGGTATTGAATTAAACCTAGGGCAGTCTCTAGGTTCTCTAGAGGAGCAGTCAAAATTGGCTGAGCTAAAGCTCCAGCTAGAAAACATTTTACACGAGAGAGTTAATAAAAGATGGAAAGCATGTAAGATCTCCCATTTTGAGTTTGGAGAGGCTGCGGGTAGAGTACTGGCATGCAAAATAAATCTGACCAAGCCCTGAAATACATCAGAGAAATCAAGGTGGAGGGGGAGGCGGCGCCAAGGGTATCTAATCAGGAGATCGGTAAAGCCTTTTTTGAATTCTTCGAGGCAATCTATAGGGAAGAATTACCTAATGACCAGACGGCAAGAGATACGTGGCTGGAAGGGATCATGCTTCCAACCCTCTCAATAGCACAGAGCAATAGTTCAGAGACTGTAATAACGGAGGCAGAAGTAAGGGAAGCAATACGGCACGTAAAAAAAGGGAAAGCATCTGGCCTAGACGGTCTTCCTAGTGAGATATACAAAGTCTTGGGGGAGGATATCGTCCAAGTATTGACGACCCTTTTTAACGGCATTCTTAAAGAAGGGATGCTACCGCCAAAATCGTGGGGTGAGGCCACAATTGTTCTCATACCCAAACCAGGGAAGGATGTATCAGACTGTGGGTCTTACAGGCCAATATCGTTGCTGAACAGCGACTATAAGATCTTTGTCGCCATATTGTCAGCAAGATTGGGAAGAGTAATAGGCACCATCATCCATCATGAACAAAAAGGTTTTATTAAAGGGCGCCATCTCTCGGATCTTACACATGACGTGGTAGGGGCAATAGATATTGCCTCGGCTTTCTCCCTTCCATTGGCCACCCTCACCCTTGACGCGGCAAAGGCCTTTGATAGGGTCAACTGGCCTTATCTAAACGATGTACTAAAAAAGTTTAACTGTGGGAAGGGCTTTTGCAGAACCATTGCCTTGCTTTATGGGGCCCCTTCGGCTAGGCTGCTGATCAACGGGGTCTTAACAGAACCCTTTAAGATTACTAGAGGTACGAGGCAGGGCTGTCCGCTCTCTCCCCTCCTTTTCAATTGATATATTGAGCCGTTTGCCCAGGTTTTGCGGGTACGAAAATATTCCATCATTTAAATTTAAGGAGTGGGAAAGGCGGACAGCATTATATGCTGATGATATTTTAATCTTTACCTCCGATCCTGTGTTGTCCTTTCCTGCTGTGATCCAAAGGGCAGAAGAGTTCGGTAATATCTCGGGCTACAGTATTAACTCAAGCAAGACCGAGGTTATGGTGTGGAATCTTCCAGATCCACGGTTATGCATAAACATCACCACCTCTATGCGCTATCTCGGAATCCGAATCACCCAAGAAATCGGTACCATTGCCCAAACTAACCTAGACCGAGTCTCCAGGGAATGTAAGGGCCTTTTGAAATCTTGGACTCACCTGCCACTCTCTATAATGGGTAGGGTGAACCTAATAAAAAGGTCTATTCTTCCTAAGTTTATATTCATTTTTGGTGCCATCCCTTTGGGGTTTGCTGTTAACCGCATGCGCGCTAGCGCAATTCCGCTCCTGTGCTGAGTTTTTCAAAACCGCACTTTACGTGACGAGCTGGGCTCGTCATCAGCGTGCGAGGAGGCTACGCCATGAGGAGCCCAGCTCGTCATCCGCGTGGTAGGGGTTAAGATGATTGACAAATGTCAGCAAGAGATTAATTCCTTTATCTGGAATTATAAATCCACTAGAATTGCATGGAAGAAGTTGAGGAGGAGAAGGGAGAAGGAGGTCTCGCCCTACCGGACTTGGTATATTACGCATGGGCCTTTCAGTTATCCTACTCCAGGATGCTCTTAAAAACACCATCTAATCTTCCGGGGGGGATAATGTATAAGGCCATGTTAACCGGAGCAAATCTACCAGCTGATGGATTTCTATTTAAGTTTGGGAGCCAGAAATTCTTTAAGAAAATAAGGCTAAAAATGTTAGTCATGGGCTAAGGTTTAGTTAGCCATTAGAAAAAGATTGGGGCTGTCCCACTACTCTAATTTTGCTCCCATATGGGACTCTCCGGGTCTACCTCAGTGCCTAAGGGACAGCTTATCCTCTCCACTAGAAGAGGCTGGGATTACTAGATGGGGAGATCTAATGGTAGAAGGATCGGTACTACCTTGGGATGAATTACATGACCGTATAGGTCCAGCGCTTTCTAGATTTAAATTCATCCAGCTGGAAAGCTGGGGGAGGGCCTAGGGGCGTAAAGACTTACACTTCGGGAAATTAAGCTACCTGGAGCAGCTGCTATTGGAAAGACCTAGGGGAGGCAAGGAGGTGGCCTTCTGGTATTGGCAGCTGCAAGAGGAAACTGATGGGGATTTTACCCTCCCAGATGAACTGTGGGTAGAGGCGACTGGCTTTCAGTGTGAGGAGGTATGGTTAAGATCTTTTGCGCTCCTCTTAAAAGTGGTGAAGCCATCATGGCTGAGACGCAACCACCTTTTCACAGTCCATCGGGCATACATAACACCGTTGAGACTTTCCAAATTTCTCCCAGACAAGAAATGTAATACATGCAATCTATTAGAAGCATCAGACATTCATATGTTTATGGACTGCCCCGACATCGGCCGGTTCTGGGAGGAAGTGTTGTCTACCCTGAACTCCATCCTGAACACATCAATAGTAATTTCACTGCCACTTATCTTCGGCTTGGAGGACAGCATTTCTGGCAAGGCTAGATCTTTTTTGTTCTATGCCATTTTGCTGGCTAGAAGGCAGATTTGTATACGGTGGGTTGAGAAAACTGCTCCATCATATTCGGACTGGCTCACGTCTCTATATGAAACATCAAAGGTGGACATGGCTAGAGCTTGCAATAATCGTAACTTGGCCGTTTGGGATCTGCTGACACAATGGAGATAGTGTTCCGGGTTTTTTTGGGGGGGGGGGGGTGTTCCCCCGGGTCCTATGATTATGCGATCAACACTCCTTGGACCAGGTCTGGCCTTGTTACGGTTTTTGGTGCCACAGGTTGAAACATACCTAGATGGAGTCAGCCCAAGATTTTAAAACCCCTCTTCCTCTTGGGACCTCTCTGCCACCAGTAAAATACTTCAGCAGAGACGGGCAAGAATATCTTTGCTCCCTCACTTGGTCAGGGACACGCAAGGTGGCTGGTATCTCCTAAGTAAGGGGCAAGGCAAATGAGGACAAAAAAAAAAAAGAAAAAAAAAATCTCATGTTTGTGGTATGCAGAAGGCACTATAAGATCAAAGTCCTCCCCTTTGGGGTCGCTACTGTACCTCCGTTATTCACCAAGTGCCTTGCAGTGGTAGCTGTTCACCTACACAGATAGGGCATCTGTGTCTTTCCTTATCTGAATGATTGGCTCATCAAAGCTGCCACAACCAAATGCAAATTACAATAGATCTGCTTTATCGCTTAGAGTTCACCACCAAATCCCACCTCCAACCGCTACAGATCCAGGTTTACCCAGGCACTATTCTCAACACAGGAATAGGGTTAGCTTATCCCAGTTCTGCAAGGATACAATCTTTTCAAGCACGGATTCCCTTGTTCAAACCAAATCAACAGCTCACAATTAAGACAGTCATGTGTTTTTAGGCGTGATGGTCTTGTGCATAACTAGATTACCTCATGCAAGGCTGCACGTGTCCGTTGCAGGAATGTCTAGTGCAGCAGACAGTGTCATTTGGACGACCTGGTGTTGATTTGCCGATGCATTAATCATTCTCTGCAGTGGTGGAACACCAACGACCTCTTGTGGGGCGGCCTTTCCTAGACTCTGTTCCGCAGACCATTCTTACAACAGACTCATCAATCACAAGGAGGGGTGCACACTAAATGAATTTAACCGTGAAAGGTCTGTGGGTGACCAAATACCTGGGTCTCCTCATCAATTGCTTAGAGCTTCTAGTTCACTTAGGGTTGAAAGCCTTCCTGTCTCACCTAACAGGAAAAGTTGTCCTTGTCCAGACAGACAATATGACAGCCATGTACTAACTTCAGAAACGTGAGGGGGACATGTTTTTCACAACTGACTCAGCTATCTCAAGCCATTTGAAGTTGGACTTTCCGTCACAACATTCACATGTTGGCGAAGTACCTTCAAGTGATGGACAACCCCTTTGCCGACCTCCGCAGGATGCGGCAGAAAGAGAACTTCACCTGCACATAGTCTTTAGTTGGTTTTGCAAATCGGCGTTTCCTCATATAGATCTGTTTGCAACCATGGACAACGGTAAGTGCCCAAACTTTGCCTCCAGGTTCCCACACCCACAGTCCAGTGGCAGTGCTCTATGGATATTTGCCTACGCTTTTCCTCCTCTCCCACTTCAATTTATGGTTCGGAGGCTTCGGCAAACGTCTTTCTCATCCTGGTAGCTCCCACATGGTCTCAACAGCCCTGATTCACAACTCTGCTTCACCTTTCTGTAGTCTCATATGCCCCCATATCACCCCACCACAGGCCAGACCTTCTCATGCAGGACTATGAACAAATTAGGCACCCAGATCCCAGGTCTTTTAACCTGCCGATCTGGCTCCTGAGGTCATAGAATTTGCATAACTTAATCTTCCCCCTGAGTGCATAAACATTCTCAAAGAAGGCTGCAGACCTACCACTTGTGCAAGCTACGTGGCCAGATGGAAAAGGTTTGTCTGCTACTGCTATTTCAAACAAATAGACCGTTTTCAAGCTACAGTACAAAACATTGTCTGTTATTTGCGTCTCTTAAAAATGTATGGCCTGGCCTTCTCCTCCATCTGGTTAGATCTAGCTGCAGTAGCTGCCTATCTTCAAAATTGGCAACACATCTCAAAATACCAGTAATTAAGGCCATCATGGAAGGTCTCAAAAGAGTGATTCCACCACATGTTTCAACAGCGTCCTCTTCAAATCTTAACATTGTACTCACACGACTCACGGCCCTCCATTTGAGCCCTTTCACTCATGCCCCCTTCTATTTCTCTCTTGAAGGTGCCATTTTTAGTTGCCATTGCATCTTTCAGGCATGTTGGTAAGCTTCAGGCATTAACCTTGGAAGAACCCTTCCACAATTCATAGGGACTGGGTTGTCCTACGCACCAACCCAAAATTCGTCTTCAATCGGGACGGCACGCGGGACGCTTCACGCTGTTTCACTAAAGAAGCTGAAGCTACAAGCAATATATATTTTGGAAAGTGGATGAAGCACCCATGCATTGAATTCCTTAGCATACAACTTTAAACTGTGTAAACAAGGATTGAATGGTGGCAATTAACGTACCGCGTGCACAAACATCTTTGTTTTTAAAAAAGTCCTGTTTTAATCGCTAAATATCTGATAAATACCGGAACCATTATTGAATCCATATTGCTGATTAACAATGGATACAAAGATACCCCTCTATCTACTTAATTGTGGCTTATTATTTATGAAAGGACGGCCCTCTGAATAAGAAGTTAATTTGGGAAGACAGCTAATATATTCCTGAGGAAGGCGGCTGTTTTTTAAATGTCCGTTGAAACGCGTTGAATCAAAGGGAGAAGTGCAATATAGATTGAGCAAGGATTATTCTGACTGTTGCGGAATCTTTACCTTTATTTTGTACCTCCCTTATTAGTCTTAGGAACTGTCTAGGTTGAAATTTTGTATATGAATTGTTCCTTCTTTATATTGTCTGTGTTCCCAAATTTTAATTTAATTTTAATATCGGTTTGTTTTAACTTGTTTTTATATATGAATAAACTGTGCATACCGAATCTATTTGTTTTTACAGAATTTTTTTGTTGTATATTGCATTGCTCCAACTGGTAGATCTCTATGATTGAATGATATTTGTCTAGTTGTATGTAAGAATTGTTGTCTTTATATTGAATAACCCAAAGGGAATTTTCTTTTGACATACAGTCAGTTCTGGTACCCTATCCCTTTGGTGTCGGGTCCCTGTCTCTTTTTATTAGATATTCTAAATCTAACACTGGATAGCAGGGAAATGCAAAGCATATGAATCTACAGCCTAGCAAGCTTCACAAATGAATGTTGCTTTAGCAATCACTCCTACTACCTTGTGAACACTAACTGCTTTAGGAACCCACAGAAAATGTCACACAGTGGGAATCTTTGGTCACTTCATAAACATCTGGTGGTCTGCCTTTCCATTAATAGAAGAATGGATAATTAAATAAAAGATGAAAATCCATCCTATTATTCCTCTAGTGAAATAAAATGAGGCTCACTCCAAGTCTGATGTGTTTTAGATGTGTGCAATCATGAATGGAATGTTCTTTTTTCCAACAGGCTCTAAACGAGTCCCTAAAGCTGTTGAAGACTCAGTCTCCCCAGACTGCTGCAATGCTCTTCAGTGTCGACATGGACGCTGGAAAGATCACATGCTTATGCCAAGTACCACAGGTAAAGTTCTCTGCTGATCATGTACTCTATGTGCCTTGGGTTTTCCAATGCAGAGTCCTCGGCCATCTTCCAGTGTAACCATAGCTGCTAAATCGCTGTGTACCTGCATCATAAACTCCCTTCTTTTCCTGTCGGCTATCGCTCTCTAGTTATGAAAGGTACTAAGGGACAGAGATTCACCATGCAGCTAAAACACAATGGTACAAACTAAAGCGGAAAGCCGCAAGTGACGGGAATTACACTTCTACTAAATCAGTACATATTTTGCACACATTGTTAACATGTGGATGCCGGGGATGAGCTGAGAAGAAGCAAGTTTTACCCGAGGTCTGTCTAAAATTTGTGAAAAAATTGTGTAATGGATTGCCAACATATTTGCCACTGTTTGACAAATCTACACAAAACTTTGAACAGCTCTGGCAAAACTAAGATTCAACATGTCCGGTTTCATGCAGACAGTGTGGAGACCAAAAAACCTTAAACCCCTTGATTGTAGCAAAAACCTCGGACCAGAGTTGGCATGTAAGCAGACAACTACTCGGAAAACGAGTCTATTGGATTTGGTACACAAGTAAAGTCGTTTTAGGTCTCACACCTGTGGCGCATCGCGAAGCGATGTTGCAGCGAGACTTATAGTCTGCGAGTCTGCTTTCAAGCAGACAGGAGATGGGCAAGCCCAGCATGCCGTAATCGGATCAGGTCGCGCACGCGTTCACCATCTCCTATCTCCCTTGAAAGCCTCCAACACACACAGCCACACCCCTCCGCTTTGCACACACACACGCGCGCGAACACACACGAGTGCACACACAGAGACACACAAGCGCACGTGCACGCACACACAAGCGCACACACACAGAGCCCCCCCCGGCTGTAATTAAGACTGCCAGCTTTGCTTCTCATAAGCAAGGACTATAAGTACAAAGTGCTTGTTTACGCACAGCTGGCAGGTTTTCAAATGCATACATAAAAAGCATTGTCATTTACAATGCCAATAGCTCAAACTCTCGCAAATGCGAGACCTATTGCATTGCAAATTCTTGTTTAAAGATTTGTCTTTCAAAGATGGCAGACGGGCTTTGAAGACGTACATTTTAGAGATCTCATCACTGTTGACATATTTGCACAAATGTAGATTTTTTTAGCTTATTCTTTGTATTTTTACATTCAAGCTGCTCCGTCAAGGACAGCTTGGGATTTGAGGACAGCTTGTGACAGTTAAGTGGGAGGAAGGAAGGATTCAAAAAAATGATTAATTTCCTAAATACTTGGGCGGTCATTTAGCACGTTTTAAAGGTTTCTTTTGAGATGTATAGTTGTATCCATGTCAACAAGGAGGGGGGCTGGGTTAAGAGCGCATGAGTGAAAAACATATGCATGCAGTAATAACTTAGGTGCAGTTTAATGAATTTGCATGAATATGTTCAGACTGCTATAAATCTGAAACAAGTGCAGGAATCCCAGGTTTCATCCAGATCCGATGGGTCAAAATTAAAGACTGAAGTTAAAAACATTTGGTTTGCAAATAACTTTGGCGCCATTTGATGGATTTGCACAATTGTTAAGAAAAAAACTTGCAAACTACTGTGTGTTAGGGGGTATGACCACAAGCACAATCTGGTGCAGAAGGCCTTCCTGCAGGCCAGTCCCTGAATCAATCCCCTGCCAGTTCAGGCGGTGCTTCCCACCCCTGCTGTGCACAAGGAAAGGCCATTTGTGGCAGGGATTAGAAGAGCATCTGGGCTGGATACACTGGCTGTAGCCCTATGTCCAACTGCTAATTTTCTCTTTAAAGAAAGATACAATTACTGAACAAATACATTTAAAATATTGTTTTCGTTCAGATAGTACAACAATGTAATCTTCACATCCGGGGAAAAAACTTAAGCAAAAATATTCACATCTAAATTTATTATCTGCTACAGAAAATAAAACTCTCATCCTACCATCAAAGTCATAGTATGCCCCTAAATGGGAGGTTTGTGATCTCACAATATTTGTATCAATAAACAAATGGACTTTTCTCAGGCATGGTCCCTGGAGTAACTGCAGAGTGCTTTTCGACAGTTTTATCCTTTTTGGACGGAAAAGTGATAGAAACCTCCTTTTTGTCCTTTGTGGCCGTCTCCAATCGAACAGCCTGTCCCAGCCTCTCCTTTTCACTTCCGTGAGGAGATTTAATGGGACTAGCCCTCTCAGACCTGTCGGAGATCTTACAAGGGGCCTTGATAGGGGGCTCAGATGAAGTAGAGTGAGGAGATCTACCCCTCTTCTTGGATCTCCTAGAGGAAGACATAGATGTAGAATCTTCCTCATCCGATGAGAGCACCTCCTTCCGAGTCTTCATCTTCTGCAGCCAGGTCAGAAGCCTGCCCTCTCTGTCTCGCAATGTCTTTGTAGAGAAGGTTCTACAAATTTTGCAGTCTGTGGCCTTGTGGTCCGGGTATAAGCAATAAATACAGCTCTCATGCTTATCTTCAACAAAAAGTCTATTTTTCCCACAAGACGCACAGGACCTGAATAAAGCCTTCTTTTCCTTGTCAGACATAGTTGAATTGTAGATGAAAAGTTGAAGAAATAAGTTAAATGGAATGGAAAACTGAGCAGAGCTCAGTGGAGACTCCCTAGCACAACTTGCGGTTAAAAAATCTGAGGCTCTCTCAGGAAGGTTCTATGGGGTGAGGCTATTCTGATTGGTTGTTGTGGAGAGTTTGGGCTCTTTTACACAAAGAGGGTGATATGCTACAAAATGAGATGAGGCCTAGGCCTGGTTTCTCTTTTGGTTCTATGGTTATGATATTTTTTTTTTATTTACCGAGGCTCCCATTCCGATGACGGGGAATGATACAAAGCATGGGAATCTATGAAAGTTACCAATACTGGGGAACCAAAGTTACAGGTAAGTAACTTGTTTTCTTCGCGAGACACCCCTGAAGTGGACACGTGCAGCCTGCAAGCAGCACTATAGAAATGCATGATGCCATCGACCTCCACTCCGGTACCACACTTAGATTTAGTGTTGGTGAAGGCCAAGACTTTGCATACTCTTCTGTACACTCCTATAGTTGAACAGCACCAGTTTATTGCTCTGCAGGCCTTTCCTTGACACACTTCGGCAAGTGACTCTTGGATGCCTCACTCCCACTTCAACTAGATGATTGTTGAGGGACTCTGGGCCACAAAACACAATGGGTGTGATATCAACTGCTTGCAGTTACTGCCCATCATCTAGCCCTCAGTGTTTTCTTTAAGCTCATCAAGGGAAAAACAGTCTTCCTAAAGACAGACATGATGGCTATACATTACATCCAGAAACAGAAGGGAACCCACTCTCACCAGCGGTCTACCCTTATGTAGAATATTTGGCATGTGAGCTGTCCTCAATAACATTAAATTCTTAGCGGAAAATTAGCTGTGGCGGACTGAGACTTTGCAGACCTGCTAAGCAGGAAGCATAATCATGTCCATGAATGTGAGTTGAACCCACAGCTCCTTCTTCAGTACCTCCTTCAATGGGGCACTCTAAGCAATGACCTTTTTGCCACCCCTCGGAACAAAAGTACCAAACGTTTGCCTCCAAATACCCACAACCATAGTCCATGGTCAGTGCTCTATAGATGAACCCCAAGCAGCTCAGACTAGCAATTTGGCAACTAAGGGTCAAGAATTCAGGTGGTTCAAGCTTCCAGAGAAGTGCATGTTCGGTCTCCGCTAGGTGTGCAGGCCCACTATACGTGCCTGTTATGCTGC
This sequence comes from Lissotriton vulgaris, assembly GCF_964263255.1. Taxonomy (NCBI): domain Eukaryota; kingdom Metazoa; phylum Chordata; class Amphibia; order Caudata; family Salamandridae; genus Lissotriton; species Lissotriton vulgaris. The sequence continues at coordinate 510,491,578 of NC_141700.1, read as the reverse complement.
AAAGTGGAAAAGCTTTGTCCACTGCTGTACTGATGAACACATAGCCCCCTCAAAATTTCTGTTCAGGATAGAATTTGCTGCCTACCACATCTCTAAAAGGCTGGGTTAGTATACAGTTTCATTTGATTACATTTGGAGCATACTTGGAAAGTAGGAGCACACGTCTCACTTGAAAAGTCCTTTAATTTAAGCTTTCATGGAGGGGTTTAAAAAAGTTATACTTTCTAAAACTCCCACAGCCCCTTGTGAAACATTAATGTGGTACTTGTATGTCTCAGGGACCCACCCTTTGACCCACTCCATTCTTGTGCGCTCCAATTCTTCCCATGGAAGGTGGTCTTTTTAATAACACCTCTCTCAGATGCATCGGGAGCTACTGGATTTAACCATAGTTGGGGCTTTTAATCAGGTTTACATGAACAGACTGTCCTTTAACACACTGGATTTTAAAAGGGCATTTGTGTAGTGCATTGACAGGACCAAGTTCTTCCATAAAAGAAAACAACTCTTTGTAGCTTTTGCCAAATCTTACATGGGACACCCCAAGTTCAATTTATCAATTTCAAGATGGATTGTTAAATGCCTACAAACCTGTTATGCCAAGCGCATATTTGCAGTGCCTCCTAGAGTTCATTCTTCGCACTATAAAGAGTGCCATTATTGTATTTTTAGGCACCCCCTTAATCAGACATGTAAACCTGCTACTTGGTCAACTCCACACACTTTCACAAAACACTCCTGTGTGGACATCCAAGCCTGTCAGCAGACTTGAGTGGACAACCAAGCCTGTCAGCAGACGTGAGTGGACAACCAAGCCTGTCAGCAGACGTGAGTGGACATCCGCGCCTGTCAGCAGACTTTAGTGGACATCCGCGCCTGTCAGCAGACTTTAGTGGACATCCGCGCCTGTCAGCAGACTTTAGTGGACATCCGCGCCTGTCAGCAGACTTTAGTGGACATCCGTGCCTGTCAGCAGACTTTAGTGGACATCCGCGCCTGTCAGCAGACTTTAGTGGACAACCAAGCCTGTCGGCAGACTTTAGTGGACATCCAAGCCTGTCGGCAGACTTTAGTGGACATCCAAGCCTGCCGGCAGACTTTAGTGGACATCCAAGCCTGTCGGCAGACTTTAGTGGACATCCAAGCCTGTCGGCAGACCTTAGTGGACATCCAAGCCTGTCGGCAGACTTTAGTGGACATCCAAGCCTGTCGGCAGACTTTAGTGGACATCCAAGCCTGTCGGCAGACTTTAGTGGACATCCAAGCCTGTCGGCAGACTTTAGTGGACATCCAAGCCTGTCGGCAGACTTTAGTGGACATCCAAGCCCGTCGGCAGACTTTAGTGGACATCCAAGCCCGTCGGCAGACTTTAGTGGACATCCAAGCCCGTCGGCAGACTTTAGTGGACATCCAAGCCCGTCGGCAGACTTTAGTGGACATCCAAGCCCGTCGGAAGACTTTAGTGGACATCCAAGCCCGTCAACAGGGTTTAGCGGACATCCAAGCCAGTCGACAAACTTTAGCGGACATCCAAGCCTGTCAGCAGACTTTAGTTGGTCAAACCCTGTTATGGGCCCCATTCAAACATCTGCATCATCTACTCAGCTGCCATGCCACTCCTTTGGTTAGAAACCGCTTTATAATCCGTGCCGAGCTTGTAAATTTATAGCCACATATGCTACGACCAGAAAATATTACTTACCTTGTAAACACTTGGTTCGAGGCATATGGGCTGCAGACCACACATTATAGCATTAGATCACCATCTGGTGGTGGGCCCGGATGATTACACTTTGTTGTTGTCTTGGAAGAGTCTTTGTCTGTTTGGTGACTCCTCCCTTAGATCGTAGTGCGCATGGGCATCGACTCCATCCTCAGATTGTTTTTTTCCGCCATCGGGCTCGGATGTGTTAATCGTTCGGTCCCGTGACCGATCTCTTTTCGAACCCATAAATCAATCTACAACATCGACATCGTTTTCGACACTGATTCCGGTTACCCGTGTCGAAGAAAGGATACACTTCTCGATTCCAGCGTTCGTTGGGCTTTTGGCTCATGGAAAGAACACCCTTCAAGAAGTGCCCTCAGTGTGGACACAGGTTTCCCCACACTGACCTTCATGAGGTTTGCAATCTGTGCTTGTCTCCAGAGCACAAGAGTCGAGACTGTGAGGCCTGCACTTCATTCCGGTACAAGAAAACCATCAGGGACCATCGAGCTCGAAGAGCTATGGAGCAGTCATCGTCGTCTACACCCGACCTCATCATCGACAAAGCGCCGATCGAGGTAGACGCCGAAGAACAGCAAGAAGACGTCGTTTCCGAAGCGGAGGATTTAGCTTCCGAAGACGAGGACCGATCCGAAGATGACTATCTTCTTCCAGCTGGTCAACAGGTTGTGAGTAAGAGCGTCAACCCTGTTCACCCCACCATATCGGGACAGGCTTCGGTTCCACCTCCGGGTCCAGGTGCACCCGACCAAAACCTTCCGACGCCCCGCCTTCAGGCTCAGCAGCAAAGAGTACTCAAAACCCTCCAGTCGACTCGGCTAGAGTCAGTCTGTCAGTCCCAAAAAGCAGAAGGTACTAAAGCCAAAGTCAACACCGGCACCGGAACATCCATCGGTACCGAAAACAGGCCAGCCAAAACCAAGTTCGGCGCCGAAAAAGGTTCCCAAAGTTACCGAACCGAAAACTAGTCCGGTTCAGAAAAAAGCGGACCCTAAAACAGTTCCGATTATCGAAACATATTTCAGCTCCAAAGGCAGACTAATCTAGACACATGGGAACTAAAGCTTTGGATCCAAAAAATACAGATCCAAAGAAAAGACCAGAAAAGCCTTCGGAACCAAAACCAAGAACCGTTCCAAGGACAATGGACACTGCAAAGTCTAAAACTTTCGGCCCCAAAACAGATAAATCGGCGCTGAAAAAGGATTTGCCAATAGAAGAGCTTTTCCAGCCTGATGCAAGGCAAAAAACTCGTAAAATTCATCCAAAGACTGGACATGTATACACAGTGCCTGAAAAGAGGAAAATGGACTATCCTAAACCACCGGCAGTTCCTCTTAAAAAGAATGTTCAAACTTCCCCTATAAGAATTCATTCACCAGAAGTAGAAATGCAAGTAGATGTATCTCCTGTACATTCTCCAGTCAGTACACATAGCTTTATACCACAACATGAGGACTATGGGGATACCTACTCACAAGAGGTTGAGAGTAAACATCAAATGGATGATATTAATGATCCAGATGAAATGGCTGGGCCATCAGGTGACCCCTTTGAAGACTATAAGGCACCAGATCTTCCACAAGACGGGGCATACCTGTCTAGGCCTTCTCCCCCTGAAGACACCATTGGGTTCATTCACACAGCTCATTCATAGAGCAGCCACTTTCCATGGAGTAGACTTACATACAGATCCAATAGAAGAAGACTTTCTAATGGACACACTGTTATCTTCACATAAAACCACTACCACTTTGCCAATACTTAGCGGAGAGGTAAGACCTGCACCAGAAATATTTAAAGACCCAGTCAGAGCCCGGGTAATTAACCCCAGGCTTGAAAAGAAGTACAAAGCAGCTCCAACTCACCCAGCATATATTAAAGGTCAGTTGCCACTAGACTCCATGGTAGTGTCAAATGCGAGAAAGATCTAACTCGCAGACAACGGGATACTCCACCCCGATAAAGAGTCTAAGCTTTTGGATGCTTCTGGAAAACGCACCATCTCACAAGCAGCCAATATATGGAGGATTGCTAACAGTCAAGCTCTGTTCGCGAGAATGACAGAGCTCATTATGATGAGTTAGTCACTCATGCAACACTTGCCAGAACAATATAAGACTAGGGCTTCTGACCTAATACAGGAAGACAAGATTATAACAAATACCTCCATAAGATGCGCACTAGACACTGCAGACACAGCATCTAGATCGGTAAATACAGGGGTACTGTTGCGCAGACATGCATGGTTACGCATCTCTGGGGTCAAACCAGAAGTACAAGCCAGTATATTAAACAAACCATTTGACCAACAGCATCTTTTCGGCCCAGCAGTGGACAGTGCACTAGAAAAGATGAAAAAAGATACTGATACGGCAAAATCAATGGGAGCCTTACAAACGCAAACCCATAGACCTTCCTTTCGTCGCTCCTCATATAGGGGCGCCTCTAAAGGTTTCCAAATTGATAACACTTCCTCTTCTTACAAAGCGCCCAACCAAACCTCACCCGGTAAGGGATATTATAGAGGAGGGTATAGAGGAAACAACAATAAGGGCAGAGGTAGAGGCAACAACAGTCGTAACGCCTCTATCCCCACCAATAAGCGACTTCCCTCCCATCCCCCCAGACCATTCCACTCCTGTCGGGGGAGATTACAACAGTTCCTACCTGTCTGGAACTCCATCACCAGACAGGTGGGTGAGACAAATAATTGTCGGGTTATTGCCTGGAGCTCACTTCCTCTCCTCCATCAATACCACCCAGACAGCATCCCATGTCACAGGAACACCTCATACTATCAAGACAAGAGGTGGAATCTCTACTGCAAAAGAATGCAAAAGAACCAGTCCCAAAACAGCATCAAAACACAGGGGTTTACTCTCTTTATGTTCTCATACCCAAAAAGGACGGGTCCCTCAGACCTATTCTAGATCCAAGACCCCTAAACCTGTACATACAATCAGACCACTTTCATATGGTCACACTACAACCGGTTCTACCGTTCCTTGCCACACTAGACCTCAAGGACGCCTACTTTCACATTCCCATTCATCAATCTCACAGAAAGTACTTACAGTTTGTACTAGAAGGCCAACACCACCAATTCAAAGTACTCCCTTTCGGAGTAACTACAGTACCTCGAGTGTTCACAAAGTGTCTAGCAGTAGTAGCTGCACACTTAAGAAGGGACAACATTCATGTCTTCCCATATCTGGACGACTGGTTAATAAGATCAAAGGTATACAACCAATGTGTGCAACACACGCATCAGACGATCTGTCTGCTGCACAATTAGAGTTTACAATAAATCAAAAGAAGTCACATCTCCAACCGTCCATCTCTCAACAGTATCTAGGTGCCACAATAGATACTTCCAAGGCAGTAGCATACCCCAACCCAACAAGAATTCAAAATATGCACAATCTCATCAAAAGATTCCAGACACAACCCTCACTGCAGGCTCGAGTGTTCATGCAACTAATAGGAATGATGGCATCTTGCATTTTCATAGTACCATACGCAAGACTACAAATGCGCCCCATACAAGAATGCTTAGCAAGTCAATGGAATCCGGCTCAGCAACAAATAACAGATCAGGTGGTGGTAGACGACCGGACATACCGCTCTCTGCAATGGTGGAACACCAAAAACCTTTCCAAGGGCCAGCCGTTTATAGAGCCTGTTCCAGAAATGATACTAACTACAGACGCTTCTCTCACAGGATGGGGAGCACATTTACAAAGACACATAGTACAAGGTACATGGACACTGCAACAAAAATTACTCCACATAAATCATCTGCAGTTACTAGCGATTTTTCTAGCTCTAAAATAGTTTCAACATTACCTGTCAAACAAAGCTGTACTAGTCCGGACGGACAATATGACAGCAATGTACTACATTCAAAAGCAAAGGGGGACACACTCGCTACAGCTCTCCCGGCTGGCGCAGAGCATATGGAGGTGGGCTATTCCTCAAAACATTTTCCTGCTAGCAGAACATCTACCAGGAGTTCACAATCAAGTGGCAGATCTGTTAAGTCGTCAGAGACAACAGATACACGAATGGGAACTTCATCCTCAAGTTCTTCAGACATTTTTTCAAATGTGGGGTCAACCAGAGATAGATCTGTTTGCTACGCATCACAACTCCAAATGCCCAAGCTTCGCCGCCAGATACCCACAACCATTATCCAAAGGCAATGCGGTATGGATAAACTGGTCAAACAAATTTGCGTACGCCTTTCCACCTCTCCCACTAATTCCATTAGTGGTACGCAAGCTACAGCAACATTTTCTCACATTAATTCTCATACCATCAACGTGGGCAAGACAACCATGGTATACCACGCTGCTAGACCTCTCAGTAGTACCACATCACAAATTAAAACTCTCCCCACATCTACTAACACAGAACTATGGAGAGATGATGCATCCAGACCCACTGCAGCTCAATCTAGCGATGTGGCTCCTGAGGTCTTAGAATTCGGATATCTAAATTTACCCCCTGATTGCATAATGTCATTAAAGAAGCAAGACGTCCTACCACTAGATCAAGTGGAAAAGGTTTGTTGTGTATTGCACAAATAACAACGTCAACCCATTAGATGTTTCCATACAAAATAACATATGCTATCTGTTACATCTGCAAAGATCTAACTTCGCGTACTCTTCAAACAGGTTACATCTCTCTGCTATAGCAGCATATCTTCAAAACGGACATTTGTCATTGTTTAGAGTACCTGCAATCAAAGCGATAAGGAAGGACTCAAAAGAATAATTCCTCCCAGAATCCCACCCTCTCCATATGGAATTTAAATATTGTTCTCACCAGACTTATGGGTCCACCTTTTGAACCATTAAATAAGTGTGAATTACAGTTTCTTACAAGGAAAGTTGATTTTCTAGTGAATATTACCTCACTGAGGAGAGTAAGTGAGATTCCGGCATTGACAATTCAAGAACCATTTTATACAACTTCATCACAATAAACTGGTTCTTAAAACAAATCCAAAGTTTCTGCCAAAGGTCATTTCATCGTTCCACCTCAACCAATCGATTGAGTTGCCAGTATTTTTCCCCCAACAGCAAACGGTTGCAGAAAGAGCTCTACATACATTAGATGTAAAAAGAGCACTTCTCTACTACATTGATAGGACAAAACCATTTTGTAAAAGTAAACAATTGTTTGTGTCCTTTTCACCCCCACATAAGGGCAATCCTATTTCTAAATCAGGCATTGCTTGATGGATTGTTAAGTGCATTCAGATTTGTAACCAGAAAGCAAAACGCACTCTGTCCATTCCTCCTAGGGCTCATTCTACCCGTAAGTTAGGAGCATTTATGCCATTCCTAGGAAATATACCATTAGATGACATCTATAAAGCAGCTACATGGTCTACTCCACACACATTTACAAAACACTATTGTGTAGATGTGCAGGCAAAACAACAAGCAAGTGTGGGCCAGGCTGTACTCAAGACATTATTTCAAACTACTGCAACAGATGCGGGTGGTCGCCGCTAAGGGAGAAACTGCTGTGCGATCTATGCTATAGTGTGTGGTCTGCAGCCCATATGCCTCGAACGGAAAATGCTACTTACCAGTATGCATCTGTTCTTGGCATGTAGGGCTGCAGAACCGCACACGCCCACCCGCACACGCCCACCCGGCTACCTGTATCTGTTCCAGTATTATCTTATTTAGATACACAACACATGGTCATCTTTATCTGTATTCATGCAAACTCCATTTGCCCAGTGGCGAAAACAATCTAAGGATGGAGTCGAAGCCCATGCGCACTGCGATCTAAGGGTGGAGTCACCCAACAGACAAAGACTCTTCCAAGACAACAACAAAGTGTAATCATCCGGGCCCTCCACCAGATGGTGATCTAATGCTATAGTGTGTGGTTCTGCAGCCCTACATGCCAAGAACAGATGCATACTAGTAAGTAGCATTTTCCTTTGTAGTGTTGTATATTCAAATCGGTATTTGAGCATGGCAGGTAGCACACGTTATGGTGTGTTTTCTGTGTATGTTGATGAAAACAACCGGCAAACTTTAGTGTTTTGACAAGTTTGAGCCAGAACCATAAATCACTTTTAATTGTTTTTTCCCCAATGAATTTACTTGCGTTCGAAGCATGTGGGCTGCTGAATTCATATCTGTGCATAGATCGCCGCCTAGTGTTGGGTCCAGATGATTGCACATTGTTGTCCTGGAAGAGTCTTCGAAGTATCACGAGATAGGTGGCTCCTCCCCTGGACTACAGTGCGCATGGGCATCCTCTCCATCCCCAGATAGTTTTTTTCCGCCATTGGGTTTGGATGTACTTTCTCGACTCTAGTTCGGAAACTCTTTACTATGGCCAAAAGGCCTTCGGGCGTCGGTATTGTCTCGTTCGGTGCCTGTTTTTCTCCAGTTCTTCGAACCGGACGTCGAAGGCAGCTTTTGACTTTCGACACCAAAGGCCCAAACTAAGACGACGATGGAACGGAGCCCGTTCAAACGATGCCCCGTCTGCAATTCTAAATACCCTCACATTGATGTGCATCCAGTGTGCAATAAATGTTTATCCCCGGACCACGACGAGGCCAGCTGTATGGCCTGGTCGAAGTTCCGGTCCAAGAAGACTCTTCGAGTTCGACTCGCAGCAAGAGTCAGCGCACAAGTCGGCGCCCAAGCCGGTCAACATCTTCGAGGCCGGTGACGAAGAAGGCGCCGACGAAGAAGATCCTGACAAGCAGTCGGACCCAGCGTCGGAGCTGGACTCCAACTTCGATGTGGACGAAGAGGATGAGGACTACGTCCATGAAGACATCATCGAGGTAGGGGACGACGAAGAGGCCATCGGGGCCGTCTATGACGATTCCAGTGATGAGCCAGGCCCAACCCCAGTAGCGGGGTCTAATACTGACAATACGCTCCCTACGGCTCAGGTCGAGGCATCGCCGGAAGGCCTTAGCCAAGATCTTACTCCACATTCTATAGTCCCGCGTCCAGGCCCGGCTAAGAATACTTCAAAGGAGCCATCGTTCGATCTTTCAAAATCGAAACCGAAACCTACAGAGCCGAAACCGAAACTACTAAAGGTGGTCATTGGATCGACGCCATCAGACACGTCGACGCCAGTCAAGTCGAAGACTGTTGGCAACCCTTCGGGGTCGAAAGGGGGCGTCGCCTCGAAGACCGGGGCGCCGAAGCCAGGCTCTACAGTCAAGCACGTCACCTCGACGCAGTCGACGTCGACGCCCAAGCATGGCGACAAGACCAAAGGTCTCCAGACCAAAAAGGCTGTTGAGCCGAAGATTTCAGCGTTCAAACCGCTACTGGGCAAAGCTCTCGGGTCGAAGACCAAAACCGACCCGAAGCTGCATATTACATCGACACCCAAGGCCGTACATGCTACGCACCGTGAGCTCGAGTCGACGCAAGGAATCAAGCATGCTAGTGAGTCGCCGAAGCAGCTTGGATCGAACACTACGGCAAGCTTTAATAAAGTCGGCCCGTCCACAGGTCACCCTTTAATTAAATACGGTCTGCCGCCAACGGCTTGAGCCAAACATCTCGAGCACCACAAGGGCACCGACCCATCCAAAACAGTGTCCGCGCCTTCGAAGTCCACTCCTGAGGGGGTTGTGTTCCAAGAACCCTCGTATGACAACCAGTCTAAACTCTTCATCGACTCGGAATCTGGCAGGCTCACCATCCATAAACGGAAGATCGTACCTGAACATCCCTTGGAGGCGTATAAAATCCCTCTTAAACAGAAGAAAGACTCGACCACCTCACCAGTTCTCTTTGAACATGTTGATAGCTATTCACAACAAATGGCATATTCTCCAGCGCAAAGCGAGGTGCATGTGGGTGATGAATACGGTCAGATGGCGTTCACTTATCATACTGACACTGATCAGGGGGAACCTCAGCAATGGACTGATGCTGTAGACCCTGATGATCCACAAGCTGCACCGGACGTTCAGTCTTACAATGTCAAAACCTCGCCTACTGAAGACACGGCGGCGTTTAACGCTTTGATAGAAAGGGCAGCCCTCAACCATGACGTGGAAATGCACGCAGAACCTGTGGAAGAAGATTTCTTATTTGATACTTTCTCCACCTCTGAAAGATCGGCAAAGACATTGTCTATGCTAAAAGGAGTCCTCAAACATGCTGCGGACATTTTCAAAGAGCCCACAAAGGCAAAGGTTATCAACCCTAGGAGTGAAAAAAAAGTATAGGCCTGCTCCTGTGGACCCTACCTACATCAAAGGCCAGCTCCCATTGGACTCCCTCGTAGTGGCCAATGCTCGCAAGAGGGCGAACTCGCAAACTAGTGGTGATGCTCCTCCTCCGGACAAAGAATCAAAGATCTTGGAGGCGTCAGGAAAGTGGGTGGCAGCACAGGCTGCTAATATTTAGAGGATTTCAAATACACAGGGCCTATTGGCTAGATACGATAGGGCTCACTACGACACGTTAGAACAGCTGTTGCAACACCTGCCTGATGCTTACAAAGAGGGGGCAGAAATGATCATACAGGAGGGGAAGTTGATTTCTAATGCATCCATCAAATGTGCATTGGATGCGGCAGACACGGCAGCTAGGGCCATTAACACTAGTGTAATGTTGAGACGTCACGCCTGGCTCCGCATCTCTGGGTTTAAACCAGAGATTCAAACAACTTTGCTCAACCAGCCAGTTAACCCTGACTTCCTTTTTGGTCCCTACATAGACACAACCCTCGAAAAAATTAAAAAGGACACCGACGGCAAAATCCATGGGGGCTCTGCAGTCACTGCAGTTTCGGGGCAGTTCCTTTTGTCGCTCCGGTAATAGGAGAGCCTCTAGAGGACAAGCTTTACAGCAAGCCCAGTACAGCAAAGGGAGCACGCAAACCACCTATACAAAATATAACAGGGGTGGATATCGTGGGAACAGCGCCAAGGGCAGAGGACGTGGAAATAACCATGCCAGATCCTCCGCTCCCAACAAACAGTGCCCCCGACCATTTAACACCTGTCGGGGGAAGACTCCAGCAGTTCCTGCCAGTCTGGGAAGGCATTACCACAGACAGGTGGGTGAGACAACTTATCCAATACGGCTATTGTCTAGAACTAACCTCCACTACCCCCAAGGCACCGTCCTATGTCCGCAGAGCACATGCACTTATTGCAGCAAGAAGTACTCTCCATGCTGCAAAAAGGGGAAATAGAGCTCGTGCCTGCAAAAGAGCAAGGTACCGGGGTGTACTCTCTGTACTTCTTAATCCCAAAAAAGGACGGTTCCCTGCGGCCCATTCTAGACCTCAGACCCCTCAACCAATACATACTGTCAGAACACTTTCATATGTTAACCTTGCAGCAGGTCCTACCATTGCTCAGTCAGGGCGACTTCCTAGTAACCCTGGACCTCAAGGATGCATATTTCCACATTCCCATTCACCCAAGTCACAGGAAATATCTCAGATTCACCATCAACAATCAGCATTACCAATTCAAGGTCCTGCCTTTCGGGGTCACCACTGCCCCCAGAGTGTTCACCAAGTGCTTAGCAACTGTGGCTGCGCACCTTCGGAGACAACACATCCATGTCTATCCCTACCTGGACGACTGGCTTGTTCAAGCGAAGTCGGCCCAGCAGTGTGCCTGCCACATGTCACGCACAATTCACCTCCTACACAGTCTAGGATTCTGACTAAACTACCAAAAGTCGCACCTTCAGCCCGCTCATGTGCAACAGTACCTAGGGGCAACATTAAACTCTCTTTAACGGCATCGGCGCAGCCAAATTCTGCCAGAGTCAACAGCATGCAGCTGCTAATTCAGAAGTTCAGGCCTCAACAATCGCTCCCAGCGCAATTATTCATGCAGCTGATCGGTATGATGGCCTCCTGCATATTCATAGTCCCACACGCGAGGCTGCACATGCGTCCCCTTCAAGAATGCTTAGCACAACAGTGGAACCAGACTCATGGGCATCTCAAAGACCTAGTGTTGGTGACCGGTCGTGCATACAACTCTCTGCATTGGTGGAATCCACAAAACCTTTGCAGGGGACGACCGTTCCAAGAGCCTGTCCCACAGATAGTGCTGACGACGGACGCATCTCTCCAGGGCTGGGGAGCGCATGTCCTCCATTACACTGTGCAAGGACTATGGACGGCACAGCAGCAAAAGATGCATATCAATCTTTTGGAGCTGATGGCAATCTTCATGGCACTGAAAGCGTTCAAGTTGCACCTGTGCAACAAGGTCGTGTTGATCCGGACGGACAACATGACTGCCATGTATTACATCCAGAAACAGGGAGGCACACACTCCCCGCAGCTATCTCACCTAGCCCAGAGCATGTGGAAGTGGGCCATCCAAAGGAACATCTTCCTCATGGCGGAACATCTCCCGGGGAAAGACAGCCAGATGGCGGACCTGCTCAGCAGGCACAGTCATCAGATGCACGAGTGGGAGATTCACCCCTCAGTGCTCCAACCATATTTCCAGCAGTGGGGTCATTCAGAGATCGACCTCTTCGCCACAAAAGAGAGCGCAAAATGCCAAAACTTCGCCGCCAGGTTCCCACACCCGCAGTCTCAGGGCAATGCTATATGGATGAACTGGTCAGGCAGATTTGCGTACGCTTTTCCCCCAGCCCCACTCATACCGCTAGTGGCGCGCAAACTGCGGCAGCACTCCATGACGCTCATCCTGGTTGCTCCAACGTGGGCACGGCAGGCTTGGTACACCACGTTCCTGGAACTTTCAGTTGTGCCTCACCAACGGCTGCGCCTCACGCCCAGTCTCCTCACTCACAGCCATGGATACATTCAGCACCCAGATCCGCAACAGTTGAGCCTTGCGATTTGGCTCCTGAGGTCATAGTTTGGCTACCTCAACCTGCCCCCTGACTGTATGAACATCATCAAGGAGGCAAGGCGACCTACAACTAGGGCGTGCTATGCAGCCAAATGGAAACGTTTTGTCATCTACTGTTCCAACAATGACATTAATCCGCTAGATGCGTTCAAGCAAAACATCATATGTTACTTGCTGCATCTATATCGATGCAATCTAGCGTATAGTTCCATTAGGATACATTTGGCCGCCATGGCAGCTTATCTTCAAAACGGGCATCATCTTTCCCTCTTCAAAGTGCCTGCCATTAAAGCCTTCTTGGAAGGCCTCAAAAGAGTGATCCCTCCCAGACACCCTCCTTCGCCTGTCTGGAATCTATGCATCGTTCTCACCAGGCTCATGGGGCCACCCTTTGAGCCTCTTCATTCTTGTGAGATACAGTTTCTTACATGGAAAGTGGCTTTTCTGATAGCCATCACATCGCTACGAAGAGTAAGTGAGCTTCAAGCCCTGACAATTCAAGAGCCCTTCCTACAAATTCATGCTAATAGGGTAGTGCTGCGCACCAACCCCAAATTCATGCCGAAGGTAATCTCGCAGTTCCCCATTAATCAAACTATAGAACTGCCAGTTTTCTTTCCAAACCCAGATTCAGTGGCAGACCGGGCACTGCACACCTTAGATGTCAAAAGAGCTCTCCTGTATTACATCGACAGGACAAAAGACTTTAGAAAGACTAAACAACTGTTTGTTGCCTTCTCTCCACAACACAAAGGCAACCCTATTTCCAAATCAGGTATAGCCAGATGGATTGTTAAATGCATACAAATCTGTTATCAAAAGGCTAAACGCACTTTAACAGTTCCCCCAAGAGCGCATTCCACACGCAAGCTAGGGGCATCCATAGCTTTCCTGGGTAACATTCCTCTAGAGGATATATGTAGAGCAGCCACATGGTCCACCATACATACATTTACCAAACACTACTGCGTAGATGTACACTCCAAACAGCAAGCCGCTGTAGGACAAGCTGTTCTCAGAACTCTTTCAGACTGCTGCAGCTGGCACGGGCAACCGCCGCTAAGGAGGTAACTGCTATTTATTCTATGCACAGATATGAATTAAGCAGCCCACATGCCTCGAACGGAATATGCTACTTGCCAGTATGCATCTGTTCTTGGCATGTAAGGCTGCTGACATTCATTTCGCCCGCCCTCCTCCCCGGTGCCTGTCGCAGCTGTAGCACTCAGAATCATTTTCAGGCATGGTCATCACTTTCAGTATTACACTCCATCTCTGCCACAATGGCGAAAAACAATCTGGGGATGGAGAGGATGCCCATGCGCACTGTAGTCCAGGGGAGGAGCCACCTATCTTGTGATACTTCAAAGACTCTTCCAGGACAACAATGTGCAATCATCCGGACCCAACACTAGGCGGCGATCAATGCACAGATATGAATCTCAGCAGCCCTACATGCCAAGAACAGATGCATACTGGTAAGTAGCATATTCCTTTTTACTCGCCACCCCCTCTCCTAGAAGGATCTACTTTTTTGACATAACCACCCGCTATGTCCCCACAAGACTACTTAGATCCTGTGGGATGGGCCTGCTACTTGTTCCCAGGGTGCGGAATGCTAGGCTGGGGAGCCGGTCGTTTTGTTGTCTGGCTCCGCAGAACTGGAACAAACTTCCTTTGAGCCTTAGGCTAGAAGTCTCCGAGACTAAGTTTAGGAAAGCTCTGAAAACTCATCTCTTTCAGCGCTTGTAGGGTCCTTTGAATTGCTCAGGTGCGGCTGTAGTGGGGCTCTCGTGTTTTCGGCCTCTCATCACAGCGCGGGGACACACCAGTTGGTGTAACCATGCGCTTTATAAATGCTCATATTATTATTATTATTATTAAGCTAAATGTCTGACGCATGCTTTTTGGATTCATCAAACAGTAGAAAAAAATTATTATAAGATGGATTCTTCTTTCATCCCTCCCTTGAAATCCCATCCCCAGCTTTGATGGACCTGGATAGAACTGGGAAAACGAGAGAAGGCTAAACATAATAAGTCTCAGCCAAATTGAGCATTTTATTGCATTCCTTTAACTTTGCCCCACCTTGATGGATTGGCACAAAACTGGACATACAAATCAAAAAATAATCCCCCACCCCCCTCAAAGTTTTATCTTCACCCTAATAGTCCTGCATTGGGTATCACCTGACTACTTACCAAGCATTGGTCAAACATCATCAAAATTATAGAAAAATTAAAATGCCCCCCTTTATGGATTGACACAAATCTTTCATGCCAAAAGAAGACCATTTTGTCTTGGCTTATGCCACATTTTGTGCAGATTCATCACACAGTGTCAAACTCATTAGCAAAGGAACACTTCCCGGCCCTCTTTTTTTAACTGAACCTCTCCTTTATGGATATACACAAATTTGAAACTGACCGTATTATTCTGAACATACGTGCCAAAGTTATAAGCAAATTAACAAATGGCTTTTCAGCTTTTTTAAAGATCAATATCTCAAACTACTGAACACGTGGGTGCTCAGCGCAAAAAAAGCACTCTTTTGGTTTAAAGGTCCACTTTTGTGCCAAGTTCGGTGTTAATCACTTAAGTTTTTGCTCAGTGTTTGGGCAAAATTTTGCTCTGGGTCAAAATGCACTTTTTCATCCATATGCCCCCCCTCCGCCAACCACCACGCCATTTAACTTCTTTCCCCCTAGACAGTTCTTGTCCAAACTCAGCTTATCAAGTTAGTAGATTTGTAAGTTTCATGCAAATTCCTCCACTGGGGCAAAAGTTCTAAGCAAATCAAAAAAGGCAGAATCGTTTTCAATCGAAAGTACAGCTGAACCATATTATCCAGAAGTCCGTGGTGTCGGCCACGCCCCTTCTTCTGGAAGCAGGTGATTAATTAATTAACGGTGCAATGGCACTGGCGCTGACATTTTTTCCACTCACGCCACTGAAGAAGAGAGCGTCAGGCTCTTGAAACGCGTCTGGCTGGCAAGAAGTATAGAAGGAGTTACTTGCTGTTATGTATGCTGCCATGCAAGCTCATTAAAACCGACTGCAGAATTACAAACCTCTTGTGGCAGTCTTCAATCAGGGTTCCTGAACTGTGTGATGTTTTAGCGGCCATCCCGGTCGCGAGGACCGCCCACCACTACTACTGTTGTGGTCCTGAACGAGCCCTGTGAGTGCGTGTTCAATGAAGGAAGAGGCACGAACTGGTGACTAATCAGGGAGACACCCGCTCGTAAGCATGGTGAGTCTACAAAGCGGGGCAGCATTCGGAACTGTTGAAGTAGCTCCAGTCCACTGGGAAATGAATTGTGTTTACTTGGAATAACAGCGCGCCCCACAAGTCACACCATATTGAACTACATTACCCAGAAGTCCGTGGTGTCGGCCACGCCCCTTCTTCTGGAAGCAGGTGATTAATTAACGGTGCAATGGCACTGGCGCTGACATTTTTTCCACTCACGCCACTGAAGAAGAGAGCGTCAGGTTCTTGAAACGCGTCTGGCTGGCAAGAAGTATAGAAGGAGTTACTTGCTGTTATGTATGCTGCCATGCAAGCTCATTAAAACCGACTGCAGAATTACAAACCTCTTGTGGCAGTCTTCAATCAGGGTTCCTGAACTGTATGATATATATATATATATATATATATATATATATATACATACCGTGATCAAGCAACAGTGGGTTGCGAAACGCGTTGGTGTTGTGCGATGTATGCTGCTATCTTGCAATAAATCGTGAACTTTGGGAAAACTACACCCTTGTTGAGTGCTGACTTTCGCTATTGGCTGATAGCTTTGGATGAATATATATATATATATATATATATATATATATATATATATATATATATATATATATATATATATATAAAATTGACTCCCCTTTGGATGATACTGCGCATGGGCATCGGCTCCATCCCCAGATTGTTTTTTTCCGCCACCGGGCTCGGATGTGTTTCCAGCGCTCCGTGTTGGAACCGATTACCTTCGACGTGCAATCCTCACCAACTTACAGAAAATCAGTTTCGAACGCATTCCCAGTCTACGCTACTCTTCAACACAGAAAGTTTCGATTCCGGTCGTCGTCGACGGCCTTCGGGCCTAACTAGGCCTCGACTCCAGCTCATGGAAAGGATGCCATTTAAAAAGTTTCCTCAATGTGGGTCGAAGTTTCCCCACACCGACCTTCATGAAGTGTGTAACCTTTGCCTCTCCCCGGAGCACGAGGCCAGAGACTGTTCCGCTTTTGCCTCTTTCCGCTCCAAAATGACTATCTGGGACCGAAGAGCTAGGAGAACAATGGCTCGATCTTCAGCTCCAATTCCAGGCGACATCTTTGAAGAAAGCGTCAACGTCTCAGAACAACACGACGTCAACAGTAACTCCAAGGCAGAAGATTCAGAAGTCGCGGACATCACTCCAGCACAGCGGGTCGTAAGTAAGATCGCCGACCCCGACCCTTCCTCGACACATCCAAAGAAGGTCCCGGTCACACCCTCGCGCACGGGTGCACACCGATACACTGCTTCTACTGCCCCACCTTTGGGCCCGGCTAAGAAGCTAACTAAGCCTTCAGGCGACTCGGGCTCGAGTCTACCTTCCCACTTTGCCGGCACCAAAAAAGACAACATCCCCAGGTCCGCTGACATCCAAACCACCGGCGCTACTCCTTCGGCACCGAAATCCAGGTCTGAACCAAGCAAACCCGCTTCGGATTCAAAAAGACCACCTGAACCGAAAAACCATCTGATCCAAAAAATATACCGAAGCCGAAAAAATCTTCGGAGCCAAAAAAGACTCCTGCTTCTCCGGTTAAGGACATTGCCAAAAAAAAAAAAAGAAACCGCTTCAGTGCCGAAGCCTCCCTCCACACCAAAAGATCGGCCTCCTGCAGAGGACTTATTTCATCCAGACCCTACACAAAAGACTCTAGCTAAAGACCCAATCACTGGGCAGCTAACTTTAGCTTCAAAAAAGCGACCACTGGATACACCAGCGCCAGCTCCTTGTTCAAAGAAAAAGGACATGGCTACCTCTCCTTTAAGACTTCCTTCCCCTCCTCCTCCTCATATACCATCACCACCTGCTCCCTTACCACAACATTCCCCTGCATCCTCTATCATACCAGACGATGACAATAGGGATCATAGCTCTGATGATATAGGGGCTAACATAGATGATCCATCTATTCCTCCAGGCTCACCTGACCCATGGGATGATTAGAACACCCCAGACGTCCCAAATGTCCCTCAAGATGACATATACCCCTCAAGGCCTTCCCCACCAGAAGACACTATGGGTTTTAATCAGTTGATACACAGAGCTGCGCAATATCATGGAGTAGATCTGGATACAGACCCTGTAGATGAAGACTTTCTAATGGATATCTTTGATAATGCACAAAGGACCTCATCCATTTTACCAATGCTTAAAGTTTAAGCATGCTCCTGAAGTCTTCAAGGATCCAGTCAGAACTCGGATCATTAACCCTCAAATAGAGAAAGTATAAAGCTGCCCCTTCAGACCCGGCATATATTAAAGGTCCAGTACCACTAGACTCACTTGTAGTTTCCAACTCACGCAAGAGAGCAAACTCACAAACATCAGGTGAAGCTGCCCCACCAGTTAGTCTAAGCTACTTGATGCATCAGGGAAAAGAACTGCGTCTCAAGCAGCAAACATGTGGCATATTGCCAATACACAAGCATTATCGGGCAGATATGACAGGGCACATTACGACGAATTAGAATCACTAATGCGACACCTCCCTGATAAATACAAAGATCAAGCAAATGAGCTTATTCAAGAAGGGAAAAATATTACAAACACCTCTATTCGGTGTGCACTTGATGCAGCGGACACCACCTCCAGGGCAGTTAACACCAGTGTTTTATTACGTAGACATGCCTGGCTACGCATATCAGGGTTCAAACCTGAAGTCCAAAGTGCTATACTTGATCAACTCTTTGATGAGAAACACTTATTCGGACCCAATGTAGATGTAGCACTTGGAAAAAGGATACAGATACAGCCAAATCTATGGGAGCCCTGCAGTCGCAGGCTCCCAGACGTTCATTTCGCCGCTCATTTCGCTGCTCATCTTATCGAGGCGCCACCAGGGGATACTCTTCAGAGACACCTTCTACCTCATACAAAGCCCCTACGCAATCCACTTTTAGTAAGGGCTACCAAAGGGGAGGTTACAGGGGTAACAATAACAAAGGCAGAGGTAAAAAAAACAACTCCCGCTCTGCCTCTACCCCTGCCCAATGACTCCCCTTCCCCCGTCCCATTCCACTCCTGTCGGGGGAAGACTACAACAATACCTACCAGCCTGGGAAAACATCACATCAGGCAGGTGGGTGCTTCAAATAATTTAATCAGGTTACTGTCTAGAACGAACATCCACCCCCCCAAACATACCACCCAAGCAGCGTCCAATGTCACGAGAACATTTAACACCGCTCAGACAGGAAGTAATATCCCTCCTGCAGAAAAATGCAATAGAAATAGTCCCAAAGCATCATCAAAACAAAGTAGTATACTCACTCGATTTTCTAATCCCAAAGAAGGACGGATCTCTAAGACCTATCTTAGACCTCAGACCTCTAAACATTTGCATACAGTCGGATCATTTTCATATGGTCACACTCCAACAAGTCCTTCCACTCCTGCTACAAAACGACTTCCTTGTCACTCTAGATCTCAAGGACGCCTACTTCCACATTCCCAGCCACACAGCGCACAGAAAATATCTCAGATTTGTGCTAGACGGGCAGCACTACCAGTTCAAAGTGCTCCCATTCGGAGTCACAACAGCGCCAAGGGTGTTTACCAAATGCCTAGCAGTAGAAGCAGCACACTTAAGAGGACAACATATTCATGTCTTCCCATATCTAGATGACTGGCTCATAAAAGCCAGTGTGTACAACACACTCACGCTACTATTCAACTGCTTCACGACTTGGGATTCACAGTATATCACACCAAGTCACACCTGCAACCTTCACACATACAACAATATCTCGACGCTACAATAAACACCCAACTAACACTTGCCTATCCCTCTCCAAACTGGATAATGTACAAACTCTACTTACAAAATTCAAACTGCAACACTCGCTTCCAGCTCGAGTGTTCATGCAGCTCATAGGAATGATGGCATCTTGCATATTTATAGTGCCTCACGCAAGACTGCAAATGCGTCCACTTCAAGAGTGCCTAGCACGCCAATGGAACCAGGCTTGTTGTCAATTAACAGACCTAGTGTTGGTAGACAGTCGGGCTCATCGCTCTCTGCAATGGTGGAGCACCAAAAACCTTTCAAAGGGCCGACCGTTCCTAGAGCCAGTTCCTCCGATAATCCTGACAGCGGACGCATCGCTCTCCGGCTGGGGAGCTCACCTACTGCATCACACCATGCAAGGCAGGTGGACACAGCAACAAAAGTTACTCGAGATCAACCACTTGGAGTTACTAGCTATTTTTCTAACCTTGAAAGCATTCCAAAAACAAGTATCGGGCAAAGCTGTCTTAGTCCGCACAGACAATATGACAGCCATGTACTACATAAACAAACAAGGAGGAACACACTCTCTGCAGCTCTCTGTTAGCACAGCAGATCTGGAGATTGACCACTTAAAATCTTCCTCTTAGCCCAACACGTTCCAGGAGTACAAATCACCATGGCAGATCTGCTAAGTCGACAGACACAGCAGATCCACGAGTGGGAACTTCATCCACAAGTTCTTCAACCGTTCTTTCAAATGTGGGGACAACATCAGATAGACCTCTTCGCAACCCACGAAAATGCAAAATGCCCAAACTTCGCCGCCAGATATCCACACCCGCTGCGATATGGATATGGATGAACTGGTCCGGAAAATTTGCGTACGCTATTCCTCCTCTCTCACTACTTCCGTTGGTGATACACAAGCTACAGCAACATTCCCTAACTC
Organism: Lissotriton vulgaris; assembly: GCF_964263255.1. Classification (NCBI taxonomy): domain Eukaryota; kingdom Metazoa; phylum Chordata; class Amphibia; order Caudata; family Salamandridae; genus Lissotriton; species Lissotriton vulgaris. The sequence goes on along the minus strand of NC_141700.1, from coordinate 510,471,001 downwards.
ATTCTAGCAGCTCCAACTTGGGCCAGACAACCGTGGTACACCACACTGCTGCAACTATCTGTGGTACCACACCAAAAACTAAGCCTATCTCCACGTCTCTTAACACAGAACCATGGAGAGATCAGACACCCGGACCCAGCTCAGCTCAACCTAGCGATCTGGCTCCTGAAGTCATAGAGTTTGGTTACCTCAACCTTCCTCCAGAATGCATGAACGTTATTAAAGAAACCAGATGTCTCACTACGAGAGCATGTTATGCTGCTAAGTGGAAACGATTTGTAATATACTGTCAAAACAACCACATAAATCCTTTAGATGTGTCTATTCAACACATCATAGGATACCTATTACACCTTCAAAAGTGTAATTTAGCTTATACGTCTATCAGACTACACCTTACTGCCATTGCAGCATATTTACAAAATAGACAACATCTATCTCTGTTTAGAGTACCTGCTATAAAAGTTTTCATGGAAGGACTCAAAAGAATAATCCCTCCCAGAACGCCACCACACCAGTGTGGAACTTAAACATTATTCTTACACGGTTAATGGGACCTCCCTTTGAACCGTTACATAAATGCGAATTGCAATTCCTAACTTGGAAGGTAGCTTTCTTAGTAGCTATTACTTCTCTCAGAAGAGTCGGTGAACTACAAGCATTTACAATTCAAGAACCCTTTTTGCAAATGCATCATAAAGTGGTTCTACGCACTAATCCTAAATTCCTTCCTAAAGTAATTTCTCCATTTCCTTTATATCAATCTGTTGAACTGCCCGTTTTTTTAGAGCAGCCACAAACAGTCGCAGAAAGAGCTCTACACACCTTAGACATCAAAAGAGCATTACTGTACTACATCGAAAGGACACAAACTTTTCGTAAAACAAAGCAACTTTTTGTGTCTTTTTCTCCACCACATAAAGGCAACCCCATATCAGAATCGTGGATAGCTAGGTGGATTGTTAAATGCATACAAATATGTTACCAGAAAGCCAAACGTAAATTAACAATTCCTCCAAAGGCCCATTCTACAAGGAAAATGGGGCTTCAATGGCATTCTTAGGGAACATTCCCCTAGATGATATATGTAAAGCAGCTACATGGTCTATACAGCACACATTTACAAATCATTATTATGTAGATGTGCAAACTAAACAACAAGCCACTGTGGGCCAGGCTGTACTAAAAACTGTTTCAAACTACTGCAACAGATACTGGTAGTCGCCGCTAGGTCTGAGTACTGCTATACAATCTATGTACAGTGTGTAATCTGCAGCTCCTATGCCTCGAACGGAAAATGCAACTTACCAGTATGCATCTGTTCTTGGCTTGTAGAGCTGCAGAGTTACACACGCCCACCCGCCTCCCCGACTACCTGTATCTGTTCCAGTATTATCTTAATTAGATACAAATCATATGGACATCACTACTTCTTGTACAGCTCACCTAGGCACACTGACATCAGTTCCTTGCTTTCTACACCAACAGTGGGAATCTGGGAAGCTACCTCTGTCCTTATTTTATACCAACTTTTCTTTTGTCACAGTTTTTGAGCTTTTCTCTCCCAGTGTACTAGGGACATGTCCCCTGCTAAACCTTCGGCATTTCACCCTTCTTTGTATTGCCACAGGCCGACATATTTGTCTGATCCCCACTTGACCTGTCTCTAGTGCCTGGGGACACAGTCCCATGACCTGCTCTGAGTGCAAAACGATGCAAGCGGGCGATGAAGCTCCTGTCAGCGCTGCAAAAGAAGAATCCCTGCCGTTTCTACAGAAGATCTTGGAGACGTTCTTGGAGCCGTTCTTCAAATGATAATCTACCCGCTCCAAGACCTCCTCATCGAAGTCGGTTAAGTCTTAAGAAGCACAAGAAAACAAAGTCAAAGATTTCTGTGGCTTCCCCCTCTCTACTTCTAGGCCCCACTTTCACCTTCCACCTGCGGCACCAGCATCTGGGCCTGCTCCACGCTACCCCATGTTTCCCCTGGCACCAAAACAGCCCCATCGTAAGGAATTTTATTACTACGTGTATGCCATCTTTGGGCCAGTGGCTCCTTCTGGTGCACCTTTGGGCACACTGATCTAAGCGCTGCTCCTGCTGGGTTACCGCCAGCACCTTCTCCCTCGACACCCGGCGGGCCCTTAGGATCAACACTACCATCACCACAGGTGACTCCGTCTACCACCAGCTCCATCTCTAATTCCCGACTTGGTGATGCTGGCACCGTCCAGGTACTACCATGCACTGAACTTTTCCCCTATTGACAAACCCTGCATCTACATCTGGAGGTGGTGCAGCGTCTCTTCGGAGATTGGAGAGAACCTTGGCTTGATCTGTTCACCACTGCAAAGAACTCACTATGTCAGCACTTCTGCATGCTGGAGTTTCCAAAGCAGCTCTCTCTCGGAGCGTTCCACCTCAAGTAGAGCTTCGGACTCTTGTAGGCCTTTCTACCAATACCACTTCTGCCCAAAGTTCTCAAGAAGATCAGAAACGCCGGACCCCAGTCATAATAGTGGCTTCGGATTGGGCACAGAGTAAGGTATCCCAAACTCCTGAGTATGAGCATGTCATCCAGTCAGCCTGTCTCTTCGGGAGGACCTCCTGTCACAATAACGGCATGGTTCTGCACCTGAACCTGCACTCACTTCACCTTCATGTCTTGAGATTGAGCAGCGACAGTCTCCCTCTCAAAGTTTGTGATGTCATCTTGGCAACCTGGCGTCCATCAACCAAAATGGTCTACGTGTGCCGTTGGGATACATTTGTGACCTATTGGTGGTCCTTATGTCATGAAGACCCTCTCTGCACACACGCACCGTTGTCACAGGTTTTACTGTTTGTTCTTTCTTTAGCTCTACAAGGTCTTGCTTTGGGCACTGTTAAGAGTTATTTGTCAGCTATTTCTGCTTTTCTGCAGTTGCCGGATCAATCTTGCTTGTTTGTCACCAATTGTGACTAGTTTTTTTTTAAGGGTTTACAACATTGCTCAAGTCTTCTCCCTTGGTGATGCCCCAATGGGATCTTAACTTGGTCCTCACTTAACACGTGTTCTTTGTTTGAGCAACTGCATAACTGCTTTTTTGTGGCTCTTGACCATCAAAACTTTTTGCTTATGGCCATTAAATCATCCAGGGGGATCAGTGAGCGTCAAACTGTCTGTTCGCCCTTCCTACACCAATTTCTTCACAAACAAACTCATCCTTCGAAAGCATGTCTTTCCACCCGAAGATGGTCGGCCCTTTCATATTGGCCAGAGCATCACTGCCTCATCCTTTCAAGGAGTAGGAGAGAATGTATTGCTTGGACGGTGTAAGATCTCTCTTGCTATATTGATAACACCAAGGACCAGCAGGTGAATAACCAACTCTTCATTGAGTTTACCGGAGCGAAGCACAGAAAGGCTGTGCAGAAACGGACCTTCTCCCAATGGATAATACTCTGCATAAAAATGTGCTACACGTTGGTGAAGAAGCAAACCCCTGAGCGTTTGCAAGCTCAGCCCAAGGCCACCTCTACTGCGCTAGTGCGCAAGGTACCGGTCCTGGATATTTTCCAACTTCACTCGTTCATGAAGTAACTCTGCTAGGACAGTCAGGTCCATCGTGATAGCCATTTTGCTCATTTGGTCCTCCAGAACTTTTTGGTCTAAGCTAGTTTGGAGACCCACCTCCAGGGAAATATTGCTTTGGTATATATTCTACAGTGAGTCTCTATCAGAAGAACAAGTTACTTACCTTCAGTAATGCTGTTTCTGGTAGATTTCACCAATCCTCCCTTCTTTCAATCAAAAAGATCCCGTTGGACTCTGCACAATAGTCAAAACGGAAACTTTGGTTTGTACGTGCCTCCACATTTTTGGCACAGAAAGTCATGAAAGAAACTGATGTCCCCGTGCAGGGGTGGCGCTTATATTGGCACTGCAGCGTCATATGCGATGCGGAGCCAAACAACGCCACATATTGGCATGCAGAGGTAGTGCTTAAGATTATTCAGAGCTGGTCTGACGCATGTGGAATATTATAAGGTGACTAATCTGCAATTAGAATGAGTCTCTGGGTAAGCAAATTGTTCATTTTGTGCATCTGCATGTATTGTTTATACTATGGACTTTGTTGTATGAAAAGGCATTTAAACAAAACCCAGATGCCGGAAGTTACATTTGCTGGTAAGATAAAACCACATAGAACAGGGGTCAGAACTATAAGGATAATTGGTTTCATGTGTCAAGTAAATGTAACATGTTACCTGTGAGGCAGTAAACAACGATTTGCTCTAGCGAATTTCATGCTACTGTGGTGGTATGCTGGAATTTAAAATTTGCACTGTAGTAATAAATGTGTGAACATGTTTATTAGTACAACTGCTTTAATAATGTTATTAAGCCACATTTATTTGCGCTGCCAAGGCATAAATAATATATTCTTGTTTGGGTGCTTCTATTACACATAATGCAGTGACATAAAAACCCATATTTCACAAGGCCCTGTAAAATATGGAAAAGACTTTGAATTCCAACAACTTCTTTATTTAGGCCACTGTAGCTTTAGGGTTTGACTTCCGGTGAGATAAACCTCTGATGTAATTTCCTTGAGGTCTGAATCTCCATTGTTTTCATCTGGAACCATCTTTAGCCTCTGCATCTTCTTCCTTTGATAAACCCATCTCCTCCAATGCAGTGTTTGAATTCAGCCATTCCAGTTCCGATTGTCCCAACATGTCTGCAGCTGCCGGGTGAGCAAGTAAGACCTTGTCTCTCCTGATCAGGGTTTTTTAAAAATAAAAAGCAAATACAAGTGGCAATCCTCAGATTTTTGGTCCCTTGGAATGCAGAACATATATACTGGATGTTCGTTGTTTAAGTCAAACTTCTGATGGCAATTAGGGCCGAGTCTGAGGACAGTTGTCATAGTACAAAATGGCATTGAGGAATCTCAGGGACCCCACCTTCATACAGACTCAGTCTCAGACCACTTCAAAATCCATCATTTTACATTTTCATTGCTTAATTTAGCGCTGCTCTCTTCTTTTTACTGATAACAATCTACAGTATAAAAACAGTATAATCCAATATTTCTGTTGCTATTTTCATTCCACTTTGAATAAACTGGTTTCTGAAACTGATGTCTCCAAAATAAACATGTAATAATAAAATATATTAATGTGTAGTATGATCCTATATAGCCATCTTGGGATTCTGTTGACATTTACAACCCACTCTGCCTTTGACCTCTCGAAGTATGAAGTCACCAGACGTCCTCCATGGCGATTTTAAACCTTAATGTACAATTCATTATTATTGTTGTGGGTGGGTGGAACCCTGCCTTCTGAGTGGCGCAAGCTTGAGTGGGTCGCTATGAGCCTCTTCTCAACAGTGGTAATAAATCGCATATTATACGTAGTGCATCTCCAAGTATGGTTTATGACCGAAGGAGAGCGACACACCCATGTGTTCATGGAGCTCCCCAGATGCAGCTGCCAAGGTCTGACGTTGAAACAAGTCTCAAACTTGATTGGGTTTACTCATCGGGGTGTAGAGTTGGCGTGATCTGTCACACACTTTCACAGCCACCTTAAGAACCCAAAAGAACGAGCAAGTAACACTTCTGAAGAGAAACACTAGCCAGCAATACAAGTTCTTGTGAAATCCTCTTATTCCAAGATCGAATAAACCTTTGCAAATGCACCCTGTTCTGACTTTACAGAAGAATTTGTCAACCGACTGTTCTCCAAATATATGAGCTCAGTCACTTTGTAAATATCACTATATTGGGCTAAGTGATTCATTTATTGTTGGGTTGTGTTTGCTTACTCGCTGTTTATAAATTGTAACTACTTGTTTGTTTCAGGAAACCGCCAGCAAGGGCCTGAAAGCCAGCGAGTGGGTACAGAAGGTGTCTGACTTGATGGACGGCAAGGGAGGCGGGAAAGAGCTCTCCGCTCAGGCCACAGGCAGGAACGTCGACTGCTTACAGGAGGCGCTGCGACTAGCCAACGACTTTGCCAAGCTGAAACTGGGGGACTTGAAGAACTGAAGTGTTTATTAGTGATGGTTTCATTCCATTTAGAACATTCATATTTAACAAATTAGTTTTGGCCACCAGTCATTTGAAATTCTGGATGGTTTGTGTTGCTGGAAAGAGAAGAAATTAAGAGTTGTATTGAACAGCGGTTACCCAAACTGACTATTTTGATACAATTTACTTAAAGAGGACTTCTGCTGCACTTTGTAGACTTACTGTCCAATGGAAGGGAATATTTCTGATATTTCTTTATAACTTAATGTCCTATTTGATTGCTGTTTGGAGTAGGAGCAGGCCAAGGTGTTTCTCATTAACTTTTCTTCCCAGCTGTGCCTTCTCCATCAGTCATGAAATTCTACCCATTATCATTCTATAATTTTCATATTTATTTCACCCATAGGTGAGAGCACTAAGCCGCAATTCGAAGCTCTTCGCAGCTAAACGTGTGATTGGCAGAGCTCACAAATGCTGTTCTCCTTGCACAATCTTTCACATGGTACCTGATTGCATGACCAGCTTTCCATCTGAAAGCTCCTGAAATTCTCTCTAAAACTGTGCCCCCAAACCATTCCTTACCCAAGGTAATCTGATTGATCACTGGTGGCAAATTAAGATTTGGAAGTCCACTAACCCTGTACATCCATTCAACTTGAATCGCGTGGAAGCCTTGCATGATGCGGCAAGACCTGCGTAGAAACGTCATTGCCCTGTTGAATGTTGGGACAGTGCTGCTAGGAACTAACTTCTGCTCCCAGGTCCACCATTCCTGTCTGCTTTGATCATGTACAATGTTTGTTTCACTAACAGAATTAACAAGATACATACGTCAGTCTAGCTTGTAATTGGTTATTGTTACAGGATCCTCATTTGTCCTTGTAACCAACAACGAAAAGGTTGGTTCTAAATAAAGAAGATGCAACATACTGTATTGTATTGTATTGTATTGTATATTGGATTTATATAGCGCTTATCACCCAGGAGTCTCTAAGCGCTTGCCTTGGGAACCCGTCCTGGCTTTTCCCTGTGAGATAGCCCCTACCGGGCATCCCCAAGGTGAAAGCCATGCATCCCGCCACGGGAGGCCGTTGTGGAGTTTAAGCAAGCTTAATGCCCAGAGTTGCAGAGTGTGAACCCATGATTAGGTCAGGCACCGAAGCGAGAATTATCGAGTCTGTGGACATTTGAGCTCAAGACCCTGCCGCGTCGAGAATTGAACCCTGGTCCCGGGTCTGACCTCTGCTTCAGGGTCTGCCTGCTCTAACCAGTGAGCCACACTTCTCCTGTGGTGGTTGTTATCTGATGAATTAAGTGATATTTAAATCCACTGCACTACCTACCCTTCCGTATGGCTCTCGGCCGCTGTGCACTTCATCTAACTACTTGCATGGTAATAAATCAACGCAGATTCATGTTCTGCCAGCATTGTTCTTTGCATGTCGAACCTGCTCCATTGTTAGCTTAGGCTAAATGCTTTGGTTTACCCATTTCTCATTTTCCTGGGCAAACTCTTTCCTTAAATATCAATCCGTTTTAAGCTTCGCTGTGCGTTCACTTAAGCTTTCCCCATGCTACTGCCACTTACCCTTCTGAGAATTTAATTTGTTTACTTGTTCATAGTCTCTGTAATAAGAAGTCACGATTTCAGTTACAAAAATGAAGCTTCTGTATTAATTGAGGCCCTTAATTCATCAAGGTAGTGCAGGCGAAGAAGATTGATATGGACTGGAAATGTTAAATTCGCTCTTTGCGCCACCTTTTCGTCTTCATGATTGACACAGCCAAGTAGCTATGGGTGCTGCCAGAGCAGGTGATGTGGTTCACAGTTCTTTACTCCACACGAGCAATGAACAGTCAAACTCTCAATGCAAAAAACAGGAAAAAGTGGTATTTGGCACACCAACTAACACACATAAGACTACAAAAATCGTCCTAGGTCACACCAAATGTCCCTTTACACTAACCGACGCAAGCAATGTCTACGCTAAACTTTGAACATTCTCTGCTAACAAGTCACTAGCAAACCCCAAACACTATTGAGGCGCGTCCAGTTCCATATGAAAGAGCGTCCAGTAAGAATGTGATTCAGTACCATGGTAATGGCTGTTAGCGCTATACAAATGCAAACAACATAATTTACAGGGTGCTGACAAACCTAATAAGGGGGACAGAAAATGCTATGCTGTATGGGTAAAATTTCCCAAATCAAATCCAAACTTTGACAGTTACAACAAAGGCCCTTCACACTGGGTTGGTGCACGTCTACAGTTTGCATATTTGAAGTCATAGGTCTTGGAATAAGTTGTGAAACAGATATTTTTGGTGCTTAAAACATTTAAGACACAAGGATTGGTTGTACAGATCATTATGAATAACTTTTATATAATGTGAACCTAAACAAAAGGGAGGGAATTGTATCACCGCTCGAAACGGGCACAAGACATACGGCAGTGGGCAATGTACAAGCCAGAGGAACAAAACATCATTGCAGACATGGGAGTATCTCACAAGTGGAAAGTAAATCAACTTTTCTTAGAAAAGGTATGTTCGAGGCTTATGAGCTGCAGATTGCACACTGTAGTGTTGGGCCCGGATGTTTGCCGTTTGCTGTTGTCCTGAAAAGTTCTTTGGAAGTCACGAGATAGGTGACTCCTCCTTTGGACCACATTGCGCATGGGCATCGGCTCCATCCCCAGATTGTTTTTTTCCGCCATTGGGCTCGGATGGGTTTCCTGCGCTCCGGTTAGGAACCAAATTTCCTTCGGCGCGCAATCTTCACCCAGTTTCGTCGGTATTGTTTCGATTGCGCTCCACATCGACGCGATTCTTCACCACTTCGAAGTCTTCGATTCCGGTCATGGAAAGGACGCCATTCAAGAATTGTCCTCAATGTGGGTCGAAGTTTCCCCACACCGACCTACATGAGGTGTGCAACCTTTGCCTCTCACCGGAGCACGAGGCCAAAGACTGTTCTGCTTGTGCCTCCTTTCTGCTCCAAGAAGACTATCCGGGACCGACGAGCTCGGAGAACAATGGCTCGCTCGTCAGCTTTGATCCCCGACCACATCTTCGAAAAGGGCGTCGACGTGCCAGCACACCAGCATTCTGAGGAGTACCAGCTCCTCAGACGCTGAAGACTCCGACATCGAGGAAGTCACTCCAGCTCAACGGGTCGTAAGTAAGATCGGCCCCCAGCCCTTCCTCGACATCCTCTAAAAAGGCTTTGGGTACACCCTCACCTTCGGGCCCGGGTGCGCACAGAGAGACTGCTTCCAACGCCCCACCTTCGGGCCCGGCAAAGAAGCCCATTAAGCCTTCAGGCAGCTCGGGCTCGAGCCAGCCTATCCACGGTGCCGATCCTACACCGACACCGAAGAAAAAGCCATCTTCGTCAACCACGCCGACCGTTGCTCCAACACCTAAGCACACGGCGCCGAAGACTGGCAGCGGCTCATCGATGCCGAAACCGCATTCGGTGCCAACTAAAAAAACACCTAAAGCTCCAGATTCACATGCTTCGGAACCGAAAACACACCCGGAACCGAAAAAACAGGTTCCGGTAAAGGACACTTCGAAAGGGCACACTTCTGAACCGAAATCAGCTACTGACTCAGTGCTGAAAAAACATACGGAGCCGAAAACCTCGACACCGAAGGATTTGCCCTGTTCAGAGGAACTTTTCACCCTTGGTCCTAACCAAAATACTCTTGTCAAGGATCCTAAGACTGGTCAATTTACTCTCAGTTCCCAAAGAAGACCACTTGATGCGCCAGCACCTCCTCCTCCTCCAAAAAAGAGACATTGCAACCTCTCCATTAAGGGTGCATTCTTCTCCACCTCCCCATACTGTTCCTCCTCCTACACCTACTCCACCTCACCATTCACCTACACCATCCCCTAATCCACAAGATGATGTACACACAGACTCTGATGACACAGATGGAGGTGCACATGACCCAGCACGGACCAATAGTCCCCCTCAGTCACCTAATCCATGGGATGATTACAACACCACTGATATGCCTTGATGTCCCACAAGACGACATATACCCTTCTAGACCATCCCCACCAGAGGACACTATAGGTTTTAACCTTCTAGTCCAAAGAGCTGCCCAATATCATGGGGAGGACTTACACACAGATGCGGTGGAGGAAGATTTCATACTAGACACTTTTGATAACACACAAAGGTCTACTGCTATTTTACCAATGCTTAAGGGTGTAATCAAACATGCAACAGAGGTTTTTAAAGTCCCCGTCAGGGCTAGGGTCCTCAATCCTCGAATTGAGAAAAAATATAAAGCTGCCCCTACAGATCCAGTCTACATTAAAGGTCCAGCACCATTAGACTCTTTAGTAGTGTCTAATGCACGTAAACGTGCTAATTCTCAGACATCAGGTGAGGCCTCACCACCAGACAAGGAATCCAAGCTACTTGACGCCTCAGGCAAAAGAACAGCGTCACAAGCAGCTAATATCTAGCGCATCGCCAAAACCCAAGCGTTGCTGGCCAGATATGACAGAGCTCATTATGCTATTAATCAGCCATTTGATGAGACACATTTATTTGGCCCAAAAGTTGACGTGTCTTTAGAAAAGATGAAAAGGAAGACCAATACAGCAAAATCTATGGGAGCCTTGCAGCAGCAAGCTCCCAGACGTTCTTTTTGTCGCTCATCATACAGAGGCAACACTAGAGGCTACTCCTCTGAAAGTCCCTCCACCTCATACAAAACCTCTAGCCAATCCACATTCACTAAGGGCTACCAAAGAGGTGGTTACAGGGGAAACAAGAACAAAGGAAGAGGCAAAACCAACAACTCCCGCTCTGCCTCTACCCCTACCCAATGGCTTTCCTCCCCTTCCCCTCCAACATTCCGCTCCAGTGGGGGGAAGACTGCAACAATTCCTTCCTGCCTGGACCAACATCACATCAGACAGGTGGGTGCGACAAATTATTCAATCGGGTTACTGTCTAGAACTAACATCTACCCCCCCCCCCCCCCACCCAAACATACCACCCAAACAGCGTCCAATGTCACAAGAACATCAAGCACTGTTAAAGCAATAAGTACAATCCCTGCTACAAAAAAAAGCAATAGAACCAGTTCCTCTGCACCAACAAAACAAAGGGGTTTACTCTATATACTTTCTGATTCCAAATAAGGACGGCTCTCTAAGGCCTATTCTAGACCTCAGACCGCTAAACATATACATACAGTCAGACCATTTTCACATAGTCACTCTACAACAAGACCTTCTGCTTCTGTCGCAAAACAACTTCCTTGCTGCTTTAGATCTCAAGGACGCAAACTTCCACATTCCCATTCACAAGGCTCACAGGAAGTATCTCAGATTTGTAATAGACGGACAGCACTATCAATTCAAAGTACTCCCATTCGAAGTCACAACAGCACCAAGAGAATTCACCAAGTGCTTAGCAGTAGTGGCAGCGCATTTACGAAGACAACACATCCATGTTTTCCCGTACCTCGACGACTGGCTCATAAAAGCCAGCTCATACAACCAATGCGTGGAACACACTCGTGCCACAATACAACTGCTTCACGACTTGGGGTTCACAATATACCACGCCAAGTCCCATCTACAACCATCCAAAGTACAACAGTACCTCAGTGCCACAATAAACACCTCAAAAGTGCTAGCCTACCCCACTCCAGCAAGCATAGCCAGCATGCAAACTCTTCTAACATGGTTCCAGCTACAACACTCCCTTCCAGCAAGAGTGTTCATGCAACTCATGGGGATGATGGCCTCTTGCATTTTCATAGTGCCCCGTGCAAGACTTCAAATGCATCCGCTACAAGAATGTTTATGTTAGTGGAACCAGGCTCAAGGTCAATTGACAGACCTAGTGTTGGTAGACGGTCGGACTTGTCGCTCTCTGCAGTGGTTGAACACCGAAAACGTTTCCAAGGGACGACCATTCCTAGAGCCAGTTCTTCAGATAATCTTAACTGCGGACACATCGCTCTCCGGCTGTGGCGCCCACCTACTGCAACACACCATGCAAGGCAGGTGGACACCACAACAAAAGTAACTCCACATCAATCATCTGGAGTTACTAGCAATATTCCTAGCACTAAAAGCTTTCCAAAAGCAAGTACCAAACAAAGCTGTGTTAGTCAGCAGAGACAACATGACAGCCATGTACTACATACAGAAACAGGGAGGCACACACTCCCTGCAGCTAACTCAAATAGCGCAGGACATATGGCGGTGGGCTATACCTCAAAACCTATTCCTTCCTGCTCAGCATGTTCCAGGAGTACAAAATACCATAGCAGATCTGTTAAGTCATACACAACACACCCACAAGTGGGAACTTCATATGCAAGTTCTTCAGCCATTCTTTCAGATGTGGAGACCACCTCAAATAGACCTATTTGCCACCCATGAAAACGCCAAATGCCCAACCTTCGCAGCCAGATATCCACACCCACTGTCCAAAGGCAATGTGATATGGATGAACTGGTCAAACAAATTTGCATACACTTTTCAACCTCTACCACTCGTGCCACTAATAGTACACAAACTACAGCAGCATTCTCTGACCCTCATCCTAGTTGCTCCAACGTGGGCCAAACAGCCGTGGTACACCACACTGCTACAACTGTTGGTTGTACCGCACCAAAAATGACACCTGTCTCCACACCTCTTAACACAGAACCGTGGAGAGATCAGACACCCGGACCCAGCTCAACTAAACCTTGCGATCTGGTTCCTGAAATCCTATAATTTGGGTATTTGAACCTTCCTCCAGACTGCATGAATGTCATAAAAGAAGCTAGACGTCCCACCACTAGGGCATGTTATGCAGCCAAGTGGAAACGATTTGTAATATATTGTCACAACAACAATATTAATCCTCTAAATGTGTCTATTCAACACATCATAGGATACTTACTGCATCTCCAAAGATGCAACTTAGCCTATACGTCTAAGAGACTACATCTTGCTGCAGACATCTATCTCTATTCAGAGTGCCTGCCATTAAAGCCTTTGTGGAAGGCCTTAAAAGAATAATTCCTCCCAGAGTACCACCTTCACCTCTGTGGAATTTAAACCTTGTTCTCACATGGTTAATGGAACCCCCATTCGAACCCTTACACAAATGTGAACTACAATTTTTAACATGGAAAGTTGCGTTCCTGGTAGCTATTACCTCTCTGTGGAGAGTTAGTGAACTACACACACTAACCATTCAAGAACCCTTCTTGCAAATCATCACAATTCAATATTCTTACCCAAAGTCATTTCTCCCTTCCATCTCAATCAATCTGTGGAACTGCCTGTTTTCTTCTCGCAACCACAGACCGTTCCAGAAAGAGCTCTTCACAAATTAGATGTCAAGAGCATTGCTATACTACATAGAGAGGACACAACCCTTTTGTAAGACAAACAACTTTGTCTTTCTCACCACCACACAAAGGTAATCCCATTTCAAAATCTGGGATAGCTAGATGGATTGTCAAATGCATACAGATTTTTTACCTCAAAGCTAAACGTACGTTATCTGTTCCTCCTAAAGCTCACTCTACAAGAAAAATAGGGCCTTCAATGGCATTTTTAGGGATCATTCCCCTAGATGACATCTGCAGAGCAGCTACATGGTCTACACCGCACACATTCACAAAACAATATTGTGCAGATGTGCAAACCAAGCAACAAGCTAATGTAGGCCAGGCTGTCCTCAAAACATTATTCCAAACTACTGCAACAGATAGGGGTGGTCGCCGCTAAGGATGGGTACTGCTATACAATCTATGCACAGTGTGCAATCTGCAGCTCATATGCCTCGAACGGAAAATGCTACTTACCAGTATGCATCTGTTCTTGACATGTAGAGCTGCAGAGTTGCACACGCCCACCTGCCTCCCTGGCTACCCTTGTCTGTTCCATTATTCTCTATTAGATGCAAATTACATGGGCATCCTTCCTTTTCTTGCACAGCTCCATCATTTCCCTAATGGCGAAAAACAATCTGGGGATGGAGCCGATGCCCATGCGCAATGTGGTCCAAAGGAGGAGTCGCCTATCTTGTGACTTCCAAAGAACTTTTCAGGACAAGAACAAACTGCAAACATCCGGGCCCAACACTAGGTGGCGATCTATGCACAGTGTGCAACTCTGCAGCTCTACATGCCAAGAACAGATGCATACTAGTAAGTAGCATTTTCCTTACTCAGTGGGAAACAGATTTGTTCACGAGCAAAAATGTAACAAGCATTTACAATGCAATGGTCTCGGCATTATTAAAGGTAGAGCTATTGGCATTGCTCATGACTTTTTTTTTAATCATAAATAAATGGCATTGTCATTTATATTTCCAATAGCTTAATCGTTAAATAAATGGCATTGTCATTTACAATGCCAATAGCTTAATAGCTCGCAAATGCATGACCTATTGCATTTACAGCCACACACACAAAGCCACCCACACACACATACAGAGCCATCCACACAGAGCGACACACACACACACTCAGAGCCACGCACACACCCAGAGCCACACACAGGAGAGCAAGCACAGCCAGGGGGCAGGGGAGCAAGCACAGCCAGGGGAGCAAGCACAGCCAGGGGGCAGGGGAAGCAAGCACAGCCAGGGGGCAGGGGAGCAAGCGCAGCCAGGGGAGCAAGCACAACGAGGAACAGCGTGGGTGGGGACACCAGCACAACGAGAAACAGCGTGGGTGGGGACACCAGCACAATGAGGAACAGCGTGGGTGGGTGGGGACACCAGCACAACAAGGAACAGCATGGGTGGGGACACCAGCACAACGAGGAACAGCGTGGGTGGGTGGGGACACCCGCACAACGAGGAACAGCGTGGGTGGGGACATCCGCACAATGAGGAACAGCGTGGGTGGGGGGGGAGGGACACCAGCACAACGAAGAAGAGCAGGGGTGGGGGGACGGACACGAGCACAATGAGGAACAGCAGAGCTGGGTGGGGACGGACACAAGCACAACGAGGAACAGCAGAGCGGGTGGGGACGGACACAAGCATGAGGAACAGCAGAACGGGGTGGGGACGTACACAAGCATAACGAGGAACAGGAGCGGGGTGGGGACGGACACAAGCACAACGATGAACAGCAGAGCGGGGTGGGGAAGGACACAAGCACGATGAACAGCAGAGCGGGGTGGGGACGGACACAAGCACAATGATAAGCAGGAGCGGGGTGGGGACGGACACGAGCACAACTAGGAACAGCAGAGCGGGGTGGGGACGGATACAGGCACAACTAGGAAGAGCGGGGTCAAAACTTACCTGGAGTGGCAGCGGGCTGTTCTGACAAAAAAAGCTGGGAAAAAAAATGGCCGATTAAATCTCCGACCGGAGACTGCGCAAGCGCAGCCTTTTGGTCCTCGACCTAAAAAGGTCTATACTTCACTTCAAGATCCAAGAGGAATGCTCTGCCCATGAGCTGGTTGTGGAGCTTTTTGTACGTCTTGCTCCAGATTCTGACATTTCACACGATCTACAAGTACAGGAGATTAAACATGTCAGTAATGCTAATTGGCCAGCACAGTGCATGCCAGCTGTGGTTTCTGATAGATACTTCTAGCTGCAGATTCCTTACCTTAGAATGCGCACCAGGCACCAGACTGGATCTAGAAAACTTTCTCCTCCAAAGAAGTGCTCCTGCGTGCCACTAGGTGGCACTGTAGGATTTTGCATGGACTCCACACCACTCTAGAAGGGATGGAGCAGAGCTACAAATATACACTACACCCGGCATGATGATGTCTGTTTGTTTATTTATACGCCTTCATGAGTAAATCTGGAGCTTTGCCTTTCCAACAACTTCTAAAACAATTTCACCATTGTGCCCAAAATTATGTCCCCACCCAAAAAGAGATGTTAAGCCATACTGTGACTGTGGGAAGCAAATATAGACCCGCTTGAGGTGTGTCTTTGGTATATGGACTTTGCCCACAACTCTTAAGTTTTGCAATAAGTGCGGGGCCATGCACTTGAGAGTGGTTCAAGACAGAGAGGCAAAACTGTATGTTGCCAAATAAAAGAAACATTCACAGCCTTCACATGAGTCTCAATCCAAGATGCAGGTGTGAACTCTCTGAGGCAGTTTCTGTGATATCCCAACTCTATGCTAGAAGTTTTCCAGTAAGCCCAAGCACAAATCAAAGCGAAGCAGAACTCAACGTCATCCCACCGTCCAGACTCCAAAGAGAAGGAGCAAGGTCTTCAAGATGGTAGTCGCACTACTTTGAGGTCTCTGATCACAAAACTGATTTCTTAGGTGGATTGGCGTAACCTGAATTTCCAAACTCATGGCTAACCCCGCAGCAGGTCAAGGCCTTCAAGAAGCCCATGCTGCAAATGTTTGGTCTGCTTTCGGCTCCATCTGACAGCTTTTCAGGGCCCATCGAACCACAGGTTCCACGAGTAAGGTTACCGCCAGAGGGCCCATTTTTGTTGAGGTCTGTCAGATGCCAAAACATACTTTCACTCTAGTGCTGAGATCCACACCGCTCCCTGCTACACAGACCCCGGTAGTGATGCCAAAAGAGGATCCATTGCCCGACCTCCAACTGATCGGCACAGGCCTGACCGATGTTGTACTACAAAATTCTAGACAGTAGTCATGCAACCCGATTATAACCCAGTGCATATTTCATGCCGCACCTACCACCAGAGGCTCAATTATCTTTGTGGCTCTATGCTGACCCTATGCCAGAGCAGGAGTCACCCCAGGATGTCGATCATGATGGTGACGGGGTGGCTTGCTTTTAGCAATGCCCTCACTTATGCATGTAAGGCCACTTGGTCAAAACCTTGGTCTTTCCACCTCTGAATAGGCAGGTGGGCAGATGTCAGACTAGCGCCTGGGTACCTGGATTTTCTCAGCAACCACCCCACCCCAGAGATCTTTAAAGTGCAAGCCCCATCCATTAAGGTGAATTCTAACTCCTTCCTTGCCACTCCACTAGTTCGAGAACTCAGGAGGATTGAGGCCTTTGGCAAGCGTATGCTTTGTTTTGCTAGTCTAGCATTACAGTCGGGAAATGCCATTTGTTTGATGGGTCATTACACACATGCACTGGGGGACATGGCCAATGAAGTCTTGCCAGCAGTACAAGCAGAACTTAAGGTCTCATTGGCCCAAACAATTCATAATGGACAGGACATGACTAGATTTTTTATTTTATCTCTCATAGATATACCATTTGATGGGTCCTGCTTTTTTGTAAGCAGGCAGACTTTTAATTGAAGCATTTTAAGGACAACACCGCTACAGTGCACTCTTTAGGATTGTTGACCCCTGCCAAACTGGTTCCCCATCAATTCAGGATGTTTAGAGGCTATTCCAGAGAGCAGGTGTATAGGTAGAGATACCCGTCCTAGTCTTGTACCCTGTCCTTTTAAAGCTGTGGTTATGGGTATGGCAAGCATTGTGCTGTACATCACCAGAGCATCACTTTAGTTTGCACTCAGTGGTGCATGACCATTTTCATCACAGGTTAGCAATTAATCACATGCAACAAGTGGGTTTTTTAGATTATTCAAAATGGCTATGCCTGTCTTTTCTTTCTGACCCGTCCACTGTTTGTCCCACACTAGAGCAAGTTTCAAACAAGTCCATTCTGTTACAGGAGGCATGGTTGTTGCTCACTGGGGGTGCTATCGAGAGGGTTTCGTACATGTAAAGATCTGGGGGTTATTACACATGCTATTTTTCTCATTCCAAAAAAGGGTAGGAGTGGCAAGCCTTTTGTGGACCTTCAACCTATGAATGCCTTCCTGTAAAAGGATAAATTCAAAATGTTCATGTTAGCCCAGATTCTGTTTGCTCCGTACTCAGGCAACTTGCTGCAGTCCTCTGGCCTAGAGGACGCTTATTTTCATATACCCATCCTATAGTCTCAGACTTTTATCTACAGTTCAAGGTTACTTTTCTGATTGCTGTAATCCTTTATGGCTTCACCGGCATTCATGAAATTGATGGCGATGGTAGCTGCACATCTGAGATTGGATACACCAATATTCCAATACCTCGACGACTGATTGTTGAAGACCGACTCACCAGAGTCAGTTGTGGACCACGGTGAATCTCCTGATATCATGAGGTTCACTATAAATGAGCTGAGGTTCCACCTAACTTCTTGGCAGAGGCTTTCATCCACTGGAGCAATCCTGTACACAGTGGAGTTCAGATCTTTCCCTCTGCTGCAGTGGAATGTAAATCGTTACAATGCAAGTCATTACATCGCATGCCATCATTGCGGTTGTTACAATGATCGCGTTGTTACCAAGCAAAGCCATTACTATGCAAGTCATTACATCCACTTGCAGTAGATGGCGCACGGACATTAGAAATGTATCATTTACTAGTTCTACTCCAGCCTACGTAACAGTAGGGAAGGTGTTGGAATAGTAAACTATACTATTCCTAATGTTAGCGCGCCATCTACTGCAAATCGCTGTAATGACTTGTGTAGTAAAGGCTTTGCATGGTAACAAAGCAGTCGTAATGGCTGTGAGAAGTTGGCCTGGCATATGCTGTCCACTATTCTAGTGGGCACCTTGCACCAGTCCAAACTACCATTATTAGATGGTAGGTTTAAAGACAACCTATATAGAAAGCTATCCTAGTGGTAGCTGTGGAGAGCAGCCTTCAGGCTAAGTCTTGAAGGAATGTTAAGCACCTTGTTTTACCAGTCTATAATCTCATGAATGACAACACCAGGTGTATATATATATATATATATATATATATATATATATATATATATATATATATATATGTATATATATATATATATATGTGTGTATTTATTCTAAACACATCCCTCTAGTCTCTTTAGGAGGCAAGAGGCAAAAGTACATTCAGTAAACCTATTTAGCACACAGTAAATTACCACAATATACGTTGAGTCCTAGGGGTGTACCAAATCATATATTAAGAAAGTGCTATAAGAACCACCCATGGTAGTGACAAGGGACGCGTGCAGTGTCTAAACACAGCCGCAAATCTCCATTAACTTCTATGGGGAAAGTCGCAATTGGAATTTTTAAAGATTAAGGACACTTAGAAGAGGACTTGGAGCAAACCTCTTCAGAACTAGGCAGTTCTAGAATCAATACCCACGGGAACACCGGAGTACTCGAGTTGCCTCACCCAGGGAAGCCGGTGCATAGGTGTCTTTTGGTGTCGGGTTTCGTCGTCTATTTTAATGGCGATCTGCTGCAAAGTGCTGCTGGCGACCAAGTCGTAAGAGTCCGGGTGGATCCAAGGGTGGATCGGAGATCTAAAGAACCTGAAAGCAGAGGGGAAAGAGTCTGGGTCACTAGCCAGTGACCAGGAAGGCGATGAGCGCATGCCCACCGATGTTGGGTGATTTCAGGTGAAGAAGGTGAAGCTTGACTCTTCAGCCACGGGGACCAGGAGGTGTTGATGACGACCAGGAACTGGATTCGAGCTGTCTCACGAAGGATGTCGAGTGCTGCGGTGTCGGTATCTGTATTGGACCTAACAAGCCCTTGGCAACAGCACCCCACGCAGAAAGCAAAGATTGGCTTTAGTGCAGACCATGATTGTAGCAGGGGAAACCCAATTAACCCTTGTAGGCTTGGGCACTAGATCATTAAAGTCAATAGGTGCTACAAGGGACTTGATTATGGGGGGATAATTGCTCAGTTAGGAGTCGTATTAGGTTATCACACTCCGGTGTACCAACAGGATATCACATATGGGGAAAACTCAAGTAGAACAAGAATCAATCACTGGAAGGAGAAAGATACACGAAGAGAAATGAAAGTGTATTCATCAAAAAAAAATTATATATAAGTTCAGTAATGTAAATTACAATTAAAGATGTGGGGAGACAAATAAAAAGCAAAAAAGTAATGAACAGAGGTATAAACAACATAAACACATCAGTTCAAAACTAAACATCAACTCCAATTGGTTATGAAAGACAACCAGAAAAATTAATTAACAATGGTTGTATGCTTGTGCCCGTGCAGCGTAGATGGAGATGATAAATGTCGACGTTTCGGTCTATAATGCTACTGTCATGAAGACCATCGTCCGGACCAAACCATTCATTGCAGGTAAAAACCCCCTGAGAATTCCCGTTTGACACCTTCCCCTATAAAGTGAGAGGTGTCGGGCGGTGGATTCCAAATAGAGATCTAGACTGCAGCGTGTTTGAAAACGCTGGTGATGTATCCTACTAGTTGAAATTAGTCCAAGGTATGAGACCAAAGGAAATTTAATTTCCTGAAAAACAGCAGAACGATGTGTGCCGAACAGAGACGGGTAGAGTTAGTACACACCAGCAAGGTCTGAGGGACTCCCCACTCGGTGGGAAAACAGGGAACGTCTGGAGCACCCAGGAAAGCCCAAGAAACAGAAGAGATACATTTGTTGAGACCCACTAGTCGATGGACCAGGGATTGCAAAGGAGCCTTGAGCAGAAATCCTAGAAGCGGGCCCACGGAACACTCGTGGAGTGTAGGCCCACAATCTTCGGTGCAAATGGTGCTCGGGGCTTGGACTACAAGTAGCCCAATGCACAACTTCAGGAAAGCTCGGGAAGTTGATGCACTTGCAAATGTGCATGTGTCCAGGAGTTCCGGTTCCATGTCACTCTTGAGGGCTGCGGTTCTCAGCTTTGCCGGGATCTTGTGTCGGCCTCTGAGAAGTCTGGAAGTCTGTGTCCTGAGTCGCAAATCCATCGGGTTCCGGCGGGAGCCTTGGAAAGGCAGACCGGCAAGATGCTTCTTTGGTGCCTGTTTGAACCTTGGAGCCACTCCTTGACCCCAAGGGAGATTCTTCCGTCTTCTAGTCGTGTAGAATGTCGAAGTTCCAGGATATATGTTGCAGAGTTTCGTCCAGGTGTAATCTGAAGTCCTAAAGACTGGGGTCCCATACTTATACTAAGAAAGGGGGTTGGACATACTGTGGGGACCCACCTATGGGAGGGTCTGGGAAGAGGGGTGGTTACACCCATTCCCCATGTCCAGTTTCACGCCAGAGCAGGGGCTGAGTGCCTCCGCAACCGGTTTGAACTGGGGTATTCCCAGGGACAACAAGTGTGCCCCCAGCACTGTCTGAAAAACATTCTCTGAATGCACCCACCCAGCCCCAATACACTAAAGCCTGTCTGGGAGGTGGTTACACCTCCCTGTGACAGGAAACCTATTGTCCAGGCCTCCCCTGCCGGAGTTTCATCCAGCAGCAGGAGGTCAGACCCGTGTCTGTGGCATCCATTTTGTGATTCCAGGCCTCTTTTAAACTATTACCGGTTTAGACCAGTGTATGCATGTCTCTCCCTCTAGAAGGGTGGAATTCTACCCCTGCCGCCAGGACTGGTGGAGGGAGGGAGGGGGGTATGGGGTAGGATTCCAAAGTGTTTGACACCAAACACGACATGTTTCCATCCAGCCATTCCAAAGTTAGCATTGACTGCGACGTTATAATGCACTTAAGAGTATATGATCTGGCTGCATCACAGAGCAGCCTCAGAGAATAGATTCCGAAGGCTGCAGAGGGGTCCTGCTCAAGTACGGGCACCCTCTCATACGAAACCAAGCTCTCTGCCTTCAGGATTGATAAGGCCTGCCATAGGAGTGACTTATAGGTTTATATGTGTTGGTGATTAAAGGTAGATATATGTAACCTATATCTTAGTAAGGGGTGCATGCACCACCTACCCAGGCTGCAGTAGCAGACCTGTGGTGCCATAATACATGCTTCAGCACCTGGTAGGTGTGAGAAGTTGGCCTGATATGCAGTGCTCACTATTCTAGTGATTACTATGTATCAGTCCAAACAACCCTTATTGATGATTGGTTGTAAGTCAACCGTTGACCAGCTATCCTAGTAGCATGGACAAGAGCAGTCTTTAGGCTAAACTCTAGAGGGCGTGTTAAGCCAGCTGTTATACCATCACATATACCCCTTGAACACCAAGTGAAAGGACACCACACAAGTTGTTATGAAAATAAAGTATATTTATTTAGAACACAACAACCCTGGACTCTTTATGAGGACAGGGTGCTAAGCACAATACAAAACTCTTATGAAAATACTCAGTCGCACAAATTACACAAATGCCCGAGGGGCACGAAAAACCATATACTCTAAAAGTGGAATGCAAAATTACTAGCAGGTAAGTACTACTCTAATAGACTTTAGGATCGCTAGGACTGGACTACTGAACCTTCAGATTACTAGCAGGAGGCCTAGGGAGATCGGGTGCAGAGTGTGCACTCTCACGCGGGATGCGGGACAAAGTCTATGGATGCTAGATTTCGTAAAGTTAGTGTTATCGGACGAATCCGACTAGGTAGAGCTGAAACGAAAAAGGATCTGGACCCTTGGATAGTTAGGCTATGCTGGAGCACCGAAATGCTGAGGTTACCTAGCCCAGGGGCTGCGGCTGCATAGGTCTGGAAAGACGTCGGGAATCCTCGTTGCAGTCTATGGAGCCTGAAAGAAGAAGTTGCTGGCAGGCGACCAGTGAAGAGATTCGGAGGGATCCAAGCCTGGATCGATGATGGAGGATACCTGTAAGCAGAGGGGACCAAGTTCTGAATCTCTAGCCAGTGATTAGATGGGCTCCAGGATGGCACCGGATGTAGTCACCTCGACCAGGTGAGTGGGCGACGCTGGGCTCTGCAGTCTCACGGACCAGGAGGCGTTGTCGGCGACCAGGATGGAGGTGCGAGCTGTCCCACGAAGGGATCTGCTGTCGACGTCGCTGGACCCAGGATTGGGGCAACAAGTCTTGGCAAATGCAAGCCCACGCGGTGGACTTAAAATGGCGTCTGGAGTGGACCAGGAGGGTCCGGGGTGCTCCTCTGTTGGAGGGGAGCAAGGGCCAGTCTGGAGCAACCAGACCAGCGGTGTTGTCGTCGTGGTGCGTCGTCAAGAGGGCCACAAGCCAGCAGGCAAGTAGCCGGACAACGCGGTGAGCAGCAAAGAGCAGAAGGGCCCCACGCAGATCTGGTGGATGCTGGGGGGCTGGACTTTGGTGCTGGAGCTGCTCAGGGTTTGACCAGGAGGCTCTGATTTTACTCGGATCCCTTCAGTAACTAATTCGTTTTCTTGGGCCTTATCTGATTCTCTAAGTCTGTCTTCTCTACGTAATTCTTTTTCAGCACGCTTGTGTGATTCCTTACGCCAAAACTCTATGGCGTCTTTCTGAGATTGTCTGGCTTTCTTTTTCCATAGTGCTTCCTCTACCTTCATGATGCACTCGGCATCCCATGTTCCGGTAACAGGCCATCTGTGTCTTTCGTCTAGATGTTTAGTATACTCGGCCCATAAGTCTAGATATAATATGGCATCTATGCCATGCTTGTGGTACATAAAATTTCCTGGAGTGTCCCTAGGGGGGGATAGGAATTTCTTCCTCTAGTATCCCTTTCCTAGTTCCTATCTGCTTTAACTTGTTAAAAAACGGCATCTTGTTTACTTAGTACTGAATGCTCAATCCTTGCTACTTAATACTGGATACAGCTAGTTATACAAGAACACAATAATACACATTAAAAACAGTCACACTCATACCACAACATTAATCACACGAAAAAAACATTTGAGACATATATGACTACCCCCTATACCGGATGTACTGCTAAACAGCACAGATACACTGCTAAAACAGTGCAGAAACTTGAAATAACGGATGTACTGCTAAACAGTACAGATACACTGTCTAAAAACAGTGCAGACCGGACTTGTGTACCCAAACCCGTCTAGATACGTCCCAGCAATGGTACTCACCGGGAAGCACGGAAACAGAAGGCCTCGGAAAACTCGACTGGACTGGACTCGACTCGACACGTGGATACTTCGGAAAACTTCGGAAAACTGGTGGGCCTCTCGACACCTCGGACCTTGCTTCTTTCGGCTAGGCTCTGGTCGGGATCCTCCGCACTCCTCACCGCCTCGTCTGGGTACTGATCGCAGTCTTCGTCACCTCCGTGGGCCAGAGGGAGATACAGGAAATCCTGCCGGTACGCGTAGTTTCCTTCTAACGGATGGCAGGGGACAGAGCTTGCAACGCACCAACCGGCGCGTGAGGTGGGGGAGGGGTCCCTATTCGGGCGCCAAAATGTTGTAAATATATAATTTACCGTCTTAATTTCTATGCAGGTAAGTACTTAATCAATAATAACTCAATCGGAAAGAAAGAAACAGAGTCCGTGGTGTTAGAGTTCTTAGGGGTTTTATTCCTTAAAAAGGAATCGTTCCGGAACTGGATATCAGGTTCCTGGCACCACAAAGGGTCCAGGAAGGGATAGAGCAATATTTTATTGACAATACATAGCTTATATACTTAATTTACACCATAGAAACCAATATAGGAGGCGTAACAGCTGAGAGAAGACAAGATAACAGCATCCACGTGTTACTAGTACGTAATCAGAAGGCGTGGACTAGGCGTGAACTAGAGGTGTGTGCTAGAAACGTCACAGGTAGGTGTCACAATGGGGTGGCACTAAACAGAAATGTTGCAATGTCAGCAGAAATCGGAAGCTTGGATGCGCGCGCAGCTGCATGACGTGTGATTGACGTGAAACTGGAGGGTGCAGGGGGCTTGACATTTACACTGACGGAAAGAGACAGAAGTCTGGCATGTCAGATCAACTCGTACTTCTATCATATCTGATGTTTGGGAACCATATTATCTGAACAGAAAAGGTCTCTGGGGCAGAAGCTATTCTATACTGACTATGAATGCGTGTATAAGCGCCTGAGTGTCTGCATGAGAAGCGTGGGGGCATGGGCCTTCCAGGGGAGCATGGTAACAGAGGCTATGAATTACTTGCATGGAGACAGGCCGGCCCTTTGGCTCTGCAGCTGGGGGATGTTTACTTAAACGAGTAGGCAGGAATGTATTTTCAAGGAGCGGAACAGATAATTCGAAGGTTGTAGTCAGTCTTGGCAGGCAGCAGGCTGAGCTAAGCGCGGTGGGCCGCGCTGGGAGTAAGTCAGAGTTCACGGGTACAGAGGCAGCCTGGGCTGAGGCTTTCAGAGTCAGAAGCCAGAAAAAAAGGCTCGATGGCAGAAATTCAGGGCCTACTTTGCCAGAGCTGAAAAAACGTGTAAGGTACACTACAAAAAAGACGTTGGCATAGCATACTTAGGAACGGACTATTTAACCCATTCAGGGTGGGTCTGAAAGAGGACATGTTAACGTTGGACGCAAATGTATTTGCGTCTTCATAGCTGGCACAGGAGGGAAGTTACATGCACTTTAAGCTGGTACATGGAGACGGTGGGGTACACGCTAGGGAACACAACTTGACCATAGAATTTATATTTCCTCATTCCCTCCTTGTTCCCTACGGACCCTTCATGATATATCGATCCTCCTGAATCGATCAGTTTGTTCTTGTAACATCATTTGCTCTTCTTTCTTTCTTTCACGTCTTGAAAGGAAACTGGAATGTTCGATGCATGAAGTGGCACACAGTCCACAAATCGCTGGCCCACACTGCAAGCACAGGCAGCAACTGAATACTAGGACTAGGCCAATGCCTAGGAAGGATAGGATCTTCCATCCCCAAGCGGTTAACGTTGTCCAGAACCAACCGGACCAAGTCCAGGTGCCTGGATTCTGATGTATCAGATTAGCAATTTTATGAAGACGTGTAATAGCTTTGTATACAGATGGCGCGTTTTCTGGAATGAAAACACAGCAACTTGACCCGATGACCTTACAGGCTCCAACTCTATCTGCCAAGATGACGTCAATAACAAGACGATTCTGAAGGACAACAACCCGCATGGCGGATTGCTCTTCGGTTAAGTTACCTAGGGCGGAGGCAGTTTCATTCACTACTGCTTCAAGTGTTCTAGTTAATCTACGTATTAGTTTACTATTTTGGACAGGGCCTAAAAAGAAAAAGAATCCTTTATTAAAATCGGTGTACTGTTCCCATGCCGTTTCTGTGTAGTCGACAAGCGGGATATCTCTTCTGAGTCTATTCTTTACTAGATTTGTATTTCTGTGATAATCAGGAGGAGCTAAAAAAACAGGTGGCAGAAGGAATGCAATATAACAGGTACCATCCCAATCTGGAGGTAAACGTATGTATGCGGTATGACCACAAACAAAATAGGAATGACGGATAGCTTTAAAGGACGATTTACCATGATCACTGAATTCGACCACAGTAGTACATTTACTATGACCTAAGTGTACTGAACCTTTCTTCCTGACACATAATTCACCAGTGACTGGTAATACTGACATAGCGGGCAGAACTGGTGCAGCTTCGGATTCAACAGTAAGAATCATAAGGTTAATTGTGTAATTACTTAATCCATATACTTCATTTTCTAGATCAGTTCCTATTCTAATGGGGAGTCCCTCCTTATCAGGGTAACAGACGTCGAGCAGGACTAAGTTCAAGTTTCCCCAAACCCAGCTCCCGTCGAAAACAGCGATATCAGGATCTAAGGAATTAATTATTTTAAACCATGCACCACAGGAGCCGTTGTGAGTGAACGGATACGGAAAGAGGGGCAGAGCTCCCTTGTAACTCTGGTAGGGAGGGAGTCGGCCACATATCCAGCAATTTGTAGCATTATTAGTCTGATGGGAATGATGAAGCATACTAATGAAAGTGTTGTTGCGCAGCGCAAGTCTGTAAGAGAGTTCATGTGGAGGTAACTCGCTAAAAGTATGTTCAGCAGAAACATTGTAAGCAGATTGTTCACGCTTGAAAATAGGGCAATAGATAGGAAGGAGTATACTTGCAACAATAATCAGAAGACTTAGAAAAAACATTATTAACAATGTCACTATACAGTGACTACGCAGTGATTTGCAGTATGTACGTTTCTTGAATTGTCTCTCTCTCTCTCTATCTCGATCTAGGGGATACATGTCAGAAACTATTTAACCGATTCACCTAGGGGAGGACTTAAACAATTAAACTGTCTGACTTGCTAGATCGGAGCTTTGATCTGTACTCCTCTTGTGGAGTTTTCTCTCGTTCGGAAACTTTAAAGTCACTGGGCTCGATACAGTCTTTGGAAGGGGTGGACGAGCCTGGGTCGGGTTTTAATTCATTGCATAGTTTAACATGGCTCGTGTGGATCCACCCCTTTCGGCCCTCCACTTTCACCGCTGTCCTCGTAGTAAGTAGAACGGTCTTCGGCGCTTTCCAGCGGGGCTCCAGCCGACTTTTCCTGTCAAAGTTCCTTATTAACACCAGGTCGCCTGGTCGGACATCATGCGGCTTTACATCAGTGTTGTCAGGGAAGGCTGCGGCAACCTGTGAACGACATGATTGGAGTGCAGACATCAAGGAGGCAAGGTAATCTGTCAACATATTGCAATCAACATCAGTAATTTTCTTAGGAATGGGCGTCCCCCACATATTCGGTGGTCTACCAAAGACCACTTCGTACGGGGATAGTCCTGATCTCGAGTGGGCAACCATTCTCATATAGAACAGTGCCACTGGCAGGGCGACTATCCAGTCGACCCCTTTCTCTTGACATATTTTTCCAAGGCGGGTCTTTAATGTCTGATTATGCCTCTCTACAAGGCCTGCGGCTTCGGGATGTCGGACACAATGGAATTTCCATTGATATCCTAGCAGCAAGGAAACTTGCTTCATTAATTCGGATGAGAATGGCTGACCGTTATCTGAGTACACGACACAAGGCATGCCGTACCGTGGGAAGAATTCACGAACCAGCTGCCTGGCAGTGGTCGGAGCAGTGTAATCTGGGACTGGATATGCTTCGGTCCAACGGGACAGTGCACAAACAATTACGAGGACATATTTGAATCCTCGACAACGGTCCATCTCGATATAATCCATCTGGAGGACTTCAAAAGGGTGATCGGGAGGATGAAATCCACCTTGCTCTACAGGGACGCTTTTACCTGGATTGAACTGACAACAGATCATGCAAGTACGCACTTTCTGTTTTGCTGCTGCTCGTAAGTGTTTATTGCTCCAAAGATTTTGTAAACTGTCTAACATCGCTTTCTCTCCTAGATGTGCTGGACTATGTGCTGTATTGATCATGACTTGAACCATAGAATCAGGGAGAAACCATGTAGATTTTCCCTTCGTCATCCAACCTTGATCTGTCTGGATCCCTCCTAGTTCAATCCATTTCTTTATTTCATCTGGGGTAGCATGTGTCTGAATATCGATAACATCTAGTGTGGGATCCCTGACTGCCATACAATTTGTCGGTCCTATTGTCTTTGTCATGTCAGTTGTCTGAGTGTGCGTCAGTGCTGTATGTTTTGCTGTCTGGTCTGCCAGGTCGTTACCCTGGGAAACAGAATCTGTAACTTTAGTATGTGCTTTACACTTCATGACGGATATGCCTGAAGGCAGATGTATTGCTTCTAACAGTGCTTGAATGAGGGGACCGTGTTGGATCTTGGCACCATGAGAGGTCAGAAAACCTCGTTCTTGCCATAACATTCCGAAGTCGTGTACAACTCCGAACGCATAATGGGAATCAGTGTATATGTTGACATTTCTGTTCTTGGCTAGTATACAGGCTCGGGTCAGAGCAATAAGCTCTGCCGCTTGAGCGGACAGTGTGTCAATACGATGTGTTTCTTTTACTTCGGTTTCAGTGGTCACTGCATATGCGGCCACTAATTCTCCTGTACTTGTTCGCATACATGAACCATCCACATAAAGTGTCAGGTCTGGATTTGTCAGTGGAACATCTGTTAAGTCTCGTCGGGGCTTTGTTACTGCATTAATGATTTCTATACAATCATGCGGGACTGGATCTGTCCTAATTGAAGGTAACAGTGTTGCGGGGTTCAGAATGCTGCAGCGTCTGATTTCTATGTGTGGCTGGAATAGCGTTAATTCGTAACCTGTCAGTCGTGCTATGGTCAAGTGCTGAGTCTGGGTTCTGTTTAAAAGAACCTCTACAGAATGTGGAACTTGTACTGTTAACTGATGGCCTAAAACAATTGAATCGCTCTGTCTGATCGCTAGTGCTGTTGCTGCTACTGACTTTAAGCATGCAGGGAGTGCCTGGGCTACTGAATCCAATGTACTTGAAAAATAAGCGCAAGGCTTATGTGAACCTGCTTGGTCTTGAGTGAGGACAGACAATGCTGTGCCATCACGTTCTGTAACAAAAAGTGTAAACGGTTTGCTGTAACATGGTGTCGCTAAAACTGGTGCTCGGCATAATGCTTTCTTTAATTCCTCAAAGGCTTGTGTGTGTTCCTGAGTCCAAGGAAGGACAGTCGAAGTCGCTGCCTCCTGTGTCGTTAACTGGATGAGTGGTTTAGCTAGAAATGCATATTGAGGAATCCATTGTCTGCAGTACGAGGTGAGGCCTATAAAGGCCCGCACTTCCTTTTGTGTCTGGGGTTGTGGCATATTTACAATTAACTGAATGCGATCGGGAGTGAGCTGTCTCCCCACTTTGGACAGCAAGTGACCCAAGTACACAACTTGCTGAACACAGAATTGTAGCTTCGAGGGAGACACCTTGTGTCCCTTGTCTGCCAGGAAATGTAAAACTGTCAGTGATGCTTGTTCACATTCGGGCTCACTTCGTGCGGTGATCAGCAGATCATCGACGTATTGCAGTAAAGCGGTGTTAACTGGCATTTGAATACAATCTAGTTGTCTTTTCAGTGCTTGACTATAGATGCTGGGGCTTTCTGTGAATCCTTGAGGTGCGCGGGAAAATTTGAAACTTCGTCCATTTAAACTGAATCCGAAGAGATATTGGCTCTCTGGATCAATAGGTACACTGAAGAAAGCGTTCTTGAGATCAATTACAGTAAAGAACGTTGCTTCAGAATCAATAGCAGTCAATAAGGAAGAGATATCGGGGACCACAGGGTACTGTGGTACAATGCATTTGTTCAGCTCTCGCAGATCAATCACCAGCCGATATACTGGCGGTGCATTGGGATCAGTACGTTTAAGAATTGGAATGATGGGTGAATTACAGATATTGGAGTCGGTCTCTACGACCACTCCTTGGGCAATGAGCTCTTCAATGATTTCCAGTAAAGCCACTACAGCATCGGGTGGTAACTTGTATTGTCTGATTCGTGGTAGAACAACTCCTGTCTTGAGTGTAACACGGTATGGTGTGATATGCATACAACCTACATCAGTTGGGCCTTTTGCCCACGAGTGATCTGGTACATTTTTCAATCTGACGTCAAACTCTCGTAAAACGTAATAACCCTTGAAATCCCGCAGAAAGAGTCTAACTCCCTCCGGGGAACAGCAAATTATGGCTCCTAGAGCCTTCAACGTTTTTATTCCTAACAGATTTTCTGGACATGATTTCGTAAGTAACAAGTCTGTAACTCGTGATAATGGACCCACAGCCAGGGGGACTGGTTCTGATACTTCATTTACAATGGGCTGTCCTGAAAAACCAAGGGAAACATTCTGTGAGCCTGAGAGGGGTGCCCCTGGGACTTCGTCATGGCTTATGGTGGTGCGGCTTGCCCCTGTGTCAATTAAAAACTTTCTGTCTTTTCCCAATACTTGACTGTGTACATAAGGACCTTCTTGATCTACAGGAATTTCAATAAGAGGCAAACCCATCTCCCTCTCTAGGCTGTTTCATGCGTATCGTTGGTAATCGGGGTAAGCACCTTGGGCATACTGGTACATCTGCTGAGAAACTTGTTGGGTCGCGGCAATGGGCTGTGGCTGTGGTACCGCTACTGTCTGTGCTGTATGAGGTGAAGCAT
This sequence comes from Lissotriton vulgaris, assembly GCF_964263255.1. Lineage (NCBI taxonomy): Eukaryota > Metazoa > Chordata > Amphibia > Caudata > Salamandridae > Lissotriton > Lissotriton vulgaris. The sequence continues at coordinate 510,440,240 of NC_141700.1, read as the reverse complement.
GCATAGGCTGCGTGTTCTGCATGGGCTGTACGTTCTGTGAGGTCTGTTGCTGGACCTGATCTTGTCTTGGTGGATGCGGTCTCTCTTTAGTTTTACCTGTTGATATGTTATGTTTCAGAACTGGACATTCATGTACGTAGTGACCTGGCTGCTTGCAATAATTGCATGTCCCTTTAACGGGAGCTGCGGCGTGACCTGTCTGGGTCGTACTCTTTCTGTGGCCGTCGGTTGGGACCGACTGGGCTACTAACATTTTCATTTTCGTGTCTTTCATACGTTTCTGTTCCTGATCCTGTTCTACTCTAATTCTGTTCTGATGGTATTGTAACATTTGTAACATCTGTGATGGCGTATTTGCTTGCCATGTACTCTCAACCTTGTATACACGATTCTTGACTGCTAACAGGGAATTCTCAACTAACTTGGATACAAAAAGATGCGGGTACGACTCGCTACTTGGTTTAAGACCACTATTAATAATAAAACATTTCTCGAATCTTGAATAGAAGTCACTAGTATCTTCGTCGGGTTTCTGTTTACATGCTGAGATTGCATCCCAGTCTTCTTTCCTAGTTGTCAATAATCTTGGCAGAACCTGTACTATCAAACCTGGTAATGCTTTAGTTTTGTCCCCAAGGCCTACCCCTGGGACACGTATGTTCTCTTCGTCTTCTATTTCTGCCCATACAATCTTTTTGTCTCCCACCTCCCATTCTTTTTCCTTTAATTTCTCGTAGATGCCCGTGGGCAGCAGTACCTTTAACATTTTCATGATATCTTCATATGTGTAATCCCCCATTAGTAACATGTCTTTAAGTTCTCGGTGAAAACCTGCAGGGTCTTTATCATGGCACGGGACTAGTTTCTTCATTTCTAATAGTTCTAACTTAGTCAGTGGCGTGTGTACATACACACGTTTCAAGATATGATCCTCACCCATAACTGGGTGCACTTCTCGTAAGGGGTTCTGACTTTCAATGCCACTCAGGCGTTCCATATGATACATTTTTCTTTCTGGGGGCGGAGCGGGAACATATTCAGAGCTTATGAAAGTGTTATATCTATGTCGTTGTTCTAGAATTATTTGTATTAACTTGGTACTGAGACCTCTCCATCTATCCATGAGTAGTGCTTCTAATGTTTCATGTAAGGGACCTGGATCAGAATGTTCGTTTCTGTATTTTGTGAGGAGGTGCTGAATCATGTATACACCTGCTAATTTCTGCTCGTCTGGGGAAAGGTTCAGGAATGTCTGCGCTACGGTGTCATCATTATATATATCCGGATTTTCAGTCCATAATATGGCTGACCGGGCTAGTTCTTGTTCATCCATAGAATTGAGTACATGGTACCCCATTCTCTCTCGGAGCCTTTTATCAGTCTCCTGGAACTGATGTTCAGAAGAATTTGGGTTTGTTAAGGCAGAGAGGAATACTCTCTTGCTTTCTGGACGAGTGCCTTTCCTAAGGTAGGTTCCCTTACCTACATACGCTATAGTGTCTGTAATTCTTTCTGATTCTTCAGGTTCTTCTTCCTCCTCGGAGGAAGCCTTTTCTTTCTCTTCTTTGTGTATATCTATCACTTCTTTTCTTATTTTCCTGTACATACTGGCTATGCAAGTCCCCTTGTCGTGTTTTCCTTCAGATATATTTTGACCCCACTTGTTCAGTGCATCTAATTCACTCTGATCTGTCCCAGGCCTGTCTCGTTCTCTTATTAGGCAATTTATGAAAAAACGTAGTATCTGTGCTTGAACGTCAACTTTCTGATGCTCCATGGCATCCTTAATACTGTCAGGGTCTTTCCCAGTCTGAACAAACTCATATATTCTATCTAGGCGCTCCTTCATTCCTGCAAAGTACAGCAGGAAATCAGTAGCAGATCTTAACCGTAGTGATGCCATCATCATTCTATCGTCTTTGCCGGGTACTGGATCATATCTGCAAACTGAAAGGTTTTCTTTGAGTATGTCGAGGCGGGGTGATTTGAACGTGAAAGGACTCTGCATATCCCTAAGGTTTACTCTGTGTGTTAATGGCGGGGTCCTGAGACCCCCCATCGCACCTCCTGAAGCGGAAGCTTGAACATTATCTCTCTGTGGAGTCTGTATTTGAACTTGAATTTGTCTTTTAGTAGGGTCAGGTAGACGTGGTTTCGGTAGATCAATTTTAGGTACGGGAAGTGGTGGAGGTGGTGGAACAGGAGGAATCTGTTGTGGTACTGGCGGAATATGATCTTGGGGCGGGTTACCACCCCCGTCCCTGTCGTTAGGCAGGGCGCGGACAGGCAGATTGGTGTAAGCGGGTGCTACATCCTCTAGATAGGAATTCAGGAATATGTCTTTAGTGGTCCTATGAGTTACTTTAGTTGGAACCAATGGTGGCGGCAGATTTTTCGGTATTTCTGAAATGGCCTCAGGCGAGCCCTCGGCCGCGAGATACATACCGTTTACGAGATTGTTTCGTGCGCGGTCTACTTGCTCTGATTTTACTCGGATCCCTTCAGTAACTAATTCGTTTTCTTGGGCCTTATCTGATTCTCTAAGTCTGTCTTCTCTACGTAATTCTTTTTCAGCACGCTTGTGTGATTCCTTACGCCAAAACTCTATGGCGTCTTTCTGAGATTGTCTGGCTTTCTTTTTCCATAGTGCTTCCTCTACCTTCATGATGCACTCGGCATCCCATGTTCCGGTAACAGGCCATCTGTGTCTTTCGTCTAGATGTTTAGTATACTCGGCCCATAAGTCTAGATATAATATGGCATCTATGCCATGCTTGTGGTACATAAAATTTCCTGGAGTGTCCCTAGGGGGGATAGGAATTTCTTCCTCTAGTATCCCTTTCCTAGTTCCTATCTGCTTTAACTTGTTAAAAAACGGCATCTTGTTTACTTAGTACTGAATGCTCAATCCTTGCTACTTAATACTGGATACAGCTAGTTATACAAGAACACAATAATACACATTAAAAACAGTCACACTCATACCACGACATTAATCACACGAAAAAAACATTTGAGACATATATGACTACCCCCTATACCGGATGTACTGCTAAACAGCACAGATACACTGCTAAAACAGTGCAGAAACTTGAAATAACGGATGTACTGCTAAACAGTACAGATACACTGTCTAAAAACAGTGCAGACCGGACTTGTGTACCCAAACCCGTCTAGATACGTCCCAGCAATGGTACTCACCGGGAAGCACGGAAACAGAAGGCCTCGGAAAACTCGACTGGACTCGACTCGACACGTGGATACTTCGGAAAACTTCGGAAAACTGGTGGGCCTCTCGACACCTCGGACCTTGCTTCTTTCGGCTAGGCTCTGGTCGGGATCCTCCGCACTCCTCACCGCCTCGTCTGGGTACTGATCGCAGTCTTCGTCACCTCCGTGGGCCAGAGGGAGATACAGGAAATCCTGCCGGTACGCGTAGTTTCCTTCTAACTGATGGCAGGGGACAGAGCTTGCAACGCACCAACCGGCGCGTGAGGTGGGGGAGGGGTCCCTATTCGGGCGCCAAAATGTTGTAAATATATAATTTACCGTCTTAATTTCTATGCAGGTAAGTACTTAATCAATAATAACTCAATCGGAAAGAAAGAAACAGAGTCCGTGGTGTTAGAGTTCTTAGGGGTTTTATTCCTTAAAAAGGAATCGTTCCGGAACTGGATATCAGGTTCCTGGCACCACAAAGGGTCCAGGAAGGGATAGAGCAATATTTTATTGACAATACATAGCTTATATACTTAATTTACACCATAGAAACCAATATAGGAGGCGTAACAGCTGAGAGAAGACAAGATAACAGCATCCACGTGTTACTAGTACGTAATCAGAAGGCGTGGACTAGGCGTGAACTAGAGGTGTGTGCTAGAAACGTCACAGGTAGGTGTCACAATGGGGTGGCACTAAACAGAAATGTTGCAATGTCAGCAGAAATCGGAAGCTTGGATGCGCGCGCAGCTGCATGACGTGTGATTGACGTGAAACTGGAGGGTGCAGGGGGCTTGACATTTACACTGACGGAAAGAGACAGAAGTCTGGCATGTCAGATCAACTCGTACTTCTATCATATCTGATATCTGATGTTTGGGAACCATATTATCTGAACGGAAAAGGTCTCTGGGGCAGAAGCTATTCTATACTGACTATGAATGCGTGTATAAGCGCCTGAGTGTCTGCATGAGAAGCGTGGGGGCATGGGCCTTCCAGGGGAGCATGGTAACAGAGGCTATGAATTACTTGCATGGAGACAGGCCGGCCCTTTGGCTCTGCAGCTGGGGGATGTTTACTTAAACGAGTAGGCAGGAATGTATTTTCGAGGAGCGGAACAGATAATTTGAAGGTTGTAGTCAGTCTTGGCAGGCAGCAGGCTGAGCTAAGCGCGGTGGGCCGCGCTGGGAGTAAGTCAGAGTTCACGGGTACAGAGGCAGCCTGGGCTGAGGCTTTCAGAGTCAGAAGCCAGAAAAAAAGGCTCAATGGCAGAAATTCAGGGCCTACTTTGCCAGAGCTGAAAAAACGTGTAAGGTACACTACAAAAAAGACGTTGGCATAGCATACTTAGGAACGGACTATTTAACCCATTAAGGGTGGGTCTGAAAGAGGACATGTTAACGTTGGACGCAAATGTATTTGCGTCTTCATAGCTGGCACAGGAGGGAAGTTACATGCACTTTAAGCTGGTACATGGAGACGGTGGGGTACACGCTAGGGAACACAACTTGACCATAGAATTTATATTTCCTCAAGAGATACATTTGTTGAGACCCACTAGTCGATGGACCAGGGATTGCAAAGGAGCCTTGAGCAGAAATCCTAGAAGCGGGCCCACGGAACACTCGTGGAGTGTAGGCCCACAATCTTCGGTGCAAATGGTGCTCGGGGCTTGGACTACAAGTAGCCCAATGCACAACTTCAGGAAAGCTCGGGAAGTTGATGCACTTGCAAATGTGCATGTGTCCAGGAGTTCCGGTTCCATGTCACTCTTGAGGGCTGCGGTTCTCAGCTTTGCCGGGATCTTGTGTCGGCCTCTGAGAAGTCTGGAAGTCTGTGTCCTGAGTCGCAAATCCATCGGGTTCCGGCGGGAGCCTTGGAAAGGCAGACTGGCAAGATGCTTCTTTGGTGCCTGTTTGAACCTTGGAGCCACTCCTTGACCCCAAGGGAGATTCTTCCGTCTTCTAGTCGTGTAGAATGTCGAAGTTCCAGGATATATGTTGCAGAGTTTCGTCCAGGTGTAATCTGAAGTCCTAAAGACTGGGTTGGACATACTGTGGGGACCCACCTATGGGAGCGTCTGGGAAGAGGGGTGGTTACACCCATTCCCCTTGTCCAGTTTCACGCCAGAGCAGGGGCTGAGTGCCTCCGCAACCGGTTTGAACTGGGGTATTCCCAGGGACAACAAGTGTGCCCCCAGCACTGTCTGAAAAACATTCTCTGAATGCACCCACCCAGCCCCAATACACTAAAGCCTGTCTGGGAGGTGGTTACACCTCCCTGTGACAGGAAACCTATTGTCCAGGCCTCCCCTGCCGGAGTTTCATCCAGCAGCAGGAGGTCAGACCCGTGTCTGTGGCATCCATTTTGTGATTCCAGGCCTCTTTTAAACTATTACCGGTTTAGACCAGTGTATACATGTCTCTCCCTCTAGAAGGGTGGAATTCTACCCCTGCCGCCAGGACTGGTGGAGGGAGGGAGGGGGGTATGGGGTAGGATTCCAAAGTGTTTGACACCAAACACGACATGTTTCCATCCAGCCATTCCAAAGTTAGCATTGACTGCGACGTTATAATGCACTTAAGAGTATATGATCTGGCTGCAACACAGAGCAGCCTCAGAGAATAGATTCCGAAGGCTGCAGAGGGGTCCTGCTCAAGTACGGGCACCCTCTCATACGAAACCAAGCTCTCTGCCTTCAGGATTGATAAGGCCTGCCATAGGAGTGACTTATAGGTTTATATGTGTTGGTGATTAAAGGTAGATATATGTAACCTATATCTTAGTAAGGGGTGCATGCACCACCTACCCAGGCTGCAGTAGCAGACCTGTGGTGCCATAATACATGCTTCAGCACCTGGTAGGTGTGAGAAGTTGGCCTGATATGCAGTGCTCACTATTCTAGTGATTACTATGTATCAGTCCAAACAACCCTTATTGATGATTGGTTGTAAGTCAACCGTTGACCAGCTATCCTAGTAGCATGGACAAGAGCAGTCTTTAGGCTAAACTCTAGAGGGCGTGTTAAGCCAGCTGTTATACCATCACATATACCCCTTGAACACCAAGTGAAAGGACACCACACAAGTTGTTATGAAAATAAAGTATATTTATTTAGAACACAACAACCCTGGACTCTTTATGAGGACAGGGTGCTAAGCACAATACAAAACTCTTATGAAAATACTCAGTCGCACAAATTACACAAATGCCCGAGGGGCACGAAAAACCATATACTCTAAAAGTGGAATGCGAAATTACTAGCAGGTAAGTACTACTCTAATAGACTTTAGGATCGCTAGGACTGGACTACTGAACCTTCAGATTACTAGCAGGAGGCCTAGGGAGATCGGGTGCAGAGTGTGCACTCTCACGCGGGATGCGGGACAAAGTCTATGGATGCTAGATTTCGTAAAGTTAGTGTTATCGGACGAATCCGACTAGGTAGAGCTGAAACGAAAAAGGATCTGGACCCTTGGATAGTTAGGCTATGCTGGAGCACCGAAATGCTGAGGTTACCTAGCCCAGGGGCTGCGGCTGCATAGGTCTGGAAAGACGTCGGGAATCCTCGTTGCAGTCTATGGAGCCTGAAAGAAGAAGTTGCTGGCAGGCGACCAGTGAAGAGATTCGGAGGGATCCAAGCCTGGATCGATGATGGAGGATACCTGTAAGCAGAGGGGACCAAGTTCTGAATCTCTAGCCAGTGATTAGATGGGCTCCAGGATGGCACCGGATGTAGTCACCTCGACCAGGTGAGTGGGCGACGCTGGGCTCTGCAGTCTCACGGACCAGGAGGCGTTGTCGGCGACCAGGATGGAGGTGCGAGCTGTCCCACGAAGGGATCTGCTGTCGACGTCGCTGGACCCAGGATTGGGGCAACAAGTCTTGGCAAATGCAAGCCCACGCGGTGGACTTAAAATGGCGTCTGGAGTGGACCAGGAGGGTCCGGGGTGCTCCTCTGTTGGAGGGGAGCAAGGGCCAGTCTGGAGCAACCAGACCAGCGGTGTTGTCGTCGTGGTGCGTCTTCAAGAGGGCCACAAGCCAGCAGGCAAGTAGCCGGACAACGCGGTGAGCAGCAAAGAGCAGAAGGGCCCCACGCAGATCTGGTGGATGCTGGGGGGCTGGACTTCGGTGCTGGAGCTGCTCAGGGTTAGGGCTTCTCGAACCCCAAAGCACTCACTCGAGGATCCCTCGGCGTTCGTGCTGGATAAGCGTCGTGCAGTTCTGAAGATGGCCGGTCCCTCAAGGTCTCGTCACACCCACGGATCTCAGCTGAGCTGACAATGTAGGTAGAGGTCAGAGGTGCCAGGGAAGCCGGATCTCGTCGTGCTGGTCAGTCGGATTCCTGAGGAAGGACGTGCAGCAAACCGCAGTGTTCTTAGTTGGTGCCCGCAGATGCAGGGTGACTACTCCTTAGTCACAAGGGAGAAATCTTAGGAAGAAGTCTTGAGTTCCTTTCGTAGAAAGTAGTTTCAGGATTCAAAGATGATCTAATTTGGAAGGGGGCCCGCTCCTATCTTTATACTAGGAAAAGGGGCTGGCACGCGACTAGGTCCTGCCCATGGGTGGGACCAGGAAGGGGGGTGGTTACACCCCTCTCCCATGCCGGACTTTCCCCAGCTCAGGGGCTGGTGTGCCCCTGGAACTGGTTCTAGCTGGCAGATGCATAGTGAGCACCGGGGTGCCACTTGCAGTCACCTTCCTATTCAGCCCTGCCTACCCAGGATACACAAAACCCTGTCTGGGATGGTGCTAGCACCGCCCCTGACAGGAAACCCTTTGTCCAAGCTCTCCTCGCTGGAAGGACTCCCAGCAGCAGGAGGTCAGACTTGTGTCTGTGGTGGCAGCATCCATTTTGTGATGCTGAGGCTCGAGTTAACTTTAACCGGGGTTCACAGTTACATACATGTCGTGTCCCTCTAGAAGGGTGGAATGCTAACCCCGTCGCCAGAATTGGCGAGGGGTTAGTATTCCAATTCGTAGGACACCTTACTCGACATGTTTTGATAAAGCGATACCAGAGTTGGCATATAACCGGGAGGATTATAATGCACTTAAGAGTATATGGTATGCGTTATCATGGAACAGCTATTAGGACTTAGTTCCGCAAGCTGCAAACGGGCTTAGCTCATGCCGGGGCACCATCTCACACGATTCCAAGTACTCTGCCTTCAGGATTGTCAAGGCCTGCCATAGGAGTGACTGATAGGAATACGAGTGTCCATTTTAGGGTTAAATATAGGTATACTATATCTACAGCAAGGGGTGATTACACCACCTTGCCCCAGCTGTCGTGCAGCCCGTTGTGTCAGATTTAGATGGCCAGCCAGGGGTGGCATAATACATGCTGCAGCCCCTGGTAGGCCCTGGGTACACCTATGCCCTGAGTTACAGGGTCTGATAAGGTGGCCCAGTACCAATTGGTAAATGCACCTAAGATACACCTGTCAATTTAGTGAGAGAACAGCAAGGCTGTGGGTCTGATTAGCAGGCCCACAGCCAGAGAAGTCGTAAACCAGTGAAGCAAAAAGCAAAAATCTGGGGTGATCATAGGATTGCAGACCCTACTCTCCTACAGTAGGCCCCTGGGGGTACCTATGCCCTTAGTACCTAAGGTACCATATACTAGGGACTCTCAAAGGTAACCCAGTAACCAATCTGGAGTGTACCTAATGTACATGCAATCAATTTAGAGAGGAAGCAGCTAGGCTGGGATCCTGAATAGCAGGGCCCCATCCAGACTAAAGTCGAAAAACCGTGAACCACCAGCAAAACGTGGGGGTAACCATAGTAAGCAGATCCTACTCTCCTACAATGGCATCGCGGTGTAATGAGCGTGATGTAAAGGTTGTCTCCCGCTGCAGTGACTCCAGGTCATTTGAGTTACAATACCAATGTTTACGGCTTGAACATGCATCCAGAATAACAGAAAAAAAGCTCTGAGGCTTCTTGGCCTCTTGCCTCCTGCATCATCCTTGTCCGCTATGCTAGGTGGCTCATGCAGGCTCCGCAATTAAATGTGGTATTACAACAAGCAGGGCGGAGTGGGGTCCTGAGTCTTATGTCAAAAGACTGTGCCTCTGGAGGTGGTTGGAGCACCGGGGCATTTACCTGATCGCACACCACCTGATAGGGTCCCTGAATAACAGAGTGGACAAACTGAGCAGGTGGCTTCTGGCAGATCAAGAGTGGTCTCTACACCCTGAGGTGGCGCATGGTGTCCTCAACAGTGCTTAGAACCCTGGCTAAATCTTCTCTTCACCGCCTAGAATGCAGTGTTGAACTTTTTGTTTGTGTGAGTGCCTGCTAATAGGAGCATTCCAACTGGAATGGAACACAGAACTCCTGTACACTGTCCCTCTACTGCCCTGAGTTCTGAAAATGGTGTGGCATTTGAAAGACTTACCCTTGCAAGTAAAGCTGTTGGAAGCCTTTTGTGTGTTGTGTCTTAGGCCCAGCAAGGCCTTGCAGTGGGCACTATTAAAGGTTATTTGTGTGCCCTTTCAATGGCTGCCAGACCCAACGTCCTTGTTCAAATGGCCTGTTGTGGTGAGATTTATTAAAGGTTTGAAACTCATGTTCCCTCACAAACTGTTTCTGATGCCACCGTGGGACTGTAACCTGGATTTGATGTTTCTCCTGATCTTGAGGACAATCGTTCATTGCGATTACGTCATCTCATTGCCTGACTTAACTACTGGCACTTTCAGTGAAACCGCCCTACACCATTGTTTTCCTGGGCATATTGGTGCTGAGGACTCAGCGTCCGCCTTACCAAAAGTAGCGACTCCTTTCAATGTTGGGCATTCAATCACTCTATCAGCTTTCTTTGCCCCTCCCCTCCCCCCTCAAACGAGGAGAGGCTGCATTGGCTGGACCACAAAAGGGTTTTACTGTTTTTTATTGATTGTACCAGGAACAATCAAGCAGACAATCAACTTTTTTTGTGGTTCCCCAGAGCAAAGAAATGGGAGGCTGTGCAAAAGAGGACCCTGTCGAAGTGGATAGTATTTTGCATTAAGATCTGCTATCCACTGGCCACGAAACAGCCTCTGGAAGGCCTGAGAGCAAATTATACCAGGGCCAAAGATGCTAGCACTGCATTGTAACACTGAGTGCCTGTCCTTGAAATCTGTCAGGCTAAAACAAGGGATATCTGTGTACATGTTCATGAAGCACTACAGCCTTGAGAGAAACGGGTCCGTCAGGAAGGATATTTAGCCAGTTCAGTTGTGCAAGGCTTTTTAGTTTGACTCCACTCTAGACTCCTCACCTGGGGAGATAGTGCTGTTGTGTATATTCTAAAGTGAAGAATCTGCGGTTAGAAGTAACCATCAGAACAAGTTGCTTACCTTATGTAAACCTTTTTTTCTGGTGAATACTCTATCTAACCGCAGATTCCTCTCTGCCCCCCCAACTCGCCGTTCTGTGGAGTGGCCTCTTTTTAACATCGAAAAAGGTCCCAAGTTATTATTCAGCACACTACTCGCCCTCTGCGCCTGAGGGAGCCGAAAGGGAAAAGACAAGAAACTGACATCTGCGCACAGGTGTCAATTCAATTCATAAGCTTTTATTCGATTTGAAAGTACAAATCATACAAGCAAACATTAAAATACAAAACCTTATATATACAAAATGACTCAAAATGTTCATAAGAGTTGTGCATAAAAAAGGGCATACGAAACATATACATCAGTTAGTGGGCAACAGTTAATAGTTTAAAAATATAAGCAATCTGAGGTTTATATAAAAGGATCAAATGTGTACAGACAGGAAATCAATATATTTAACACACCAAGTGGAGTTTCCTGGCAGCTGTACATTGAAGCAAAACAAGGTCCGGACGGCTCAAATGGGCATGAAAGGATAAATTTAGAGTATGAAAAAGGACCATACAATACATACTGTGGACATAAAACATAAATGATAGTTCCATATTTACAAAACTTTTATAAAACTTTTATGTACAGACAGGAATGTATAAAATAGTAGCAGCACTATACATTTCCTGGCAGCTGTACATCTCAAGAAAAGCATAAAATTAGCATAATACAATGTTAAAATATTTTGTATACAACATATACAGGTCGTTCGGTACAGACAGGTATGTATAAGGGTGTTACAGCACTATACTTTTCCTGGCAGCTGTACATTTCAAGATAAAAGTGGCCACAAAAAAGCAAATATCCACATTCTCCAGTGAGGATAATGGTTTAAGGTACTTTACCCTAAGAAAATGATAAAATTTACAGAAAAGTAAAAAGTGGCAACAGCTCTGGCGTGAAGTACTGTCGCACGGGCAGGGAGTCTCGGATCTGACTTTCTGGATTGGGAACGCAACAAGGTGGTGTACGATGCCCAATCTGACACGGGTTAATACAAATTGGTGAGATGGGCGAGTCACGTTCACAAGGTAGGATTGAAGCCCCGGAGTTAAATTCAGGTCCTTATAGAACTTCACGGTGGCTAACTTACCGTGCACTTTGTCTCGCTCAGCCTTTTTAAAATTTAAAAACATTTGCTTAATTTCTTTTTTGGGAATGGCGACTGCCAGCTCTGGATCAAGAAAGACATCGATATCAAATAAAAGATTATACCAGAATTGAATGTATCTCAGCCACTGTATACGTGTTGAGTGGTCCAAACCTATACAATCAAGAATAATCTCTTGAGTGAATCGAGTCTCTGGCTTAGCCCAAATAGAACGCCACAATAAGAGTGGCCGAACGGCTGCTAAGTCAGATATAAACTCGATCCCTACCTCGTCATGGATCAGTTGCACAGAGGCGGACGAAGGAACACATAGCAATCTCTTTAAAAACTTATTTTCATCAGTTTGGAGCGATGGGCCTTCACTATGGCCCCATACACCTGCCCCATACAGTGCAGAAGAGACACAACGAGCGTTATATATATTGGTCATATCTGGGATGCTTCTCGATCCAAGTTTAGTGGCAAATCGAAATATGCTGCTGGTGGTCCGCAGCATTTTCAATCTGATGTTATCAAATTCAGAAGTCCAAGACCCACTGTTGGTATAAGTGATTCCCAAATAACAGAAAGTTTTAACGTGTGTCATTTTATCACTGTCCAGGAAGAAACTATGCTTCATCTTATTTGCGGCCTGCCCGCATGACATAACATACGTCTTGGATTTGTTCACACAGAGCCTCCTCTTTTGGATAAACAACATAAAACTATCGATTAGGTGCTGGAGGCCAATCTGAGTGCGGGATAAAAGAACAGCTTCGTCCGCATAAAGTAAAAGTGGGACCGGTTTTCCTCCAATCAAAGGGGCATCCGCAGGAATATCAACCAGGGTACGGTCAACGCCATTAATAAAAAGGGAAAATAAAAGAGGGGCCAAAACGCATCCCTGGCGAATTCCCCTTGAAACTTTGAGAAATGGGGTACATTCGCCTAGGGTGCCATAACGGACCTTGCAAGAGAGTTTTTCGTAAAGCCTGGCTAAAAAGTGGACAATTTCCTTCGGTGCCCCAGACTCTAGCAAAACCTCCCAAAGAATAGCATGGTTAACTAAATCAAACGCGCTGCTCAGATCAGCAAAACATAAAAAAAAGGTTGCCGTTTTTGGCCACAGTATATTTGTTAATGATAAGGTCCAAATTTACACACTGTTCCAGAGTGCCCATACCTTTCCGGAAACCATATTGCACTTTAGTTAAAATATTCGAATCAGTTGCCCAAGTTTCTAACCTTTTAAGCAGAATCCTGCTCATGACCTTCACTGAGGCATCCAGCAGGGAAATCGGCCGGTAGTTGGAGGCCTCGGATTTGCTACCTTTCTTGAATAGGGGAATTATAACTGATTGGCCCCAAGAAGGAGGGAAATTGTCTTCTGCCACGCAGTTAAAGATCCTCACCAGGATGGGGACCCACAAATTCGGTTCAGCTTTTAGCAGGTCAATCGGAACCCCGTCCGGGCCTGGGGCTTTTCCTCCTTTACTATTGGAAAGCCCTTCATAGCCTTCCTCCAATGTTACTCCAATGGGTAGGGGTATCCAGGATGAAGCCTCAATAGTTGATGCCTCTAAGGGTATCCCTTCCGGGTTAAAGATGTTAGTGAAATGGGTAATCCAGTTGTTACATGCAACATAGGAAGTTAATTCCGGGGTGTCATCTTTATTGAGAAAAGGGCTGTTAATTGTTTCCCAATATAGCTTGCAGTTTTTAGTCTCAGCTGCTTCCTTTAACTTATCCCATGCTTCACTCTGTAGAATCTTTTTTCTATTAGTGATTGCCATTTTATAGTTGGCCCTAAGGTGTTTTATTCCGTCACTGTCTCGTGGTTTAGTACCTAATGCCTTCTTTAGTTCCCTAAGGGCAAGTATACAAGGTTTGTCAAACCATCCCTGCTTCATACCTCTGTTGGGTGAGGAAGCCCAAGTAAAAATACCTTCGATAGTAGTATTGATAGTGATAAAGTGTGACAATAGGGAATCCGGGTTAGTTACATTATTTAAACAATAGCTGATTTGAGTTTTCCAGCTAGTTATAACCTCCTTCTGTTTGGCCTTGGAATTGGTTCCAGACCATCTGATCCTTAGACTGTTTGGTCTGATGGGTACTAGATCAGTGGAGCACTTTTCTCCTGTCACTGGTGATATACCGTGACCCAAAAGGGTAATACAAATACTATTGTGGTCACTGAGACTTTCTTCTTTAATATACAGGTTGGAAAAGTCTCCGGTACTAGACAGCAAAATATGATCTATAAATGTCCCAGCATCCCTTCCTGTAAAGGTGGGACATGTAACTGCCTGGATGTTTTTGTTACAGTTTAACAGGTACAGGTCTAGCTTAGTTAACATTTTATTAAGTATTGAGCCATAATGACAGTGTGGGAAGTGGAGGAAATCCTCCCTCTCTCCCGCTCCCCCCATTGGTTGGACATTACTGTTCCAAGGCCACAGGGATTCCCATTGGACAAGTGGCATGGCTGCAGGTTGAAATCCCCTGCCCATATAACCTCTGCCTTTCTGTTCGAAATGCCCAAACCCTTACAATTTCCTTTTCAAGGGGGAATAAAATGTTCCCTCTGGAGGCATCAAAGATGTTGTTATAAAAATTTACTATAACCAAATCGATTCCCTTACTGCACTCAACCCTCACTACCTGACTGTGGGTTCCCACAGTCGAACTGCTTCTGACTACACAGTTACTCATCTTGTTGGACAGGAGCAACAGAAGACCCCCCTTAGCCCTACCTGAACTGGATTTGGTAGCTTTAAGGCAATGGGATGAGTAACCTTCAATATTGATTTGTTCCTGGCACCAGGTTTCCTGGAGGAGGATTATATCAAAACCTTCCCCAATAAACCTGGACCAAAAGGGTGAGTCTAATTTCCCTGCAATACCGGCGATGTTCCAGGAGATAAGGGTAAGACCGGCAGACTTGATGGTATCATGAACGGCCATCACCGACTGGGTAACACAAGGTGTGGTTGAACTAACTTCCAGGGTTCTCGCAGCTAAGCCCGGTCTATAGGTGTCAACGGGTGCACTCACATCAAGACTAATACAAAGGGCACCTTCACAAGAATGGGTGATTGGATTGTTACTTGTAATAGTATAAGATGGAAAAGGTTCTGTGGGGCTTCCTTCTTTTGCCGTATCATATCGTCGGCCCGCCCTATCTACGGCGGGTACACAGTCCGACATACGGGATGCTGTAACTGTATCATAGGCAGGTAACTTGTGAACATAGGGGGACCCAAGCTGCTTAGTGGCTGGCTGGCTAGAGGGTGATGGGGCACTACGTCAGTCGACCATCTCCAGACAGTCAAATCTGTTGCTAGTATGAATACCTTGCCATCCGTTCCCCATAGGTTGGCCTTTATTGGGGTACCATGGACGGGGTAGCCAATCCCTATTCCTGCTCTTTTGTGTCATCCAGGGGCCTCCATAATTCCAGGGTTGTTCTTGAGGGATAACCCAATTGGGGGCTAATATTGGAGTATGAAAATTAAATACTGGTGGATAGAAAAAGGAGAGCCGCTGGGTATCGATTCCCCCTTTCTTCTCCAACTCTGGCCATGAACAGATGTGATTCACCTAGGATGCGTCTTCGCAGGTAACAATGACGCAATCCCCCTGAATACTCTTGGGACTCGCCCCCACCCATGAAACCCTACGGACAGAAGATATTCTACAGGTATTAGTAGGCTGTAGTGGCCTGTTGATACTAAGCCATTGAAGAATTTTATTCAAAAGGGACCAGGAAGGTTCATCAGTACCTGCTGGAAGTTCCAGGACTCCCGTTAGAATTACCGTAAATGGGGAGACCTCCGGTGGAAGATGAACTGGGCGTTTAGGCCTAGGCCCCCTCTTAGCATCTGTATGATGTAATTTTTGAGTGACCGAGGGTTTATCTTGGGGTGGCTGCAGTGACCCCTGCGCCGCGGTGACATTAGCAGCTGGAGGTAAGACTGCAGGGGAGAATTGGGTAGAGTTTTGTTGACTGGTTAAGTGTAACTGGGTTGTAGGTTGTGGTGTTGGTTTGACATTGGGTTTGGAAGTTGCACACTTGTTTGGAGCAGGTAATGAGGTGGTTAAAGACTCTTTAGTTTTTGCCTGTACTTTTGGTGTAACCGGCGGTCTGGATGGATTAACCGGTGTGGTCCCAGAATTAATTGCTACTGGTACCCCTCCGGTTTTGGTAGTACCCGCCCTGGTCTGATTGGGTATTTTGGTGAGGAGTATAGCAAGTTGCTTTTCTATTGCCATGATACTCCTCTCCAAGGGTTGGAGGTGGAGTTTTAGTAAGTCCCTGAAACTAGCAAGGAGTTGTGATGTGTCACTGTCCGACGGGCTGGGGCCACCCTCTTGTACATTGTCCAAAGTAGAGCATTGTAGACTAGATGGATCTGATGCAACAGAATTTTTACTGGGAGGGGCATTGTTGGATAATGGGACAGTTAGCCCTTTCTTTTTGCAGGTAGTATGGTGGTTTGATTTAGTATTCCCCTTTTTGTGCACTTAAGGCTGTTTTGGGACGGCACCTTCTCTGACCCCCCCTAAGCTTGTTAGCCTGTGCTGGATCCTGAACCGGATCTTCAGATAAAATATGCTCAAGGTCTGGGGTTGTCTCAAGGTTCTCCGTCGAATTCAATTCCAGTGACAGATTGGTGGCTGATAAATCTACAGCACTAGGGATGGAATGAACTTGTGCTGTGGTGCCAGACTGTATTAGAATTGGGATTGGGGTAACTGATGGCAGTGGGGTTAAGGCAGTTGCTATGGGGCCCATAGAAGATCTCCGGGCAATCGCAAGGTCCTGGGAGACCCTACGTTCTAAAACAGCAATGTTCTCATTAATGGCCTCAGTTGTTTTAGAAATGAATAAATCAATAGGTCCTGTAAATGAGGCAGCTTTAAGAGCTGTTTTACTTCTTAAACCCCTAGTCATAAGTACAACAGTTTATGATTTCACAGTTAAATGATCAAATGTCCAAAGTCAATGGGTAAAAGACAATACCTTTAAGGCAGTGACCGGAAGAAAAGGGGCAAGGGGGGTGGCCCAGCCCAGCCTGGTTCGGTCTGGAACGGGCCCGCCCTTGGCCCGGGCTTCGCCCGGCGTCCCGCTTGCGTCCCGCGAGACGGGGGTGACAGCCGATTTAAGCGCCTCCTGGCGCGTGATTGACGCGGAATGCATCGCCGGGAATGCTGGGTAATGTAGTTTTTACCCACGGCCCAACACTGCGCTCCGCTCAGCGGCCAGACCAGAAGTTGGAGCAGGGGTCAGGCGGCGGGAGGCGGGTGGGCAAGGGCACAGGATGCAGCGTTTTTCGTTCTCCTCAGGCTACAAAAAGGGTTACCAGCGGCGGTTCGCTGTCAAGGTACTTCCCCCCCTCGACCGGGGTGACAGCCGATTTAAGCGCCTCCTGGCGCGTGATTGACGCGGAGTGCGTCGCCGGGAATGCTGGGTAATGTAGTTTTTACCCACGGCCCAACACTGCGCTCCGCTCAGCGGCCAGACCAGAAGTTGGAGCAGGGGTCAGGCGGCGGGAGGCGGGTGGGCAAGGGCACAGGATGCAGCGTTTTTCGTTCTCCTCAGGCTACAAAAAGGGTTACCAGCGGCGGTTCGCTGTCAAGGCACAGGTGTCATTTATATGCAGTTCTGCTTTGTCACTTCTAGTGCAGTGTGGAGTCACCACAGCGATGCATGGCATTGCCTAGTTATGCATGGGAGCACTGCTATGGAGATAGATTTTTGGATCCAGTTTTCAGCTGGAGAGGATTCTAAGATGAGGTATATGCAGTTGAATTGAGTATTCATTCAATTTGCCAATGGTGCATTCGGATTTTACAGGGAATATGAAAGTCCACAGCACAGAAGTATAATGTGGCAAAATGCAAACTGTTTGTGTTGTGGTGTTTTCAAAATAACCAACAGACACAACCACCTGATGAGAGTAATTATTTAATATCTTCGGAGTGTGAGGAGATGCCTCTTTTTGTATGGTCACCCCCAGGTTTTTTGACTGATGCCATTGGGTTTTCGACTCTGAGTGCAAGGAAGCCTGCTAACTGTGCGTCAGTGCAATGCCCTGACCCCCAAAATGTGTATGTTATATTGGCTATACTGAATTGGCATAGACTAACTTAGCTGTAAGCCTCCGGTATATGGTACCCAGGGCTTGTAAATTGGTCACCCCAGGGATTGTAGCACTGGTCGTGCCACTGAGTATGGCAAAGGTAAAACAAGCCCTCCAGTATGCTATTGTAGACTGGAAGAGAAGTTTTGAACTGCTATCTCTACTTTGCCATTTAAAGCCATGGCAAAGTCAAATGTCCCTGTGAAATACGTGTAAATCAACCCTACAGCAGGCCTATCGAGCCCTAAGGCAGGGTGAGGCAGATTTCATGGGCAGGACATGTATGTTACATGCTCTGGCAGTAAAAATGACAAATTCTTGTTTTTATAGGGAAAGAGTTGGTCGGCCTGTTGGCGAGTACAGGGTTACACATTGACTTCAGCTGTGTTAACTCCTAAACGGTGCAACAAAAGTTGGTACTCCACGGCATCAAACAACTCATTACTTTTAGTCTGATTTAATTATCAAGTAGAAATTAATGTAACAAGTTGAAGTGTGCAACTTTTACAAAGTGCCCACTCTGTAGCCTTCAATCTCCTGTACCATTAACTGTTACACAAGGAGCTTGCACTAGAGACTGCTTTCTGTCCTCAAAGCGGAACATGCTAACGACTCCCAGAAAAGGAGACTAAAGGGGCTTGCACTCAAGAGTGGTGTTGACTCCCCCATGCAGGAAGTCATAAAGGTGTTTGTCCAAAAGGTGAACTGTAAAGCTTAAGCCGCCTTTGACAGGCAAATAGAGAACACTTGGGAGAGGGACGGTCCCATTGTTAAGGCAGATTCGCTGGCACCTGGGTAGAAGCAGTAACCCTGTTGTCAAACCTTTTTTTCAGGGGTTTGTAGCACCCCTGGTAGCCACACCTCTGGTCTGGGCTAGGGAGTTTTGGTCACCGAGATAGCGGTTCTGCCATGCTGGGAGTGGGCCGAATAGTGCATCTTGGAATAGCCAGATTCCACACTCCCAAGGAAGAGGTCATCATGAGGGAGGGAAGTTAGTAGCCTATTGGCTACAAACCGCATCCCATCCTGAGCAGGGGCAGATTCTCAATTAGGTCTCTGGGACTGCGCCCCCCCCCCCCAATATTAAATAGATACATTATTTAGAGTTATGATTGTATCTCTAAACAAATCGATGTATTTAAGTATGGGCTGTTTGTCCCAGGCTGCCTGCCCTGCCTCGCTCTGGAGCAGGAGACTGAAGCCAGGAAGTAAATTAACTTTCTGATTTGTGATGCAGGACTTATTGTTCTAAAGCTCTTCATAATGAATCATTGCCATTGTAGTCTATGCCTGTATCCGCTTTAGTCCAGTGACGCTGTCAGTGCCACGGTCTGGGGCACTGGTCTGTCTCTGCGTGAGAGCAGCCGTCCCTCATGACCATGCATAAATGCCACTCTTTCCAATTAGTGAAAGGAGAAGTGGGAGACCCAATAGACCCTTGGAGGCTTCTGTCATTGCCAGCTACTCAACAGCTGTGATTTCGACCTCGAACACGTTTTAAATGGACATGACTACATCATCTTTTCTAAACTACTAATGTAGTCCTCAGAGGGACTTATGAATTTAACGTCCTGAAGATGGTATAGCAGATGTCTTCACAACATAGACCGAAATGTTAACAACTACACGTTCTTTGTGAATCTTTTCCTGTTAAGAATTTGTTTTCTGTATGATAAGTCACAATTTCCTTTTGTACATCTTGTTGGGAATAGGTGATCACGTTAGTGACAATGAGAAGAATATAGTAACAAATGACTTCCGAATCTCAGTCACTGTATGACGATGTATGTTTATAAATGTAGCATGTTTTGTACCATTTTATGTTGTTTCAACATAAAATTGTGTTTTCAGAAGAATACACCCGTCTGGAATATTTTTCTGTAGATCACATGTTTAGATAAGGAATCTAGATGTTCAAATAACAATGTGAGCTACTGCGTAAAGCTCATTGCTGACGATTGCTCGTGAACAAGAGAATATTTTTTTTTAAAAGCCCTTGTAGGTACGTTTACCCGTTGACCCTTTCTAATTAGTCACAGGTAGGAGTGGATGCAAGCCCATGTGTTTTGGTGCCTTGTCCTTGGAAAGAGTTAGAATCGTTATCTTCTGTTGTGTATATTGTTCTGAGACCCCTTACCACCACAACCTCCCCCACTGTGACACCCCAGGCCTTGGCTAGCCCCCTTTGAAGTGGAACTGTGGCGTTTGTTTGCTTGTACAATGGATCCAAAAGAGGAGCAGGCCAGTGTTCTTGCTGCCTTGTGAAGTTGATCCAAATGTGGAGTCAAGGGCAAAGGAGAGAGAAGTGCTACAGTAGACAGTTATATGCTGTAAGACATTTACACTGGCTCGATCTTATGCCATTAGCAACATTAATTGCAAAAAATATGGATTGATTTATGTACAATGAGTATACAAAACGTTGAGACCATGCATGTCAGCGATAGTGTGCTCAGCCCTGAGCGTGTATCATGACAAAGGGACACACTCCAAGGGCTCTGGTCCATGACCCCATATCATAGTAATTATAAACACAAAGGGTTACACAACACTACACCCATTTCATAAGACATAAAACAACTCTAGAACAGGATTTTGGGTCTGCATCTAATATATGAATTGATAATTTCTCAATCATTTGGATTTGTATGTATTGCACAGAAAGGGTAATATCTCATCTCATTAGGTCTCGCCTAGCGTATTGCGTAAGCAATCGCTATGCGAGAGATATAGAGAGCTGCTCAAGGAAAACTTACCAAGAGGGCTTTTGAATGTGGATTCTGGACAGTGCATGTGCGACATGCGCGCGGTTGCCATTTGCTCCCCGAGCCTCTGCATCAGACTTCAAAGGAATGCATCCCGCTCCCCCGCCCCCCCCCCCCCCCCCGGCCACACCAGCCACGTCACAAACCACCATTTGCCTCGCATCAGACTTCAAAGGCTTGCGCTTACATCCTTCTCTTTCCCCTCATTAACAGGCTTTTTTTTTACCAGCGGGCAGTCTCTTGCACTCGGCTGCTTCTACAACAGTGTCCGAGCTTAAATTATATGTAAAAAACACGATGTAACACTCGCACTTACATTCTTCTCTTTCCCCTCATTAACAGGCTTTTAACATCTCACTTTCCACTTTTTTCTTTGACAAGCTCTGTTGCTTCCCTTTTGTTTCCCTTTGTCTCTATCTCTTTTCTCCCCCACCCACTTTTTCTTAATTTTCGTTCCTCCCTCTTATCTTCTTTTTCAGCCATTTCCTCCAGATTTGTTTCCTTTTCGATGCCCTCCTTTCTTCTTCTTTCCTCTTGTCTCTGTCTCACTCTTTTCTGCTCTCACTTGACACCCCCTCTTTCCTATCCTTTTCTCGACCCAGTCTTCTTTTGCACGCTCTCCCTTCGCTCTTTCTTTTCCTCTCCACGTTTCTGCCTCTTTCACTCTCTCTTCCAACTCTCTCCCTCCCTTTCCATTTACTCAACAAATCTCGACGATACCCCGCCTTTTTTGTAGCTTGCTTTTTAGAAATCTTGTATACATAAGACACTTTAAAGTAAAACCTTTAACTCCACCCTCCAACTCCACCCACCAACTTCACCTCCACCCTCCAACTCCACCCTCCAACTCCACCCTCCAACACTTAAGAACACCACCACGTCACTCGGGGACACCACCACGTCACTCGGGGACACCACCACGTCACTCGGGGACACCACCACGTCACTCGGGGACACCACCACATCACTCTGGCACACCACCACATCACTCGGGCACACCACCACATCACTCGGGCACACCACCACATCACTCGGGCACACCACCACATCACTCAGGGACACCACCATGGGAACACCACCACGTCACTCTGGGACACCACCAAATTACTCGGGCACAGCACCACATCACTCTGGGGACACCACCACATCACTCTGGGGACACCACCACATCACTCTGGGGACACCACCACATCATTCTGGGGACACCACCACATCACTCGTTTTTGTAATGTTATTAGTTGAGATCTTGTTTCCAGCCCCTTCCTTAGAGATGGGAATGGCACAGGATGTGTTTTGTAGATATTAAATATTTAGTACGTGGAACAAGTCAAGTCAAGTCAAGTCAAAGATTTATATAGCGCGCTACATACCCGGAGGGTCTCAAGGCGCTTGAAGAAGGGTGGGGAATTACTTGTCGAATATCCAAGTTTTAAGTTGCTTTCTGAATGCTAGGTGGTTCTGAGTGAGACGAAGGTGAGTGGGAAGTGAGTTCCAGGTTTTAGCTGCGAGGTAGGAGAAGGATCTACCTCCCATGGTGGTTTTATTGATGCGAGGTAAGGTAGCAAGCGCTTGGTTGGAGGATCGTAGTTGGCGGGAGGGGGTGTAGAAGGAAAGTCGTGTGTTGAGGCATTCGGGTCCAAGTTCGTAAAGTGCTTTGTGTGCGTGGGTTAGGAGGCGGAAAGTAATCCTCTTATTGACGGGGAGCCAGTGGAGGTTTTTCAGGTGATTAGAGATGTGGTCTTTACGTGGGATGTCTAGTATGAGTCTGGCTGATGCGTTCTGGATGCGTTGGAGTTTATTCTGGAGTTTTGCAGTGATACCGGCATATAGGGTGTTTCCGTAGTCCAGGCGGCTGGTGACCGTTTTTCTGGTTTCGGTGGGGATCCAGCGAAATGTTTTTTTGAGCATGCGAAGAATGGTGAAGCAAGATGATGAAACGGCGTTGACTTGTCTGTTCATAGAGAGTGAGGAGTCCAGGATGACGCCCAGGTTCCGTGCGTGGTCCGTCGGGATGGGTGCTTTTCCAAGGGCCTCTGGCCACCAAGAGTCATCCCAGGCGGAGGGGGAGGTACCTAAGATAAGGACTTCTGTTTTGTCTGAGTTCAGTTTCAGACGGCTGTGCTTCATCCACTCTGCTACATCTTTCATTCCTTCATGTAGGTTGGTTTTGGCGGTGTTAGGGTCTTTGGTGAGTGATAGGATCAGTTGAGTGTCATCGGCGTAGGAGATGATGTTGAGGTTGTGTTGGCGTGCGATGGCCGCGAGGGGGCTCATGTATACGTTGAAGAGGGTGGGACTGAGTGAGGACCCTTGTGGTACGCCGCAGATGACTTCAGTGGCCTCTGAGTGGAATGGTGGGAGGCGGACTCTCTGGGTTCTTCCGGTGAGGAACGAGGTGATCCATTCCAGTGCTATTCCTTGGATTCCGATGTTTCTGAGGCGCTGTAGAAGGGTGCTATGGCAGACTGTGTCGAAGGTTGCGGAGAGGTCGAGGAGGATGAGGGCGACTGTGTCTCCATTGTCCAGTAGAGTTCGAATGTCGTCTGTTGCTGCGATGAGTGCGGTCTCAGTGCTGTGTTTGGCTCGGAAGCCGGACTGTGAGGAGTCGAGGGATTTGTTGGTTTCGAGGAAGGCGGCGAGCTGGTTGTTGACAGCTTTCTCGATGACTTTGGCCGGGAATGGGAGGAGCGAGATGGGGCGGTAGTTTTTGAGTTCGGTGGGGTCAGCTGTGGGTTTTTTCAGAAGGGCTCTGAGTTCGGCGTGTTTCCAGCTTTCTGGGAAGGTGCCGGATTTGAGGGAGCAGTTGATGACGTCTCGGAGGTGTGGTGCTATGATGGAGTCTGCTTTGTTGAAGATGTGGTGAGGGCAAGGGTCTGAGGGGGATCCTGAATGGATGGAGTTCATCAGGCGAATGGTGTCCTCAGTGGAGATTGGGTTCCAGTCATTAAGGATGTTCAAGGGGGGTGAAGGTCCTGCAGAAGGTTGGGTGGGTTGGTCTCCGGGTCGGTTGTCGAAGCTGTTGTGGATGTCTGCGATTTTGTTGTGGAAGAACGAAGCTAGGGAGTCGCAGAGGGCTTGAGAGGGGGTGATGTCGTTGGAGTTGGCTGAGGGGTTGGTAAATTCTTTGACGATGTTGAATAGTTCCTTGCTGTTGTGGGCGTTGTTGTCTAGTCGGTCTTTGAATGCGGCTTTCTTGGCAGATCGGATAAGTTGGTGGTGTATGCGGGTGGCGTTTTTGAAGGGGTCCCTGGGGCTGGTGTTTGGGTCTTTTTTCCAGGCTTTCTCGAGGGAGCGACAGAGTTTCTTTGATTTCTTAAGATCATCGTTGAACCAGGAGGCGTTTTTGCTGCCTAGTTTGGTTTGACGTTTTTTCAGCGGTGCTAGGATGTCGGCGCTGTTGGATAGCCATTGGGTGAGGTTAATTGCTGCTTGGTCGGGGTTTGAGGAGTGGGCAGGGGTGTTTTGAAGAAGCGATGAGGAGATCTGGTCGATGGTGATTTTGTTCCAGTTTCTTCGCAGAGTAGGTTGAGGAAGGTTGTGAGTTGTGGTCTTATTGTAGGTAAAGTGTACGCAGCTGTGGTCCGTCCAATGGAGAATAGTGGTGTGACTGAAGGAGACATGTTTGCTGGAGGTGAAGATCGGGTCGAGTGTGTGACCTGCGATATGGGTGGGCGTAGTGACAAGTTGTTTGAGTCCGAGGTTGGCGAGATTGTCCAGAAGGGAGGTGGCGTTGCTGTCATTGCTCTTTTCCAGGTGAAAGTTGAGGTCTCCTAGTAGAATGTATTCCTCGGAGGGGAGGGCGTGTGGGGTGATAAAGTCAGTGATAACGTCGCTGAATTGTGCGCGGGGTCCTGGAGGTCGGTAGAGGAGTGTGCCTCTGAGTGTGGTCTTGGGGTCGGTGTGGATCTGGAAGTGAAGGTGTTCGGCGCTGGCAAGGTTGACGTCTGAGCTGGTTGAGATGCGGATGGAGTTCTTATGGACGATAGCGATGCCTCCTCCTGTTTGGTCGGTGCGGTCCTTACGGATGATCTTGTAGCCTTCCGGGATGGCAATGGTGATGTCTGGGGCTGATGAAGCGTTCATCCATGTTTCTGTTAGGAAGGCGACGTCGGGAGAAATGGTGTCTAGTAGGTTCCAGAGGTCGATGGCGTGTCTGTGGACTGAGCGGGTGTTGAGCCGGATGCATTTTAGGTGGTTGGAGTCAGATATCTGTTGTGCGATCGTGGATGAGGAGTTTATCTTGGTGCCGTCGAACTTGCAGGAGTAGCATGTGAAGGGTCCATGGGTGTGTCCAGGAGCGGCTTGGGCGCAATTGGGGAGTCGGCTGGGGTTAAGGGCTAGGAGGGTGGAAGCATCGTATGTAATGCGGGAGGGCTGGGCATTGCATGGACCAGGGGGTCTGGCGCTGGGCGTGGTCCAGGCGCGGACGGGCGCAGACGGGCTTACCTTTGGCGCGGCCGTAGCGCGTGGACGCTGCGCGTTGGGACATCTGACATAAATGGAGAGTGGAGGGGGGCGGAGGGAGGGAGGAGCAGCTGGGGAGGCGGGTGCGGGGCGGAGAGGAGGGGCTTGCTCAAAAGCACAACAAACAAAATGGCAGTAGAGGAAAATACGAACTGGGCGAGCTTGGGGCCAAAAAGTGAATTAAGCAATGGAGAGAGGGCACAGGTAAACGAACAGCAATATACACGGTAGAAGCCAACCAAAGGGAGCGCAGTGCTAAATGAAATATGCAAATTTTGGCAGTCAAATGTGGGCTGTTACAATGAGGACAAGCGCTGCGATGCAAGTAAAGAAGAGCAGTGCTAATGAGAAGCGCTACGATACCAGCCGGCAGTTTTCAATCAGGGAATCACTCAGAGGATGAGGATAGCGCTGAGGGAATCGGCAGAGAGCGAGTGAGCGGCCGCCTCTTACAGCGTAAGGGAGGTCACCAGGGGTTGCGGCACTCACTGCAGCTTGATCTGCAAACTAGAATTAGAAAGAAATCGTCTATTTGAATATTATTCACTTGCATTCGATCAGTAGTGTTCAGAGGTTGAATGCAGGGCCGGCCCTAGGCATGTGCAAACTGTGCACCTGCACAGGGCCGCCAAACCCCAGGGGCCGCCACGACGCCGACCTCACCGAGCCAAGGATCAGAATGATGATCGGATTCGGAACTATCACTGGCGGCCCCCTGGCAGGATTTGGCGGCCTCCGACACAGCCAGCCAGCAGTTGGGTCCCAGGGCCGTCAATCTTACCTGATGATGACGTGACGGCCCTGGGACAGCCCCCGCGCGCTGTGCACAGTGTTCAATTCACTACACGCACGCAGCATGATTGCTGACTTTACATGAATGCGTCATGACGCTACAGCGCAGTGAGCGGGCGGGCGGCTAAACTTGTGACAGGCTGCATGCAATGGTAAGGCTGCTCGCAGCATGACAAAGTTGTGCAAGGCCAAGGGACAGTTATTTTATCAAGCAGGGTACGAACCCAACTGGCGGCAATACTCCCCGCCCCCCTCTGCCGAATGCAGTTGTAGAGGAGTCTGTGATGACCAGGGTTGCAGTTATCGCCAGGACATTCTGTCACTGGACGGCCCCACTCAGCCTGGACGGACAACTTTAACTGGAGGCTGGCCAGGGAGCCAGATCCGAATTACTGCAGCCCGCGGTGGCTCAAGGCCTGAGCCTGCCTTGCACACACTGGGTGTGAATGGCCTGCAGTTAATGGAGCGCCACCGTCCTCCGGACCAAGTAAGTACCAGCCTGCATTTTAAAAAGACACATTTGCGAAAACATATGGCTGCCTGCGCGCGATCAGGAAGCACGATGTGCCTAGGTGACAGTGAGTTACTAAGAAATAGGCTGTTCGGGTTACAGACCAACTATAAAGGTGATTTATAGTTTGACATAGAAGTCCCAGATAATAATACCTTCTCTATGTTATCTACTACGTCATACCTCCGTGAGACTCAATTCTACCTCGTGAGGAGGAAAGCACGTAAGGGAGGCCTGACCCGATGATGTTTGCGAGCGCCTTCACTCACTGAGCCATTTTACCACGTTGAAACAGGATCGCCCGAATATATAGATCCTGATTTACAAACAAAATGACAGAGTTACAGCTTGAAGGTCCAGATGCAGCCGGTCCAGATGCAGCTGGTGGGGAAAGTGTGGGAAGGAGTGATCATCACCCCAGGTCTCACAGGGGTGAGGGGCAAGAAGGGCAAGCTGGGGAAACGTAGTTTTTAAATGAGAGAAGATAGCATTTCTACGCTAATAATAAGTTGTTTTTTGTCATACGTTGTAGCTTAGTGAGCAGTTGTGCAATACCAAGCTTTACAAAAACAGCTTATTATTAATCACATAGGCCAAACCAGTGTATTACTAATGCTGGTTAGGATATGGCTGCACACTTGTTTTTGATAAATTGATTGTCTCACTAATTTATTTGCTGCACACACGTAGCTGGTTCATTCGTCATGATGTCACACACCAGATGTGAATGGTTAGGAGTACGATTTCAAGCAGGACTGACAGGTGGTGCTACTAGTCACATTACTAATAAAAGTGAGTGAAAAGTAAAAGGAAATTAATGTGATGGGTCTTGCAAGGTTGACACACACACTCATACATCCTGCAGTGTCCTCTGTTCCCAGGTGCTGTGCAGCAGGTTAAGATCTTTTAATAGTTTTTCGTTGCTCAAATTAGTGTAATTTCTTATATTTATATGTTTACCACTTCCTCATTGCTTGATTTTGATCTCGAGAAAGTGTCACTCATCGTCGTTGAATGTCACTCATAATTACACTGAAATTATGGAAATGTCACACATAAGCAATCTGAAACCTTGGCAGCTATGCATAAAGAAATAAATTAACTGACTCCTCGTCCTGTCGCCCGTCCGATCATCGATAGAGTCAGACAGTGACACTAGAACACCTGAGTGTCCTCCGACAAGTCTCTTCCCCGAGAGTCCGACTAACGCGCCGGTGAGAGACTGTGCTTACAAAATATATTTATTAATGACTTGTTGTAATAATCGCCTGCCTGTCTTTCCAGTTGAGCTGCCTTATGCCTAGTAATGAATATGATTTATCATGAGTGTACTGTTTACATCTGGTGCGCAGCGTAGACGTCAGTACTAAATGGTATTACTTTGTCTCTCTGCGCCACATTATGTCACGAGACACGACACGCGTGTGTAACTATGTGAGGTGGTGCCTGCCTGAATTGCTTTTGAGAAGAGAGTAATATTCCAAACAGTTCGTTGGCAACAGGAGTGTGGCCGTGGTGGGCACTGGGCCTAGTTAAGTTTGGTCACATTGGCGCCCTTCCACCCTTGACACTTAAGTCGATAACATTAGTCTGAGAGTTTTGCCCTCGGGCTCATTTTAAGTGCCAGCCATTTCATGAAAAAATATGTCATTTCAAATTAGCGTGATTGCGCACCTGCGAGGGTGAGTCAGTGGATGGGTGAATGAACACGTGACTGAGTGGACAGTAATATTGCGCTGCGTGGACAAATCGGTAGAAGAAAATAATCATCTCAGCTGTCACGAGAGCAGAAGGCGACCAATAAGGCTTTCGTTTACTTTTGTGGCAATCCAGGAACTGAGAGTGTCTCTTCTTTCACTTGCAATGGCAGTCATTGTCTGAGCAGGCGTAAAGTGGTCCGAGTGAGTCTGAACCGATGATGTATGGTCACATGTGTGCTCTTGGTTACGGAAAGGCTTTTGATCAGGGGGAGAGTTTCAGGTGGAAACTAAAAGGTGATTTTTATATGCAGGCACACGGTGCTCTCTGCCACACAAAATACTATCATTTAAAATGTGAAAAGACAGTCAAGTATTTTGTCCCTTTCCATTACTTTGCTTTTAACTCTTCAAACCTTACTACTGTTTATTTACCAATTATATCAGCTCAGATTAACATTAGGCCATTGCTAAGTAAAAGCGAAATATTTGATCAGAAAATTGTGCCTATTAGAGGTTTGGATTAGTTAGCATAACTAGGGAGCATTAACAAAATATTGCAGAAAAGTGCACGGTTCTTTCTTGTGCACGAGCTCCTAGGCATAAATGATTTTCTAGGTCTGGGCAGAATTTCCATTACACTGGAGCAATGAGTATCATTTCTGTAATTACATGTTACTTTTTGAGGCAAAATTACAAATATGGGAGTCGGCAGTTCCAAGAAGTAGGTGTGAAATGCAGTGCTCATTTCGTAACCTAAATGGTATCAGTATGTAGGCATCAGTGGGAGCAGACAAATCGAAGCCTCACAAATCTGTCAGTTGATTATACATGTACTGCTTATGGAGCCGTACATTTTTTTTTCTCTGTGAATTGGCTTCATACAAACTACCCGACCCTAAACCATCTGTACCTCAATAATTCAAAGTAGTTCCTATGCCTATCTGCTACTAACTTTCGCTTGCTCACTAGGCACCACTCGCATCGTGACAGGTTCTGCTGCCCTGCACGTTGTTTTCCATGGCTCTACCTGCTGTCATCGATCTTTCCTTACTTTGTAGGGCTCTGACTGCCCAACTTTCTTTTGATTTGATTTAACTCATCGGCTGGGATATGCCTCTTCCCTTCTCTCCCTCTAGGTTATACATCCATCCATTTATTTATCACTCGTTATGTAAACTTTCTTTGACTCGTCGTACTTTATACATTGACTTTTCTTTGGTCAGTGGCACAGATCATGAAACATTTGCGGCTGTTCTCTGGTAGTTTTGGGATGATTTTGTTAGGCGTTTCGTAACAAATGCACTAGTTAACCTCTTTCAGTAGAAACTAACCTCAAAATGACTAATTTGCTACATTTCATACTATTTAAAGTATTTCTCGTCGTTTTGAGCCGCCATAGTATTCTTAACTGAATAATTCCATAGTTTCTCCGAACCCCCTTTCCTAATCCTACTATTTAACTTGAACCATAGAAAACTGTCTGCTGTACTTAATTTGTCACCGGAATTCAAGAAAATATATATTGCAGGTGTATTAACGTTTCCAAGCAATGAAACTGCTTCTAAAATTCTTGATGTATTTTTTCACTTCCTTGCCCAAAAAAGGTAGCTGAAGCTCAAGCTGTGCCTGAACTGCTTGGACGCTGGTGCGTGCCACTAGTCTCTCAGTGTATCCTTCTGTGCAGGGCGTAGGCTCCCTTAGTGTCTGTACCTAAACTTGACTCTCTCATCATTTGCCTCCTCATCGGGCACGAAATACAGGACTGGCATAGCACACTACTGTCCTGGCCCCTGCTGCATTTTGTACCACCTTAGTGGTTCTTCAGGCCGCCGCTCCATAGGGGGTCTTTCATTCCATGGCACAGTTTGAGGTGTTTGTTCTAACTGTGCAGGTTTCATTCAGTAGCTGTGCAGTGCCCGGCCCCATTTTCGTATGATTTTGTACTCAGAGAGTTTGGTCGTTTTTAGAGTTTGGGGGTCCGGTGCCCCTGTCATGGCCCAGGCACTGCAGCTGTCTGTTCGCCCAGTGCCTCATGTCATGTGTCACAATGCCCTCCTCCTCCTAAATTGTATCGTTCTGAGACGAATTCAGAAGGGTAGGAGCAGCCGCAGGTTCTGGTCAATCATCTAACGACTTTTCTGGACGTATTATTAGTAAGACACCTTCCTGAGCTCCGCCCCGTCCGTACCTCCTCTTCCGGGGGCCCCCACCCACGCTCCCTGCACAGGGCCACCATGAGCCTAGAGCCGGCCCTGTTGAATGTATGCAGGGCACAGAAACCTTTAAATAGACACTTGTGGAAAGCCCTGTACTCTGCACTGTACTTTCCTTTCATTGACAAGATCCTGAACATGCACTTGTTCCAGGGCGCACTTTTGAAATCTTTAACCCGACGTTTGTTTGGCGCCGGTAAAACAACCTAGTAGTTGAGTGCGCGCTGCTAAGATCTGCGTGTGAGCTGTAGATTCGAATTACTGAAGATTTACTAAATCTTTTATCCTCCAATGATGATAAAACGTGTACCGGTATTGTACTAGATGTTTTGGAAATAAAATCTTTGATACAAAGCGCGTTGGCAGAAAGCGCTATATCCGGTCGTTGTTTATTTACACAACAGAGGGTAGCTGCTCACGTGGGCTGAGTATGTCTAAAGGTAGGTAAGGGGCTCTGCTCCAGCCCCCTGCTCCCTTGAGGCTAGGCGTTCTGCTTTGTGCTGCTGTGCGCTCTGCGTGACTGTACGTCTCAATGTGTGATGCTTGCCGGACCTCATGGAGCGCAAGGATGACCTCAAGGCGCTGGAGGGCGAGGGGCAGGCGAAGATCAAGCAGAGGAGAAGCCCGACAGCTTCATTACACGCTTTAAGTCATGTCATCCTTAGGCAGCTATGGGGAATTCTTTCAGTGTACTCCTTTCAACACACATATCCTCTCGCACCCACTGTGGCAATAGAATATTGAGCTTTGTGCTGGATCAGGGCTTCAAGGTGACTAGGAGTTCAGGCCAGAGCGGAATATTTGATCTCATTATTTTCATAGTATGAATCTAAACTACAATTTATTGGATGCGATTAGATCAGTGAGATTATTGGCTGCAGGTTGTTGACTGAAACCTCTTTAGTGCTAAACGTTCTGGTACAGGATTAGGTAATTTAACAAAACAAACCTCCTGCCCTGCTGCTACCTGAGCTGGTAACTTGTGTACGATGTTTACAGATGCCCCTGATTAAAAGCTCATAAGTTGCCAAGAATAAACCATTTTTGCGCTTTACAAAAAGACCTCCTACTGAGCTTGAACCAATGGTTGTTTATTCATCAGAAAGACACGAGAGTGGGTGAGACATTACAACATCACAACTTAAACCTGCGGCCTACTCTTTACACTAAACTGCTCCCTGAAACCGGAGGTTGTAAGAGCAAGGCCTGCCGGGTGGGGGGTTGGGGGGTGGGGGGGAGTGGGGGGACTCACGCTGCCCCCTGCAGCCATTGGCGCACAGAAGGGCCCCCACCCAGTTTAAAGGCTATGGATAGCTAGGTGATATGAAAGTCTAGGGGGCGGCTCATCATACTGCAGGGGGCACCCATCATTTTGTGTTGCACAACTAGTCAATGTGTTCTCCTGTTGAACTCTAATTGATGTCTGTTTGGCTGAACCTGCTCTCTGCTTCTCCGCTTTGTTGATACGGACTATTGATATTTAAAAAAGAATGTATTCTGACCACAGCAAATGGCTGTCTTTTATTCCAATATGGAAGAAGAGACCAAAGTGATTGACCCAGACTTTGCACACACGCTGCTGCAGCTTTATCACATGAGATTCATCCACTCGCAAATTGATACATAATTGGCAGGAGCGATCTGACCTCTGGTTTGAAATGCGTCACGTGACCAGCCTTGTAGACTTCGAGCTGAGGCCACTACACCAAGAGTGCGCAGAAGCAACTTCCCAAATGCCTTTTCTGGTAGATGCAGAGTTAGCATTGTGGTGGTCGAAGGCCAGGCTGGACCACAAAGTACCAACAAGGCCTCGTAAAATGATCCTGCTCAGGCTAGGAGTTGGTTCTCCAACTATTGTCCTTTGTGAAGTTTCCACATGTTCAAATGATAATGTGCCCTTCCCACAGAAAATGAGTAGTAATACTTATGTATTGTGTAAATTCAACACAGTGATAACCTACCTCTGCATATCTTCTATGCACATTCAAAAATATTAATTTGGTCAGGTGTGGAATAAGTGCACACTTGTTAACTCCGCTACAGTAACAAAAAAAAAAACATTTCAGCCTTGACAAGACTAATTGTAAAATTTGAGCAGAACACGCTATACATGAAGGCCCCTCTTTATTGATGCTGTAACTACACTTTCGCAATTGCTTTATTAACCTTGTTTTCTTACATTTGCTTGAAAATGCACCATTTACCCACCCTTTTTCAAAGTTGTCTTGCACACTTGCCACAGGGAACTCATCCAGAAATTATATGCCCACCACTTTCTAATGTCACCAGCTGCCTCTGATTCTGCAGGCATATTTTTAACAGAAATAGGCCACCCCTGGCACCCAGAACTCAGATCCGGAATGGACTGGAAGAAGGAAGGAAGGAAGACTGCCCTGCCCTGAACGTAGTGGCTAGCAAAGAAAGGGACTGTGCCTGCTGTGTCCTGCTCATGGAGAAGACTTCTCCAGAGCCCCGCCAAAGCAAAGAGGCTCCAAGGGTCCGTTGGCTTACCTCCTCTTTAGGACACAGGTTCACAACAGCTGAGACACCTCCTGTGGCGAATTGGTATCCCAGAATCTTTAGACCCCTGCCAACCGCTACTCTGCAGCACCATAGACCAGGACCCAACGCCCAAAGCTGCACCCGACTTCGCTAAGCCATTCCTGCATTTTCCCTATCATGCAGCTCAGCAAGGTGGGGACCGGATAGCCAGTTGTAGCAGCTTTAGCTTGAAGCCCTCCGGGTATTGGTCCCGAATCTGGGAAGAGGAGTTTGGGAGTAGCCATTCCAACATCTCAAAGAGTTTCTTGGTCACTTTTAGTGTGTGAACACCGGATTGAGGAATACAAACGCTTGCTACACTGGTTAGACGTTTCTGTCCTGTCTTTAGACCAAAGTTGCAGACGGCAGTTTATTCCATTTGTACTCCTCAGTCCAGTTTTGGGCAGTTCTGAGTTTTTGCTTATTCTTTGCTATGAGGTGTGAGCAGGAGGGTTAGGTGGAGCTTGAAGTCTGTTATTAAGAGCAACTCAAAGGATCATAAAGGCAAGTTTGGCGGTGCCACTTAACTACCTGTTAACCTGTGGAAGTTGGTCCTCCCAGCGGTCAGTGGGCCAGGACAGGGCAGGCAGAAACTCTCTAACTTAAAAGTGACCCTCTGGTTCCTCTCTTAACATTCCTCAGGTTGACCCATTGCAAGGGATCCATAAAGAGTTATTGGGAGGGAGGGGGTGGGGGGTGCAATTTACAACTGCTGTCTGGGTTCTCCCTTTAACTGTCCATCTTAGGCACCACCTGAATACAGTAAGCACAACATGGAATTCGGGGTGGCTATGTGCAATCCGCACCATATTTCCTCCTGAGGCGGAAGCCGGGAGTTCGTGTGTGCTCTTTTTAATCATTGTATGTCACAAATACTGTGCGGTAGCATAGAATTTGAAAAATATCTTGCCGCCATTGACGGCGTGCGACGAGGCCACGCCCACTTCGAGGCCACGCCCCCCGCCCACTGGTATAAAACGCTGGCTGAGAGCGTCTTGTACCCAGAGCCATATTTCCTCCTGAGGCAGAAGCCGGGAGTTCGTGTGTGCTCTTTTTAATCATTGTATGTCACAAATACTGTGTTTTTTAACTGCTGCACTTACCTAAATCCCTGGCACCTTTCAGAACTTCACCCTTGACTCGACCGCGCAGCGGAGCTAACGCTGCTGCGGTAGCGTAGAATTTGAAAAATATCTTGCCGCCATTGATGGCGTGCGACGAGGCCACGCCCACTTCGAGGCCACGCCCCCCCGCCCACTGGTATAAAACGCTGACTGAGAGCGTCTTGTTCCCAGAACCATATTTCCTCCTGAGGCGGAAGCCGGGAGTTCGTGTGTGCTCTTTTTAATCATTGTATGTCACAAATACTGTGTTTTTTAACTGCTGCACTTACCTAAATCCCTGGCACCTTTCAGGACTTCATCCTTGACTTGACTGCTGCGGTAGCGTAGAATTTGAAAAATATCTTGCCGCCATTGACGGCGTGCGACGAGGCCATGCCCACTTCGAGGCCACGCCCACTTCTCACTCCCTGATAATCATGTGTATTCACCGGACGCGCAGCGGGCGCGCCGTTTGCGCGCCGAAGGCGCTCCTAAGGCAAGTCGTCTTCGCACGTCATCGCCATCAATAGAGACTCTAGGGGAGGTGGCATAGCTGTTATTTACAGAACGCTATACTCCTGCTCTTTTATGAAGGAAGACATCACGGGATGTGAGTGCGCCCGCTTCAAAATCACCACTAGCCCTCACTTCTCCCTTTCTGGCCTTTTCATCTACCGACCCCCGGGGCCCACTTCTAAATTCATGGAGGAACTCCTAGAGGCAGCCCACGCCCTGGTTGTGACCTACGCCAACTTTACTATTCTGGGAGACCTTAATCTCCACTTTGATTCCACCTCGGATCCCATCATCAGCAACCTCCTGGCAGATCTCACAGCCTTACAGCTGATCCCTCTTATCCACTCCACTACGCACTCTGCTGGTCATCTTCTTGACCCTGTTTTTACCAATATCCCGGAGGCCAAAGCCGATCCACCCAAACCCATGGGTTGGACCGACCACTTACTTATTAAATTTGTGATATCGGCTGACATTCAGCCCAATAATGATCCGCCTCCCTCCTGTCTTAAGCGGCCCTGGCACAAACTCCTAAATAAGGAACTCTGCACTATCCTAAGAGAACTCAACCTCGTAACCATTAAAGACATTAATACGTCCTATGCCTCCTTTCAGGACTGGATCATTAAAGGACTTGACACCCTCATACCAGCCGAATGGACTACAGGACGAAGCACCCCCTCGAACCCTTGGTACAATGAAAGTCTGAAACTCTTAAGAAAGGAATGCAAAGTAGCAGAATGCAACCGGAGAAAGGATTATAAGGACAAGGACAAAGCTTTTTACTTGTCCAAACTAAAATCATACCATAAAGCTATGCGCGCGGCCCGCGCATCCTTCTACGCCAAAGAAATTGATTCCAGCCCCAACCCCACAAAAAACATTTTTAAACTAGTTCAAAAGCTGCAAAACTGTGGCACTCCTGCCTCGTGTATCTCCTCCACACAGCAGTGTGAGGACCTCGCCGCCTTTTTTATTGAAAAGGTAAGGAAAATTTATAACACCTTCTCACAGAACCCTTCCGATTACACTAGTTCCTCCAATTCTCCCTTTAAAGGCACCAGACTTTCTTGCCTACCGGAAATCTCCCATGGGGATCTAGTCAAACTTTGCAGAAAGGTTAAATCCGGTGCCCCCTCAGATCCCATGAGACCAGCTCAATTCCTAGAGGCACTGGACTTCTTTCTTCCATCCCTGGCCACACTTCTCAACCTCTCCTTTTCCTCAGCAATTGTTCCTACTTGCTGGAAACAAGCATGGGTCAACCCCATTATCAAAAAGCCGACCTTGGACCCCACAAAGTCGGAGAACTATAGGCACATCTCACTGCTCCCCTGGGTGTCCAAACTAACAGAAGCCCATGCTAACACCTTTCTATCAGACCATATGGCACGAAACAATATCCTGGACCCTTCCCAGAACGGGTTCAGGCCGGGGCACAGTACGGAGTCTGCCCTTCTATCCACCACCGAACATCTTCGGAAGATATTTGATGCCGGTCAAAGTGCTGCGCTGATACTGCTTGATCTCAGCGCAGCCTTTGACACGGTTTCCCATAACACCCTGCTGAAACGCTTGGAAGATATAGGGATTAGTGACCTGGCCCCCGAATGGTCCCGCTCGTTCCTGACGGACAGATCCTTCTGTGTCTCAGCACCTCCGTTCACCTCCCGGTCTCACTCAATCGGCCAAGGTGACCCGCAGGGTTCGGCTCTCTGTCCATCCCTTTTCAACCTGTATGTGCAGCCCCTCGCGGCAGTGGCCAGAGAATGGGACCTCACGCTGGTGTTGTACGCCGACGACACACAGCTGGTGATTACCCTTACTGAGACCCCCTCTACCTCTGCCACGAGATTCAGGGATGGACTGGCTGCAGTCGCCCAATGGATGACGGGGAACTGCTTACAATTGAGCGCAGGGAAAACCGAGGTGCTGCTCCTTGGTAAGAACCCCAGTTGTTGGAGTGACCATTGGTGGCCTTCCTTGCTGGGCCCCATCCCTCCCCCCAAAACTTTGGTAAAAAATCTGGGAGTTTGGCTGGACTCATCGTTGAGCTACCAAACCCACACCAAAAGAGTGGCAGCTACGTGTGTGGGCCTGCTGAGAAGCCTTAACCCCATTTTTGGCTTCTTCGATCCCAAAACACGTCAGCTCATAGTCCAATCTATCATTCTCTCCCGGTTGGATTATGCTAGTGTCCTACTGTTAGGCCCTAATAAAGCAGGGACAACAAGGCTTCAACGAATCCAGAATTCCGCGGCCAGGGCCATAGTCGGCCTTCCAAGAAGATGCTCTGCTAGAGCCACCATACACAGACTCCACTGGCTCCCAGTGGAAGCCAGAATCCAATTTAAGGCCCTCATCACTGCCTTCAAAATCCGTAAAACAGAAGGCCCTGTACTTCTCCATCCACTTCTACTACCCTATACCCCCCAGCGCAATCTGCGTTCCCTAGGGCAACATCTGGTAGTGGTCCCCCGTACGAAATTCTGCTGTATCGGGGGTCGCTCCTTCAGAGTGTTGGGAGCAAAACTCTGGAACTCCCTTCCCCTGAACATTCGCCGCCTTGATAATCTGTCTGCCTTCCGCAAGGCAATTAAAACCCACCTGTTTCCACTGCCTTAAGCCTTCGGCCTCCCCCCCCCTCAGTAGGTTATGCTATGGTTTCTCAGCGCCGGAACGCCCCGTTGCTGGGGCAGCTGTCGCGCTTCAACAAACTCGTAACATATCATAACATAACATACCCATTGCACATATAAGGGAGATGCAGACACCTGGCATCCATGTCCTACGTGGATGTGTGGTGGACACTGTTGTAGTGGACTGGCAGGCCGATTTAGAAAATGCAGGCGAGGACAGTAGGCAGCTCTTCTTAGCAGGTGATGGGTAAAAAGGCAAGTCCTGCTATCATAATGGTATAGCTGCCACCACCGTCAGTCATCTACATTCTGGTGAGTTGAGAGTAATCCCCCTTTACAAAGAAGGTGCCCATGGCATGCTTTCTAGACCATAAAGGTCCATTCTAGGTCTCAATCCTTGGCATACAGGTGCTGTTACTACACATGCATGATTTTCATGTGTGCCAAGGAAAGGGTCAAAAATCACAACTTGCTTATGGTGATGTGTAGGCCAGGGAGAATGCTCTCCAGAGCCTTGGGGGGCCTTTCTCCATCCCAACACTGTCAGTTTTTTATACAGCAAAGGAATAGAACTGACCAGCTATTCCCAATACCAGCATAAATGTGGGAAAACAAAAAACAGTGGAGTACTGTTTGATGAGAAATCCCAGCAACCGGGAAAAAAAGCAATCCAGATTACACCACCTGAACGCTACCATCAAAGCCAATGGTAGTGTATCATGTAAACCTATCTTGAATATAGCCAAAACATTTTTCCAGATAAGGTCGGATATTCTTTATGATCTGGCTTTTAGAAACGGCCTGCAAAAGACGGTGTTCTTATATATTGTGCACTCTGCCTCTTTATGTAAACACAATGGGAGCACCTCAAGACCGGTTATACTTGACACAGACATATAGCTAAAGTTGAGCTTCTCAAAAAGCATTCTCATGTGTGAGAATCACAAAAGACATATTGCCCAGTTAAAGGCCCAGATGTTCTTAGGAAGATTTACAAGCCATCTGAGGTATCCCCAGGCGCATCCATAGGGAAAGAGGCCTTATGGTAATAGGGGATTTCACAGCATTTAAGGCTAACTCCATCTCCAGTAGAGAAATTAGTGTACCATGTCCCAATGAAAGCAACCTATGGCCAAACACATTTCGTCAGTCGCTATGACCTTACAATTATTGGTACCTCTGATACGGTCCCCTAACTGACTTTGCCTGATAAACCTATGCGACTGCAACTAAGCGGCTGCCAAAGTTCGTAAAGAACCTAACCCTGGCACCTGAGGATTTGATCAAACGTTTTATAGCTTTAGCCACATTGTGGCTCAGCATGAGTCACTGCAAATTTGATCCACAAGTAGTGATAATGTCCCATCTAGAAAAATTCCCTTCCGCATCTTATACATTGATCCTATGTCATAGCTGTTACCTTTGTGGCATCTGTTGCAACAAATATATTCTTACAATACACCCCCCCCCCCCCCCCCCAAAGGTTCCGAAATGAGATGGGGGAAAAAATGTGGTCTTGGCAATCAGTATAGCACTATACAGAAATAGCTGAGCTGCCATGGACTGGCAGTGCTCCATGGGAGGTAATTTAGGAACAGGATAGAAAGAATTGTTGCTTAGATGCCTCCTTTCCCAATACCCTGGTTACTGAGGCGGTCTGTATTGGTTTCTCTATTGTGCCAAAACGGACCTGCGCTAAAGTCTCCTCTTTTCACTCCAATCTGACTATTTGGTTGCCGTCTTTCTTTCGGAATTTATTTCTGGTAGCAGGTAAGGCTTTACATACTATGGAGATCTTAAAGGCTATGATATGACTTTCATGCAACAAAAGTGATCAAACAGAACAATAAAGTTGTTCATCCCATGCCTGACATTTAATGGGAAGATCTTTGACTAAGGATTAAAGTAGTAGATCGTTCACTGTATTGATTAAACGTCTATAAAGGTGGCTGGGACTACAAGCATAGCGGATGCAAGAACCCAAGTCTCCTTTTAGCTGGCCAAGCAGATCCATTTTATAGTGGCAGAAGCCTCCTTATTGGGCAGTACAGTGCAGGTAGAGGCAGGGAAATTAAAGGTAGACCACTGGCTCAGAGGGAGGAAAGCGAAGTATAACCCAGGATGGTGCAAACATAGAAATAGGGCAGATAATCAAACAGAGGAGGCCTGCACTGGAGGCAATGGGGATGACCTGGAGGCCATGCAGAATGCCAAAGCGGAGGATTTAGTAAGCATCCTCCTTCACTGCACTGCAATGGGCATCTTCAGGGAAGTAAAGGGAGCACTCAAGACTGAGACCGAAGCAGCAGTTAGACAAGGTGAAGCAGTGGCCAATGAGTGCTGGAGGAGTAAGGGAACGCGTATTCGTTGCCTCATGGCCATACTCTCCTCTCGGGCGTGACAACAATATCGAAAAATCGGAGGTTCTTTTAGGCCTTGCTTATCCCCATAGGCAGCCCTTGCAACCTTACAACATCCAACACAGCCCGTTTGCACTGCAAGAGGATGTGGTGATGGCAGAGACCATTACACCACTATTCTTCTACCCCCTCCCCTGCTACAGGCAAGCCACTTTGACTCACTCTATATCTTTGTGTGCAACACGTAGGAGCAATATTATTTTTTACTGCCCAGCTGGCCTGCTATAACTTCAGACCAGTGGGTGCTGCAATTTGTAAAACAAAATGATGCCCACCCTTCACATCCAACTCCCCCTTCAACCCCCCCACCCCACATGCCACCTGTTTTTATTCGAAGTTCAGTAGATCAAGTCTCATACTAGTGCAGGAAATTCAGCCCCAACTGGCCAAAGAGGCATTAGAATGGGTCCTGTAGACTAACAGGGGTAGGGTAGGTCTTACTCCCATTATATTCTACTGCGCAGAGAAGACCGTGGACTCAGCGTCAATTCTAGACCTTCAACTTTACAACACCTTCCTTCAGAAGAGCAAGCTCACGATTTTGACTTTAGCCCAGGATATTCCACCCAGGGTCCGGCGGAATGGAGCGTATTTTCGAACTTGTAGAATGTGTAGTTTGATCTTAGCACTTTCAGTCTGTCATTCTAATTTCTGGCTTTCCCTCTGCCCCTCGTTGTTCACAAAGGTGAGGGTGGTGTTGTTGCCCCTATTCACAGGTCAAGGATACATTAATTCCCCTCCCTCAAAGACTGGCTACTAAAGGCGACTCATCACAGCGCAGGCCATCTCCAAATGACAGACAACCTTTTTTCATCTCTAAGATTTTCAATCGACGAGCTGAAATCGTGCCTGCAAAGATTACCTTTATAAAGACCATCCTAGACATGTTATCATTTAAAGCCTTTTCGCCCCTGCAAGGAGCCTGGGGGTACAATTGGGTTTGGTTCCTGATATTTAGGGCCCAGTCCTGGATTCCGCTGTGGATATTTCTAAGGCTTCTTGGCCTCATGCATCTTGCTGGTCTCGCATGCCCATTGGCACATGCAGGCCTTGTAGTGTAACCTTTGCCTATGGTGGAAACCACACCAGTGTTGCTGTTCGATCAACACCTGCAGTTCAAAGGAGACAGCCTGCCACCTTCAGGGATGGCTGGTGGATACCAACATTCCCTGACAGACTGTTCCTATCACAGCCAGAGCTCACAGTAGTGACAGATGCATCATCTCTGGGCTGAGGCATTTGTCGGAGAGGTGGAAGTCAGGGGCCTTTGGTCTCCAACAGAGCTGAACTCCACATCAACCTCTGGAGCTTTGCGTCATTTGTACGGCTTCAAAGGCCTTGCTCCCATCCATTAAAGGGAAGCCAGTTCAGGTTTTAACATGCAACACAATATCTAAGTGGTACTAAAAAAAAGTGGGGCAATATCAGTTTGCGGATCCTTTGTCCGCTGGACACTGTACCTCTAGAAATGGCTGGACCTTTAAGGGATCTCCTTAGTGGCTTTTTGGTGGGTACGCAGAACACCAGAGTAGACAAACTCAGGTAAGTTCGCTTGTGGACAACAAATGGCATCTTCATCCACAAGAAGGCATCTTTGCTAGGAGGGGCTTCCCTTGGTTGGATGTTTTTTCCATTGGAATTTTTACCAAGAGGTTCTCTGCAAGATGAATTCTGCCTCCACTGAGAGACAGGTCTCCTGTACACCTTCCCCCTCTGCTTGAGTTCTGTAAAATATCAGGAAAGAGTGGACTCAGTCATCTGACATCTCTTTGCTGGGCCAGGAGAGTCTAGTATCTTGATCCATTGAGCCTAGGCATTTGCCCTTCGATCTTACTTCCTCTTCTGGATGATCATCTATCTCAGCAGCAGAGAAAGATTCTGTGTCCAAGTTTTCCCAACCTACACCTTCAAGCTTGGTGATTGAGTGGCAACAACTAAGCAGATTTGTTTTGCCTGCTGTAAAATGGATGTTACTCTTGTGGCTAAGTGCACCTCTACTAAATCTGCTTACTTTGGTCGATGAGCAAAGTTTATGATCTGATAGAGACTACTAGCCGTAGATTCCTTTACTTAGAATTATCCCCAGGCGTGAGACTGGATCCGGAAACATTTCTGCCACAGTATCCCTGCGCACCGGAGGCAGGGCGACATCACGCGACTCTGGCCAAGCGTCGCCCGTGTACGTGACGTCAGCGCGGTCACATAAGCCCTACCCCGGCGCGCATACGTCAGTTTTTTTTCCTTTTCTGCATGCAACGCGGATCCGGTCTTGCTACGGGCCTGTTTTGGACCCTTCTTTCTCCTCATTGTCTTTTCTTTTGGAGAACAGTGTGTGAATGCCTTCAGGCTTCAAGACTTGCACGTCCTGTGGGCATCTTATGTCAGCGACGGACCCTCACCTCATTTGTATGTGGTGTTTAGGGGACGATCACAGCACCACTGATTGTGAGGCTTGCCAACAGTTGACCGCCGGATAAAACTACTCTTGGCGCGTCTCTCCATGTCGACTTCTTCCCCTCGATCAGCCTCGACAGACTGCTTCAGATTCGGATGTGATTGTCGTCCTCGCCCTTCTCCGATGTCGCGTGAGCGATGCTCTCCGGTGGGTAAGTGTCGCAGTTTGTCCCTGGGGGCTGGTGTCCGGTCTACCGGGGGCGTGGGCTCTCCGCGGGTGATCCAGCCCCATGTGTCGTCCTATCCACCGTTTCCCCGTGATGGGGCGGGGAGAGTCTAGATGGAGACCTACATGGCGGCTTTGCAGGCCTCGCTGGCGTCTCCTCCTCCTTTCCCTCCTGGGGCGTCAGTGGATCCCTCGCCTTGCACGGGGTCCTCCGCGGCGCAGCTGGCGGCTCCGGTGCCGACTGGCTCGGATACAAGCTTGGAGGATGTGGTGCTGTTGGGGTCCGGCCCCTCAGGGGTACCTCCTTCAGGCCACGGCACCTCTACATCGTCGCAAACTCCTGCGGGACTCTATGTGGTGTAGCGGAAGGTCACAAGGATTAGGGTCGCATCCCCGAGCCCTGCTTGGCCCTCTGGGCAGGCGAGAGCCTCGTCCACGGCTGAGCTGACACCACCACTGTGCCAACGCCTGCTGCTCCGGGTGGCGCCTCAGGGGTCATGACCTCTCCTCTTCCCGCTCTGGGTCGAGGCTGGTTGGGGACCCCTCGCCCCTCTCCGCCAGACCCCTCTCGTCCCTCCCCGCAGGCGGCTGCCTCATCTGAGGGTGAGTCGGAGGTTGAGTCGTCCATGGCACCGCCACATGGGTCACCGGGCCACCTCCGCTACATTCTGGGCCGAGGCTGGTGGAGGACTTTGTGTCACTCCCCCAGTCCTTCTTGTTCCTCCACGCAGGCGGCTGCCTCAGCAGAGGTCACGATGGCGCCGTTCCGGCGCCACCCCTTGGCCAGTTCGGCTCCGGCCCCACTCCGGTCCCCGCTGCAGTGTGACTTGGAGGAGCCCTGTCCGGCGTCTCCCTTGGCGCTGGGTGGTGTTGACGTCCTGCCTCAGGCAGCAGGCTCTACGGCTCCACACAGAGTTTGGGCCATGGATTAGTCTTCAAACGCTCCCTCTTCTCCGGAGGCTGGCTGCATATTGGTGTCGTCCTTACCGGAGACTGGCCGCCGTGTGGTTTCTTTTTCACCGGCGTTGTCGAAGGGTGGTTCCCCGCCATTCCTGAGGCCGAGGTGTTCGTCGGAGGAGCGGCAGGTCCCCCGTTCTTCAGTTCCTGTTGACTTCCAGGTCTGGCCTTTGCCCGTCCCACTTGGCTTCTGGTATGGCCGCCTTAGTTTGCAGCCGTCGCCCACATAGGAGCTGCTTTCTCCACTGCGGGCCCTACTGAAGCGGGTGCGGCCTTCCCTCACGCGGTGTCCACGGCTGTGGGCATTCTGCACATGGGTGACCCGATTGCCCTTTTCCCATGTGGACCATCTCTTGGAGGTTCTCCACCAGGGCTCTGGTGGGAGGGAGATCTTGCTTTCCTTTGAGGGTTCCCTCCTTTCTTCTCTGACGGGTGCTTGGAGGCGTCCCACCTCAAGGGATCTGATGCCTCAGCACCTTCTGCACCGACACCTTCTGGCGCCATGTGACCCGGGCGTGCCTTTCCCTCCATCCCTCTGCTGCCTGTCCACTTTTGCGGACCTCTTTTCGCTCTTTGTTGCCACTATTGACTACGCCGTCCCAGGAGGCCCACTGGCTGGACTCTTGGGGGCGCAACATGTTCGCCTCCACCAGCGCTGCCCTGCGGGCCCTTAACACCTTGTGTGTATTGCCTAGTGCCTCATCTTGTTTGTGGGACTCGGCTGAATCTCTGGGATCCGCAGCTTCCCAAGAGGCTATTCAGATGGACTTACGGCATCGTGCTTTGGATGGCGGGGAGCTAGCGGTGTTTATTCTCCGCTTCGCTCTGGACATCTCGGAGGTGCTGGGCCAGGCCATGGCACCCTTAGTTGCCCTCCGTCGCCATGCTTGGCTTCGGGGCGGCGTGTTCCCTGAAAATATTCGGGAGCGGCTCATTGATCTTCCATTTGACAGCAGCCTGTTGTTCCATGCCCCGACTGACTCCGCCATCCAAAGGTTCCTGGCAGGGCTCTGTCCTCCTCCTCCTCCGCCTTTTCCTTCCCCTCCTCAGTGACTGCTGAGTTGGGCTGGTTCTGGGCCTTCTTAGGCAGTTTGTTCTGGCTGTGGAGTGTGTTTTCTGGCCATTGAGTCCTCCTTTGGGACTTTGGCATTGTTGGCTGCTGGACGGCCCTTTGTTGACTATGTGTGTGTTTTGCTGGAGTTGTTGCGCAGACTTGGCCCTGAGATTAGGCCTTCTGCCTTGCTTGGGCTGCTTGTCAAGCCTTCTGCTGGGGTGTTTTTCCATGTGGCCCTTTTGTTTTTTCCTCTGCTGCTGAAGTTCTTCCAAAGAGGG
The DNA here is from genome assembly GCF_964263255.1 of Lissotriton vulgaris. NCBI lineage: Eukaryota > Metazoa > Chordata > Amphibia > Caudata > Salamandridae > Lissotriton > Lissotriton vulgaris. Next base: position 510,395,830 of record NC_141700.1, on the reverse strand, counting down.
TTCCCATGTCTTGGAACTTAACGTACCCTATGTGGGGAGGTGGTAGCTGTTATATAGCTTGCGCTCTGCTAGGGAGTTCTGGTCGCCTTCGGGTGCCGGTTCTCCATGGCGTTTCTGAATGTTTCTTTTGCTTCTTGAGGTTGTGTGCGCTGCCCCTCGTATTGGTGTGGCCGGTCATTTTCTCACCTTCCTGCCCCTGTCCTGAGGGCTGGGGTGATTCTGAGTGCCCCTTGTCAGGCGTTGACTGCCCGGTCTTTCTGGGGCCCCAGGCTGTTCTTCTTGCTTCTGGCGGCTTATGACTGTTGGCACTGTGCTGTCTGGCCTGTATCCTTCCATCTGGAGGGGGCGCGCCTTCCTTCCCTCATTTCCTTGGGCCCTCTGGGCTTCATCTCCTTCTTCCTCCTCTTTCTGTCTTGGCATTGGATGGAAGCTCCTGTTGCCTTGTAAGGGAGTGGGGTGCTTCAGCCTCTCTAGCCTTGCCCTTGGTTCCTCTGCTCTGAGGGTACGGGATTTCTTCAGTCTTCTTTCTTCCTCCTACACCCTCTTGGGCAGGTGGTCTGCTTGTGGAGGTTCCTCTTGCCTGGGGGGGGGTGAAGTTACATATCTGGTCTGCAGATCTGGTCCCCTGTGGGACACTTTGTTCTGTCCAGGCTGGTGGGGTCCTTCCGCAGACCCTCCTACCCCGTGGGTATTGCTAGGGTATCTATTCTACGTGAAGGAATCTGCGGCTAGTAGTCTCTATCAGATGTACGAGTTACTTACCTTCGGTAACAATCTATTTGGTAGAGATGATTAAAGCCGCAGATTCCTTCACGGCCCGCCCTTCCTCCCCGTTCTGCGAGGACCCTGGGTTGGTCTTCGGTGCTCGCCTCCCTGTGGGGGGCTGTGTCTCCTGTGAGTGCCTTTCTTTGCTCTTGACAGGTGGCTCTGTCTGGTTGCGGTTCATTCCTCCTCTTGGTTCTTGGAGGATGAGGTTATGGTGCTCTTGTGCCCCGCTGCTCTGGCTACTCCAGGTTTGGGGGAGGTTTGCCTTCAATCTCTCCTTCCCTCTCCTCCCTTCCCTTCCTCTTGCTGCTAGGGGTCTTGGCCCCTCTTCTGACCTCTGAATAGGGGTCCTCTGGCCGTGCCTTGCCCTTGTTCCTTTGGGGGTGGTTAACCTCTATGCTGGGATGGTTTGGAGGTTTGTTGTTCCTGTCTGTCTGGGGACTGGCTCCCCTCTCTTGTTTCTGGATGAGGGTGGTAGGCCTGCTACATGGGTCATGATTTTTTATGCGTGTTCCTTGTCTCAGGGACACAGAGGGGGATGGCTGTCTACATACTGTCAGGGTGGCTGCCCAGGGCTCTGCTCTGTTCTTTCTTCTGCCCCTGCCTTTGGACACTGCAGTGTTGCACTGTTCCTTATGGTGTCGTTTGTCTCCATTCTCTTTTTTCTGCTCTTTCGCACACTGTTCCCATGCTCCCACAGTTTTTTGTCTGGTGGCTCCGCGTTGTGGTGTGGAAAAGTTCTCCAAAGAAAACTGACATAGGCGCGCCGGGGTGGGACTTATGTGACCTCGCTGACGTCACGTACGCGGACGACGCCTGGACGGAGTTGCGTGAAGTCGCCCTTCCTCCGGCTCCCAGGGATGCTGTGGGAAAAAGTTTCCGGATCCAGTCTCACCCCTGGGGATAATTCTACGTGAAGGAATCTGTGACTAGAATCGTCTCTACCAGATCCATCGTTACCGAAGGTAATTAACTCGTACATCTGGTGCTGAGACTGTTAAGTTGACCTTCTGCAGGCCAGAATACCAGATGTTTTGTTTATTTTATCTTTGGACTAGCACTGCTTTGCAGTAGGCACTGTTCAAGGTTATTTGTGGTCCTTTCTTCCTTTTTATGTTTGTTTGCCTGACTCAATTTAATCATTTAAGTCACCTGTAGTGATGCGTTTTGTCAATGGTCTCACTTACATTTTCTCCTCTGCATCCTTCATTAAGCCTCAATGGGACCTCAATTCCTTCCTTAGGTACTACATATGAAAGCTTTTCGAGCCCACAGATGTTCTCTGAAATGTTGGCCATAAAGGTGGTATATTTAATTGTGATTACTTCTGTGCACTGAGTCAGTGAGCTGCTGTCTATACAACTGCTGTACACTATCTTTTCCCCCAGATATACTAGTTCTTCAAACGCGCACTTCCTGGTTTTCACGAAAGTGGTATTGCCCTCCCACGTGGAACGGTTCATCACGCTCCATGTATTTTTGCGCTGTGCCTCACCCCTTTAAGGAGGCAGGAGGCTTTACCAGAAGCAAACCTTGGCAAGGTGGATTGGCCTGTGCATAAAAACATGCTATGTCCTGGCCAGAAAAGTTCCTCATAAGGGTCTTTGGGCTCATTCCTCCAGAGCCAAGGCTGCCCCAAAGATGTTGGCAAGAGATGTTCTAGTGCTGGACATCTGCGAGTCTATTACATGGGTGTCTGTGCGCATCTTCACTGGGCGTTACTGTCTCAATAGTCAAGTCCGCAGGGAGAACATTTTGCCTGCTTGGTCGTACATGACTTCCTGGTTCAAGGCCACGCCACAGACCTTCCAGATTTTGAGCGGTACTGTTTTAGTTTGTATTCAAAGGTGAGAAATCTGCAGGTAGAAGTATCTATCAGAAGGATAAGTTATTTCAATAACTCTCGCTCTGATGGGTACTGTATCTACCAGCCTATTCCTCGTGCCACCTCTCCTCTCCATTCTGTGGAGTGGACTGTTAAGGTCCTGAAAATGTCTCAAATTTGAATTTGAACAATGTTATTCTTCCAATTTGTCATGGGGGATCTGCTTCTTGGGACGCTAAGAGTTTGAAGGTAATCTGCACTCATAATGCAGGGATGGTGCCTATATAGGACTCCGGCACATTCGCTCAGGAGGCAGTGAGGTGGCAGAGTCTGGTAGTTCCAGGTGCCGGCTTGCAGTAGCAGTTGCTATGAAAACATTCCAGATCCAGTTTGGTGCCTTGGGGAATTCCAAAGGTGAAGAATCAGAGTTTAATAAAGGGTCCACCAAAAAGAGTGCAATCAATGGTAGGTAACTAGTTCTTCTTGACCGGTGAACTATGGTGGTGGACAGAAGAGGTGGATCTCCACCTGGACATAGAATCATGTAGCTATACACTAGCAACTTGGTGCCCACACATCTGTGAGGCCTGCCCCTCGGCTGAGCTTCAATTATGCTCCAAGGCCCTATGTCCATATTCTCAGACTTAGCCCTTACCTGAGTAACACCCCTAGGCGAGGCTGACAAGGGTCATTACGAATACTCACCCCAAACCATAAAATGCAATCTCTGCCCAAATTAATGGAAAGACTAGATGAGGCTGGGAGAGGCCCAAAGAAACTGTGCAAAAAAATAAACACCCTGAAATATATGCAGCTTACAATGCAAGCTGGTAAAAACAGCAGGGAACATCTGCACACTGCTGGATTTTGCTCCTCTGGAGATTGTATGAAGTTTACAAAGTCGCACCAGAGAGGTAAGAAAATAGTCTCTCATTGTAAATCCCACAAACAGCATAGCTGCACAACCAACAGGGTTGACTCTCAGCAAAATTGGGCAAGGTGAGGAAAATTCACTTAAGCCTTAGGAAAGAAATCTTCAGGACATGCCACTAGGATTCACAGAAGGCTTGAAAGGATGGCCAGCATCAGGAGCTAGAAGGGGCCAGAAGGAGTTTGAATGAAGCAATAGGGGCAATTCTTCGAGATGTGAAACAGCTGAGGGGAGACAATAGTTGAGGTGGAGGATGAAAAAAAGGAAACTATTAAGCTCATTGATTATCGCTGAAAAACTGAGACTCCAATTCAAAGTGGGAGCAAAGAGGCAGTAATGGATGCAGAATGCCTCTAGGATTGCAGAGAGCGCTGACCGCCGAGTATTGCATTGTAATGTAATTGCATTTATATAGCGCTTACTACCCCTGATGAGTAAATGTAGTTACTGTTTAGCCCTGAGCTACATATACGCAGTGAAGGTGAGACGGAGTGGAAAGAGGGCATGGAGTACGTCTTAGGAAGAGAGGAACAACGTCTGCCCCAGGGACATAGTGGTAGAAATAACATTTTACCCGAAAAGGAAGACCTACTGCAAAAATTGAGACTACTCCCCACTAGTGTTTGATGAGGGTCAACTCATCCTGCTACAAGACTTGTCCCAGTCCTGGAGCCACTCGCAGACGCGTTGAACAAAAAGGATATCTGAGTCGGATAGATATTTCTGAGCGGAATAAACTTTCAGAGGGGGGATAGGAATCATCACATCCAAACAGTCCAAAAGGCCCTGGAGCTCAGAGGCCCCCAACAAACACTGAAGAAAATTTGGAGAGGAGATCAAGCTGCCGAGAAAGGGATCAGTGTCACCCACTGAGGAACAGAGACAGGAACATCCGTTCTGCAAGGCTGCTCTAGAGAAAGAGAAAACTGGCACTGATTCCCCCAGCTACCAAATACCAAGCAGGTTTGATATGACTGACAGCTTCTACCGTGAAACGAGGCAGCTGAAAATCTAACTAGCATTGGCAAACCCAATAGATCGTGCCTACAGGTGCTATTGGCTTTGTCGATATTTTGTAACCATGCAAGTTTAACTTCAACAACCTGAACATAGCTTTTCTCAGTGTCTTTTTCTTAGGATATAAACTTACAAATGAAGGTAAAAGTCTTGCTCCTAACTTTCTGGGAATAAATGTGCTCAATTGCAACCAACATCTACACTTAAAAAGTTCACATCCCTGTTGGGATTTCTGTATTTTGGCAGAACTTACATACCTGATTATGCACAACGTATTAAACCTCTTGGGGCCATATGTATCAAGCAAAATTACATTTGCAAACTCCAAAATTCGCAGAATTTCGGCGTTTGCAAATGCAATTTTGCCAAATGGTATGTATTAAGGCAAAATAAGGAATCTGAAAAATTGCAATTCCTTATTTTGCGATTGCATTTAAGGAATCGCAAATTTTGCGATTCCTTAAATGCAATATAAGAAGCACCAAAAAAGTGCAATTTGGCCTTAAGGAATCGCAAATTACCACCAACTTCAAGTTGGTGGTAATTTGCGATTTCTTTGAAAAATGCACTTTTTTGTATTTTTCAAAGTGCAATGTGAAGCACATACATGCCCTTAGGGCATGTATGTGCGCCACATGTGCACCCATGCTTATTTCAGGGGTGCAACAGGGTGTCCTTTTGAAAGCCCTGCACCCTTGAAATTGCATTCTCAATTTGCGATTCAGTAATTGCTAATCGCAAATTGAGAATGTCTTCCCAGTCATTCCTATGGGCCTCTAGGCCCATAGGAATGAATAGGGAGGTATTCCTTAATTGCGAATCGCAATTAAAGAATATGTAAGATTCGCAAAATGTATTGTAAATCCTACATACATAGCATGTTGCGATTCTCAAATAGCGATTCGCAAAAAATCGCTATTTGAGAATCGCAAAATGACTTCTCGATACATATGGCCCTGTGTGCCTTAATACGCCCTGATTTTTCCGCTTCCCATTGGTCATCAGAACATGCAGCAACCCTCAGGTCTGGACCATCTGATTTTCTTGAGACACGCTATTTACATGCCTGTGTCAATACTACAAAGTTAGTCATCCATATTTTACCGGGTGCGATTGGATTTACATATATCACCTTTAATGAAGGTGAAACACGACCCATAGTGTAGGAAGCTGGCTCTGTATATGGTATTCCACTAGGTGGTTATACCATGAGTCCAGACATTCCCCAAAAGTGTACAGGGCAAAATGCAAACCCAAGTTGCTCTGTTAGTGGTATTGTGGGCGAGCAGCCTTAGGTCTAACAAGGCATTTATTGTACATCACTGACCAATAAGGGAAACATTATTCAAAAAGCAGACCCACACCAATTTTATAAAAATAAGCTTTGAGTTTTATTTTTGCAATAGGTAAGTATGTTTTTAAATAAAAATAATTTTCAATTTCAAAAGTCTACAGTGCAGTTGTCAAAGAGTTCAATGTTATCCTATTGATGAAAACAAGAATGTGGTTATACAGGTAAGTATCCAACTTACAGTCCTAACTTCGATACCAAAGGTCAGCAAGAGGCAAGGGGCAGGCGAGTATCAAAACTGCTCCACCAGTGGCACAGGGGCGGCCTGGTTCAGAGGTCAAAATCTGAGTTCAACCCAATGCGTATCAATGAAGACTGGGGTTGCTCAAAGCCATTGTGCTTGCAGGTAGGTAAATCGTTAGCAGGGGCCAAGCTTCGCTGTCAGGGGGAGCCTCTACATTCAGGTTGCAGGCATTATCAAGAAGTCCAGGAGGGGTAGTCAATGTTGGACTTGAGGTTAGGATCTCTGGAAAACCTATTCTGGGTCGGTGGTATACCTTGACACGAGCCGGGCGCATCAGGTGTAGAGTGGGCAGGACTCATGGATCTGCAGGGCACCGGAGTCCTTGGTGTTGGATTCTTGGGGACAGACCGGCTGTACTCTGGAGTTCTGATCTTTGTCAAAGTTCAGGCCGTTTTCCTCAGGTTTCTGGAAGTCACTGGCTGCATGACAGGCGTTGTCTTCTCACAGGGTCTTTGAAGCTGGAGACAGGCCAGTGGGGCTGAGGGCCAAGTCATTAGCTCTCTTTAGGCTTAGCTGCATGGCGTCTTCTTCCTTTTTCTTTGGTCGCATATAACTATTTTCACAGTCTGAGGGATCCTCCTAAATACTAGATGTAGGGGGCTTTTTAAGGGTGTAACAGGTAGGGCCAATGTGCACCTAACTTTGGTTGATTACACCCTTTTTTAAGCCACCCTGCTGTGGGAGGGGGCATAGTCCTAGCCCTGATTGGAAGAGTTCCCTCATCTTCAAGATGGAGGGGATTGAAAGTGTACTTACCTTCACCTCCTCCACCTGAGGGGTTGAGTTGGCAAAAGGTGGGCACACCTCCTAGCCTTTTTTACGTTTTCCCGCCCTAAGTGGGGGTGTAAACTTGGGGCTGCCATCTTCTGCTAGCAGCAGAGGCTGTGGGTTGCATTTCAAAGGCGGCAGGCCTTTGAAGCTTCCACTTCGAGCACTGTGCCCATCCTCGGTGAGAAGGTGTGACACCTCCGCCCTGGATATGCATTGTTTCTGGTCCCAGAGAGCAGAGACTCTCCACCCAGGAGTCCGGAAACATGTCTGTGTGTGACAGGCGGCCTAAAGCCAGTCAGTGATCACACCAGTGTTGGTAGGTTTTCAAGGGGCACCTCTGAAATGATGAAGTGATATGCACATGAAGGTGTGGATGCAAAAGGGGTCGAAGTCCCCTGTCTGAGTGACGTGCACAGTTCCATACCTCAATTCAAAACTGTGCCCGTCCTGCTAATGAATCCTGTAAATGCCCCTGATCCTTGAATCCCCACTGGGACGACCCTAATGCCCGGCATCTACTCAATCGTGACCATCTAAATATCACGTACAGGTTTCTTCCCACCGACGTCACAAGTCCCCTGATGGCTTGGGATACTTAATCTTACCAGGATCCACCACATTCACCTTAATCGCAGACATTCTTCTGTCATCAATTTTTTTTTAATATTTCTTTTTATTTGAGAAAAACAAGCAAGGCATATACAATACATAGGAGAGTGAAGACTGTACGAGGGTAGAGCATCATATCTTCAAATGGTACAAATAAACGAGATATTGAGGGGTGGAGAGGACACAGAGGAACATCGAAAGTACTCCATAAAATAAGGCGGTCAGGGGGAGAGTGGGACATCAAGGGCCGCGGCAACTGGTGGTACACATATGTCCCCTCTATATATATTCCAGGGGCCCCAAATCCTGCTCCATTTCCGAGGGAGCCCCCGAGCCAAGTACACTGTTTTTTCTCGGAACATACACCAATCCATATTTTTAACCCACAAGTCCAGAGTAGGAGGCTTCTGTGACCCCCACAACTGTGCAATGTTCCGTTTGGCAATCATGGCCCCTAGAGTCACCCACTGGGTTTGTGCCACATTATGATCAGTAGGCTCCCAGACATTAAGTAACAACGCCTGGCTTCTGGTAAGAAGGCCACACCCGTGACCTCCTGCATTACCGCATGTACTCTGTTCCAATAATCAGACACTTCCCGACATTCGCAGATGATATGGAGGAACATCCCCAGTTGACCACAACCCCTCCGGCACAGACCCATCTCAGATAGCCCCATCCGACCCAAACGGGGACCCGTGACGTATACTCTATGTAATATTTTAAGCTGCACCAATCTCAATCTCGCTGGGATCTCGACCTCCTTAGGAGAGGAGATCGCCGACTGCCAATCCTCGTCATCAAGCTCAAGGCCGCCACTAGTCCATTGATCACGCAACTGCAATAAAAGGTCTGCTCTATGATTAATCAATTTTTAGTACACTAGGGATAGGGTGCTATCAGGCAGATGACCATCCAAGATACGATCCTCTAATGAGGTAGATTCCTGAATCTCTTCCCCTTCCGAGAAAACAGAAGTCAGAGCATGTCTAGTCTGGGCATAGTGAAAGTATTCCGCCCCTCCCAATTCATACTCTGTCTGCAAGGCCGCAAATCATTTAACCTGTCCTTTCACCCATATGTCTCTGACCTTGGAGATTCTCAACCTAACTTGAGTGGATGGACCACTCAACCCCTGCGCACTGTTGCTGCTAGTGGATAGATCCCACTAGAAATATCAACATACTACTTTTTCATCCTAGTATTAACAATTAATTTTTCACATAACCAATTTCACCATTCTTTTTGGTAAGTGTGATATTTAATCGTCAGTTCATTTTCAATAAATTTCAACATAAATCAAAACATTACAAAATATTTCACTGCATCAACAACATCTTTCTTGATCGCGTCTAGTTGATGTAGCCCGATGCATTTCGAGTCCTAAGTGGACTCTTCCTCAGGGGCCTGTGAATATGAACATTTTGTATCAACAATTTCATAATATTTTAGAATCACCATTTTTCATCAAATTCAAGTTTCAAAACCATTCGGATGCTCAAAAACAACAAACAATCACTTTGCTTTTCATATGGAAATGTAATGGCAATATCATGCACTAGTACACCTTAACACTCCTCCACCTCACCTCAAGAGTGAATGTGTAAAACAAATTCGTAATACTCACAACAGAACCAAGAAGAAAATTCCTAAAAACACAAAGCCTGACTATCAGTAACTGCTAACTTCATCTCACAACAGCCTGAAACCAATACCTAGCAAAACTTCATCTTACCTCGATAGTTTTTAAATGGAAACCACCACGTTTCCGTATCTTTTCAGAAATGCCACCTACAAAAAATATATGAAAACCGTCCTTAGCTTCAGGCTAATAATAAAAACATTTCTAGCGCTTCTCTTTAGGACGCAACTCCTTACCTCTAAACTATACACCAGCTCCTCCATCTACTTCCTGCCGGTTTCACACTCGACACCGGGCTTTCCGGATTTAAAACTCATTCTCCTCCGAGCGAACTAACAACAGAAAAAACGGACTAACCTGGTCTCTAGGGCGCGCCATGTTTGAACGGTCTCTAAATGCAACAGAGGTAAACCTCCTGGCCGGTGGATTCAACGCTAGCAAAAGCGGGGGAAAAAAAGGGCTCAATACCTAAGTTCACAGCAGTGAACAGAAACTAAACAGAGTCAGTAAATGACACTATGACAAAACGAAAACCTATTTACTCACTCACCTCTAACGCTCACCAATGAAAAAGTGCTCAAAACTGAAAGTGCAAATGCAAATAAAAACATGGAAAACAAATGCGAATAAAACATAGTCATAAGATGGGTTACAATACAGATACATATTAACAGTGCATTATTTCCATCCCTCTTAACTCTCAGTAACACATAGGTTATTTTACATCAGGTATACTCATGCTAAAGAGAGGCTTGCCAAAACCTCTACATGCCTCTTGCCTGGCTAACAGTATCTATTTTACAGGAAACATGTATAGTCTATCTTTTCATTTAAACCTTTTGGTTCCTGAGTGCATAGGAACCGGATCCAGAATATTTCTCTTTGTAGGAGGGATCTGGTGGGATCCACTCCTTCTTGCAATTCAGTATTCTCCAAAACTGAAAACTGTAGCTGGGAGATGTTATGCCTATTTTCTGACCAGTGTTTAGCTAAATTACTTTTGATGTTGACGTTCCTGATAGTACTTTTGTGTTCGGATATTCTTGTCTTTAGTTTTCTTTCCGTTTTCCCCACATACAATTTGCCACATGGACATTTAATGTAGTAGATCAAGCTTTTAGAGTTGCAATCACTGTCATGATGTAGATCAATAGTTTTTCCTGTCTGGGGGTGATGTAAAGTATTCCCAACTATCACATTGTGACAGTGCACACAATTCATACATCTTTTCATCCCTTTATGTGTTTGTCTCTTTTTAATTATAGGTGTCTTCAGTAACTCCTTCAGGTTTTTCGATCTTTTATAAGCAAACATTGGTTTTTGCGAAAAAATACCTCCAAAGTCTGGTTCATGTTGAAGAAGTTCCCAATGTCTTGTTATTATATTTTTGATTTTTGAAGAACTTGTAGAGTATTTTGAGACAAAAACTTGTCTGTCCAAAATTTTTTTCGGTTTCTTTTCCAAGAGATTCTCCCTACTGAACGTGACAATCTTATCCTTTGTTTGCTTCAGCACACTTTCTGGGTAACCTCTGGATGCGTATTTTCCTTCTTGTATAACCAAATGTTTTTCCAGAGTCTCAGACTCTGAACAAATCCGTTTAATCCTCATATATTGTGACAAAGGCAGATTCATTTTTAGATTCTGAGGGTGAAAACTCTGAAACAATAGAGAGTTGTTGACATCTGTCTCTTTCCGAAACACTTCAGTTTGTAATGTTCCTTGTTTTAATGTCAATAATACATCCAAAAATGCTATCTCATGGTCACTGATGGTGTGAGTGAACTTGATTTGATCCACATGAGTATTTAAAGTCATGATTTTTTGTTCCAGCATTTCTCTGTTCCCTGACCATAATACAAAAATATCGTCTATAAATCTTTGATATATCAGGCTGTGGTCTCGCCATTCTTTATCCGAGTAGATGTAGTCTGCTTCAAATTTAGCCATGTACGTATTGGCATATGCGGGGGCCCCCGCAAATCCCATTGATGTACCATTCTGTTGCAAGAAATTTTTTTTGTCCCATTGGAAATAGCTATGGTACAAACAGAAATGCAGCAATTCTAAAATGAAAGATTTTTCTGCTCTGATAGTTTCAAGCCCCAACAGCGCCCATTCCACAGCTTCCAGTCCTGCTTGGTGAGGTATCGACGTGTAAAGAGATTTTACATCTATAGTACAGAGTAATAGGTCTTTTGTTATGGTAATGTTTTTCAATTTTAGTAGAAAATGATTGGTATCTTTTGTGTAGGATGGCCACTCTTGAACAAATTGCTGTAAAAAAGTATCTATGTACTGCCCCAAAGGTTCAAAAATTGTGCCACAGCCTGTGACAATAGGCCTCATGGGAGGGTTCAATTTATCTTTATGAACTTTGGGTAACATGTAGAGGCGGGGTCGCCTGGGATGCTGTACCGAGAGGAATTGTTTCGTGGCCATTGAGATGTGACCAAGTTCACAAGCTTTATCCAGGATGATTTTTAGGGTTACTTCCAAATCATAGATGGGATCTTTATCTAATTCCAGATATGTTGACTCATCTGACACGTGTTCGTTGACTTTTGCCACATAAAATTCTTTGTCCATCACAATTATAGCTCCTCCCTTGTCAGCCTTTTGTATATGAATGTTCTCATTCATTTGAAGTTTTTTTAGGATGTTCCTTTCAAAAACAGATAGATTCTTCGTTTTGGATCTGTGAAAACTCAATTTCTCTAGGTCATTCTTTACTGATTTTTCGAACGCATCCAAAATTTTGTGTGACACCGGTGATTGATATTTGGATTTGACTTTAAATTCCATTAGTTCAGTGGGCTCTTTGACTTCTTGTGTGGGAACCACATTTGTAAAGAAATTGTATGTGGGGAAAACGGAAAGAAAACTAAAGACAAGAATATCCGAACACAAAAGTACTATCAGGAACGTCAACATCAAAAGTAATTTAGCTAAACACTGGTCAGAAAATAGGCATAACATCTCCCAGCTACAGTTTTCAGTTTTGGAGAATACTGAATTGCAAGAAGGAGTGGATCCCACCAGATCCCTCCTACAAAGAGAAATATTCTGGATCCGGTTCCTATGCACTCAGGAACCAAAAGGTTTAAATGAAAAGATAGACTATACATGTTTCCTGTAAAATAGATACTGTTAGCCAGGCAAGGTGATGGACAAAGAATTTTATGTGGCAAAAGTCAACGAACACGTGTCAGATGAGTCAACATATCTGGAATTAGATAAAGATCCCATCTATGATTTGGAAGTAACCCTAAAAATCATCCTGGATAAAGCTTGTGAACTTGGTCACATCTCAATGGCCACGAAACAATTCCTCTCGGTACAGCATCCCAGGCGACCCCGCCTCTACATGTTACCCAAAGTTCATAAAGATAAATTGAACCCTCCCATGAGGCCTATTGTCACAGGCTGTGGCACAATTTTTGAACCTTTGGGGCAGTACATAGATACTTTTTTACAGCAATTTGTTCAAGAGTGGCCATCCTACACAAAAGATACCAATCATTTTCTACTAAAATTGAAAAACATTACCATAACAAAAGACCTATTACTCTGTACTATAGATGTAAAATCTCTTTACACGTCGATACCTCACCAAGCAGGACTGGAAGCTGTGGAATGGGCGCTGTTGGGGCTTGAAACTATCAGAGCAGAAAAATCTTTCATTTTAGAATTGCTGCATTTCTGTTTGTACCATAGCTATTTCCAATGGGACAAAAAAATTTTCTTGCAACAGAATGGTACATCAATGGGATTTGCGGGGGCCCCCGCATATGCCAATACGTACATGGCTAAATTTGAAGCAGACTACATCTACTCGGATAAAGAATGGCGAGACCACAGCCTGATATATCAAAGATTTATAGACGATATTTTTGTATTATGGTCAGGGAACAGAGAAATGCTGGAACAAAAAATCATGACTTTAAATACTCATGTGGATCAAATCAAGTTCACTCACACCATCAGTGACCATGAGATAGCATTTTTGGATGTATTATTGACATTAAAACAAGGAACATTACAAACTGAAGTGTTTCGGAAAGAGACAGATGTCAACAACTCTCTATTGTTTCAGAGTTTTCACCCTCAGAATTTAAAAATGAATCTGCCTTTGTCACAATATATGAGGATTAAACGGATTTGTTCAGAGTCTGAGACTCTGGAAAAACATTTGGTTATACAAGAAGGAAAATACGCATCCAGAGGTTACCCAGAAAGTGTGCTGAAGCAAACAAAGGATAAGATTGTCACGTTCAGTAGGGAGAATCTCTTGGAAAAGAAACCGAAAAAATTTTTGGACAGACAAGTTTTTGTCTCAAAATACTCTACAAGTTCTTCAAAAATCAAAAATATAATAACAAGACATTGGGAACTTCTTCAACATGAACCAGACTTTGGAGGTATTTTTTCGCAAAAACCAATGTTTGCTTATAAAAGATCGAAAAACCTGAAGGAGTTACTGAAGACACCTATAATTAAAAAGAGACAAACACATAAAGGGATGAAAAGATGTATGAATTGTGTGCACTGTCACAATGTGATAGTTGGGAATACTTTACATCACCCCCAGACAGGAAAAACTATTGATCTACATCATGACAGTGATTGCAACTCTAAAAGCTTGATCTACTACATTAAATGTCCATGTGGCAAATTGTATGTGGGGAAAACGGAAAGAAAACTAAAGACAAGAATATCCGAACACAAAAGTACTATCAGGAACGTCAACATCAAAAGTAATTTAGCTAAACACTGGTCAGAAAATAGGCATAACATCTCCCAGCTACAGTTTTCAGTTTTGGAGAATACTGAATTGCAAGAAGGAGTGGATCCCACCAGATCCCTCCTACAAAGAGAAATATTCTGGATCCGGTTCCTATGCACTCAGGAACCAAAAGGTTTAAATGAAAAGATAGACTATACATGTTTCCTGTAAAATAGATACTGTTAGCCAGGCAAGAGGCATGTAGAGGTTTTGGCAAGCCTCTCTTTAGCATGAGTATACCTGATGTAAAATAACCTAAGTGTTACTGAGAGTTAAGAGGGATGGAAATAATGCACTGTTAATATGTATCTGTATTGTAACCCATCTTATGACTATGTTTTATTCGCATTTGTTTTCCATGTTTTTATTTGCATTTGCACTTTCAGTTTTGAGCACTTTTTCATTGGTGAGCGTTAGAGGTGAGTGAGTAAATAGGTTTTCGTTTTGTCATAGTGTCATTTACTGACTCTGTTTAGTTTCTGTTCACTGCTGTGAACTTAGGTATTGAGCCCTTTTTTTCCCCCGCTTTTGCTAGCGTTGAATCCACCGGCCAGGAGGTTTACCTCTGTTGCATTTAGAGACCGTTCAAACATGGCGCGCCCTAGAGACCAGGTTAGTCCGTTTTTTCTGTTGTTAGTTCGCTCGGAGGAGAATGAGTTTTAAATCCGGAAAGCCCGGTGTCGAGTGTGAAACCGGCAGGAAGTAGATGGAGGAGCTGGTGTATAGTTTAGAGGTAAGGAGTTGCGTCCTAAAGAGAAGCGCTAGAAATGTTTTTATTATTAGCCTGAAGCTAAGGACGGTTTTCATATATTTTTTGTAGGTGGCATTTCTGAAAAGATACGGAAACGTGGTGGTTTCCATTTAAAAACTATCGAGGTAAGATGAAGTTTTGCTAGGTATTGGTTTCAGGCTGTTGTGAGATGAAGTTAGCAGTTACTGATAGTCAGGCTTTGTGTTTTTAGGAATTTTCTTCTTGGTTCTGTTGTGAGTATTACGAATTTGTTTTACACATTCACTCTTGAGGTGAGGTGGTGGAGTGTTAAGGTGTACTAGTGCATGATATTGCCATTACATTTCCATATGAAAAGCAAAGTGATTGTTTGTTGTTTTTGAGCATCCGAATGGTTTTGAAACTTGAATTTGATGAAAAATGGTGATTCTAAAATATTATGAAATTGTTGATACAAAATGTTCATATTCACAGGCCCCTGAGGAAGAGTCCACTTAGGACTCGAAATGCATCGGGCTACATCAACTAGACGCGATCAAGAAAGATGTTGTTGATGCAGTGAAATATTTTGTAATGTTTTGATTTATGTTGAAATTTATTGAAAATGAACTGACGATTAAATATCACACTTACCAAAAAGAATGGTGAAATTGGTTATGTGAAAAATTAATTGTTAATACTAGGATGAAAAAGTAGTATGTTGATATTTCTAGTGGGATCTATCCACTAGCAGCAACAGTGCGCAGGGGTTGAGTGGTCCATCCACTCAAGTTAGGTTGAGAGTTTTGTAGGCACGGAAGGAGGACAAACGTGCCACCACTGCAGCACGCTTGTGTTAAACAAAGAGGATCAAAATAATATTTTTTGTAAAAAACAGGGGTGCCTTCCATTTCATTATTCCATCTGACCTTGGAGATACCAATAAGATCCCACTTGTCGAACCCTTTAGTGTTCCACAGTTTGCCAAACAGATCTGAGCCGAAAAGTGGGGTAGCCAGAGTTAAGCAGTCCTTCCATCCTAAGGAACTGGTAGCATCACGCCAGACCCGCACCACAGTTCTAGTTGGACCCGTCAGTCTTCATCACCGACTTAGAATATAGCGCTCTATAATAATTGCCACCAGGTAATAACCACCTATCCATGGCGAAATCAGGATTCAACACGGGTCCATACATACCGTGGTTGATGGCCGCTAACTGTGGCGCCCAATAATATCTCTTGATATCAATGAGGGCGATGCCGGTATACACCTGTTACAACGCATTTCTTACAACGCACTACTGTTACAACGCGACTTTTACAACGCATACCATTACAACGCATTGCGCTGGGGGGCGCTCTAGGATAGGGAATAAGTATAATTTACTATCCAACACCTTCCCTAGGGTCCACGGGGACTGGAGTTAGAATAGTAAATTATACTTACCACTATCCAGCACCTCAAAGCGCTATGTGTTGTAATGGTATGCGTTGTAATGGTCGCGTTGTAACGGTAGGTAGTTGTAATGGTATGCGTTGTAACATGGTACATCCGGCGATGCCCCCATCATACCATGGGAGCGTTAATTTAGCTAGTGCAATACGCGGTCTGCTTTCCCATAATAATTTCCTCTGCAAATCCTCCACCAAACTAAAGTATCTAGCCGGAACAATATCTAGCGTGTTCTGAAGAGCGTATAGAAAGCGAGGAAGCAACATCATTTTAAAAAGAGCCGCCCGTCCAAGCATGGCAATGAAAGTTTCCGCCAACCCTCAACGTCTCACCTTAATCGAGTCAAAAGAGGGAGAAGGTTCCTCTCGTAACGAATCATAGGGTCAATAGAAATATATATTCCCAGATATTTAAATCCCTCCTGTGCTATTTGGATAGGACAGTTACGGGGCAAGATCGGTATCTCGTCACGGAAGGCGTAAACATAGGATTTAGCCCAATTAATGACCAAACCCGAGTTTCTTCCAAAGGAGGCCAGTACATCGCAGAGTACCATTAGTGATTTCTTGGGGGAGGTCAAATACAGAAGAATGTCGTCCGCATATAAGGAAATACGATCCTCTAAGTGTGGCGACCAATAAATGCCCCTCATCGAGGGTTCCCAGCGGATCCATGCCACGAGAGGCTCGAGAGCTAACGCAAATAACAGAGGAGATAATGGGCAACCCTGACGAGTACCTCGCCCGAGACAAAACGGCTCCGATACGCGACCATTAACTACAATCTGGGCAAGAGGGTCTGCATATAGAAGGCACACCCAACTGATGAAATCGGAACCGAAACAGAATTTAGTTAGCATCGCCCACAGGTACGGCCATTCCACAGTATCGAACGCCATTGTTGCGTCCAACGACGCCAAAATGGCCAGCTCACGTAGCGTCGAGGCCCTCGCAAGGACCCCATGAAGACGCCTAAGATTGAGTGCCGTATTTCTGTGTGGAATAAAGCCAGACTGGTCTGGGTGCACCAAATCGCTAATAACCTTTATCAGCCTATTAGTCAGTCATCAATTGTAATGTCCTGATGATGATTTCATTACCAAGTTAAGAGATTGAAACGTCGTCGACTCCAGCACCTCAACACAATTGCGAATTTGTGGTATTATAAAGTGCTATGGTGCTAATGTGTATGTTCCTTGGCCCAAACTACCTATCTGTATTTTGGCCAATATAGGCAATGCCCGAGTTTGGAGACCTGTGTTGTTTGTAAATTGTCCCACTTTTATGTTCTTGTGTATTTCTTGTATTGAAATATAAACATCCATTGGGATATATGAACATAGATGTCATTGTATCTCTATCATCAATAATACCTCTGATTCCATCTTGAATTTCCAGACAATTATGCTACATATACGTAACTGTAGGAATAGTAACCACTTAAAGTTGAACCCAGACAAAACTGATCTTAGTCGGGGGAACTCGAATGTCTGGACTGCTGAGCTGGGAATGCCACTTCAACCTTCAAGATCAGCCAAGAGTCTTGATGTTACAATTGACAATAACCTCTCTGTGATGTCCCAGATTTGGATGGTAGTTACCACCAGTTTTTTCCAGCTTCGGAAGATCAGGAAAATTTGTAGATTTCTTACTCCAGAAGCCCTTATTCAGGTTGTTCTATCCTTGGTCATCTCTCACATTGATTATGCTAATTCACTCTACTTTGGCCTCCCGGTGTACTTAACAAGAAGACTACAGCTGATGTAAAGCCAAGCAGCTAACTTGATTTATCATCAGCCAAGATGGCACCACGTCACGCCTCTAATGAGGAAGCTACACTTGCTTCAAGTAATACAATGCTGCGCATTCAAGTTAGGGTGCCTTATCTTTAAATCCCTTCACAGCAAATGCTCGGAATTTGTCTCCACCCTTATCCAGAGGTATGTTCCCGGACGGAACCTGAGGTCATCTCACCCTAAGCTCCTGGCTCTCTCTACCTTTAAACAGAAGAGATTAGGTGGATCTAAATGTACTGTGCTGGCCCCTCATTTTTGGAATTCTCTCCCCTCTAACATCAGATCTTCAACAATTTACCCTCAATTCAGGAGACTCCAAAAAAACTTGGTTGTTCTCCCAGACATATGAATGAATCAACGAGCAGCAGGCTACCTCTTACATTTAGCACCAAAAAACCATTTGGTATATGTGCGCTCTACACATATTTTTAACATAGCATAACATCCCTGTGTTAAACACAAAAGCGAATCTATGTTGTGAGGGACTACTGTTCCTATACAAATACTCACACCCAAGGTCCCTTCCGGATAGCTTGGGTGCCCTTGTTTCTTCAAAATATATAAAGGGTGTAGGCCAATCATCGTTAGCCAGGATGATGTTCATAGGCATCTTATAAATGTGACTGTAATACGGGTTTTATGGTGTGTAATCTTTCACCTTCTAGCTGCATTTCTACACTAGAAACTCAATAATGGGAGTTTACTTGTCCATCTGATCTGTCTATCTAAACTTGTCCATCCGGCATCTCCATCTAAATGTATTTAACAGTTGAGGTTCTAGTCAAATACTCTTTGGCCACAAGCGTTCTAACACTTGTGAGAAACGTTTGTTGGGTACCAAAACCCTTTGGTGTTCCTTTCCCATTCTGATGAACTATGCACTTTAAAAAAAAGCACGACACACACTCTGGATCTGGTGTTTTATTTAAAGTGTATAGTTAGTACTTCAGATTCGGAAAAGAACACTGATGTGTTTTAGCGCTCTGGAAACCTTTCTCATGACTTTAAATAAAGCACTATATCCTTGGTGCACTTCCTGGGCTTTTGTTCTATCACACAAACACATACATGTATATGCATGCATTTGCGTACGTACAAAATTAATTATACATACAAGATCTCTCAGTGCACAAAATATAGATTTCCTTTATTACAGAGGAAAACCACATTTAGGGCCTGATTACGAGTTTGGCGATGCCAGAGCAGACCGCCACAACGGCGCCCCGCTCCCGCACCGCCAAATCCATGGTCGCATGCTCGACTAGTGTGAACTTGGCAGCTTAATACCACCGTTGTCATACGCCTGTAGTAATTGGGTGCTGTCCTTGGGGACCACCAAGGAGGCCAGACATCGGTCTGTATTCCTCACCCAGATTCATCCAGTGTTGATTGGCAGCCCTAGCACAATCTTTAAGACCATGGTTCAGAAGCTGCACCTGTCTAGCCGGTGATGTCACGGAGGCAGATGTAGCCCCCAACCGGGCCAGTATAAACACCACGGCAGTTGCAACACCACCATGCTGATGCGAATATCACTCGTCACCAAAGGTATCAACCTAGTGTGATGAAAGCTGGGCACTAAACTCACGTGGCGCCAACCGCTCAAGGGTGGGGAAGGAAACAATTCCTTTTTGTTAAATAACCCTCACACACTCTAGTAGTGTCATGCTTCATCATCGGGTTCAACCTGACTCCTAAATGTCAGGGTGGGCTCCACCGTGTTTCAGGAAACACTTAAGAGAGATAAGCCAGGGGGGTCTAAAGGTTAAAAATCCTTCTAAGTCTCCAGGTATCCCTTTATTAGCGGAGTTGTAGGGGATATTTACGATGAATTGAAGGGGAGGTCGTCAGGAGGTAATGGTCCTATGGCCCTAATGTCATGCCAACATGTTTCAACCCTTTTGGATGGTCCACGTGGGTCCTGGGCTTTCTTCAGGGCGACTTGGGGTTCCCTCCCTGGTTCTTCAGTTAGGATATCTTTTTCTCAATGAAGAGTGCAGATAGCTGCACTCTTGTGGAATGGTAAATAGTATACTTATCTCCCATCCAGTACTGTATTGTTTCGAGTCCGACCCATTCAGGAGGTTCTAATGTGTCTCAAAGGACTGTGGTTATTGGGGGTAGCCTTGTAGTCAAACTTTCTTCAAAGGTCCTGCGTCTCCCCGCGTGCTGTTAAACCTAAACGCCTACCAACTGCTATTCCTTAAATGATGCTATTGCCTACCAAAAGTAACAAGGTTAGGGTGCATGAGTTTCGGTAAATAAAGTGCTGGTGCTTTTACTACCTGCACCAGTTTTGCAAACCAAGCAGGAGTGGTGCAGAAATGGCTAGGCGTCTGTCACTTCTCCTGCCTTATAGTTAATCTTTAGGCCACCCATTGCTGCCCATATCAGTTGGATGTTACAATGCTTGTGCATTGGGTGAGGAAAAGTGCAAGTGCCCTTGCAGCCTACCCAGTCTTGCGCTCGGGAGAGATAAAGTGAAGGTTAAGCCAGGACGTAAACCTATTCCCCCTCATAACAATTAGCCATTGAGCTGCCCTACGTTAACCAAATCAACGGACTGTAACATGCTTGTGCCTTAGTAAAAAGTGCTAGCGCTCATGCCCCCTGACCTGTTTTACCTTCTATGTGATGAGAGCAATTGTGCTTGGGCCTTCATCTCCTGCTGCGTCCTTCAAATTAAACTCTAGTCTGCACAGTGCTGCCTATACCTATTGGCTGTTAAAGGGCTTGTGCCTTAGCTTATAAAGTGCTAATGTTCTACGCCTCAACAGCTCTTTCCTTCATAAGGACTACAATTCGAGTGCAGATTGTATCCAAGGATTAGCCTCATTCTGTTCATCACAGTTTGATTTTATGCTGGCCTGTGCTCACCAGAATGATTGACTGTTGGGGGTTTTATGCCTTAGCTAGTAAGGTGCTGATGGATCTGCTACCCAATCAATTCAACAGTTCGGAAGATGCCAGCTGAATTAAGCTCGAAGCGCCTTGACCAGAACCCTTATTTCAACCCTCTAGAGAAATGTCACCATTGCGCAGCTCACTCAGGGGTCAGAGGGGTTGAATCAAACTACCACTGCCGCCCTACATGTCCTTATATCTCTCTCCTTCACTTTCCTGTGCAGGATTTTTCGGCGGTCTCCCAGAGTGGATCTACACAGGCACAAAGCGTGAAAAATGTCCACAGAACCTTGGCTGCACAGCCTGCAGGTTCTTTGGCCTTCGGTTCTTTTCCAAGTAGGATAGGGCTTTAGAACAGGCAGTACCCCAGTCTGTATTTCATGAACTTTAGCTTAATCTGGGTACTACAGGGTTCTCCTAAGTAACTTTGAGGTTTAGCCTTGGAATAATTACCAAGAGTCATCCAGTCATGACTGCGCCTCGCCAAGTTGGTTTTAGCCTATATTGTGCGTTGAGTTTTATCAATTTTTAATTTCCAGACAGTTTAGAGGTAAGGGCCAGGCAGAGGAGAGGCCAAGAGTAACAAGGGACAGATGAAAGTAGGCTTTTGCAGGAGAGCAAGCCCTACCTTGTATTACCAGCTAAAGGTGGTGCTCCAAGGAGCCCTCCCGTGCAAGTTTTAGGCCGTAACAGCAGTTCACAAATGCTGCTTGACATGCCAAGCTTGCTTTACTAGGCCAAGCTCCAGTCTGATTTGGGCAGGTGATGGATATGCTGGCAGATGAAAGCTAGACCTATAGATTTTCATTATTGTAATGTGAAGGATGGTGCTGTCCCAGCTCCTCAGGGTTCCTCTCCCATCGGTCAATGTGGGGAAGACCTTGGCTTGGGCCACTTGTCGTACAAGAGTTATTGTTGGCTAGGAGCAGATTCTCTATTAGAGCAGAGGAGCGTGGTCCCACTAATTAAAATGTCCCAAAGATGAAAAATAAAATGGTAATAAAATAAATTTCTTACCCTTTTATTTTTCACTACCGGCGTCAAGAGCCGAGTGTCAGACATGCACACTTTAAACCTGTCAAAGATCAAGCTCATGCCTCCAGTGTCCTTGGGACCACTGTGAGAGCCCGCTCCATCCAAACCTGGCGCTTCTCTCATGCTGGTTAACAGCCTAAGAGCAGCGCCAGGATTGGTTAGAGGAGTTGGATGAGGCCCGTGCTGGAGGAGAGAAGAACATTGGAACCAGAGCGAAGACTTGCAGGAAGGTAAGTGACTTTTATTTTCCTTTTTAAATGTATTTTATGTCTGTTACTCTGTCTGCTTATGTGCACTAAATCACTGACATGCATTACATTACCAATTTAGAGTTGAACTTTGAACTTTAAAATGATAATGTAATGTATGTTGACAATTTAGTGCGAGCTGCATGCACTCACTACCTTTTTGCCCACCCCACTATTCCCCATTGTTGGCAGTCACCACTGGCATTGGCCCCTTCAATTTCCTGTACAGAGAGTTACCAGCTGCCAGTGCATTACCTTTCCTTTTGATGTCATTGAGTTGGTCAGTAAACCTTCCGTTTGAGTTAAATAGCATGTCAAGGTACTTGTAACTGTTTACATACTCTACCTTGTCTCTACTGATGAACCAAGTGCATTTTTTTCAATCCTTTTCCTTGAATTGTTAAAGTTTTGGTCATTTCCTGTTGATAGTCAGGCCATTGATCTTTGAGTAGTCCAAGGTGGCATCTAAAAGTCATTGTAACACCACCTTGGTCCTGCTGACTAGTACTAAATCATCAGCGTAGGGTAAGTTTGAGAGCTGGAGAGCACCCAATTATCGGTGCGTGGCAGTTGACGTAAAGCTAGCAGGAGATCCACCAGAAACAAGTTAAAGAGGATTGGGGACAACACACAACCCTACTTAAGACTTTGCGTTGTTGGATTAGCCCTTGAGAGGTAGGAGCCAACCCCCAGCTTGACATGCATCCATGTGTTAGTGTGCAGTAACTGTATGGCCCTTAGCAAGCCGGCTGGAATGTTACATTCTGAAATTTTTTTCCATAGTTCCCCCGGTCAACCCTATCGAAGGCGGATTTGTAATCTATGAAACAAAGATGCACCGGATAGTTTAGTTACTCTTGCAAGGTCGCTCAGCAAGGAGAGGGCCATAATGTTGGTTATTGTCCCTATGTGCTTAGTGAAGGTGGTTTGGTTTAATGGTATTATGGTGTTTGCTGCAGCCCAGTGCTGTAATTCTTCTGGAAGGGTCCCTGCAAACTATTTGGCATCATTGTCTATTAGGGCCACCAGGCAATAGTTCTCTGGGTTTCCTTTGTCGCCCCTTTAAAGATCGGTGAGAGGATTGAGCCATGCAATAAGATGGGAGAATAGTTCCAGCCTATGACGAAGTTGAATAATGGAAATAGTTGATCTGCCCAGTAAGTTGGCTCTTCTTTATAAATCGATGGAGGGATCCCGTTCGGACCCAGGGTTCCTTCTCAGCACCCCTTAGAGATTTGCCTCTGGATGACCCTTTTGCTGATTGAAGGTTTGAAATCGTCAACATTAAAGAGGCCACTGGAAGATCCTTTTTTGGCGATATACCATCTGGACCCAGGTGAGTTGCTAGAGCTGGCACCTACAGGGTTATATGCCACAATATGAGAGACCTTTCTATTGATAGAATTGCTGTGCGTCAATCATATGTTTACGTTGCAGCGTCCTCCCACCAGATTACATAGGGTTCCCAGAGTCAAAATGACAAGAAATGCACGCCGGCAGACTCCATAATTTCTGAATTAGCCACTCTGGGGGAAGAACGACATTGTTCAATATCCGCCAATAGCTAGCCGTGTTGTTTCTCCTAATATTGCACAACAATTTTGCCCAGAAGGAGCCCCTCAGGTGCTCTCATTTTGATATGGTTAGTGCTTTCTTGGCGTCCCTGAGCTCTTGACGTAGGTCTAGGTCAGTTGGTGCCCTTCTAATGGCCCTCCACAGCTGATTTATTAGCCTTTTGTACGCCTTAGAGCAATTCCCTTTCCAAGCGTATTGATGAGGGCGCTTATGGTCGGTGATCCTTTTTCGGGCCAAGACTGGTTTGGCATTCCGACCAGAGAATATTTTGGTGAAGCTTTCCCTGTTACTCCGATGCCTTCTTCCTTCCACCTTCATTGCTTCCAATGTTTGCTTGCCATTCTGGGCGAGTTGCTGTAGGGAGGTGGCAGAGCATGTAATACACTTGTTAATTGTGTAACATGAGATTCCCTGATCAGCAGAGATCACATGTTCTCGAAATAGCAAATGAAAGAGCGATCTCTTGTAGTGTCATATGGATACTTCGTTACATATATTGCGTTAAGTTAGCATGAGTGTATTACATGTTTAAACAGCCGTTTTTCCTTCGGCTTCAGTTTTGCACACGACACCTACTTGTTGTTGTCGCTTTCAACCTAGAAGCGGTGATGTGATTTATTTGAGAATAATATGTTATCACTATGCTATCAGCTTTGCCTAGTACACTTGGTACAACTGTCTGCACACTGAGAGCTGCACACTCTAAGAATAACCTAACACAAGGTTGTTGGGAAGCCTGATCCTCGCACCACATTAGACATAACACTAATAATGTTGATGCCAACATTTTGGGCTCTACGCGGGTTTAAGATAGAGTTACACGGAATGAACGTAGACACTTGGTGCTGCGCATGAAGAGAGCTGGTAGCTGTTGATGTGATCTACTCCTACTGACATTTAGAGGTATGGGTTCGCCCTGCTAAAGCCCGAATGAGACCTTCTTAGATATAAAATAATATGCTAAATAGGGTGCGCGAAATATAGGTGATATAGATTTCTATAGATTTTGCATTATAACATGCTATCACCTTTTGCTTACTATGGATTAGTGACTATGCTGCTGACTCTGATTTTTATAATCTGCATTTTGGTATTATACAAGATACTGCGTTTGAGAACTTTGCATTGAATAATAAATATTTCAAACTTGCACTTGTGTTCTTTGACTCTCAGTTTTGGTTTGAAATGATTATATAACGAAAGAGTGTTCATGTGTTCCACGATTCCTGAGGTATTCTAAAGTTCATGTTCTGGTTTGTCTAAGACATGGATCATTCCATAATGAGCCATGAGACACTGTAGCTAGCTAGATAAGGGGATTTCTGACACTGAGATGAGTTTTGGAGCATCCTAACTCACTGAGGTTCTAGATCTCTATGCACAGTTCTGTGGGAGAACGGAAACCCTGCTACATGGCGCCCGTACGTTGTTGGCCTTATATCATGACACTCGAGTAGTATATCATTCAAACCTTGACACCTTCATTCCCGTTTCCGGTAAACGGTGGTGTCGGAAAAACCTACCTATTTTTTAAATAGGTCTTTTCAAGCTTGAATTCTTTTAAAAACGGTTTCTTTGAATTACTACCCAGTTGTGCTACAAAGTGTTCTTTGTCTTTTTTATCTTCCTGTGCTACCATGGCCGTGGACATACCGCAGCATAGCCGCGTCGCGGTTCGCGACCACTTGCGGGCATATAATGTCCCTGTGGAAGGTTTGGCTGTGGTTCTAGTGGTGAGTGCGGAACATGCGTACCCGTACGAATTGTTTTATTCCTGGGTGACATTTCCGGCAGTGGACGCTAATTCGGGTGTCTTCCATTCATACACTGCCTCGGCTGTACCAGCGGCTTATGCTCCGTACAGGGCACTGGAAGTACCTATCGATGCTTGGCAGCACGGAGTTTGGTTTGGTGGCGCCCTACCCCATTCTTTAACGGCTTCGAGGTTAGGTCCTTTATCCATTCCGGGCACAAATTGGCCCGCTTTGGGTGGATTTACTCCTCACCCTAATCGCGCTACTTGTAGTGTAGCTGACCTGCGGCGTCTTCATGACGTCGCGGTTGGAGTGATTAGGGCGCTTGTTCATTACATTGGTCGTAATGTTCATGGCGCAGCATCCGCAGGTGCGCAGCTTCGAGCAGAACAGGCTGGTTTGAAAATCAGTCCTGTCTTGGTGAATTCCGCTATGGGCAAGAAGCCCCAGGATAAGGATGATTTTCCTTACTGGCTTGCCGAGAAATTCGACCAACTGGAGGCTGTGTTTCCTAATACGACTCCGGGTGAAAAACACCGGATTCTTACGCTTAGTTTACCGAAGGATTTAGCCCCTGAACTTGCTGACTGTGAAACATGGGGTAAGACTTTTGCAGCTGTCTACTCGAGGTGCTTTGGCACCCCGTCTGTGTCGAACCTTTCTGCGGTCCTTAAACGTGTTCAGGATGATCACGGACCGGAGTCGGCGGTTGAATTAGGTATGCGCCTGAGCGGCTCGTTTGAGACAGTTTGCGGTCTTATCCTTGCAAATGTCAAGGGGGATGCAGTGAACTTTCAGGTGGCCAATGCTCTGGCGTTAATTCCCGATGCCGAGAAACCCCGTCAGCTAGCAAGAATTATTGTGGCGGCTTATAAAACGGTTGGCCGCACTTCTAAGGGTGTAAAGGCTTTTTCTGAAAAAGAGAAGAAGCAGCCCCAGGGACAGTCTTCGGAAACGGGTGGACAGCCCAAGTCCAAAAAACAAAATTGGCCTAAAAAGCAGAATCAGGGTAAGCAACAACAACAACAGACACAGGTTTCTAGTCCGGCGCCTTCACAACCTGCGCAGTCAGATCGAGTTTATGATTTGCGCGATCGCGCGACGATTAAATCGCCTGAAAGATTTCAGGCTTCTGACCAACGCTCTCCTCGTTCCTTTCAGGACTCATCGGCTCCGTCAACCGGTGGTGGAGGGGGCGGCAGGGGCAGGGGTGGCCAGCAAGGACGTGGCCAGCCCCGCACGCGAAGTGAAGGGGATCAGCGGGACGACTCTACGCCAAAGAGACCGCAGTTTGCCAAGAAGAAGGTCGCAGCCATAACGGCGCATCGATATGCCCCAGATAGTGAGAACGCGGCTTCGGAATCTGACGTGGGCTCTGACCTTGCTGGACAGCGCGGCGGAGATTACCATAGTGAGAGAGGCCCTCCGTCCACTGTTGAAGGTGACAGCGACTGACACTTATGTTGTAATTGAAACGGCTGATACACATGTTGCTCCCCCTGAACGACTTTTTGAAATTGTCCTGTTAATTGAGGGTGACATGCAGCGAACTGTAAAAGGGGTATTTTGGGAAAATCTTTCGTCTACATATGACATTTTGCTTTCGGAGGCTGACTGGCCCCCACCTTTTGTTCTCGCAGCTCCGCGAGGGGAGGAGGTGATCCTCCCCAGTTTCGCGCACACTGTATCGAGAGTGGAAGCGCTGCATTTTGCAGAAGAGTGAGCTCTGGCGCTTGCGCCGGCTGTGTACCGAAATCAGTGTGGCTGGGATAAATTGTCCCCTAGCCATGAGATTCCTTTACGGTCACAGCCGCAGCCACAACCTCAGTATCCCATACGGCGTGAAGCTAAAGCTTCTGTCACGTCTATCCTTGAACAATTGGAATATCAAGGTGTAATTGAAACGTGTGTGTCACCAATGAATAATCCCCTTTTTACTGTGAACAAGCCGGACGGCTCATATCGTCTGATTTTGGATTACCGGCATTTGAACTCGCATTGCCGTAACTGTGCAGTACAGAATACTCACGGCTCTGCCCTAGGGAATAGTCTTGAGCGTAAACGGTTCAAAACCACGCTTGACATTTCCAATGGTTTTTATGCACACAGATTAGATGGTCTAAGTTCCCAATGGACCAGTTTTACGTGCGGCGGCGTACAAAAAATGTTTAAACGACTCCCAATGGGCTATAAGAATAGTCCTGGAGTGTTTTCCGTCCGCATAGTCTCTCTTTTGGAGAGCTTCGATCCAGTTGCTTGTTCTTATGTGGATGACATTTATCTCACAGACGACGAATTTTGGGTGCATCGGTGTAGAGTAAACAGCATAATTTGTAACTTTGCAGACATGGGTTACAAGTTTAACATTGCAAAATCACACATTGCGGAGTACACAGTGTTGTTTCTGGGTTATGAACTTAACCACGAAGGAAAGGGGTTGGCTCCTCACTTCCTGGAGAAGTGCGCACAGTTGCGCTCTCCGACAACGCTGAAAAAATTACAGTCTTTGCTGGGTTTTTTGAATTTCGGTAGAGCATACATTCCGGAATATGCCCAGCGTATCAAGCCTTTGTATGCGCTGATACAACCATCTTTTTCCAAATCATGCTGGCTGCCTGAGCATTCAGCCATTCTGCAGTCTTTACAGGCTGATTTGCTCGCTTCTGACTACTTAGACTCGTGATAACCAGACCAACCTGGTGATAAGAATTATCCCTGGGACGGTGGGTTTCACGTACCTGACTTTTAATGAAGGGGATACTGTACCTATTGCTTACAAGTCACACTTGTACACTTCGGCTGAACTGCGTTTTTCCACTGTGGAGAAAGTTTTAACGGCTGTGCAGATGGCAATTCTTAAGGAACGTGCCCTGTCGCAGGGAAAGCTCATGTTGGTTGTTACTCCGTGTCCTGCCTTGGAGGCAGTCACGAAAGCCAGTGTACCGAATTCTAAAGCTTTGCACCCTCGGTGGATTCAGTGGGCTACATCTTTGACTTCCCAGGATGTCACGTTTATTTTTGACGCCGCTTTACGGTCGCAGGAGTATTTACAGTATGAATTTGTTCATCCTGCTCCTTTAGCGATGCGGCCGTTGGAGGATTTCCATTGTATCATTTACACTGATGGTTCGGCGCTGGTTGCGCATGGCTCTAAACATGCCTACGTTTCCGCTTGCGCCATTGTGGTCGGTGCCATGGTGAACGATGAGTTCAAGTCCAGTGTTGTGCACACGCAAACACTAGGGGACTGCACCGCACAATTAGCAGAGCTTCGTGCTCTTATGCTCGCATTGGAGTACGCTGATCCTTGTGTGACGACTTTAATCGTAAGTGATTCTTACTACTGTGTCCAGTCTTACAATGAGAACTTGTTCTTTTGGATTCAGAATGATTTTCGTGATTCCAAAGGTAGCACAATAAAACATAAAATGATCTGGGTCCGAGTGGCGGAACTTAAAGAGAAACTGCCGCTCGTGTTTGTGATTCATACTCTCGGCCATCAGCGCGTGGGGGTCCACGCTGTTGGTAGTTCGCTTGCTGATGAGGCAGCGAAGTCTGCGGTATCGAAATACTTAGTTGCAGCAGTCACGAGGTCCAAAAGCAAAATAGATGATGACATCTTGGCGGCTGTTGCTGCCACGGAGAAGGGAGGTAAATATCCTGCGGGGTTCCCTTCGAAGTACACATACCACTTAAGTCCCGATAAGGTTCCTTATGTGAAAATTCCTGAAGTTGGCGAACGTCTAGTTCACAACTCGGATCGCAGAGCTTCTCTGATTACAGCGGCTCATGAAGGTGTGGCGTCTGCGCATGCGGGCGTCTCAGCCACTGTAACTCAGCTACAACAAAGGTTCTGGTGGCGGGGACTGTACAAACAGACGCGCGATTATGTCCTTATGTGTGACATTTGTCAGCAGATTAAGCCTTCTACTGCTGCGCGTCCGCCTCAGACACAGTTGTACATCTCTAATAAACCGCTTGGTTGCGTTTATTTGGATCACTGCGGTCCTTTTTCCTCTGATACTGCGTATAAATACATCTTAGTAGCAGTTGACTCATGCACACGCTTTGTGTGGGTATGGCCGCATCGAAGCGCTGATTCGCGGACTGTCATTAAGGATTTGCGTGTCTTTGTGGGAATCTTTGCCTGTGGTACTTTCCATTCGGACCAGGGTCCGGCTTTCGCCTCTAAGGCGTATAAGGATGCTATGGTTTCGTTGGGAGTCCAAGTCAAGTTTTCAAGTCCCTACCAGCCTGAGGGCAATAGTGTAGTAGAACGAATGAACCGCGACTTAAAGCAATCTTTGACAGCCCGAGTTATAGGCACTGGTAGAAACTGGCTGACCCACCTCTATGGCGTGCAGCGTGCGCTTAATAATCTCCCTAGAAGGTCTCTGGGTGGGCGGACCCCATACAAAATGCTCTTTGGTATCAAGATGTACGTCCCTGACCTCGATGGTGCAGACTGCCAGGCCCAGGCCGCGGCCTTTGACGTAGATGAACATTGCAATGTTTTACAGAATCTACAAAAGACCAGAGACAGTCTTGCTAAGGAACACTTGCCCTCCACGTCGGATGATGCGTTGCAGATCCCGGTAGTTGGCTGGCTACCCCAAGTTGGAGAACTGGTTCGAGAGAAGATCGATAACAAGAAAGAGTTTGGTCCCTCATATCGAGCACCAGTTCGAGTTCTTGGAGTGAAGGGCACAAGAACAGTCATTTTACCACCACTTCCAGGTCGTACGGAAAACAGATTTATTTCTATTGACAATGTCAAGACACACAGGGTGGCCGATTCTTCATAGCATGACACCGGCTGTATCCTGTCCTTCCATGGTGAGGCACTCTGTCCTGGCTATTACATCTGGTACAGAACAGGAGGTGTCCCTCGAGATGCCTGCTATATCCAGTCCTTTATTAAATACTATTCCTGTTACTATCTTTGATGAATTGACCTATGCAGATCCTGCTGATTTATCTATGTCCGATTTACAAGCCCGTTTGGCTAACCAGTCCAGATTCTCTTTTGACTCTGATTCGGAACTTTCAAAAAAACCATCGACTATTGCAAAATATGCCACGTTGTTTAAAAAACATTTTCTAATTCCACCTTGGACATACATTTGGCTGATACTATTTTCATTTTATCTTTTTATGTCAATTGGTTTTGTGTTTTATTTTTTCCGTCTGATCGATGGCCATTATGTGAAAGAAAGAACAGGAATTCGGTACCTTAATGGAACATTGGCCCCTCTTTCCTCCTCACATTCAGCACACAGACTAAAAAGAGACTTAAATACAGTAGAGATTACTGCTTGGCCTGTCCTTGATGGGATTGTGTGGGATGCGGTTAGGTTTCAGATACATGGCCCCACAGAAGTTATTAATGTTCCTAATGTGCTTAGAGTAAACATGGGAGATGTGATTAAGCAAGATATTCGTTCTGATGATTGGGATCTTCAGGCCGTAGAAGAATTGTTCTCTGATTTGAAATATTATGCGGCCTTTGATGCTGAGGAGTTGTACTTAGATTCTGTCAATTATGGTGATTTGTTTTGTTATCAACATTATGGGAATCACTTCTTACACAAAACAAGTTCCAGGAGGGTTCCTGTGAACTACACACAGTGGGAACATTGTCCTGCTCCTTTACAGGGGAGCTCAAGTACATTTCTGAGGAAATTCTCTTATTTTACAGATTTTAATCAATCAAATCCTGAGTCGTTTTATTTTAAAGTGAAACAGAAATTCATGTCCAAAGTTAGACTTACCGATACAAAATTGCTGTATTCGAAGTCCTTTCTAGACAAGTTAGCTATAGATGGCTATGAGTTATGGAAGGAGGCTATTGACCTTAAATCGGTTTGGGGTACCAAAGATTGGCAGGTACAAGGCACTGAGGCTTTGCATTGTGCATGTCTCATCCCGAATCACATGTTGTTTTTAAATTCTACTATTTCCCAAACAACATGCTTTGGATTGGCTACATCTAAAAAATTAAATACACCTACTATCCCTGATTTGGAAGAATATTCAGGTTGGAGTAATTTCACTACATTGTCCATCAGTGGGATACGAGCACTTTTGCACAATTCCTCCTTTAATATTTCCAGTTTTGATCCAGAGGGGTGGCTTTTGTGGCAAAGAAGCTCTGATTCTTGCCAACGTCGTTTTTTGGGTTTGTCTGAAGGTTTTACACACATCAGGCCAGATCCCAGGTTTGAAACAGATCACACTGTTACTACTTATTCAGTAGGCAAATTGTGTCAGAACTGGTTACAACATTCCACTTTGGCTGCGGTTAAACTGCATCTGTCCCAGTTGAATGAAAACATAGAGCTAAATGATTTTATAAAAGGCCCAGCTAGGGGTAGATCTAAACGCTGGCTTTATGCTGTGTACAATGAAATTTGGAAATTTTCACAGATTGAGGCTGCTAAACGCCTGAGAGCTATTGATCAAGCAAATTTGGAAAAAGTGCTTGCAGTGGTCGATAACAGTATTAACATGCTTTCTTCCAGGATTTACACGTTGGATAATATTGTTTCTTCTGTTGTTGATATTGTACATGATGAAGTGTCCACGTTATACCATGGTCAAAATCAGTTACGTTCTGTAATGCAGTTTGCATGGACCCTACAGACACTTAAGGCTGGTCGAGTTCCCTGGAACTCGTTGAACGTTTCGTCCCTTTTCGCCCCTTTTAATCTGACTGAAAAGCAACGCATGCTTTCTATGCGTGATGCGTCATTTTCTATGTTACATATTGAAAAGCTAGAATCCTTACCTTTCTCTGTTGCTGAAACCACTACTGCCACATGGCTTATTCATGGATTAATTACATTACCATTTCCCTTATACAAGTTTACTAATTGTATGCGGTATATTGCTATAGGACGATATGAACCACTAGGCAATGCATTCCTACATGAGGCATGGTCATTACCATACACATACAGATGTCTGAAGGATGGAAAAGAAGTGAATCTTAATGGTGAGGAATGCACACAGTCGCCTGACCATTCATTAATATGCAGACACATTCAGTTACACGGTTCTTGTAATCAGGACCGCCCAAATTTAGCATGTGTTTTAAAAGGCACGCCAGTTCCAGCAGTAGTTCCCACGTTTACATTATTGACTAATGGTAGTTATTTGCTTTTAAACAACGAGTTATGTTGTGGGTTATTAATTGGTGTGGCTTATGTGGTAACTGTATCAGAGCGTGTGGTGTGTTGCAAGAATGTTCTATACCCACCCACGCATGGGTCTTCAGATGTCTCCATCTGGCCACGGATTCCAACCTTGGAAGCGAAGTTCAATGGTTTAAGCAGAATAAGGGCCCTTTTGTCTCAAAAACAAGTGACCCTGAGTTCGGCCCGGGAAAATTATGTCCTTCACATAGCTAACACACGCACAGAGGTGCAGGCGCTTTTAAATACTGATTTGCCGTTTCATTTCTGTGAGCTGGTGCATCAGATCTTTAATGCATCTTCCACGTCTGGGCTTGCACATTTTTTTAAATTGGTTAGCAGTGGCCTCGTGACTACATTTGAAAAGGTTTTTGGTATCATTCCCACGTTTTTCCACTCTATTTTTTCGAGTTTGTTTGGTGGACTCCCTGTGTTACTGGCTGTAGCCGCTGGCATTTTGTTGGTGTTTTTCTTCATAAAACATGGATGCCCATCCTGCGCAAGAAGCCGTTCAACGCCTCCTGACACAGTGCCGTAATCGGATGCTCAGTTACTATGGAACATTGCCGCTTGCAGCATTAAGCACGGCTTATAGATTGTCATTTCGGTTCACCGACTTCACGTGTGTCCAACCTGTGTTTCACTGCCTGAGCTGCGAGTTCGATTGGGCCATTGATTTGTGCCTATGCTTGAGGACTGCTCCTGACGTCAATTTTGTTCAGCTAATGCGTCCCGTGGTGGCTCACGAGCTGATTTGTTCTGGCGAAAGAGTTATGGCCTTGGCAGCGATAAATGGAGTACTGGGCCAATGGGAGATCTCTGCAGCGGCACATGCCTTTCTGACACACAGCGTTCTGGTGAACCCACCGAGTTGTCCTCTGACGTTACAGGAGGATCCGATGCTGGAGGAGCACGTATGTTCTTTCCCATTGCTGAATTGGATTGCTGAACTATTTTCGGAGGATGGCAGTGATTTCATACTGGAGGCTGTTGCAACTTACTTTGCATATACTGTCCAATCGTGAGATACCTGGGAGGATTGCTTTGTTATGGAATATGACTTTCCCCTTGCTGGATTGGAGGGATGAACTGTACTCAAATGATGGAGAGTTCAATCATGTGATGTCGCTGAAAATAACGTCAATGTGGCACATGACTTTGGATATCGGATAAGTGCCTTGTTTTTTCTCTTACAGACATTTGAATTAATGCGACCTGGTCCTACATTTTATAATTTTGAGACCTGGCGGATGACTTTTGGTTCGAAAGTTTTATTTTTTAATTTTAGATTTGAGGACACTGTAGGCATTCATACATATTCATTCATACATATTTTTTAGCTTATTTTAGCTCAAGATTATTGAACTTTGCTTTCATTTTATGTATCTGATTTAGTATTGCCTTTTCCCTTATGTTTGACGGTGCTCGGATCAATGGGGGGGTGTCATATGGATACTTCGTTACATATATTGCGTTAAGTTAGCATGAGTGTATTACATGTTTAAACAGCCGTTTTTCCTTCGGCTTCAGTTTTGCACACGACACCTACTTGTTGTTGTCGCTTTCAACCTAGAAGCGGTGATGTGATTTATTTGAGAATAATATGTTATCACTATGCTATCAGCTTTGCCTAGTACACTTGGTACAACTGTCTGCACACTGAGAGCTGCACACTCTAAGAATAACCTAACACAAGGTTGTTGGGAAGCCTGATCCTCGCACCACATTAGACATAACACTAATAATGTTGATGCCAACATTTTGGGCTCTACGCGGGTTTAAGATAGAGTTACACGGAATGAATGTAGACACTTGGTGCTGCGCATGAAGAGAGCTGGTAGCTGTTGATGTGATCTACTCCTACTGACATTTAGAGGTATGGGTTCGCCCTGCTAAAGCTCGAATGAGACCTTCTTAGATATAAAATAATATGCTAAATAGGGTGCGCGAAATATAGGTGATATAGATTTCTATAGATTTTGCATTATAACATGCTATCACCTTTTGCTTACTATGGATTAGTGACTATGCTGCTGACTCTGATTTTTATAATCTGCATTTTGGTATTATACAAGATACCGCGTTTGAGAACTTTGCATTGAATAATAAATATTTCAAACTTGCACTTGTGTTCTTTGACTCTCAGTTTTGGTTTGAAATGATTATATAACGAAAGAGTGTTCATGTGTTCCACGATTCCTGAGGTATTCTAAAGTTCATGTTCTGGTTTGTCTAAGACATGGATCATTCCATAATGAGCCATGAGACACTGTAGCTAGCTAGGTAAGGGGATTTCTGACACTGAGATGAGTTTTGGAGCATCCTAACTCACTGAGGTTCTAGATCTCTATGCACAGTTCTGTGGGAGAACGGAAACCCTGCTACAGTAGAAGATGGCCTCTCCCTGATCTCTCGCCATATCCAAAAGAGATTGCAAACTGCAATAAGGGGAGACTCCGCAAAGTAATCAATCAGAAATGGACCTGTTTTCGAATGATATGAGAGTCTTAGAGGAATATCAGGGGCAAAGCGACCATTCAGAACTCAAAGGCAATGATGCTCTAAATTGTCAAGTAGCAGCTGACCTATTTTATCTTTTTTGTGCAGATATGTTCTTTCTTGGTGTGGTATAGTCCAGTGTGAGTCTTGTGCCTCCAAAATTTCGTTCAAGGGGGGTGAGCCCATGAGCCACATGTTAAAATCTCCTGAGAGTATAAGTTCCGTTTCTGCTCTCTCTCTTTTTAGCCTCATGATCAGGTCGGTCAAATTGACTGCAAGCTCCATCCTCACTTTTTGTTTGAGTGGATATATACATTCCCTATTTTTATGATTTTAGTAATGCCTTCGGGTGAATTCAGAACCATTTCCACTAATTGCCGGCCATTATCACTGCCTCCCACTTCTTTTCCTTCTATAGCAGTGGCTGCTGATATGCAAATTGTGAGCCCCCCCCCCCCCCCCCCCCCACTTACAGTACCCAAGCTTGAGCGCTTTGGTCACAGAAGTGAAAAAGTTGATAAAACCCTCCAGTGACACTGAGGCCTGTGCCCACGTCTTCTTTAGTAACACCACTTGGAATGTGCGCAAAGAGTGAAGAACTTCTGGATCTCTCCGTTTGCTGGTCAAGCCACTGATGTTCCAGGAGCACTCTCAACATTGTATCTGTCTGGCAGAAAATGTTTACTTCTTGTCATTGTAGTTTCCTGGTCGTATTGAAAGCACCAGAGAGCCAGCCCCAGTCTATTTCGGTGCTAGGCGGGGGCTTGGCTTCAAGGCGTGTTCACTGTGCTCATTCCTATTGGGCCCTGGAGATTTACTTAGTACATTTCTCAAGACTGATTAAGCTCATTTTAAATGACTATGCGGTGTCCCCTAGAACTTGAAAGCTCTGGGTAAGTATGGGTAGCCTGTGTTCCTTACAGTGGTGATTGAAATCCCACAGCTTTTGAAAGTGCCCCCCCATCCAACACCTTCTGAGCCAGGTCAACAGAGCCCCTGGTAACTTTGGTAGTTTTACTATGTTGTCCGGGGCTGGGGTCAAGAAACTCAATTGAGATGATGTC
Organism: Lissotriton vulgaris; assembly: GCF_964263255.1. Taxonomy (NCBI): domain Eukaryota; kingdom Metazoa; phylum Chordata; class Amphibia; order Caudata; family Salamandridae; genus Lissotriton; species Lissotriton vulgaris. Next base: position 510,359,659 of record NC_141700.1, on the reverse strand, counting down.
CTTGGATGTAACTTCCATAAGCGAGTCGATAGAGCGAATGGGCTTCAGGACATTGCCCCGGGGTAAATATCGAAAGGCTCTTTTGATATTCTAGTCTGAATGTAGTAGGGTGCTTGCAATTGCAGTGTTTGCGGCTTCCAACCCATGTCTTGTGGCTGCTGTGGCCATTGTAGGTGACGAGTTTCCAAGCTGGCTGCTTTGCGCCTCTTAGCCAGTGAGTGAAAATTCTACCCCCGGCCTAGTGACTACTATAAACCTTGTGGGGACTGGTTCGTAGAGCAGTCTTGTAGAGGGAAGAATGTTGAAACTGGATCCCGATCTCAAACTATCTTTAACTCTCTTAGGCAGAGTGTATTCATTTGATGAGTTTGAGGGTGCACTCTTTTCTGAATGACCAGGTGTAGGGACTTTTTCTTCTTTCGCTTGTCCATTGCATCTCACTTTTTGAGAAACCTCTTTGGTAGGTAGTTGCAAAGTGACAGATCCTTCGAGGGGTGCAATCTGGGATAGTTCTGGAGTGAATTCATCTGGTTGCATGATCTAATGTATCTAACTGCACCGAAGGAGCCACCTCCAGATCTGTTCTTCCGGATTTGTTCCTGCTTCAATTCTTTTGATCACATTGGTGAATTCTTACTCCATTCAATTCTTCTAAGACCACATCCAAGCCTGTTGCATGTTCACGGTCATAATTGAGGAGTGCCTCCCTGCTTTGTACATTAAAAATTGGATAGGCAGCTAGCTAACTTGCCGCAAGACTTTTTGTTGCAACCCTTTATTTTCTTAGCTCTATTGCCGTTAGAAGTTGCCACTGCCGTATGGATCTCACAATCAGTACTCTAAATTTGTGTTGTTATGTTTGTCATCCCAGGATGCAAATCCTTTTGTGCTGTTTCATTCTGTTGTATTGCTGGCCAGGGACCTTTGCCATGGGGCTCTGTTCTGGCCAGAGTTCCTGGCACCAGGACCCCGCTTTAGCCCTATAACTTGATGCATTATCTGATTCAGTTCCTGAACCACTAGGAGCCATTTGTTTGACAGTTTCCCTTAAGTAGCTAGCACAAAGTCTCTAGGAGAGTTGTCAGTTTGTCCAAGATGGGTGAGCAGCTGCAGCGTAGCCCATTGCCCTATGTGTCAGCTTGTGCTCTTATCAAATTGTTCAGGTTTGCAATATTCTCATCGATCCCTGACACATACATGGTCAGGGTGTTTAAAAGGCTAAACCATATGTCCATTTTGTTTGCTTGGTATTTAATTGCCTCTACCGAGCTCTGCAGTGTTCTGAAAAGGAACGGCCAATGGCCCCCTCATGGTTCCTTGCTATGTGCTGTAAAGGGGCTGGCATATGAGGCTAGCATATTTTCCTATTCATTGGCGCTGAGGTATGAAATGTTGTTTGCCTGACCCTGTGTGAGGTCAGTAGCTGATGCAGTTTCTTTTTTCTTTACGTGATGATTCTCTGAGCAAATTCCTTTTGCTCTCACTCTGCACAGTTGAACATGCCATTTCCACCACTAGGCTGTTATTCCCAAATGTGGGGTGGCCACCTCCCATAGGTTCCACGCCACCCATAGAGGCTCCTGTGTCACCAAGTAGTTTTTGCCTGGTTCCCTCCTCCTCCTCCAATCAATTTATTAGGTGAGAGATTGTCCCCGCCTAACAAGGAGCACAGAGAGGTCATAGAGATATCCTTCTCTGCCCTCCTTGATCTCTTCGGTGCAAGGTTGATCCAGAGAGCTGAGTCAAACTGGTGCTCTTGAGGTAGAGGGCTGGGCCTTGTGAAGTTAGTGGGAGCAGCCTCCCCGTCTGTGCCGGCTCGATCTATAATATCGTTCCTATCAAGAACCCACAGGTTGAGGCCAGATGCTGGTGGGCCAGACCTATATTCAGTCCCTTCAGTTGGTAGTAGGGTGTCTGGACTCCTCTGTTGTTTTTGCACTACCACGGTGGGGCTGAGTGGAGGGGGTAGCCCAGTAATATAATTGTTACTTGAATAGATTGCAGCCTCTGCATCCTTTAAATACTTGAATTTACTTGTACTTTTTGGTTGCGATGGACTTGGTCTCAAATTTGGCAGAGCAGGTTCAGGAAGTGCAGCCATCACGGGTTGCTGGGCAGTTACCGAAATTAACTGCGAGGTCTAACCTGTGTGCCCAGGCGCTAACAGGGTTCTCCTTTTCCTGCAGTTCAGTGACACCACTGGGCCCCTGGTTTTACCGGAGCGCATGGTGTGACTTGCCCAATGTCAAAATATAGCTCCTTACAGTCGTGAGCATTCGCTATTTAAGTTAATCAGGTCTGGTGCAGACTTGTGATCGCAGACCACTTGAAAAGTTCAGATAAGCAAATTTGTAGATTTTGTGCTATGACATAATCCAGGTGATCCAATTATTAACAGGTGCGTAGGTCAAGGGAGCAGTTTGATTAAGCAGTTTAAATGGTGTTCCTAAAGTGCTCATCTCAATCCCTCATTCAATGAGGGCTGTTTTCAACTTCCAGTGACAGAAACAATGCGATGAGGAATGAAGGAGCAGGCTGACAGCGGGGCTAGGCAAGCAATTATGTCATCGGTCAGGCAGACATTGAGCCATAAGGGTACGCGCCTGAATTGTGTTATCTTTCAGGTGTGTGGGCTTGCAAGCCCCTCTGCAAGTTTGCAAGCCAAACTGGTTTAACAGCGGCCTCCTTAGCGCCATGCAACGAGCGCCTGCCGCCTACTCTCGCACTACACACAGCCATGTGCTGTTCCAAAAGCTAACCACTCACAGCACTTTGTATTATGCTCCAGGCCGTATCTCTCTTGCCTGTGTCTCTCGCCAGCTCCGCAGATCCCAGCTTAGTCGACTTCCGTTGCATCCTTGTGGTGCTGCTTCAGAGTGCGGAGTAGAGAGCAGTGTAGCACAGTAAAGTACTGAAACAGCTGCCTGATGCCACAAGTTCTGAGGTGCCGAGGAAAGGGGGGGAAAGCCGACAATCCTCTAAAGCCCATGGCTGCTCTTGCAACTGTTGTGCTGCAATGCTGGCCACGCCCGTTTCCTTGTCATTGTCGGCTTTGCAAGGGCAAGAAATCAAAAGCCCTCAGTTCAGGCCAATGTTGCCTCGTACGTGTAAGAGAACAAGAGTGCTCTACCAAATGTATTTTTCTCCGAGTATTTGTGGCCTGTCACCACTCAGCCAATTAGGGGGACAAGCACTAGTCTTAAGTTCATAAAGGTTGCAATTTTCTGCATCTGAATCCAGCATTGCATACCCAGGGAACAAGAGAAACAGTTCAGCTTGATGAAGATGGTGTTTTAGGGGGGGGCGTGGCTTGGATGCCGAGGAGGTAGGCAGCGTGAGCTCGGAGCTCCGTGCCCGATCCCGGAAAATATCCTGAAAATCTGATCGGACCCCGATGTAATCGGTATCATCCGGTACTAGAAGGTACTGCGGAGGGTCCGGTGCCCACGGAGGACGACGCCGAGCCATTCCAAAGCAGTATTTCGACTTTGAAAGTTGGACCCGGGCGAGAAGTCGCAGACCCTAAAATGGCGGCGGTGGCATGAGACTTGGAGACGACGGAGACATCTGCCCGGAGACCCACTAAGGCCTGCTCCCTGACAAATCGGAGGTGCTGGCGGTCGTATCGCGCCTCTCCCGAGGTGTCGGAGTGGACCTTGGGCGCACCCTCGGGCGGTGGCTAGGGACCGCCCCCTGGTAGTGGCGACGATAGTGCAGCAGTGATCCAGTGACGAAGGCCCCGGGCCCCTGGCACGACTGGCGCCAGCCGAGCAGACGGTCGTTCAGAGTTCCTGCTTCCTGGAGATAGCCTTGGATCCGGGGACCCCGCCGGAGGGCGAAACCCGGTGACACTCGGAGAACGACCAGGAATACATTCGGAGACCACCGCTCGGGCCGGCCCAGATGGGGAAGCCGAAGGGGAAAGGAGATGGCGCGACCGATACTGAGGCTGCGGAGGGAGCGGAGCGAGACCAAGCGGCACTGCAGCGGATGCAGGATCGTATCCTAGAGGCCATCGCCACCACAAAGGACGCCCTACAACAAGACATAGCTCAGGTGGCGACGGGCTTGGGCCTCCTGAAGGCCGACCATGATAAACTTAAGGACAGGGTAAAGTCAGTGGAGATCACGGTTCAGGAATTAGCCCCGGGCCAAACAACGGTGAAGGCCCAGTTGACGGAAGTGATGGACCGCTTGAAGGTGCTGGAACGGAGGGCCGAAGATGCGGAAAACCGGTACAGGCGCAACAACGTACGCCTAGTGGGCCTGCCGGAAAAAATCGAAGGCGACGACATGGTGGGCTACCTTGATAACTGGCTGCGGACGGAGGTGGCACCGGAGGGGTTGTCCCCCTTCTTCTCCCTGGAACGGGCACACAGAGTTCCAGCGTGCCCGCCGGCCTTGGGCCTTCCGCCTCGCCCAGTGGTGTTCAAGTTGCTCCATTACCGGGACAGGGACTGGCTTTTACAGAGGGCGAGAGAGGCAGGGCCCTTTCAAGTGGACAACAACAGAGTCACCATGTTTCCGGACTACACATTTGAGACGCAGCGGCTCCGGGCGAACTTTCTGTCCCTCAAGCGGGAGCTCCGCAAGGAAGGCATCAAGTACTCCCTGTTGTTCCCCGCCAAGCTGAGAGTGGTGGTGGATGAGCAATCACTATTCTTCACGACCTCCGCGGACGCTTGGGACTGGTGGGAAACTTATAAAGCGGGAACGGACGGTGCTAAGGCCAGGGAGGAGGAGGCTAAGGTGGCGCAACCGATCAGGCAATCCCAACGGATCAGGAGGAACCGCAGGAGGACCGGAAAGCCATCGATGTCGCAGACGGAGGCGGAGAGGCAGGCGGCGCTACAGGCGGTAGCTGACTTATCCAGGACCGCCAGAAGTCAGTCCGGGAAGGGCACGGAATCAGAGGAACCGGGCACGGGCTCGGAGACGGGACAATCGGAATTTGGTGGAGCCCGGGGCCCTATTGTGACACCGCAGACTTCGGAGGAGATACTAGAGGCGTGTTGAACTGAACTGGTGGAGTGAACTCGTTGGTTGGACACCGGGGCACTGGGCCCGTGGCAGTGGAACGCTAATACTTGAGGTTTAGGGGATATGTAATGTGGGGATTGCGGGGTGGAGTGCGCGGGGCTGATTTGCTTTGTGGTTCTATCGCATCAAGCCACGCCTTACTGGCCCCTAAGGTCACCGCAGTGGGGACTGCGACCATTACCACCTTTCCTTGAGGGGTGGTCGGGAGTGTTGGTTTGGATGGGGGTACTTCCAGTTGCGGGGGGGCCTGTCCTGGGGGGGTGGGAGTTGCGAGCAGTTGGGGTTGCTCGGGGGGTAGTTGTTGTTGGAGGGGTTCGGCTTCCTGTTCGGAGAGGGTGGGTGGGTGGGCCCGTGGTCGCGGGACTTGTAAGGACATTGTTCTTTGTTGTCTGGTCCGGTTGTGTAGGGGGGGATGGCTAGTACCGGGGCGTTGAAATGTGTGACCTGGAATGTGCGGGGTATGCAGTCCATGACGCGCAGACATAAAGTTCAGGCGTACCTCAAGCGTAGGGGGGTTCATGTAGCGTTCCTGCAGGAGACACATCTTAATAAGCAGGAAGGGGCTGCTCTGCAAAGGCGCTGGAGGGGACAGCTATTTTACACGACATTCTCAGCTTTTGCAAGGGGGACACTGATTTGGATACGGGCGGGGGTCCCCTTCCAGGTCACAAAGTCATTGGTGGACCCGGAGGGCAGATATGTGGCGGTGGAGGGGAGGCTGAGAGGCAGGGTGATATCTCTCTGTAATGTGTATGCTCCTAATGTAGACCTGCCCGCCTTCTTGTCTACCATCTCGGGCAAATTGGCGGGTTATTTGGCAGGGCCGGTCCTCTTGGGGGGGGACTTCAACTCGGTTGAGGATGTGTTACTAGATAGGTCCCATCCCCCGCTGCGCGCGTCCCCAGTGCATAGGGTCGCCAAGCGTAGGTTGGAATGGCAGGAGAGCTGGGCCCTCACGGATGCATGGAGGGCGTTGCACCCCACCACTAGGGACTACTCCTTTCACTCGCACCTACATGACCTGCATGTGAGGCTGGATGCGTTTCTTTGCTCGGCGAGTGTGCTCCCCGCGGTGGGAGGGGCGGAATACTTGGCCAGGACGCTATCGGACCACAACCCTTTGTTGCTGTCTCTGGACTGGATGGTGACGGTTAACTGCGTGCCAACATGGCGCCTGCACCCCAACACCCTAGATGACTTGTTGTTCAGGGAGGCCCTGGGTGAGTGCATTGAGAGGTACTTTGAGGAGAACAGTGGCTCGACCTCCACGAGGGCGGTAGAATGGGATGCGTTTAAGGTGGTGGTGCGGGGACACTGTATTGGGCACACGGCTGGGGCTCGGAAAACTCTGTTGGATGACTTAGATAAGGCTGAGGCACGGCTGAGGGACTTGGAGAAGAGGCGCCCGAATCACCCTGAGTTGCAGGAGGGGCTTAGTGGGGCACGGGAGGGGCTGGCGGTAGAGCTGGAGCGGCTGCGTAGCTTTGATCACAAGGCGTACATGACGAGGGCGCATGCGGAAGGTGATAAAGCGGGGTCGATGCTGGCTTGGCTCGCTAACCCAGTTCGGAGGGGAGTGCCGATCATGGGGATCCAGGAGACAGGGGAGGAGCCCTGCCACACTCAACCCGGGATCCTGAATAAGTTTCGGGCTTATTATGAGGGGCTCTATGAGAGTGGTGGAACGGGAGGAGCGGAGGAGCTTGAAGAGTTCTTGGACGGGTTACAGTTACCGCGAGTGGAGGACTCGGAGGCGGAAGAGCTAGGTCGGCCCATCTCTCTTGGAGAAATAGGTTGTGCAGTAAAACAGATGGCCAGAAATAAGACCCCGGGACTTGACGGGCTACCGATCGAATTCTATAGTAAATACTTAGAATTCCTTGCCCCACGGCTGCGGGAGGTGTACAATGAGGCACAGGCGAGGGGTCGACTGCCGGGCTCCATGTGCGAGGCCCTCGTGATCCCGCTCTTGAAACCGGGCAGAGAGGGTGCGGCTCTGTCCTCGTACCGTCCGTTGTCTATGTTGACGACGGACTACAAGATCCTCAGTAAAATCCTGGCCAACAGACTGCTGGTACACATGACAAGCCTTCTTCACGGTGACCAGTGTGGTTTCATACCGACACGCAACACCACTCACAACATTCGTAGACTTACGAGACTGATGGGTGCGGACTGGCCGGGTGCCGTCTCCCCATTTGTCCTCTCCATTGATATTGAGAAGGCATTTGACAGCCTTGAATGGGGATACTTGTATGAGGTGATGTGCCGCTTCGGGCTGGGGGACGGATACATAAAATGGACCAAGGTCCTGTACACTGAGGCGGTAGCGAGGGTTCGGGTGGGCACACTGATCTCGAGACAATACCCGATCGGGCGTGGCACTAGACAGGGTTGTTCCCTATCCCCGCTCCTATTCGCATTGGCGATGGAACCCTTCGCAGCGGAGGCCAGACTGGGCCACCACTACGCAGGTTTATCATTTAGGGGAAGGCCGCACTTCATCTCCCTGTATGCAGATGACTTGCTGATGTTTCTGGCCGATGCGGGCCCCGAGCTCCAGGGGGCGCGGCAGCTACTGGAACGGTTCGGCCGGTTGTCGGGCCTGAGGGTTAACTGGCCTAAATCCTGCCTGTTCCCCCTGAGGCCGGGAGAACCGTGCCCACTCACTGCTCAGGAACTCCGGTGGGAGCCGCGTTGTCTGCATTATTTGGGGGTCTATGTTTATCATACCCCGACTGACCTACTGGACGGCAACATCACTCGCTGTATTAATGCCCTGCGGGGATCCATGGACTTCTGGGCGACTCTGCCGCTATCCCTGGCTGGTAGAATCTCCCTGCTTAAAATGATAGCACTGCCCAGGCTTTTGTACTATTTTAGGACACTCCCGGTATGGATCCCGAGCTCTGTTTTCAAACGCCTGAGGTCGTTGGTCATAGCTTTTTTATGGGGCACGGGAAGGAGGCGCATAGCGCTCGACACTCTGTTGCGTCCCAAAGATGAAGGAGGTATGGCGGTGCCGGATTTTGAAGGGTATTACCTGGCCGCGCAGCTGCAGATTTTTACTCAGGAGGTGGCGAGAGTATATAGAGGCCCCGAGGACGCGAGAGTGGAAGGCACCCCGCGGCACGTTCTGGCGTACATTACGCTGCACCAGAAGCTCCGGGTGGGAGACCTCACGGTCGAGGAGCAGACGTTCCGGCTATGCTGGGACCGGGCCCGTAAGCGGGCGGGTGTCCGCCTTATGTATGCCCCCGAAATACCGCTGGGGATGGTCACCGCCCTCCCACATGGAGGTGACTGGTCGCGCTTGCTAGGATGGGAGGAAGCGGGAATACAAATGCTAGGTGATCTCTACGAAGATGGGGTGTTGCTGCCGTTCCAGGACCTGCAGGAGCGATTTGACCTTCCGAGGGGCGACTACTTGCTGCACGCAGCAGTCCCGGGCGCTACGCAAGCCCACTGGGGGGAAGGGCTGCAGGAACCGGGCACCTCGATGGCCTGCCAGTACACTATGATGGCGGCGGGAACTTTTAAGGCGGTCACGTGCTTGTACTCTAGGATGCAGCGGGAAGCCTTGCAGCCTTTGGCAACCCTGAAGGCCAAATGGGAGCTGGACCTTCAAGTAGAGATCCCTGACACGACCTGGGGCCAGTTGCTAAGGCGGGCACGGAAGAGCGCGAGAAATGCCAGGTTTCAATTAATTCACTTCTATGTCATCCACAGGGCATACCTCACCCCCGGGAAAATCCAACAGTATTTTGGGGTGGCCGACGCTATGTGCCCCAGATGTAACACAATTGGGGCAGATTTGGGCCATATGCTGTGGGATTGCCCCTCTCTGGGAGACTATTGGCAGGAAGTTGGGCGGGCCCTTAACGGCGCGACGGATAGGGATATCCAGTTCACTAAAGCGGTTGGCGTCCTTCATTGGTTCCCTCACACGCCTAGGAACAAGACAACTAGTAAATTTATAGATTTAGGGCTTATCCTTGCCAAGCGGGAGATCACGAGAAACTGGAAGTCCAGAGTGGGACCCACGTATAAAAGATGGTATGGGGAGTGTCTGAGATGGGCCGCGTGTGAAAGTACTCTACGGTACCAGATGGCCTGGAGGTTGAATGACGAGAAGGCTCTGGAAAGGGCAACTGCATGGGAAGTGATGGTACAGGCGCTCCGTGATATGGATGTTGAGGGGCAGGAGGGCGAGAGCGAACTGGACCAGGCAGACCCTATCACTACACAGGAGAACACACCTTAGCGAATGAATACTTCCTCCTGCAACACACCGGACACTTTCACACTGTTAACCTAGCGCAGAGCGACCACGGGGGAGGGTGGGTAGGAGGCTGGTTTGGTGAGGGGTTGGGGTACCGAAATTTGGGGTGGGGGAGGGGTGAAAACCACAAAAGCAACCCAGAGATATTTGCCTACTGTAGCGGTCAGACGTTGTAAGGAGTTACGAGAAGTTATCAGGGATGAGGTCACCCACTCCGAGACGAGGGGACCCCCCGGATGGAGAAGGACTGGACAATAATACTCTTGTACATGCTGTATATTTGCTGATGATTATATTGTCTGTACATTTCTATTGGTGATGCAATAAAAATGATGTTAAAAAAAAAAAAAAAATGAAGATGGTGTTTTATTATTCTGAGATACATTTATTGTCTAAGACTGACTATATAAGCTTAGGCGCTTCTATAGTAGAGTTTCAGGATTAAATGTCAAAGAAGAAGGGGGGAGCAGGAGCTGGTTGCGGTCCAGTGCCCGTGCTCCACTGTCAAGTCGTTAGACCAAAAAGGAGGTCACTGTTCCATCGGTGTGGGTGCTGGAGTCACCCTCGCACAAAAAAGAGAAGAGACAAACGTGTTAGAGCTGAAAGAGGATAGGGCTAGGTCTAGGATCCACTTTGTAAGGGGGAAGAACACAATTTGTCTCTTGTTACCCTCACACCACCCGAGGGATGTCATGCTTCATCATCGGGCGTTTGCTCCTCGTTGGGCCAGCACTGCAATGCCTAACGGGTCCCCCGAAGGGTCACTTTGGTGGAGATCTTTTTAGAGAACAGCCGTTTGATGAATGCGGGTGTGTAGGGGGAGTGGGTCCTATGTGCACAGTGAGTGTGTGTGTGAGGAAAAGTTAAAAATGGCTAAAGGATACCAAAGGGGAAAAGGTTTATTACAGTGTTTTTTTTTTTGCAACCTTTATTGATACTTCAAGTAAATACAAGCATGGGCCTACAACCATCCCGGCCGGCCGCTAATCAAATCATAAATGCAGCAAATCAATATAAGGAGAAACAGCAGCCAAGCTGGGGACGCAGAAGTGTCCAGGGTATAACTTGTATTTCAAGCAGAGCGGTCGAAAAGCAGGATTAAAGAAGGTTCATTTTCCAATAAAGAGAGACTCAAACAACAGTGCCGTACAGTCATACATGGTCCTACAATTCCAAGCCGGAAGCAAAGATCCGCGCGAAATACAAATACATTCAAGATACAGGGGTAAGGCATACGAGTCAGGATACACTTACGAACAAACACTTGCCGTGTCAAAGCTACATCCCACCCCTCGACACCAAACATACTGTAGGAGACACGAAGCTTGACGACACCAAAAGGAAAGAAATACAAAGGGCCATAGAAACAAAGAAAGGACAAATCAACAAGCCCCAACCCCCTACCCCCACCCTGCACCCCTGCAGAAGGCTATGGCCTATCCCCCCCCCCCCCCCCCCAGCAGCGTGCCTGTCGCCCTAAAGGAGAAAACCCGAAATGTAGAAGAAGGGAAAGGGAAAGGAATAAAGAAGAAAAATAGAAGAGTATGGAGGAGGGCCATCAATCTGGCCACCCGGCCCCACCCCCCCCACCGCACAGAATAAATATCCTAAATCGGAATCAGTGTAGTCATGGAAAACATTAAACACCAATAGTACCATCAATGACATCCCGACCGAGTGTCCCCCAAATCTACATCAGCCAACAATCAGTCCACTGAGTCCTAGGCAGTCTCACCCCTGGCCTCTTCGGGCAGTTATACCAACATATGTCCACCCATCAAGCAACGGACAAAGCAACATAGAGAGGTCCAATAATCCGGACGGACCGGGCAGTATTATTACTCCATGGGACTTCAGCCACCATAACCCAGCCGAAAAAGTAAAGCGGAAGCCCGCCCACGGCAGTATCAAATCCGGAAACAGCTTCCAGCCCGAACATAGTCTCACCAGCCAGGGAAAGAAAGTCATACCATCCGTCAAGCACTGAGACCTCGCCGGGGCGGCACAAACCATAAATCTGTGTTGTTTCTTCAGCAGCTGATGAGATATGTACCTCGACGAGTCGCCCACTTGTACAATAATCTGGCCGACAGCAGGGTCTCCCAGCGTCTCTATGAACATAGGCAGAGCCGCAACACTCATCACTGACGCGGAGACGGACTCGTCGACTCGTCACGGAGATCGAACCATGTCCGTATGGGACGATGGGACAACAATGGCAGCCATCCTTCTTCCCAGATCCCAGGCATTACAGAGCAGGGTCGAGTGCAGAGTTGTTAACGCAGCCAATATATCCTTGGACGTGGGTCCTTTCTCGTGCCAACAGGCCCCAGGATTCTCCCATACAGCGGCTTCTCTGTCCCAAGGTGGCCTGCGTAGGGGGGTGCCCGCCGCCATCTTAGGTAACACGGCCTAGCCCTTTTCCACCGCACCAAGGGATTAGGCCCCACACCAAGGCGCAGCAGGAACTAGCGCAGGGTCCCAAGGAGTCAAGGCAGGCGTCCCAGGGAGGGGCCACCAAAGGGCTAAACAAAATCTCCGCCGCTCCCTGGGAGCCGCCCGCCGATTTCAGGCAGGACCATTCGTTATGTCCGGACACAATTCCGGAAAGGGGGCCTCCAAATATCGGGCACTCCCCTCGATCCTGCTTCACCGCACACCCCACAAGGCATCCCGTCAGATGGACTGGGTCATCACCGTCGCCATCGGCCCATCGGACCGCTGGTGCTCTCCGGCCGACTCCTCGTCACCACCAGTGGCCGCTGTTGTCACACTTGAGGCCGGCTGCCCTGCTCACTCGACACCCCGGCCCCAGCTCTACGAAGGCCGCAGAACAATCGGGGACAATACCACGGGATTGTCGCACACAGAAGCCTCAGGAGCAAACGGTTAGTGAAAGTTTTCCATTGCATACTCAGATATGCCGTTGCGGCTCAGGCTAAGTGCCAGGATATATGTGCTGGGCGAAAAGGCTCACGGAGCCGAGCGGCTATGCGACCATCCCGATCGCCATCTTGGCTCCTCCTCGTTTATTACAGTGTTGGTCCCTTTGCCATGCTAAAAAAACCAGAAGGTTGTGCGTTACGTCTCTGGGCTGTAATGTGCCCTTGGTAACTGAAATGGTCAGGTCGACATGTTTCGCGCCCAGACGGTCAGAACGATCCTTGGCACTTCCTCAGGACCAGTAATAAATAGTGCAGTGCTCAGTGCAAGTTAAGAGGGGATATTAGCCCCCTGTGTGAAAGGAGAGGGTTTGCGCTGTGTAAAACTACAGCTAAGCTACAACTCAATCGTTGATTCACCCCTTAGAAACGACCTAGATAAGGAGGGGAAATAGAGGAATATAAACACAAAGCACTTATTAGTCATAGATATATGGCATGTGTCTTTTTTTTAAAGCTCCAAGCGCTATCTGTTTTATGTGTAAAGAACATGACAATGGTGCTGGCTTCAGCAAGGGGTGGGACTCCGGGGGAGGGCAGTCCGAGCCTACCCACTGGGCAACCCGTCGGTTGCGGCCAGAGTGCTGCAAGCTCATGGGTGTTCTGGAATACCCCTACTCCTGGGCTGCGCCAGCTTTGAAGTACACACGGTAAAACTTAAAAGTCTACATTGGTTGCCCAAGTCGAAGCGTGTCACAGTAGCCGCTCCCCAGAGTGGGTGGTGTGATGCGGTGTATGGCTGGGAGTTAGTGAGGCCGTAACACATCCTATCCCAACCTGAAAGGGCAATCACGTACACGTTCCGGTCGTACCAAAGTGTGTGACTCAGTAGATTAGTATTTCACACACAAGGGTGAATGTCCCCAAACCTCACCTCACGTCTCATGGAGAATTACTCCATGGGTTGGGGTGCCGGTATTCCTGTGTCGTCACGGGCTGGTGCGGAAAGACACGCGGATGGAGAAGTGAGTAAGCGCAGTGGCCGTTACACACACTGTTGAACCGGCTAAGCAGTGGCAGTGTGGACATAGTCTAGCAGCATGTACTCACGGTTTTGTAGTAAAAATGGTGCGTCTTAGCACTGAGAGAGCGGAAATTTGAATAGAAATTATGTATGGGGCATATTTACAAGCACATTGTGTAAACGTAGGAATGAAACGTATATCGTAATGTGAAGTGACACTTATAGCATATAGAAAACTGAGATAATCCAAAGTAATATAGGAAATGTAACTGTATTCACTTTAGAACATGTATTAGATTTAGAAGGCCCGTATACGTAGTGGGCTGATGTAGAGATGATATGTAGAAATGCTTACGAAATGTAGAACGTGCAAAGTAGAATTCATGTACGTGTGAAAACGTTAAATGGAGAAGCGGCAAGAAATGTAACGTGGAGAAGTGCGCAGAAAGTATATACGACGATGTAACGAATAAGCATATAACCTCGTACTCTATGTAGTTATATTCTATGTAAAATGTATTCGAGTATAATCAAGACTTAGCCAAATACGAATATATATAAATGTGTGTTAAAGGTTGTACTGGGTAGAAGGTTTTTTTTGTAGAAATGTTAGAAGGGTTTAGGTCATTTGTGATTCTAACCTGACTGACCAAGGGTTAGCAGGAACACAGTCCGATGTATATAATTTAGCGGACTTACAGGAGTCGTAAATAGTTGATGTGGACGTGAGAGCCAAGAAGTCTAGCACTTGTTAGATTTAAGGTGACAACGCTGGACAAAGTTTATGGCCTGAACGTGATGAGAAGCGCTAAGAATTTGAGATTTGTTTTTGAATGACCATTCACAGGACCTAGAAGGTCAAAGAATAGCAGTTGTAAGTTAAAGTCTTGTTTAAGTTCATATGATTTCTGATCTGAAAGTGTCAATTGAAATTGCCAATAAGAAGATGAAGATGACATCTAAAGAAGAAAGGTCAACTTAACGGACGACGAAAGAGATGAAGTAATGGAAGAAGCCAGAAGCTGACATCATCGGGGAAAGTCCGTGGTGGGCGTCAAGGGGCGTTCCACCCACACTGTGATTGTGTATTTTAGGGACAGCACCCCGGGGAGGAGGTAGCAATTGGCAATTGGAGATTAGGAACAGTAAGGGAATTGCTCAAGAGAGAAGGCAAGGGTAGATGACTTGAGCAGATGCGCTGAGAGAGATCAGAGCGCAAGAGAGCAGTAGGCCGAGGACCCTTAAGAAGAGCGGATGGGTAGGCAGAGAGGGTACTGCTTCTTAAACTTAAGTTACCTTTAGAGGCTAAGAGAGTTTGAACTTCTTTGGGAGTCAAACTGCTGACACATTTTTAGGTTAGGAACTAACGAAGTAGGGATGTCACATAGCATAGAGTAGGGACAGATTTAACTTGATACTTTTTCTCTTTCTGTAGATGACGCCAAGGAACCACTTCACATCGAAGCTTTAAATTGCTGAATGTGGAATTGATTTTGTATTCTTTTGTATACTTTGATCCCGAGAGGATTGTATTTGCATTTAACTTTGATTTTTTTTATATAAAACTTTCAAACTTTATCAGTTGTAAGTGGTTCTTCAGAGTGGCGTCCGTTAATGGGGTTTGTCTAAACCTATATAGGGGTTGTCTTTTACTCAATGACAGATACTATCGGTCCAAAATAGATGAATGAGATAAGTTATTAAATTGATCATAAATTGATATCAAAATCTCATTCCCCGCAGTTGGTAGCAGAGAAATGATGGTTATCTTCTTGAGGAAGACGACCTAGGCCAGGTTTAGTTTACCCCAAGGTCCCTAGTCATCGACGACCAGAAGAAGAATTGCAGTCGAAGACGGTGCTGACGGTGCGACGAGAGAAAAGCAGCAGAGTCGGTCGAGAGTGAGTATAAGGGTCATGCGTTGTAAGATTGCGGTGTTTTATGTTGTTCCTGTGTTGTAATGTCAAGCGGAGTTGAATGCCTGTAGTGTGATTGAGGGAAGGTTGTGAGCGCGCGCAACCGGATGAAATCTTAAGCTCCAGGGAAGGACTTAAGTGGTTCGGGTGTATCGAACACCCAGAGTAATTTGTCTACCATTGAAAGGGAGTCATGAGGTACCATTGATTTCCCGACAGACCGATGATAGGGGGAGCGTAAGAGTGAGTGAATGAGTAACGGACGCTGGTCGTACGTTTACTGTGTGTAAGTAACCTATCAGTTGAGGCGATCGTCTGACCGTAAGAGGGAAGACGTTTCGTCAGTTGAGGTGACAATTACAGTTAGACTGTGGCCGTACAGTCAGAGAAAAGTGATCGCTTGGACGGAAGTAGTCATTTTTCAGTGTATGAATGAAAACGCATATGAAATCGTGAGACGAGTTGAGAAAGAAGGAGAATTGCTGCAAGAGGAAACGAGTGACGTCAGCATAGAACCGCGCTGAGATTGGTTAGTTTGTCAGACGTCAGCGAAAGTCGCACTGAGATAGGCCGATTAGCGAGAGCCGCGTAGGGATTGGTTGTTGGTTGTCAGTGGGACATAAACAAGGAAGAGTAAAGGAAAATTGTGGATTATTGAAAATGAAGTGTTTTAAGAGTTTAAGAGCACTCTTTAGGAGAAATAGAAGAAACTTATATGCCGGAGAGGAAGCTCCACCAGAAGGCACACCAGCTTATTATATGGCAGTGAATGTAGGCTTGCACTCGATATTATGGATTTCCGAGTGGAATAAGCTGACTGAAGGGAGTAAGGAACTGGCGTTTCCGAGATTTGGAACGTTTAAACTAGATGTGTTGAACGAACTAAAAGCAGTAATGCTTGCAACGAGACCTCTACCGAGGCCAACACAGTTCGAAGCACTTAGTGTATGGTTTAGAACAGCACACGAAAAGAGCGTAAAGAGGCGCCAAGAAAGAGTGAGAAGATCGGTAAAAGCAGTGCAGGATGCCAAATGGGATGAGGAAGCTAAGAAATGGAGGGTGCAAAAGATAGAAGCAGACAAACTGTTCACCATGATAGAAGCCACAGGAGAAAAGAAACCTCTAGAAGAAGAAGAGGAAAGCGAGACAGAAGAAGATCTGATAGAGAGGCTATTGACAGATAGACCACCTCCGTACAGTGGAGGGGCCGCAAGTCCTATATTACCACAAGAGGACGGAGCTAGATGGGGGGAATATAAATCGATCCCAGTAACAGATTGGGATGCCAAGAAAGAGGAGGAAGTACCTCAATCTAGTTCCGAACAAAGAGTAGTGGGAAGATTCGTGGTCCAGAAAATGCCAGAAACACAACATGCAAGGTCTTACCAAATGCCAGATGCTCTACAAGTACCGGTTACCATAGGCCCTATTGTGTCAATCTACAACCCAGAAGGGGTCCAGCAGGAGGAACAGGCACGATGGGACAGGGACAGGGCAGAGATGGAGAATAGGGATCAGAGGCAGATATTAGCACCGATGAATCGGAGTACCCCATTAGATGCGGCAACAGGTCCCTGGGTAGAACAAGGGCGTCAAAGAGGGCCAATGGACTTAAGGGGACCAAACCCGAAGACCTTTAAGGAATTAAGGGAATACCTGAAGGATTGGGATACTGCCGAAGAGATTAGGAATAAAAGTGTAGAAACAGGAGCTGAGTGGAGAGACCAAGATAACAGGGTTCTCTCTTATTGTGGAGCTGGCGAAAGCAGCCCGGAGTGGGAGAGAGGGAGTCAGGAAAGCAGAGGAAATAATTGTCCTACTATTAGCGGCAATAGGCAAATGTGCGATGACAGGAGTACAGGGTGTGGCGAGGTGCCTCGCGTCACCTTTAGTGAAGGAGAACGAAGGACGCAGGAGTACCGTAACACTTTCAGGTGCACTCACCATACCCCGGGTGAAACAGTGCAACATTGGAATCACGGAAACATGGAGAGTCGCGAAGCGTCTCGACATGCATCCGGCGATAGTAGACAAATTCATGACAATGTAGGGAGTCGTGAAACGTCTCGCCATACTTCTGGTGATCAGGATCGAGATCGCTGGAGCATGGGGAGCCATGAAGGACCTTATCGTTTATTGAGCGACACCAGACAGCAAGCGAGTTACAGTGATGTTGAACAAAACGGCGGATCCTATCTCGTATCTGGAGAAACCGAGCCAAAACGACGCAATGTAGGGATGGGGGATGGAGTAATGTTCCACCACACCCCACGGGAAGATGGAAAAGCTTGGGATCTAGAGAGGTGGGAACAAAGAGATGGAAGGAAAACTCCTCATAACTCACCTGTGCTCAGGCGTAGGGCGCATAGTGGAGGTGAGAGAGGTATGAGCGAACCACCTAGGACTGACATACTGAGAGCTGAAATAAAAGCAAAACGGCTCGATGTAATGAGTTTGAAGTCAGACTTAGATGAAATAATTGACGGCACAGTGGCAATAGAAAGATTAGAATTGTACGCACCAGATGAAATATTGTTTATCTCCAAGGATGTTACTCGGAGAGCGAGGTCAGCTCATGAAAATTTATCGAATTTGGCAAATAGATATATGATAGACCTGTCACGAACCAAAGCTTTACAGGGTAACCATAGGCTAACTTGCTCGGATCAGGATCTGGATGAGCGTAGAACAATCGCGCTGAAGGTACACATAAGGGAATTGATTCAGAGTATTAGAATATGGAGAGATCTGGATAGATGGGAGGAAAGATGGTCTAAGAAGGGATCCGTGAGAAGGAGTTCACTTACAAGGTCCCCGGATACAGACCTAATGCGAATGGAAGCTTTCCCTTTGCGAGAAATCGCGAACGGAAATTACGTTCATGTACCCTGGAGTAGGGGGGATTTGGCGGCATTTACCAATTCCTTCCCAAAGCTTAGAGAAAATCCCGTTGAGTGGTACAAGCAGGTAGAAAGATTTGTGAAGATCTCGAAGGTACTGTGGATCGATTTGAACACATTGTTCGATATCGTAGTACCCGGAGATTTGTGGACGGCATGCAAGCTTAGTGTTGAATGGCCTACTTGTGAGCCTCCGAGAGACACCCGGACGAATGGTCCATCAGTCAGAGTCATGGAGAAATACGAAAGAGTAATAACATGGCTAAAGGAGAAAGTGCCAGTGCAGGACATAGATTGGGTTAAGATAGATCGAACAACTCAAGAGCCCAAAGAGACAGTTCACGAGTTCTATGAGAGGTTACTGAAAGCATTTAAACAATACAGTGGGTTAGATGTAATGGATCCTAAGGACATAGGACAGTTTGTGTCGAAGTTTGTTCTAGGATTAAGACCAGACATAAGCCTGATGATACAACAGCATCTGATTTGTTGGCAGAACAAACCTTTAGATGAAATTCTTAGGTATGCAAGGTATTGTAGCGATGAGATAGATTCGAAGGCAAAGAAACTCAAGGAAAAGTTAATGCTGGTACAAATGCAAGCAGCTGGAAAGGGTGGACAGCGGCAACAGGGAATGGGAACGCAAGTAAAGAAGCAGAATAATCAGAGCAGAGATGAGGAGGAAAGACCAAGACCGAGAATGGATATCGCGACACTGAAAAAGACAACGAGGTGTCATCAGTGTAACGAAGTGGGACACTGGAGACGCGAGTGTCCTTACAGTGTTGAGACAGGGGAATTAGAACAAGAGGAGGAAGAGGTACAGAATAACGTGGTTAAGGGAGCCGCAGCCCCGAAGGGAAAGTTTGTCAAAGGGGGGACTCAGACTCCTCGAGCCCCGTTTCCTCAACCGCCTCGTATCACGAACGGAGGGAAAACCTATAGACAGATGCCATTGTTTGTAGGAGGAGAAGAATGCTATTACGTTGATCCTCTTACAGGGCAACGAGTAAACAGGGAGGAAGACTGTACTCTAGGAGCAGCCCTGGAAGTAGATCAGAGAGGACCATACGTAGAGGCTGAAGTAGCTGGATGTCCTACAACCTTTTTGGTAGATACGGGTGCCACTCGATCTACGCTGAGATCAGCGGTAGTCCCAGGTCTGCCAATATCGGGAGAGACGATTCAGGTGGTAGGAGTCGCAAACAAGAGGATGACGAATCCTCTGACAGAACCAGTGTCAGTAAAAATAGGGAATTACAGTGACGAACATCAGTTTGTGATCTGTGATTCTAGCCCTGTGTGTTTGCTAGGAAGAGATCTATTGTGCAAACTGAATTGCACAATACATTGTACACCTGAAGGAGTAGAAGTGCAGACGAATGATGAGGATGCTGATTTTAAAATTGTAAACTCGCAAGAGTGCGTGGAACTATATCCTACCTTAACAGTGGAGGAACTTCCACAGGATTTGAGAGAGAAAGTGTCAGCTGAGGTGTGGTATTTTACTGGAGAAGAAATAGGACTGATTAAAGGAGTAGAACCAGTAAAAATCTTGGTAAGAGCCAATGCGGAATATCCAAGAACCCCACAATACAAGTTGACTCCAGAGACGATTGCAGGAATAAAGCCTGTGATCGAATCCATGATTAAACAGGGAATACTGAAGGAGATCGTGGGAAGTCTATGTAACTCCCCGATTATGGGTTTGCAGAAGCCTAGTGGAAAATACAGAATAGTGCAGGATCTTCGGAAGATTAATAACATTGTTGTCTCATGTTGTCCAGTGGTACCGAATCCATCAGTGATATTATTTCAGATACCGTTCCAAGCTGAATGGTTTACAGTGATAGATTTGTGCCAGGCTTTCTTTTCAATACCTTTAGATGAAGAGAGCCAGTATCTTTTCGCTTTTAAGCTGGAAGATCGCGTCTTAACATGGTGTCGTATCCCTCAGGGGTATACAGAAAGTCCATCGATCTTTAACCAGTTATTAAAACGAAATCTGGAAAGTCTAGTACTGCCCAAGAATTCAGTTCTAGTCCAGTACATAGACGACCTCCTAGTTGCGTCAGAAACTGAGGAAGCTTGCAGAGAGGACACCATAACCTTGTTAAATCACTTGGCCGAGAATGGACACAAGGTGTCTCCAAGTAAATTGCAATATTGTAAGACTGAAGTGCAATACTTGGGCCATAGGATTGAAAAGGGAAAGCGGAAGGTGTCTCCAGACAGAATAGAGGCGATCATGAAAATGAACGCGCCTACAACACAAAGAGAAGTCAGGATGTTTCTAGGCATGGTCGGTTACTGTCGACAGTGGATAGCCAACTTCTCACTGAAGGCAAAACCGTTATTACAACTGACGCATAAAGGAGTAAGTGATCCGGTACCATGGGACAAAGATTGTTTGATGGCGTTTTTGCAGCTGAGGGAGGACTTATGTCGTGCCCCGGCTTTAGGAATGCCTGATTACACAAAACCGTTCTTGCTTTACTGCTGCGAAAGAGAGGGATGCGCTTTAGCAGTTTTAGCTCAGATCCACGGAGATGCGCGCAGGCCAGTAGCGTATTTTTCGGCGACATTAGATCCAGTAGCCGCAGCGTTGCCCGGATGTCTCAAATCCGTAGCTGCAACGGGTGTCAGCATTGAACGATCTGAAAGCGTAGTCATGGGTCATCAGTTAGAGGTGTATGTACCACATTCTGTAGAATTGTTAATGACCAGGACTAAGACTCAGCATCTGACAAATAGCAGGCTCACACGCTACGAGCAAGTCATACTGGCTGCCGAGAATGTGACCCTAAAAAGATGCTCCGTCTTGAATCCTGCAACTTTGATGCCACTTCCGAATGAGGTGGACGATGAAAACTGTACAGATCATGACTGCCTTGATGTGACTGAACTATGCACCAAACCGAGACCCGATATTGTGGATGAGCCATTGACTGACCCAGATGAAATTTTCTTTGTTGATGGTTCATGTGTAAGAGACAATGTCGGTCAGCTGAGAGCAGCTTATGCAGTTTGCACAATCACGAGGGTAATAGAAGCCGCTTGCCTGGAAGGAGTACACTCCGCTCAGGTAGCTGAAATTGTTGCTTTGACTCGTGCTTGCTTAGCGGGCGACAAACTTCGAGTCACCATATACACCGATAGCCAGTATGGTTTCGGGTAGTTCACGATTACGGGCAGTTATGGTCTCAAAGAGGTTACATGACCTCCTCGGGTTCTCCCATTAGGAATGGAGAATTCGTGAGACTTTTGTTAGAAGCATTACAAGGTCCAACAGCTATAGCAGTGGTTAAATACGCTGCGCATACAAAGAATGTTGACTTTGTGTCACTAGGAAACCGCTATGCAGATGAGGTAGCGCGTTATTGCGCAGAACAGGGATATTCTCACACTGATGTAAAAGTGGGGGGAATCCAGGAAAGAACTGAATTAACAATGTTGTTAGACACTGTAGATACGTGGGATGAATTAAGAAGTGTTCAGGAAAATGCACCAGATGATGAGAAAAAGAGTTGGGAAACAGCTGGTTGCTCTAGAAGTGAGATGAATTTCTGGGTATCTGCAGATGGGAGAGCAGTTTTACCAAATGAACTTGTTAGTCCAATGGCAAGGAAATTGCATGGATCAGCACACATAGGAAGAGATGCTATGGTGAGAGTATTCAGACAAACGTGGTTTAACCCAAAGTTTAGAGTAGCGGCAGAAGCTGTGTGTCAGCGATGTACGATCTGTCAGCAACTAAATGTGGGCAAGAGAACACCAGTTACGTTGAGTCACATTGGGAGGTCTGGGGGGCCTTTCAATAGAATGCAGCTTGATTTTATAGAAATGCCTAAATGCAACAGACTCAGATACGTTTTAGTGATTGTTTGCATATTTTCTAGATGGGTTGAGGCTTACCCTACACGTAGGTGCGATACACTTACAGTAGCAAAATTGTTACTTAGAGAGTTAATACCGAGGTTTGGGGTGCCATCCTCTTTGGAATCGGACAGAGGAACTCATTTTAACAGCGAAATAGTGAAGATGCTATGTTCAGCTTTGAATATCGATCAGAAGTTACACTGCAGCTATCGACCAGAAGCTTCAGGGATCGTAGAGCAAATCAACAGCACGATAAAGTCCAGACTTGCCAAAGTTTGTTCAGCAACATCCCTGAGTTGGCCAGACGCACTTCCAGTGGTTCTTATGAGCATACGTAGCACACCGGATAGGAAAACAGGTCTCTCTCCTCATGAAGTGCTAATGGGGAGAGCTATGAGATTGCCATCGGTTCCGACTACAGCTCTAGTGAACATCACAGACGATTTGATCTTGGACTACTGTAAGGGACTATCTGATGCCGTTAATTCTGTGTCCCTCCAGGTCCAGGCTGCAGAGGTTCCATCAGCACAAGATTTGTGCCATGACCTGAGTCCGGGGGACTGGGTCCTGGTGAAGAAGCATGTCAGGAAGAACTGCTTAGACGTGCGCTGGAGAGGACCGTTTCAAGTCATACTAGTAACAAATACTGCAGTAAAGTGTGGAGGTCTGCCAAACTGGATACATGCCTCACACACCCGAAGAGTGCCAACACCTCTAGAAGAAACAGCTCCTCTCTCGGATGAGAATCCAGCGGAAAGCGGAGAAGCCATAGAGGGGGAAAGCCAAGCTGTGGAGGTGATCGAAGAGGCTGAGATTGAGACGGAACAGGTCGACGAAGGTCAGGACATCAGTGGGACCGAAGTCGCCTCAGAAGAAGAAAGTAATTGGGAGTCCGACACAGATATTGAACAAACCGAGAGTGACCAAGAGACTGGTCCAAGAACAAGGAGCAGGAGGACAAAGAGAGACGAAGCCAGTTGGCCGGAGAGAAAGAAAAGGCCAAGCTCAGAAGAAAAGCAAGAAAGAACTCTTGTTCCGATTGCAGAAGAATCAGACCAGGAGGAGGAAACTACAGACTCAGGAACTGAGAGTCCACGAAGATCGAGGAGGGTACGTGTGCCCTGCAGAAGGTACGCCACCCCAGAGTGGACTTATCTAGCAGATGTCTTGGGGACAGAAATCTGGGAGAGTGAAGAAAGTGAAAGTAATCGATCACGATCCATTTGTGGCAGTGGAGATATGGATGTTGACGCCTGGACTCGAGATTGAGGGGTTACTGACTTTCACACTTCCCATACCCCCTTATTTGAGTCAGATTCAAGATCTAGTGCTAAATAGATTACAATTTCCAACTTTTGGCCAGCAAATGCCAGAAGAAGAAGAAAAAGTCATTCGTTTTGAATTATTAGAAATTGTTGTGAAGGCTGCAGGTGCGAGAATAATTGTTGATGCATAAAAGACTTTGTGTATAAGCTATAAAGAAGAAGATAACCTAGCACCGAGTGGAAAGAAGAATAAAATTAGGGATTACATTTAGAGGACGGAGAAGGGTTAGGGTTGTCCGTTGCTAAAGGAAAAAGACATTGTTGCGAAAAAGAGACTTTGTTGACAAAGAGCACTTTTAATAAAGGAAATAAAGACTGAGAAAGCGAATAAAGCAACCAAAGACTTGCAAAGAAAAACTTTTCGCAAAAGAAGGAGCTACGCTGTTTTTGATAACATGGAGAACGGAAACCCAAACCGAAAAGCTAGATGTATAGTAGGTACACTAATAGCAGTAGTAATTTTTCTCATAATTACAGTAGTGACAATATCATACATAATAGGACATGAAACAGATAAAGAAACAGCAAATGTACAGTCTATAACGACTTTGAGACCTGCTCTTGTGGGAAAGAACGAAGAGAGCAATGTTATACGAGAAAAGGCGTTATTGACAGATGAAGCTCGTAGGTTACACATAGACGAGTCACAGGGAAACTTTAGGTCAAACGCATATGCTAAATTATTGTACGAGTATATTGATGCCATGGAGGCCAAAGATTGCTACGTTTGTATGCAATTGCCGGCTTCTGTAGACGAAGGCATTAGATATCATCATCTCCCATTGACTTATGGGATAACATGTAGTTTACTGCTTAGTATATTTTATGGTAGGGAAGGATTTGAGTACTACTTTTCAAATTATGATTCGGTACTGCCTGAAGTTCCGAATTATAAGCAAATGAATAAGTGGGACTATTATAAAAAGGAGGATAGATTAGCTAAATTCTTTCTTCCTTGGGATACACTAGATACATCATATGCATGCAGAAATAATCTAACTTGCAAAGTATCAGAGGTAGAGAAGAAGTTCATAGGACAAGTAGATGATAGATACAGAAGGCAGAAGATTCTAAAAATGTCAGGACAATGGAAAACGGATTGGACCGAAGAAGAGAAGGCACATAAAAAGAAAGGTAGCAATGGTCCAATAGCATTGGATAGAACGCAGAAAGGAAAGTTATGTTTAACTCGAAGCAAGACGTATTATGAGAATGTATTTGTAGGTGAAGTGAATTGCGAACATGCTTTTCGTTTAGAGTACTATACGAAAGACTTCATGAAAGGGATGCAAGCAATTCCGAATGTATATTTTGTATGTGGAAGAAATGCCTATGTAAAACTACCTGACAATTGGTATGGTTCATGTTACTTGGCAATTGTCTTCCCCAAAATATATCATGCAAAGGATGTAGCGATAATAGAAGGAAAAGCTTTGAGGAGAGCGAAAAGGGAAGTAGGAGATGCAGAAGTAGTAGGAGATGTATTTGGAGCAATGTTTCCTATGTTAGGTTTAATACTTAACGATGTTAAGATCAGGAGACTAGCTACAGTTGTGGATAGATTATCTGCAAGTACTGCAAGGTCATTAATGTTAGTAGAAGGTGAGATGCAGTCGATTAGAGCAATGGTTCTTCAGAACCGACTTGCTTTAGATGTACTGCTAGCAAAAGAAGGCGGAGTTTGCAAGGCTTTGAAGGTCCAGGAATGTTGTACTTATATTCCTGATAATTCAAAACCACTTGAGAAAGTTATACGGAACATTACACAGATTCATCAAGAGATCGAAGATTTAGCAAAAATAAATGTTTGGGAAAAAGTTGGTCATGGAGTAGGAAAGGTTGGGAGTTGGTTTGCCAACCTTGGGAAAAGCATAGTATGGTATATAATAAAGCCTGTATTAATAGTATTGATTTGTATAATCACATTGTTAGGTTTAGTAAAATTGTATAAATGGTATAGGTCGAACCAGTTACAACGAACAATGAGAGAGCAAGAAAGGAGATTAGCTGCTTTACAAGATCAACAGTATAAAAGTTTAAGAGCTCTCGAGACGATGAAAAGAGGGAATATTGTAACTAGTTCGGTTTAGAAATGTTATTCAAATTGCGTTTAGTGATGACTCCTAGAAGTCATCAAAGGGGGGACTGAGAGAGCGGAAATTTGAATAGAAATTATGTATGGGGCATATTTACAAGCACATTGTGTAAACGTAGGAATGAAACGTATATCGTAATGTGAAGTGACACTTATAGCATATAGAAAACTGAGATAATCCAAAGTAATATAGGAAATGTAACTGTATTCACTTTAGAACATGTATTAGATTTAGAAGGCCCGTATACGTAGTGGGCTGATGTAGAGATGATATGTAGAAATGCTTACGAAATGTAGAACGTGCAAAGTAGAATTCATGTACGTGTGAAAACGTTAAATGGAGAAGCGGCAAGAAATGTAACGTGGAGAAGTGCGCAGAAAGTATATACGACGATGTAACGAATAAGCATATAACCTCGTACTCTATGTAGTTATATTCTATGTAAAATGTATTCGAGTATAATCAAGACTTAGCCAAATACGAATATATATAAATGTGTGTTAAAGGTTGTACTGGGTAGAAGGTTTTTTTTGTAGAAATGTTAGAAGGGTTTAGGTCATTTGTGATTCTAACCTGACTGACCAAGGGTTAGCAGGAACACAGTCCGATGTATATAATTTAGCGGACTTACAGGAGTCGTAAATAGTTGATGTGGACGTGAGAGCCAAGAAGTCTAGCACTTGTTAGATTTAAGGTGACAACGCTGGACAAAGTTTATGGCCTGAACGTGATGAGAAGCGCTAAGAATTTGAGATTTGTTTTTGAATGACCATTCACAGGACCTAGAAGGTCAAAGAATAGCAGTTGTAAGTTAAAGTCTTGTTTAAGTTCATATGATTTCTGATCTGAAAGTGTCAATTGAAATTGCCAATAAGAAGATGAAGATGACATCTAAAGAAGAAAGGTCAACTTAACGGACGACGAAAGAGATGAAGTAATGGAAGAAGCCAGAAGCTGACATCATCGGGGAAAGTCCGTGGTGGGCGTCAAGGGGCGTTCCACCCACACTGTGATTGTGTATTTTAGGGACAGCACCCCGGGGAGGAGGTAGCAATTGGCAATTGGAGATTAGGAACAGTAAGGGAATTGCTCAAGAGAGAAGGCAAGGGTAGATGACTTGAGCAGATGCGCTGAGAGAGATCAGAGCGCAAGAGAGCAGTAGGCCGAGGACCCTTAAGAAGAGCGGATGGGTAGGCAGAGAGGGTACTGCTTCTTAAACTTAAGTTACCTTTAGAGGCTAAGAGAGTTTGAACTTCTTTGGGAGTCAAACTGCTGACACCTTTTTAGGTTAGGAACTAACGAAGTAGGGATGTCACATAGCATAGAGTAGGGACAGATTTAACTTGATACTTTTTCTCTTTCTGTAGATGACGCCAAGGAACCACTTCACATCGAAGCTTTAAATTGCTGAATGTGGAATTGATTTTGTATTCTTTTGTATACTTTGATCCCGAGAGGATTGTATTTGCATTTAACTTTGATTTTTTTATATAAAACTTTCAAACTTTATCAGTTGTAAGTGGTTCTTCAGAGTGGCGTCCGTTAATGGGGTTTGTCTAAACCTATATAGGGGTTGTCTTTTACTCAATGACAGATACTATCGGTCCAAAATAGATGAATGAGATAAGTTATTAAATTGATCATAAATTGATATCAAAATCTCATTCCCCGCAGCACCTAACCTGACCTGGCCCCCGCCCGTATGTTGTAAGCAAAGGCGAGGCAGGCATTGGGGGAGTAGTATGACTGTCTGCGCATGCGTGCTAAATTGCTGCGCCTGCTTTCCTTACGTGTTGTACTTGCCTGGCATGTCAAGAGGTGGCCAAACTAGGAGGGTCGAGGTCAGCGTCCTCAGTGACCTATTTTAAATCTTGTGGTAGTGTGTAAAACGACCGGCACCACGCATCACGATAAAGTGGTCCAAGAGTCAGCGTGGATTACTACAAAGGGGTGCGGTGTAAGGTGTGCATCGCCCACCCACCAGTCCTCTATTAGCTTGGAAGAGTGTACTGTTTGAGCCTAGATGTCAGTGTATCTACAGGTAATACACATGTGGGACAAGATGTGTGGCATTACTAAATGTTTAGGAGCATTAATAGGTTAAAATGTTTGATTCGGTTTGTGTATTTCTCACAGTTATTTTTGTAGCCGAGTTATTATTAGATATACAGGAGTTATTTTAAGTGGAATAATCATAGTAATATGTGTCATGATTTGATTATATCACTGTTTTAATGTGTGCCTAATTTTATATTCATAATTTCATCCAAAACGTTGCTTTTACATATGTATGTTATGGGTCTTAGGTCATGGTGGACTGTAGTACTACATGTATTTTTACATTGTGAGATTGTGGTGACCTTTGACTTTGTCTGTTTTTACTGACTCCATTTTGAATGTACATCATTTTTGTGCTCTTGTATGATTTCATTTCATGCCTTGCAGCTTCAGAGTGGATGCTTTCTTTCCTCTCAGCACAGAGCATAACAGCCTTGCTTAGAACAGAACATGTGGGATGTGCATTTGAAAGCGTGAGAGAGGAAAGTACTTCTCTGTCTCTGAGTCAAAACGCGGAGTGTTGGCCAGCTTCCGTCTTGACCTCAAAACAGACCGGTACGGTCAGCATTGGTTTTGCAATAAATGAAGAGAGAGGGGGAAATTCTAGAAGTCTCTCTCCGTGTTAGTAAAAGATATAAAAGACAGGACGTTTTGGCAAGCAGACAGAAGCCCACTTGTGGGGTCAACGCACCTTAACAGGGGCATTTTTGCTGTCTCATTGAGACTTCTGGATGACTGAAAAGGGATTTTCAGACAAGCTGGCCAGAATGTTGTATTTGACTCAATAGGTGATGTATACACTAGAATTTTCAATGCTCTGTGATGTTTTCATGTTGTGTATACCTGCTCTTTATATTTGATTCTTGCATTTGACAGTGCTTGTTTCTTGCATTGGACGTCCATTATTATTATTTGCATGTGTTTTACTATTATTTGCATGTGTTTTACTATTATCTGCGTGTGTTTTAGCTTGTGCTTTTGATTACTTGTGAGCGTTTTATTATTTGCTTGTGCACATATATATCTATGTATATGTGCATGTTATTTTACCTGTTTCATTTGACACCCGGGAAAGTCTTTCTGTTAGTGTTGCATTAATAAAACCCCACGCTTTATTTTGAAACTGCCTTTTGATGAGCCTCATTTTGTGAGTGTGGAGTCTCCTTTTCAGGTGTTTCGTCCTGCTTTACCAAGTGCCTCATATTGGGGTGCTGAATTTCTTTTATTTGGAAGTGTAAAGCAAGACGGGAAGCAAGCACAATTTTTGGGGGATCTGACTTACATTGAACTTCATATATACCACAATCATTAAGAAAACTATAACCTAACAACTTATTCTAATACTGAAAAATTGGGATTCCCTACCTCGAAAGGCATGATGGCTCATTTTTTACTGTTATGATATGAACTTTGGATCTATTGCTGTAGTATTGGATGAACACTATTGAAAAGTTGTCCACAATAAAGTAGTTCTCAAACATGATTCAAACTGGTTAATTAATACAGGTATTTGTTGATTGTACTACTTTAAGTTGTCTGATTGTGGTGCTGCCAACATTTGGGTCTATGATTTTAAACAAAATTCTGATTGGATAAAAAAATATACTTGTGAGGGCACCTTTTTAGCACTTGGCAATTATTAAAAGTTACCCAGGTTGTGCAAATGATATACAGCTACCACTAGAAGGAGCAAATACAATAAATCATAATGTGACCAGGGCAAAAGTGGCTATTGGAGGTTTCCATATAACAAAAACATGATTAGTAAATGTGAACATGAGGTAAAAATGGCCATAAAGGTGAAAAGCAATGTGTCCCCAGACAGATCATGTGTGTAACATGATGAATCTGAAACAGTGTGGTAGCTTTTGTGAGGCAGACAATAAATCAAAACAAATACCATGTATATAAAGTGTACCTGATCTGTAGGCCTGGCTTACAAGAATTACTACCCTTTAATAAGTATAAGCATGTCAATACTACAATTGTCAGAACCCTGAAAAAAGACCAAAGGAATGTACAGCAACATTTTTACGTTTGCTCTGCTTACGAACTTTGTGGATTATATCCATACTAATTATAACAAATTCTAGATGTGTATGCTTATTAAAACCCCATATTCAATCATCCAAAATGGATATTGGACCCAACCATGTTCCCATAAGTATTTACAGCTCCTCTCTACCTAATGCTCTCTTATAAGCCTTGTACCTGCCTTCATATAGTAGGGGTCCGGCAAGTCAGTTTAAAGTAACATTTTATGACAAAGTCCTAAAAGAAGAAAAACGAAACAGGAAGCAAATGATGGCTACATTCAACAAGTTATTTTAATCACCAGAGGGAGTGGAGAGAGGGAGTGTCCAGCGGGACACAGGGAGCGGATTCAGTCTCCCCTTACTATAATTCATAAACATATGGAATTCACCCCCAAGGCATTAGGAGAAACCCAATGGACGATCTCAATGGTGATGTGGTTCCTACTTTGGTGGGAAGCACATTGTGTTTTTAAAGTACCCCTCACACACCAAAAGGGCTCTTGGTGTCAAGCTTCATCATAAGGGTCTTCGCACCCCTCTAAGGAGTGCGGCGTGCTACTAACCAGCGAATACGCGGGAGCACTTGATGTGACCTCTATTCAGAATCCACGGAGCCGCAGAGGGGACGGTCGGGTGAGGTAGTATCCTCCCATATGGTGCTCAATTAAGCACAGGGTCCCCTACGTTTTGCTCCAAGAAGGCTCATGAGGCCTGAAACCACTGGATTGCAAAAGGAGATAAAGATATTACCTTGTCACCATGATATTAAGTTGATTAGGCATACCACAAGTTAATTTACACATAGCATTCCCTATGTTTTGACAGTATTTCACCGTCTGATTGTGAGTAGGGTAGGGATCTGTGTACTCGTCTTGAAGAAGTATCCAACTTCGAAACATGTTGACACAGACACATAGGAGGCTTTTTGTACATTAATACATACAAACCTCCGCCTCACGTCTTTTAACAATACCAGCAGGAGATGTATTAAAATTCTTTCTAGTCCTACCTGCCAGGTTTTTTTAAACATCCACTCACTATTCACCTCTGACCCTACCACTCACACCTACCCGCTCTCACACACTACACATAGTGGTCACATCAAGTGCTCTAGCGTACTCGCTGCTTAGTAGCACGCCGCGCTCCGTAGTGGGGTGCAAAGACCCCTATGATGAAGAATGACACCAAGGGCCCTTTTGGTGTGTGAGGGGTGTTTTAAAAAACACAATGTGCATCCCACCAAAGTAGGAACCACATCACCATTGAGATCGTCCATTGGGTTTCACCTACTGCCTTGTGGGTGGATTCCATATGTTTATGAACAAAAATGAGAAATACATTCAACAAGTAACTTCAGAATGTAAAGGGGAGAGTTCCTCAGAGAAGTATGCTAAGGGAAAATCAATTCTATGTGTGCTGCTATAGAATGCCTAGGAAGGATAAGTTGAGGAGATGGCTTGGGCCTGGCCTTACCTTGGGTCAACTCAATACTCCAATCGCCCTCTTTTGCTTTTTTCCCTCTAGCAGATCTGCCTATGGTGCTGGGCTACTCGCATTTGTTTTCTCCTAAAACAGCTAAGATCTCGGAGCTAGCCTGCTGTATAGGCATGAGTTTATAATGTCCGATGTCACACCATAAGAGGCACATAGATGCTCTCCAAAATTAAAAGTAGTATAACTGAAAGTCAACCTAGATAGGACTAACATTCTGATCTTTAGAAAGAAAGGAGTTACATCTACTTTGAGGCTAGTGTATAATATAAAAACTGCTATCCTTTCATTTTAAAATTGAACTTTGCTACATCCTCCATGTTGCTACTTTGTTCTTTTTCTACTATCCCTCTATCCTGCAGACCTCAACCCCCTCCCCTTTTTTCTGCTCCTATAACTTGGCTTCAACTATTTAACTCTTCCACACTATTCCAATCTGTTCTACTCTTTTCTTTTACCATGCTACTCCCTTTTGGGTAACTTGTATTTGTAGCATTAAATTGATTAGTTTTTCTGCAGTTTCACTGTAAGAAGGGTTCCTGCTCCCCAGTGTTATTTTACTTGTAAAGTACACTGATACCCAGTCTGTGTTCAGTTGAGCGGTCTAAAAATGCAAAATAAATAAAATTCATTCAGATAGACCTTTAAAATGTAGAAGGGAAAAGCTTGAAAACAGCCTAGCATTAATTGACAATTGGTATGCGTCAATAGAATTAAAATACAACTATGCTAATGCTCAAAGGATTTGTTAGCAAAGACAAGAACTTAACATTTCTTGAGTGTGAACTAAAAGTAAGATTACAATAATGAACCTCAAACAGGTTGAGGGAAAACAAACTAGGATATCCAAGGTCTAGAAAGCATATTAGCTTGTCAAATTAATCATCTTGAAGGCTGCAGTTTTTCTAGAAAGAGAGCAATACAGAAAATATGCTTAGTACATTTGGGCCAACATGACCACAATCACAAAAGAAAGACCTTAGTTGGACTAACCAGATAAATGGTTTCCTTGACTTGAAGTAGAGAAATCAAATATCAAAACTCCAAACAGGAATTAACTTGGGTGAGCAGAGCCTGCGTTTTGTGCATGCAATTGAAATGAGTAACGAAAAATGCAAACTCAATCTGAATGTGAAGTATTTGAGGCAGCACTCCACCCAAATAAGCTTATTTTGTTTCCCGTCTGTATAGTCGTCATTCATCCTGCTTCAAATGCAGCATGGCTTCCAAGAAAGAAAAAAAAAAAAGAACCAGGTTTAAATACCTGTCTGCGGTCACCACGTGGGCACTTGAAGATTAGCAGCAGAAATGTGGAAGACACAATATTTATCTCGTCAGACAGTAAAGGGTACTATAAACAAGTACTGGCAATGCCAATCGGTCTCTTTTGTATGTAAAGGAGTGTGATAACAATTGGCATGTCAATGACTGTTTAAATGTTGCAGTATGACGTGTGAAATCTTGGTCTATTCAAGGGAATAAATGCTTTTAACTGATTGTCAAAGTTTGTGAATTACTGTATATTTTTAGAGGCATTGGTGAATAAACATGGTTGCTATTTTGAAATGAATTGCATCCTTTTTCCAGCATGATTGGAATAACATTAATTTATTTAGCCATATAACTGAAGCACTATGTGAAGCAAAAGGAGCAGACTCAACCATCATCAATCACATATCTTTTGGTTGGAAGTATCATTACTAATTATTATTGTTGGAGTGGTGCCCTGATTGCAAGGAATAATAATTGGGCTAACTGGAATCCTTTAAGTATCATCCGCTTGAACAAACACGTCCTCTATAATAGATCAGGACATGTCCCTAGAAAGAGGTACTGCTGGCACAAATGTAAGTGAATGTTACATTTATTATTCACACAGCGTTAGAAAAATAAATATATGACTGTATTCAATGTTCAAGTATAACATAGCCCAATATTAGGTCACGACAATAAATACACACGGTGACATTCAAATAGCTCACAGCGGAATTCGATTATACCGATTTTACATTCATTAGCAAACTCAGGTGCTCTATTTTACGTTACGGGTACGTTGACTTGCTTTGTTTTTGGGAAAAACCTTTCTGGGGGTCTATGCTATGGATGTCTGAAAGTAGTGGTCTCTCCATTTTGAATCATTCACATTTTAGCAACCAGCGGAAAGGTCGTATCCATATGTGAAGCTGTAGTTAAGCTTTGCGGCTGCAGGGCCAGTCTACTTTGGTATCAATTAAGTACTGCGTTAAACGCTACCCTTTTCTGTGGTGGGGTTTTCAATCCACACAAAGCAATCAGTCTTTAAGTCTTTCTGGGAGCTTCCCTGTACTCAACTGTTTTCAGATGCGAGTTTGTTATCCAAGTGGGAAAACGGCAGCCGTCTCCGGTTTGTTTTTAAGTGGGGATAAGTTTCACCTCTGTGGGAAACACGATCGCGAGGAAGTGTCAGTCAGCTTTTCAAAATAGATTTGACATCGACTAGATCTTGGTCGATGACAAAGTGACCACTGTACCTCATTCACATTAGTTTCGTTTTCTTGGCAGTGCATCTTCACTTAGAGTCAAGTGTCGACAGTGAGTTTCTGTGGAAATTCTGTTAGTCTTGGAGTCTGATTCTAGTACCTATTTTACAGATCGTGGTGTTAACTGACCTGGAACTCAACAGGCTTGTATAGTGTACCGTGACGCCCTCAACGTGGGAATGAAAACATACTCTAAAATAAAGATGAATTTACTGGCAGTCTCGAATTCGGATTTCAATGGACTTCTTCGTTTGGGAATAAGAATGCGGCTCGTGGGGTTGCCTTTTGAACATGAGAACATGTATCACAATTCTTGAAATGCTTCTTCGTCATGTGGGTAGTGTTGTCATGACCCACATGTCTTTAGAAATTATGAGGCAGGCAAGTGTGTTATTGAATCCTGGTCACGGTGGAGTCCCCATCTCTGGAAAATGACACTTTCCTTCCTGTCTCCTCCTGGGGCCCTCTATCTGAGGGAGGCTCCCTGCTCAGCTTCTGCCACCGTCGTGGGGGCCACAGGATGTGCGTGGCCTGCGCGTGCAGTAGCCCCAGGGGTACGGGCCCGAAGGCGTTGCTGTCAAAGCTATGTCCACGGTGGTCGCCCTCCACCCAGGCGTGCCCACGGGGTACACGCAGGGGCGTGCGCCGGGCACTAAGCGGCTGCACCAAGTCCCCCTCCAGTGCAATCAGCCGCTTGATTAGCTTCTGTCGCGGGTCCCTTGGAGAGAGCAACGACACGACGTCCCCGCGCTGCACTTGTCCGCTCCTCGCCCGCCAACGGTTCAGCAGCACGACGTCCTGAGCCGCTCCAGGGGGGTTCAGTGCCGGCTGCATAGAATTGCCCTCCACCCGAGCTATGCAGGCAACGCGGTCAAGGAAGGCCACAGTCACCGGTACTGCCACAAAAAACCCGCTGGCGAAAGACTTTAAAGCCCGCCAGCCCCAGACCTGGGCCATGGCTCCAGAGGCCAGCCCTCGAGATCACTGCGGTCACCGCGTGGGCCCTTTACTACCGGGCGCATACAAGAGTAGAGAAAATCAGCTTAAAGTCCGGGCACCTCTGCCACAAACGACCTTTGTGGAAGGGAAAGAGAACTGGTGTAACGTGGCGGCCATTTTGAAACAGGTTGCCTTGTATAGAGTTCAGTAGACGGTGCGCGCCTTAAGGCAGCCACATAGTCAATTATGGGAAAAGGCCAGGTGTTTAATAATCCTTTCATAAGCGGCTTCTTGTTTCACATAGTTCTGATGAGGAGAGGAGCAATCAAGTGCTTCGTCGGAAGTTCTGCGCCAACACCGGAAGTGTTAAAGACACGCTCTGCGGAAGCAGCACGTGCGACCTGGAAGTGCTGGTTTTTGACAGTGATGGCGCGCGTGGATAGCCGCAGGATCCGAGGGCCGGAAGAGTCTCAGTCTCCGCTGCTGTTTGTCGCTCAGCCTGCCCTCGCTGTTGACACCCCGACAGAGGTCGGAGCGCTGCGGACAGACGGGCGGCGCCGGGACCAGGCGGACTTAAGGCCGGTGTACGCGCGGGCGGGACTTTTGAGCCAGACTAAGGGCTCGGCGTACCTGGAGCTGGGCGGCAGCACCAAGGTCCTGTGTGCCGTGTACGGCCCGCGGGAGGTGACTGAGCGGCGGGATGCAGCCTCGGCGCAGCGCGGCGGCCGCTTGATATGCGACTTCCGATGGGCTCCCTTCGCACGCCGCGGACGCTCGCTGCGACCCTTCACGCACGCAGCGGGCACTGGCAGCCCGGAGCGAGAGCTGGCCCTGACCCTGCAGGAGAGCCTGGAAGCGGCCGTGCGCCTCGGAAGTTACCCGCGAGCGCAGATCGAGGTGTTGGTCCTAGTGCTGGAGGACCGGGGCTGTGCTCTGCCCGCCGCCGTATCCTGCGCCGCACTGGCCCTGGCCGACGCCGGCATCGAGATGTACGACCTGGTGGTTGGCTGTGGACTGTGCCGGGGTTCTGGGGGTGGTATGCTGCTGGACCCCACCGACGGCGAGGAGGAGCCACGGCCTGGCGTGCCCGCCGCCTGTATGAGCGTGGCACTGATGCCGCAGCTGAACCAGGTGAGCTGATGATGCAGTTCAAGTTCAAGAATTTGTATAGCGCACTACTCACCCAGAGGGTCTCAAGGCGCTTGAGGGAGGGTGTGAGCATTACTTATCGAATAGCCAGGTTTTCAGCTGCTTTCTGAAGGAGAGGTGGTTCTGTGTAAGGCGGAGGTGAGTGGGGAGAGAATTCCAGGTTTTGGCTGCTAAGTAGGAGAAGGACCTTCCTCCCATGGTGGATCTATGGATGTGCGGAATTGCGGCGAGGGCTTGATTTGATGATCGTAGTTGGCGAGTAGGTGTGTAGAAGGACATTCGTGTGTTGAGGCATTCGGGTCCTGTGTGGTAGATTTCTTTGTGTGCGTGGGTGAGGAGACGGAACAATATTCTCTTGTTGACGGGAAGCCAGTGGAGGTCTTTCAGGTGACCGGAAATGTGGGCTTGACGGGGGATGTCCAGTATGAGTCTGGCTAAGGCGTTTTGGATGCGTTGGAGTTTTTTCTGTAGTTTGGCTGTGGTTCCGGCGTAGAGGGTATTTCCATAATCCAGTCGGCTAGTGACCAGTGCGTGGGTGACTGTCTTTCTTGTTTCGGTGGGGATCCAACGGAAGATTTTTTTGAGCATGCAAAGGATGTTGAAGCATGTAGATGAGTCGGCATTGACTTGTCTGGTCATCGAGAGGGAGGAGTCCAGGATGCATGAGCTCTATCCGGAAGAATGCCAATGGTACTTCGTCATATAATACAACAGCTAGGTATAAAACAGGCGATAGTGGTCAACTGAAGTGTAAGTCTTTATTAAGTACCCATAGGATCGTAACCTCTTCCCTAAGAATAACCGCCACATGTTCATCCCCCCAGCATCCTGACCTCGCGTATTTCGTGCACAATTCTGCACAAGAATAACAATGCCACGCCACACTTCTTTCCATTTATACCTATTAACTACAAGAGTACATGCTACAAAACAACATTCCTAATAACTATTATTCAATATATGGTTTTAAACCGTAATATAAGTATGTACTTCTCCCATCTACACCTTTAAATGTCCCTCTCTACCACTCCTAGTAACTCTCGGAAATAGGCTCTTTCTACCAGCGTCAGTTAGTCCGTCTACAACTTCTTTCGAAACATGTTGATTAGCCCCAGCATCCAGATCAGAAACTACTGACGCATACACTTCCACATAACATATTTCCTTAGTGTTCACAGCTGGTTTATCCAATCGTTCAGTATCCTTTCACCATCCACAGTTGGGTAGGCCAGCACCATTTTTCTCCTTCCACAAAAGAATTTTGCTGCACTTCACCAACGTACTAAGGTGCTTCACTTTATCATTCAACTCATCAGCATCAGAGAAAATATTACCTCACAATGGTTCACCGTACTTGCCCATACCTTTCTTAGTTCAAACACGATTAACACAAACCCAGTCTCCCAATTGTAAGGCAACATTCCCTACACCATTTTTTTCAATGCAAGCCAGGTATTTCTGAGTCAATAGATGACTATGCTGCAGTTTTAAAGAAATTGGCCATTATTTGTAAGTTTGATATTAGGCATGAAGAAATACATTATAACGTGAAGACAGATAACCACTATTCTAATCTCCAAGGGAGACTGTGGGTTAGAGGCGATTCTCCCTTAAAAGAAGTTGTTGCCATAGCAAATAATTTGGAGTTGTATTACATATGTGCTAAGGCAGCTACTAGGAATAGTATGTCAAATATAGCACAGGCTGGGGGAAATTCAGTTGTGTGCAAAGTTACTGCTAAACCGGAGTGCAAGTTGTTGTAAATAAGTTGATGTAGGAAGCAGGAGACTTCTTAGTAGTTTCAGGATAGGTTTATTGAGTTACAGTAGAGCAACACCACTCACCAGCTGACCAGACCTTCAACGGTCAAGTGTGGCACCTCCAAGTACAACATAGAATGTAGACAGGTATTCTGGGAGGCTAGTAGGTAGGAGCATAGAGGAAAGTGTGATGACAGCAGGTGGCCATGTTGGAAGGAGAACTAGTTTACTACACATCCTCCTCCTTTATTGAGAAAAGACAAATGATCGCAGATGGCCATGTTGGGAGGAGCATATGTTTACTACACATCCTCCTCCTTTATCTATAAATTTATTACACACCTCCTTTATAATAGAGAGAAAAATAAAGATAGAGAAGGAAAACGAGTGTTAAGGGGCAAAGAGTGTTGAGAGTGAAATGTGAGGTGAGACACACCACCCAAAACAACCAATAGGTATCACCACCACCACCAATTCCCCTTAGACAGACCAAAACAGGAAAAGTCAGTCCACTTTCTCCTATTAGTCCTTGACCAGCAAAAACACATAAAGAGACAGTTCACTTTCTTCAACCTGTTTTGCGCTCCAAGATGAAGATAAAGGTTAAACTGAAGATATAATTTGAGCTACAAGTCCTGGTCTGGTTCTGGTTCCCTCTAACAAGTTCTTGACCTCTTTCTTGAGTATTGGATCCTTTGCTCTGGTTGAGGGCCTCAGAATTAGATTTTCTTTTTTTGGACTCTTAAGTTCAAGAAAATAAATTTTCCTGGATGTTCTTACATTTTCTGATACTGGAGTCTTTATCTCAGTACTGGGGCACTGAGACCCCATTGCAGGAGTTTCTTCTTGGTTCTGGAAACACTGTACAAACCATGGAACAGTTGTCCCCTCCTGGTTCACAGACAAGGTTAAGAGCTCCCTGACCAGCTTCCGGATGTGGAACTTTAGACCCTGTTCTGGGTCCTCTGACCCACCTCTGGTCGGCATACCAGTCATGGGCTTTGCGCTCTCTTGGACGACTTTTGTCTAGTCCTTGTCCACTCTTGGACGACCATTGTCCATTCCTAGTTGTGGGAAAACCTTTGTCCCCTCTTGGATGACCTTTATCTACTCTTTGTTCTGTTATGACCTTTGTCTCCTCTTGTATGACCATTGTTCATTCCTTATTCTGGGATGGCCTTTGTCCACTCCTTTGACCTCATCTAGTTTTGGGACCTTAGTCCTCAGCTGGTATTCGGAGCTGTGTGTCCTAATGATATCAGGGCCTTTGCCACCTACTTGTTTTGGGACCAACATCTCCGTTATGTTATGTTATAACAATTTATTATGCGCACAGCGACTCCAGCGAAGGAGCATCCCGGCGCAGAGACACGGAGCAGTCATAACACAACATGGCGAAATGCTACAGAAAAGTGCTAAAACAGGGGAGCTAAAATAGGAAAGTTTTTATGGCTCTACGAAACGACAGCAAGTCCTCTATCAGCCGTCTTGTTTCTCTGAAGTGGTTGGACTAGCTCCCAGTTGTAGGACATTTGTCCATGGTTTGGGTCCAGCGGCCCGCTCATGGGCTCGCTTTCCATTAATTTAACTCTTTGCCCTATTCCTGGGCTCTCTGTGTCGAGCAGGTACTAGTTGTGGAGCGCTTATCCCTATTAATTGTGCACTGACCCGCTTCTGGTTCTCCAGTCCTAGTTCTGGGACTTGCTTTGTGCCGGTCCTGGTTCTTTCTTGGTCTACTCCCGGTCCTGGTTCTGGGACATGTTGACTAGCTTCTATTTAAAGGACATTATTTTCGTGATTTGAGTTCAATGGCCCGCATATGAGCCCGCTGTCAACTTGTCCCTGGTGGCCCGCTTCAGCTTTGGTTTTCCTCACTCGCTCCGCTTTCTCGTTATGAACTGTCTGTCCTTGTACTGGATACTTTTACACAGTATTGAACTAAATAGTTATGAGCTTACGGTCACTCTCCCTGGGAGTAATTCTATTGATAAATATTTGTGTACACCCTTTGGTGCTTCATTGCTGTGCTCTTCAGACATACATTTGTGGAAATTTAGCTGTGCAATTTCAATTTATGACAGGTGCAAATATTTTAAATAAATGACAGTTTATTTCCTTCATCAACCTGCACTTAGACGCGTTTCTGGCTTACTGGTTTCTTGTAATAATTTAAAGATCCACAAGGTGGCACTGTTGACTAAGATTTCACTGTGTAACTGTGTACGATAATACAACATTTTCTAGCTATCGCGACAAGAATTTTAGATTCTATTAAGGACACGGAGGCGAGGATTATGCTTTCTCATTTCTTTACTGCACAAACAGCAGCCAATGAAAATGAAACTACAAATGTAAAAAATAACATTTCCCATGACGCTTTGAACCACGCCTCTCTTACAACAACCAATCACAATAGTAATAAGCATATAAAGTATAGAGACACTAATCTGGCCTCCTCTTTCTTTGCGCGAACAGTCTCAAACAGTCTCGGTACATTGAACAAAGTCTTAGCTCTCAACGGAGAGAAACAGTTCCATAAGTAATTCTCAACGGAGAAATCCAGAACAGTAAGAACTCATCCTCCAGCAGGAAGGTACAGCAGCCGAATCCAAAGGCGGCAATCAACTCTTGTTGGAGTCGTTTCCTAAAACAGAAAAAGAAGTGTGAGAAAAAACGCCCACAACCAACATAACTCAGAGGGTGGGTATAAAAAGGTTAGACATAGTCATGTAATCAACAACAGTTGCATAACTGTCCCAACGGGTGGGATAATCCTCGCCTCCGTGTCCTTAATAGAATCTAAAATTCTTGTCGCGATAGCTAGAAAATTTTGTATTCTATGGCAGGACCGGAGGCTTCTGATTATGCTGGTTCAAAGCTCAAATTAAAGCTTGTCAATCACAGCATCAGAAACATGAGGAATCGGTTTGTAATAAAACACTTTAAACATTGAATCTGAAGACCAATCAGCTGCCTTCAGGATATCCTCCAAGCGGGAACCCAGTAAATAGGCTTTGGAAGCCATCGCACCTCTAGCAGAGTGCGCACCATAAGCAGTAGTGTCAATGCCGGCTTCCGACATGATCCATCTGACCCATCTGGCTAAGGTAGCAGCAGCGACTGGCTTGAATGGCTTTTGAACAGAAATCAACAATTGCCCCAAAGGATCAACTCTGTGCGCAACAGTACGTTCCTCATAACATTTAAGACATTGAAGAACACATAGCTTGCTGTTGTGTGGAAAAGCTGGATATTCAACTGAGCGAGACATGGTCTTAGTACGTCTTGTAATGACAAAGGATACACCCTGAGGAGAAAACATCCTACCAGCTAAATCTAAAGCTCTGACATCTGAGACCCTACGACATGAAATGAGGCACAACAGCATGGTAAGCTTGGCAGAGAGCTGCTTTAAAGACAAATCACCATTATTGGGCCAGGATTCCAACAAATTAAGCACCTTAGTAACATCCCACATGGTGAAATACCTGGACCGAGGAAGGTTGGCCACACGCACACCTTTAAGCAACTTACACACCAAGGGATGCATCCCCACAGGTTTACCGTCGATGTGGTCGTGGCCAGCAGAAATATCAGATCTGAAATTGTTAACTGACCTGTAAGCCAGGCCAGAGGTTGCACAGTCAGATAAAAAATTAAGTACCTCAGTCACATTTGATCCCACGGGATCCACCTGTTTTGAAAGGCACCAACCCACCCACTTCTTCCAGGATGCAGAGTATCGTTTCCGGGTGGAAGGAGCCCACGCTTGCTGCATAAAACTGGAAGCCTCTCGTGAAAGGCCTGCAAGGCGTTCATGTCTCCGGAGAGCATCCACACCATCAAGGTCAATTGGTTCTGCAGGACCAGTGGATGGCACGCCCCCACTGGGTCCTGCAGAAGCGTTGGAAAGACTGGGAGCCGGAAGGGGAGATCTACTGACAACTCCAACAGTGTGGGAAACCACGACTGAGTTGACCAAAACGGGGTCACCAACACAACTGTCGCCTTCTGTCGGCGTAGCAACGCCGCTACTCTCGGGATCCGCGCAAAAGGTGGAAACGCATAATTCCTCTGCCGCCCCCAATGGTGAAGGAACGCATCTGTCCCCATTGCCATTGGATCCGGTCTCCAACTGTAAAACGGGGGAAGATGGGCGTTGAGGCGAGAGGCAAACAGGTCTATCTGGCATGGGCCTCGCATAGTCATGATCCGAGAGAACAACGATGGGTGAAGTCTCCAATCGCTGGAGTCTCGGAGAAATCGGGAGTTCCAATCCGCCACCTGATTGAACTTCCCCGGAAGGTATTCAGCCACCACTGAGATCTTGCGATCCAGGCAGAAGTGCCAGAATTCCTTCGCAATGTGGACTAACATCCGGGATCTCGTCCCTCCTAATCGGTTGATGTATCTCACCGCGGAGACATTGTCCATCCGAAGGAGTATACAACAATTGCTCTTCAGCGGTGAGATAGACCTGATGGCAAAGGACCCTGCCAGCAACTCTAGACAGTTGAAGTGAGAGTTCGTCTGCTGACCACCGTCCTCCTGTGGTAAAGTCTCCACAGCGAGCGCCCCAGCCCCACTGGCTGGCGTCTGATTCGACCACCACATCTGGGGCTGCGCCGAAGATAGCTCGGCCGTTCCAGGCTGACATGTGGTCCAGCCACCACTGAAGTTCCTCTCGGGACTCGGGGGGGGGGGGGGGGGAAAGAGGAATCAAGTGATCGTAATGAAAATTCCCCTGCAGGTAAAATATTTTCAGTCTCTGTAGCGCCCTGTAGTGCAGGGGTCCGGGGAAGATGGCTTGAATCGACGAGGCCAGAAGGCCTACAATCCGCGCCAGCACCCGCAAGGAAATCTTCTCTTTGGCCAAGGTGGACGTAATCTCCCTCTTGATGGACCTGATCT
Organism: Lissotriton vulgaris; assembly: GCF_964263255.1. Taxonomy (NCBI): domain Eukaryota; kingdom Metazoa; phylum Chordata; class Amphibia; order Caudata; family Salamandridae; genus Lissotriton; species Lissotriton vulgaris. The sequence goes on along the minus strand of NC_141700.1, from coordinate 510,317,452 downwards.
TTTGAAGGGGAAGGAGGAGTTGGGATGAGACAGTCTATCAGGAAGTCCATCCGTTGATTCGGTATCAGCACCGATTTCTTGGTATTGATCACGAATCCCAGATCTTGCAACAGGGACGTCGTCCACTCCAGGTGAGTGAGAAGGAGGGATCGGTCCTGAGCCGGGAGTAGCATGTCGTCTAGATAGACAATAAGACGCACTCCCATCTCTCGAAGGCGAGAGATCACCGGCTTGAACAGTTTGGTGAACACCCAAGGGGCTGAGGACAGCCCGAAGGGAAGCACCTTGTAACGAAACCAACGCCCTTTCCAAGGGAATTGCAAAAACTTCTGATGAGATGGGCAGATGGGGACTGTCAGATAAGCATCTTTCAGGTCCAATCGTACCATCCAGTCGTTTTCCAACAGAAGGTCTCGTAAAAGATGGATGCCCTCCATCTTGAAGTGGCGATACGTAACAAAGGGGTTGAAATCCCTCAGATTTAACACAAGGCGCTGGCCGCCTCCTTTCTTTTGCACAAGAAAGGCGTTGCTGCAGAAGCCCTCTGGAATGAAGGGTCCTACGGCAATGGCCTGTTTTGTCAAAAGCTCGTCCAGTTCTGAGTCTATAAAACTGTTCGAGATGGGGAAAAAAAAAGAGGACGAGGGGGGAAAGGTTGCAGGGGGCAGGCCACCATCTCTATTTCGTAGCCCTGGACGGTCCGAAGGACCCAAACATCTGTAGTGAGGCATGTCCAATTCCTGACAAAGTGCCACAACCTTCCCCCTAACGGTATCAAAGGAAGTGAGGGACTTACCGGAAGACTGATTATCGAAGTTTTTGTAACCTCGGTTGATTCCTCTGTTATAGCGGCCCCTGAAGCCGCGAGATCTGGACGGGTAAAATCCGGCCTGGTCCGGTTCCTGCGTGTAGCCTCTGCCCCGTCTAGGGGCGTAGCCTCTTTGAGGACTGGAATTTGAGTAGCGGCCGGTCGAGCGTCCTCTGCCACGCCCGGCCCTACCAGAGACTTGATGTAACACACGTTTCAGTGAGGCCTGAGACTTGTCTAGGGACGCAAAAGTATTGACGAACTTTGCAATGTCCTTAACAAAATTGTCACCAAACAACTGTCCTTCCGCCAAAGGACCCGGCTCAGAAGAAGCCAAATCAACCAATTGAGGATCGATCCGCAGGAGGACCGACTTCCGTCTTTCTGAGGCAAGAGCGCAGTTTGCGTTTCCCAGCATACAAATGGCTCGTTGAGCCCAGCCCGCCAAAACCTCCGGGTGGATGGCATCACCAGTCTCTTGTGCCTGAAGGGCTAACTCCAGGATTTTGGCCAAAGGGCCCGAAAGGTCCAGGACCTTATCTTGGCACGCTCTGAGCGCGCGATCAATCCCTTTCTTGGGGTCCTTAATATATTTCTTCAGAAAGGTGGTCATGGAGGGGTCTATGTCCGGGGTAATCGCTACTTTGTGGGGTAAATCGGGACGGGGACACTCGGACTTAAGGCGGGAGCGAACCTCTTTATCAAACCCTTTACGGAGGTGAGCCTCCAGATAGGCCGCCACAGCAGGAGGGGGAACCCAGTCTGAGGACCTGGGGTGGATAATATCAGTTGGGTCAAAGGAAAAGGGAGAAGGGGTGACCGGAGAGGTATGCTTACGCTTCTTCGTGCGTTTGCGAGGGGCGGCATCCGATGAATCGGTATCGGTGCCAGTATCAGTGGTGGTGTCATTAGGGGGGGGGGGGAGTGGGGGGTGAGGTCGCGGGTTTGCCAGCGGAGAGGGATTCTTTTGATTTATAAATCTTCTCATACGATTGGGCATGGGGCCAGGCCGAGTCAAGGGCCACCTTCTTAGGGGGGGGACGAGGAGAGTCCTTGTTGGAAAGGGACAGAGGCTTACCACGGACCAGTAATTCCAATTTCTTGGCCAAGGGGAGGAGGGCCGAAGAAAGGGCTTTGTCCAATTTGGCATCTAATTTTTTATCAATGATATCCTCCATGGATTCTCCTTCATAGAAATCTTGTTGACCCTGGTATTCATACGCAGCATCCTCCTCTTCGCAGTATTCAGTGTCTGCCATATTAACAAGGAATTAGTAATTCCAAACTCCAATCCCCAGAGGGAAGCTAAGAACCAGCCCAGGCAAGGGCGTCGAATTTGGGGAGTGCCAGGCGCAGGAGCTGGAAATACCAAGAGGAATATATAATAAAGTCCCAATCTAGGACTAATGGAGGAAATAGCCCCTTTTCAGAGACTGAAAGGGCCTTTAAAAATTGCAAGAAAGGCCTCCTGAATCACAGGGAGACAAGGGTTAATAGCAGGAAGGCGCCGATGGCCAAATCAGTGAAAACGCTGCCACTCGATTCCAGAAATCGCCCACGGCTCCTGGCCAAAGCTGCGTTGATCCCCACTTCAGCCGGGGGCAGAGCGTCAATCAGGCACCTTCGAGAACTGCGCGCGCACAAACCGGCGTGCGCGGGCTCTCCGAGACGCACGCAGGGCGGCTCCGGCGTGCGTCTCTCTCCCCGAGGGGGGGCGAAACCCCTCACTAGCGCGGCCCGCTAGGAAGCGGCCGCTGGGTGCAGCGACAAAAGGGAGAGCGGGGGGGCATACGGGCGCAACACGCGCCACCGGGAGGGGTCGGGACGCGGAGCGGAGCTCCGGTCCTAGACTAAGGACTGAAATCAAGACCAGAAACAAGTGGAAGAACCATTAAACAGCGTGCGAGCGTGGCACCAAGTAAACAGTAAGTGCAGTAGCGATCGATCACTCACGCATAAGCGCATATATAAAACCGTGGGTAACAACAGTAACTAGCCACAGTACAACGCGCTAAGGCAATATAAAAAGGCATAGGCCACGAGTCAATCAGAGTAGACATATAAAGTATAGAGCACTTATCTGGGCTGCGGAGCAGCAAAGAAAGAGGAGGCCAGATTAGTGTCTCTATACTTTATATGCTTATTACCATTGTGATTGGTTGTTGTAAGAGAGGCGTGGTTCAAAGCCTCATGGGAAATGTTGTTTTTTACATTTGTAGTTTCATTTTCATTGGCTGCTGTTTGTGCAGTGAAGAAATGAGAAAGCATAATCAGAAGCCTCCGGTCCTGCCATAGAATCGTATGAAGACTCAGTTTAAGTACTGCTCCTTCGCTGTTGACACAGATATAACGCACAGTTTCTCCTCACCACAAACCCACAGTAGGCCTTCTTAAAAATGGAAACCGGCAGAGGAAATGAAATAACTTTAAGTAAACGGTCCACTGTCTGTCATTCATTTTTTTTTATTTTTGAGCACAATGTTATTCTCTTGCCATTAAAGATACGCGCATCGCATTGGCACTGCTTAGGCTACTCTCACCTTGTGATTGCTGGCTATCTGTTCATTTCTCCCAGGAAATGCTTAATTCTTGTATCGGCAAAGGAGAGGAACAGTTATATTATGAATGAAAGACGTTGCGCGGTTAGGTACTGAAAGGTCTCTTACAGCTAAGCCTTGGTAACCAGGACAACATCGACGTGCCACATAGAACGCTCCGTTTCTGAAGACCTACTACGTCATCATAGCGAGGATGACGTCGCAGATGGAGGATCACTCTGCCCACCAACGGCAAGAAGACAGAGTGAATTGTTACTTATCCTCATGTGTAGGCTCAGCTTACAGATTGCTTTATCTCAAATTACTAGTGGCAGTTGAGTAATACCTGCAGGTGATTCAATTTCATTTTTTTAAGTTTAGATTTTAACACAGATGGTTTCTTCCCCGTTACCTTCTTTTTAGTATGGTATTACTTTTTGGGTTTTTTCTTGCGGCTCAATTCTTCAGGCTTTTTTTGCATTTCAAAGGTTTTTAGTTGCTTTTCCTCGTTTCTGGCTGCAGTTAGAGGGGTTCTTGGTTGCGAGTTGTTGCTCGTGCTGCGCTGTTCTTCTTGGTCTGCTCCTCTGGTCTGGTCAGCACAGAATGTTGTAAATAAGTTGATGTAGGAAGCAGAAGACTTCTTAGTAGTTTCAGGGTAGGTTTATTGAGTTACAGCAGAGGAACACAACTCACCAGCTGACCAGCCCTTCAACGGTCAAGTGTGGCACCTCCAAGTACAACATAGAATGTATACAGGTATTCTGGGAGGCTAGTAGGTAGGAGCATAGAGGAAAGTGTGATGACAGCAGGTGGCCATGTTGGAAGGAGAACTACTTTACTACACAAGTCTGTACATAAGCGTGAACAGAAGAACATTATGCCCAAAGCAAATCACTACAGAAGTGAACAGGAATGTTTTAAATGTTGCACTGTTAGTCACCTTGCCAAAGACAGAAGCTGTCCATCTGCTAAACAGAGATGTTCATATTGTGGAATTGTAGGGCATTTTGCCAAAGTGTGTAGGAGGAAACATAAGTCCTGTAAAGTGTGTTGTTGAAATATAGGAGTCTGAATCTAAGGAGGCTGATGAAGGTTCTACCTCGGATTGTGTTTCTTGCATTAACCACACAGGGTTTAATATTTGGATTGGAAAAAATAAACCAATTTGTCAAAATGACCTTGGAGTTGAGGTACAGACTGTGGCAGATTCAGGTGCACCGTACACAATTGTAAACATATCTGTTTGTTCAAGCAAATTCGGTGGAAAATTAGATAAACTATTGTCACTAGATGCACACCCTCTAAGTTATACAGCAGAACAACTCTGTGTATTTGGATACATAGATGTGTTCTTTGTCTTCAAATGTAGACAAGCCAAATGCAATCTGTATGTTGCCATGAATGGACCCTCTGTGTTGGATTGGATGGATCAGAAGGCATTGGGTATAACATTGAATCACAACAGCGTGGAATCTGTTCTGTTGGTTGACTGGGAGGAATCAAGGATGGGTGTGCTAATGGAAAAGAGTTCACTGGTGTGTTTTCGGATGCTGTTGGGGACACTCAAGGAATTTTCCAACAAAATAGTATTGAAGATGGGGGCGGCAGTGTCCTAGTCGGGAACAAACCTTTTTGTGTTGGAGATGAGGTACCGTCTGTATGAAACACATTTTGGAGGAATGGTATTATAGAACCAGTGGATAGTAATGAATGGTTGGCCCCTTTTGGTTGTGGCATGCAAGGCCTCTGGCCAGGTGCATTTGTGTTGACTTGAGAGACCTCAATAGGAACATTGTCATTGATAAATTTTCTTTACCAAATGTCCACTAATTACTAGCACAAACTAAGGGTGTGAAGTGGTTTCCCACTATTTGACTTATGCATACCATCTGGTGGCATTGTATCAGGACCGTAGGGAGTCTAACGTCCTTTGTGACCCTGTTTGGTTTCATTCGACTTGAGGGTGCTATTTGGGATGGCCTCTGTGGCTGCCGTGTTTCAGAGGTTGATGCATCAATTATTCAAGAGTGTTACAGGAGTTGTTTTTTCAGGACAGCATACTTATGGGGAAGAAGAAAGACAATCGCAATAAGCTACGGAAGTGATGCATTCTGTGATACCTTTAGGGTCAACTCAATCCTCAGCGCTGTCATGCCAACCTCACTCCTCTTCTTGACCGTAGCTTATTATACATCAATCACATTCCCCTATGGATGAATCATATACAGTTTACATTAAAACAATGACATACACCATATTAATATTGTGTGATATTCATAACCATCGCAGTAGTAAATTAATTTATTTGGGCAACAAGTGCCATAAAGGTTTCTGACAAACAATACAACAAAAACAGACATGAACAAGCATTTACAATGCAGTAGGTCTCGCAGTAGAAAAGTTTGAGCCATTAGTATTGTAAATAGCAATGTTTTTTTTTTTACGTAGATAAATTAATAGCTTTGGCATTTACAATGTTAATAGTTGTAACTTTTGCAAATGTGACATTTATAGCTTTTGTAATGCAATATGTGTTGCATTTCTGTTATAAGAGGCCTTTTTCGCGCTATATGAAACTCTGCAAAATAAACTTCACAGTTTTTAGCATCTTGAGTATGTCATTTCATGTTTAACTTGAAAGTGCAAAAGTCACGGGGTAATGTGAATTGGAATGTTACTTCTTTTTTTCTCTATTTTGGCAGTGAGAGTGACTCCTCAACTCTCATTCTGTGCTTGCCTGCTGCAGAGCACTTCACTCGGTAGTTTTCACAATTAAGTTCTATTACTTTTAGAAGTTACGAGCTGCCCTGCACTTAACGTGCTATGAACCTCGCCCCCAGATTAAGGAAATTCACACAATCTGAATTATTCTGTTAATTGTTAATAGCGGTACTGCACTGTAGGCCGCAGCAGTGTTAAGGCAGTTGCTTGTAATGAGCATACTAGAAAACACTAGTTTGGGCTGTTTTTTGGTCGGTTGCAGGCGGGTTGTGCGGCAATGTGCGCATTTTTTTTTTTGCATTGATACCACGCCATAGCAAAACCGCTACAGCAGGCAGCTCACCACGAGAGTAGCATCGCATGAAATCTGCGTGCTTACTTGACTTGACTCGACTTGACGACGACTCAGCGTGGCGTTGAGGTAGGCATTGATCAGCACATCATTTACCAAATTTTAGTTGTATGCAAGACTAGTATCTGAGTGGTAGTAATTAATATTCTAAAGCACCAGCTACGCTGCTAGCATGTGTCTAAGAAAGTATCATGGCTGCGTTTTTTGTTCTGAGGCAGATTAAAGTATATAAGACTTGTTTTGCAGTACGGCTGCGTTTGTAGTCATGGCGCATTTGTACGGCACTAAGTAAATATTGACAAAGGCTATTTGAACGCTAATGTATTATTATTACCGACCAACTTTCTACTGCAAGAAAATACGTTATTTATTAGCATTTGCTATCGCACTTTGAGGTGGCAAACTTTCATCATAGACAACAGCGCTCAACGTAAGTAGTGCTATTTAAAGCACTCTGAAACCCAGTTCAGTTCGAGTCTCGTTCGTGCAATATAAAACTCTGCAAATTAAACGTAGTTTCTCGCCTTAACTGCAAGCTTTAATTAGGACTTAACATGAAGCTTTTAGAAAGTTCTTTTACCATATGCAAGAAAATACATTATTTATTAGCATTGGCTATCGCACTTTTACGTAGTAAGCTTTCATCGTAGACTAAAGCGCTTTACTTTAAGCTTAGGGAACACAGTTCGAGTCTCAGTAATGTCGCCAAAAAGCCTCTGTGCCTAACAAAATGAATGTGTGCCCTTGTAGAACGTAACTGGTGCTATGTAAAGCACTGTAATACTACGTTGAGTTCAGGTCTATTTGGCAGTATATCAACTGTGATTCTGGGCAAATCAATAAATCTCCCCGTGCCTGACAAAATGAATGTGTGCCCTTGTGCGATGCAAATTACATATGCTGCGCTAAAATTAGCAAAATAAATATGCTGAAGATACTGCATGTGACATGTAATGCGTAAAAAGCGCTCAACTTCAGCCTTGAAAAGCCAGTTTCAGTCTCAGTAATGTCGCCAAAAAGCCTCTTGTGATTCTGGGCAAATTACTTAATCTCTTCGTGCCTAACAAAATGAATGTGTAGTTAACAGCACCTTCCCAGTATAGAAAAATCCATTATGTGAAAGCATTGGCTATCGTACTTTCAAACAGCAAGCTTTTATAAAAACTTACACATGGAGCAGTTTTAAACTTTAGTTCTCGCGCCGACGGCACACTTTTATAAAGACTTCACGTGAAGCATCTTTAAGTTCTCTTTTTACATTTTGATTAAATCGTGACACTTTATTTGCTTAAGGCGAATAAGCTGAACATTTGCTAACTGTTCCTAAACTGAAAGCAGACATGGTGGCGCCTGCTAAGCATCTTGTAAAGTGTCCCTGTGATTTGTAACAGTTTTTATCTAATGAAAGACGAAACCGTGTTAATGGCTGTAGGGTGGGGGAAAGGATGTCTTGAAGTGCCTAAATGCAAGCAAATGGCTCCAGGCTGGGGGAAGGGTGTGCTGGACTAAACTGCGTAGGTGTAAGCAAAGCGAACAAATACAAAGGCGAAATGGGATAGGGAATACGTACAAATCTGCTGAATTGTTAGAGGTGTGATAGAGGAAAATGCAATGGCTGAAAGTTCTAAATACAAAGGTGAAATAAGATAGGAAACACGTACAAATGTGCTGAATTGTTAGAGGCTTGAAAGCGCCTGACTTCATGCCTGAAAAAATCAGTTTGAGTCTCAGTAATGCTAACAAAATGACTTCTGTGATTCTGGGCAACTCAATTAATCTCCCGGTGCCTAACACAATGAATGTGTGCCCTAACCTAGTTTGAGTCTCAGTAATGCCAACAAAAAGACTTTTGTGATTCTGGGCAAATCAATTAATCTCCCCGTGCGTCACAAAATGAATGTGTGCCCGTGATTCTGGGCAAATCAATTAATCTCCCCCTGTGTAACAAAATGAATGTGTGCCCTTGTACAATGCAAATTAAATATGCAGAAGATACTGCATGTGACATGTAATGCGTAAACATTTAATTGAGAAAAGCAGCACGTACAAATGTGCTGAAATGTTAGAGGCTTGAAAGCGGCCGGCTGCAAGCTACTTTGTTTGCAATGCAAATTAAATATGCTGAAGATACTGCATGTGACAACAACAGCGGACAGCACTCCACGCGCTCTGAAAAGAAGAAAAAAACGAAACTGAAAGAACGCCCACACAACAGCTCTACAAAGCTTGCAACAAAAGCGCGTGCACGCAGCCAAATCCCTCAGAGAAGCTCGTGCCACCCTCCTGTCCCCCATTCCCAATTGATGGCTGACAATAGGTATCGAGCATGGACATGCATCCTTCGGATGCATCTCCAGCTCGACCTAAAAATAGACACTTAGCTCTCGCTAAAGTTATTAAAATTCAGTTCATAAAAGGAATAAAACATCATTACAGATATATGAATAATCTAAATGTTAGCATAGTTCATACTAAGGCAGTATTAGGTAGCCTCCATTTAGATTTTAAAGATATGGTGTCTGAAAAATATGCAAGTACAACTGAAAGTGATAGGGGCCCAAGAGTGGAACAAAGGGCCTCTTGAGGGAAGGCATGCAGGAATGAAGATCCTATGGCTTTAAGCCTGGCTTCTTAAAGCCTTCCTCCATACATTCCACATCCTGCCCAGAACTTTTGCTACCACACAAACATATAAAAAGCTAGGGTCAAATCTCAATATTCTGAGAGCAACCTCATTGGCGAGTACCCAACTTCCTGCATACTGGCTTAATCCAGGTAGATTGAAAATGAGAATTAGGCACACAGGTGAATAAAATGTGTGCCACAGTTCCGTCAGTAGTTTTACGGCCTGGACATAACAAAGATGTGGGTGATAGTGTTGAAAATTTAGCTGTAGATGTTTCTGAGACGCAGTGAGCCCACCCTGAATTGGATGCAGAGCTTCCTCTCCGTAGGATCTGTAATGCTGTCCAGCTATTGCTCAAATGCACTGGCAGGTTTAAAGTCTGCAAACCCCCTTGTCCGTACTTCTCTAGTAGCATTTAGCTCTGCATTTTGGGCTACCCACTCCCAATAACCCCTTTACAATTGTTTTTTTTTTGGGGGCATGAATTCTGACGTGGAATAGTTCCAAGCCTCCTGCATTAATATTACTAAACAAGACTATTTTGTGGTATCTGTCCAGCCTGACTAGTTCCTTAAAGCATTCAGTGTTGGATGTTAGTTCAGGCGTAGAAATTAGTCGCCTCCAAAACAAAAGTGATCATAACCTAGGTCTGTCTTGAATTGTTTTTCTTCCCAAGTTGCTCTTAAAGGGTTGTAGATGAGTACTATCTAACAAAAGCACTAGTCTCCTTGGGAACTTATGTTCTAACCTAGTTATATCTATGATATTGAAGAACCCCCAAAGTTCTGCTCCATACATGGTCGAGCCTACAGCTTTCGTGTTGTAGATCTGTAGTGCGGGGTCTTACTGGCTTGCTGTAAGCTGCTCTTTCAGTAGAACACATACGACTCGTCTGTTTCATGGCCATTTTGTCAACCTGAATCTGCCAGGACATGTAATCAAAAGATTCCACCCTTTCAAGTTCAACCACCCCCTATATGAAAATCCTCCTCCTCCGATGGATTTATGCTGATTTATGACCATGTATTAGTCTTTATCACAATCTCCTAATCCCGGTTGGTACAATATTCATTGAATCTATTTAGTAGGCATTGCAGACACCCCTGGGGTTTTAGAAACTAAAATCGTATAATCAGCGAAGAGAAGTATAGAATGTTTCCTTGGCAAGAGAGGGGACATCAGTGGGACAGAGAGGAAGAGGACAACTTCATTAATATTTAGCAAAAATAGTGTCAGGGCGAGGACACCTCCCCGATGAACACCCTTACTCACAGAGATTTGGTCTGTGAGCTGCCTCTGCTCTCCCCAGCGGATTTTCACAAAATTGTCCTCATGGGGGCTATGACTAAAGCCAAGATATCCTGTGGTACTCCTAAATCGTGTAATGCGAGCGAGAGCTTTGGTCGGGGCAACAGATCTAAGGCTGATTTCTAACCAACAAAGGCCACATAAAGTGACCCCTGTCGATTAGGACATTTTTCCAGTACAAAAGGAGACACCGGAAGACCTGATTCATAGTACTGGTTTTCTTTCTGAAGCCAGCCTGCATGGGGGTTACTATATCTTTTTCATCAATCCATTCCTGAATTTTGGTCAAAACCGCCCAACAAAAGACCTTTTGGATTGAGTTGGTTAGACTAATAAGTCTATAGATGGTAGGTTAATGTCGGTCACCCTTCTTGAAGATGGGAACCACCTTGGCTGCTTTCCAAGATCCAAAGAATAGGGGGACCCTTTGCTATTACGTTTGACAGAGCAAGGAAGCATTTGGACCAGCTTTCTTTTTCATGGACAAAAATATCCTGTGGCATGCTGGGGCTTTACGATGTACTATGGCATCTAGGAAAGTAATGATGAAACTTAGGATGAAAAATCAGCCTGCTCCGGGGATGAAGACTGAAAAAGGAGACTCTGATTTCTTTATCTTTCTCTCCCCCTGACAGTCTGCTTGTATCTCACACCCCGCGCCAGGATACTATTTCAGTAATTGAGCGCGCTACAAAAGCCTTTAATAATAATAATATACAGAAGTTTACGATTTGACAGTATACAGATTTTTGAGATGGTTTAACCAATCAGACTGTGACATGAGGTCAGTTAGTTGGGAGAAAGCGATATTCCACCCCCATGGCCGCCATCTTTACATCTTCCCAGTCCCTTCTTTATATCCATTACCCAACTTCGCGTAGTGTCATAAACCGGCGGCCTCCGCCGCCACTCCGTGAACTTTCCAGTCTACGTTCCGAGAATACATCAGCCGCCGCTGTTTGCATTCAGTCCCAAGTAAGTTGGAGCTCCTAGTGAGACCCGCGTTACCACGCTTAACGTCTGGCATTCACCCTGCTTAACCCCCCTCTTCTTGTCTCCCCAGAGAGCCAAGCATACACGACCGTGACACGTAAGTGCATCACGTTCACCTTATTGTGTTTTCCCGAACTTTCACCATTCCTCACCCAGCTCACGCCATCACATGGGTTCACTTCTTTGTATAAACCACCGGCTTGTTGCTAGTGACGCTTGTTATGCAATGCAAATGTTTGTTTTATGTTTTACCGTTTATGATTCGGAAGGTAAAAGAGTTTGTTTTGCTTTCAGAACTCCTTGATAAATGGCAACACCAGCCCGAAATGCATCGGAGTATGGAGTATCTCTCTGCAGGGCTCGACAAATCTGAAAAATTGTACTAGTCCTGCAGGTCTAGTAACTTGGAAAATCCCCTCGACCCAACTGCAACCTACTTGACCTCTGCCTTTGAAAACGGAGCAAAAGTGACAAGTTAACAAGATTTAAAGGCATCTTTATTGCTTAGTTCCTTTGTGAGCAATAAAAATGCCTTTAAATCTTGTTATCTTGTCACTTTTGCTCCGTTTTCAAAGGCAGAGGACAAAAGTTAGTTTGTTTCCTACTCGCCAGAAAGGGCGAGTAGGAGCTAAAAATAGCTCGTCCTCATCCATTTTCCCTCGCAAATGCGAGCGGGCGAGTGGATTTGTCGAGCCCTGCTCTGGAACATTTCTATGAATATGTTTGACATTTTTGTGAAATCATGAACAAAAACTTCCTTTTGCAAGATTGATGAATAAATAATCAACTGCTAAAAATCTCATTGGAGTCTGTGTTCTAACGAACCATATTGTGTGCCCAAGTGCAAGGATGCGTCTACTCCCCATGTAACGCACACAACCAGTTCTCATCACGACGTACTCGGACGGTTACGTCTCTTGCTGGAGCACCTTAAAAAACTAACCAACCCACTGTTAAAATATTGACAATCTTACCACAAACTAAATCGCTGTGCGCCACGCTACTAAACCCCTGCTATGAAGTGTAAGATGGTACCACTTTAGGCGATGCTTGTCATTGGTGGATTCAAAGTCCAGTGTGGTACGATTTGGAAGAGAGTCAGATGGCTGTTTTTCCATACAATGACTACATACTAAGGCACAGGGGATTATGGTCACTCTTGAGTCTTTACATAACTGCCACACTCCCTTTCCAGAGGTAGTATTAAAATTACCCACTAAAATAAGTTGGGAATGGCGCACTCTCATTTCCAGGTGTTCCTCAAGGATTTGCAATGTTTTTTGACAGCTTACCTCCCTTTGTACCTCTTGCTTAGATGTTGTAAATGTCTAGGGTGGTGGTGTTGTGATCCCTGATTCGAATACCTAAGATATCGGCACAATCTATGGCTAGCTGTCTAATTGGGCAAATGATAGAGGCTCTGACTCATGTTAAGAACCCACTAGAGGGTCTTCCACAGCAGTTGGGATTGGTGGGAATGCAATAATTTAAATAACCTGGTCTGAAAGCGGGGTCTAGACTCCATGTTGCCTGCAACAGGCAAATAACAAATTTTTCTATGAAATCGTGCTAATCAGGAAGAACAGGTTTAGTCTTTAGACCCACTGAGTTCCAGGAAATGATTTGAAACCTCTACAGTTGATTCAAGTGGAGGTGCAGGTATGGTTGAGGAAGAATCCTCCAGCGATGTCTAATGGTGGGCAAGGCTCACCCAAGAGAGCTTGGTCATAGATATTAAAGTCCTTTCCCTGGTTATTTCATGATTCGGTTGACCCCCGAGCGCTAGAAAGAGTGATGTTCAGACTGTCATCTACAGCTGCGTTAAAATAAGAGGTATTGTTTGCAACTGGCTCTCCAAACTAGTCCAAAGATTTTTGCAAACAGGTTTTTGTTGTACCAGATAAGTGGGAACTAATTGTTTGATCTAGACAGTCAACTTATCACCATAGCATAATATTGGTGCTCTGCACTTGAGGAAAAGACAGTGGAGCGGCCGATGGGGCAGGTTGAGTAAGGTGGTGTTCGAGGAAGGTGTATGGACTTAGGAAGGTGCGGTAGAGGCAACATCAGCGTCAGCGAGTTGAGCCAAATATTCCCAGTATGGCCCGCAAATGTTCCTGGCCCTCAGCCATAAAGGTTGCAAAGAAGCATATGTTTTAGTTTGTTAATTACAAAAAGTCACATACTTCTACCAGTGTGGGTGCTTGGGAAGAGGGGCCCTTCATCAAAGGCCAGGCGATTTTGGTAGCCCCAGTTTGCCTACAGAGGAATGATCAGTTGAACCTTTGCTACATCTATACTCCTTTACACCTCTTCACCCACTTCGGTATCCACTCGCAGTTTTATGTTGGAAAACTGGAACTTGGATGTGATCTGAACTGTAATACTCTTTATTTGCTATATCCCTCTAATTAACTGCAGCACCACTGCACCATACTACTATAGCACATTTGTTCCCCTTTTACTAGCCTGCAGAAAGCTCCAACTGTGGCCCAATATGACACTTGACAGCTCAGCTATTCCTTACCACCTCCCCTACGGCATCCAAACCGCATAAATCCCCAGCCAAGTCCACCTAGTTGAAAGCGAGGGAAGCAACCAGGCTTTGAATACTGCCCCCTTAAAACATGTCTACCACGGCGATCAAGCCCTCCAAGCTTAGTCTCACAGCCAAACCAAACCAAAGTAGAAACCAAGTCAGCTAGTGCAACCCCCCTTGTTTTTTCATTACTAAATGCCCTGAAATTAGCCTGCATCAATCTCATATCCGGCAACCTGTAGGGGGAGGAGTACGCAATAAGCTCCTCATCCTAGACTTCCCTGTTCCCAGTGAAGCAAGTACTTTATTGGACAACGCAGCAATAACAATCTGCTACAATGCACCGCCAGCCCCTTCTTAGTAGTCATGAAGGCAAGAATTAATATGTTAGACAGCATCTGACATGCTTTCCTGATCATATCCGAGAAAGGAAGGTCCACAACTTAAAGCACTTTAACTGATCATGCAGCACATTGAGCGGTTAATTCCACAACTGTACTTGTTGCTAGACAAGTTGGGTTGGTGTCTTAGTCCTTAAAGCACCCTTCTCTCTCTTTCCCAGATTGGTCCATATTATTAAGGAAATTAGACTATTACCCACAATGCTAATCAACTGCCTCCTGCCATCCTAAAAAGACTGGTTAACTAATGGGTTGGAGTTAATTCGATTAGCTGAAGGGCCCACTGCTGTCTCAAAATCCTGAAAAAAACGATGGGTTTAGGCCCAGATCTCTGTTCTGGGGTGAATGTATGACATGGCTCTGTATTCTGTCCATCAATTGTTGTTTTTGCGCAAGTCTCAAAATCCCTGACAAATAGTTTATTTTGCAAAGCCACCTTTTTCTTCATTACCACATATGACATCACCTTCAAAAATACGAGTTTGATCTTTCTGCTGCTCAAAAAAAATGCTTTTGTTTGATTTAATAGGCTACTGCTCCCATGTATGGTCAGAATCTAGCCCACATATAGGATACACATGACCTCGGTCTTAGTTCGCTAATAGCATTGTCATCAGGGTAGGGACAGTAATATTTCTCAGTTCATGTTTAAAAACTCACTTTTAATAAATACATTACTAAAGCATGTGGTAGAGCACAGTAATTTACAAACCGCACATTTCCCATTGAAGTGACTACAAACTTTCCCACTAACCTTACTATCTAGCGAATAAACAATTTGTGGAAATTGGGTTTCAGTAAAAATTACTAATCACTTCCACATCACCAAGGGAAGTGTTCTCATTTGTTGTCATCCTATTAAAAAATTGTTTTCCATCACACAGAATTACAAAAAATGTGCTTTCATAATTACTAACCTGTTTTGAAATGTTTGTACAGCTCATTTACAAGCTATTTTAAATGTGTTTTAAAACCAACTACAGTCTTTTATTTCACTTTGTCCAGCACAATTGTCACACGGTTCACTTTACAAAATCTTCTAACTTTGCAATCAGAAAAAGAAAAGTTAAACACTAACTAACCTGAAGGATAAAATTAGCAGCAAATGGCAAGAGACATAAGGTGATATTTGACTTCTATATCTGAATGCAGAGTAAATGTTACAAGATAAAAACAAGATTTAAAAGCATCTTTATATCTCATTCACTTTGAGTGAACAGAACTAGTGTTCTTTGCCATCTCCCCAGAACGGGCCAGTAGACCCTAAACAGAGCTTGCACTGATAACAGTGAGATTTCTTAAGGCCTGGTTAGTTAGACTATGGCCCTCAGGTCTATAACAGCCGGCATCAAAGATAATGTCCTGGATAGTGGCTTTCAGTTTATCTGCGGAAAAAAAATTGGAGCCATGCAGACTAAAAAACCGGAGCAATACATCCTAAATTTGTACCTCAATCAAACACAACAGACCCCTTTTGAGACTCTAGTAAGAGAACATTATTTCATTTGCAACAGCTAAACTTATCATTTACATCAGAGCCACATCATTGCCCCTGCAAATACCATGCAAGGCAATGAGGGAGATTCTTTGGTACTATTGGCTGCTCCTGTCCCTCACGGCCTCAACAAAAAAGCCCAAGGATACCTATAAGGTACTCCATGGTGGTAAACACTACGGCCACCTAGGGCATGCTAGGGAGCTCAATGTCAATAGAAATATTTTGTCGCCTGCCAGGCTACATACAGATATTGATTACCATACTGCTGCTAGCAACGAACCATGGGGTCCATTGGAAGTCAACAAAATTGACTTGACCCACACTTACATCACTGAGGTGCCTCATATCACTGCTCCTCCTTCTATCTAGTGATATTCTGTTAATTACATTTTTAGACTCACTGGGTATGAGTCACAATGAAGCCACAGGGGTAGGCTGTGACCAGTCTGCTCTGTAGGCCCAAAACTATTTAATAAGCAAATTGGGAATATTTCTATCAAGTCCCACCTGAAAAGTACCTATTCTTTCTTAAATCCTCCAACCGTTCTTTTCGCAAACATAACAGTGCACTGGCAGGCTGACCAGCCCAGCTTCCAAAGACACTGACCCATTCAAAGGGCCCGAGTCTGCACTAGCTCAGAACTTCTCCTTGATGTGAATAAGATTTATGATTCTCAATGACAGAAAAATAATGAGTCCGTACTAAGCTTGAGGGCGACTGGATTCTGCAGTCTTTACTACGTAAACCATTGCAGGATCCCTAGCACTTTGTCTAGCCACATAGCACAGATAGTACCTTGATATGCTAATTACTCACTGCCCCACATAAGGTGCTTCATTTCACTGATCTCAAATGTCTAAGCTGGAATGAGTCAGGTTTGGTGTGTAACCTGGGCGGCACTGACTGGTGTGAGTTTCACAGGCAACACTATATATGGGTATTCCAAGAAACTTGGGCTCTAATCCCCGGCACAGATCTGGCTATTTTTTCTGTAATAATGCTGCTGTGAGGCCATAGGGTGGACTGTTCATTTGGATCCATTGCTCACTGAACTGCAAGATTAAGGTTAATACTTGTAGATTGGAGAAAGTTAAGAGCAAGTGTTAAATGTCGGAATGATTACAAGTCTCTGTCTTTAATATATATTATAGAAGGGCCCCAACAGGAGTAATCAGAAAAGTATATTTGACCCATGAGCCAGCACTCACTGCCTGCATCTCAAAACCAATATGTGGCAGCAACCTAATGTTAATCTTCATAAGAGATTTCAGCACCTCCTTTGAACCTCATGAAGATTACTGACTGTAATGTGATGGAAAATAAAGGCAAGGCATGGGGAGTTCTATCCTTAAGAAACATAACCTGAGCCCCCTTATATCAACAGGGTGCCAGTTAGCCTGGGTGACTATTATATAGCCTAGGTGCCTGTAATGGGGTATCCAAAACGGTTATCTTAAATTTAAGATATATATCAGAGGGATAGAATGTGTGACCTGTACATAGAATCATGGCCAGAAAGATTCCTTGATGCATTGGTACTTTCGGTCATCCTTGAAACCAATTCTCACGCTACATCGAGCACCAAAAATTCCAATGGGCCTCAGGCCGTGCAGCTCCGTTGGAGGCTGAAATGGCATGAAAGCACATTGCACCAATGCCTTATTGTTAATATCCACTGCCTTACAAGATTCTTTTTACTCCAAGAAGAAAGCTCCCTTTCTAGTCCACAGCACACTATGAACCTATACAGCAGCCTCACAGTACCTTAAAGGGCTACTACTATCTAGGCCAATTCTGGGCAGGAAGAAATATACCATCAAATTTGAGCAATGGTTCTTCAAAGCTTGCAGACTGACGAAGACGACTATAACACAATCTTTTAATACTGGGTCATATGCTGAGATCATAGGCACAAGACCTCACTACACATTTTTGATTAGAGCTAAAAAATCTGAATGCGGAAGCGCCAACTGGAAAACACTGCTTGTTGCAGTAAGGATCAAAGACAAACAAACCAGGAAAATCATAGCTTCTTTACAAAAAGCATTTATTTTCAGAGCCATATAACTGAGCCCCAGTGGTATTTATGTTTCTTTGATTTATGTTCTTTGGCAGTCCTGTCAACTGGATCACCTATTTTCCATATGTAAACATGATGGATCTCGTGGCCTAACTATTTTTTGCTAAAAGAGGTGATGGCAACCATAAACTAACAAAAGTCTGGCAAGGCCCCAGGCCTTGATGGGATTCAGCTGATCTCTACTAATTGGACCTTATCCTATGGGGTCGTTATACTACCCTCATCTGCAATGCAATTTTACAAGGAGCCTCCATCCCTGTCTCATGGCTAGAATCTGAAATTGTGCAAATTATCAAGAAAGGTGATGGACATGGCCTTGCCCTCTACCGCTCCATTATCTTGCTTGATAACATTCAAAAATGATTCTCATGCGTTCAGCTCTTGGGAATTGGGAGATGGGCAGAGAATAAGATTTTATCCAACTGCTAGGCTGACTTCAGAAAAAAAAGTGGGCCCAACAGACCAAGCATTTAGGTTCTATCTCCTACTGACCTTAGCCGTCCTGAAAAAAGCAACTGCTATATGTAGTATTTGTTGACGTGCACTATGTCTTCAACCATGTCCCTCGCCATTTTATGGAAGGCTACTCTGTGATCTTGGTATCCCTTCTGGTATCCTAACTCTATTAAATAGCTTGCTTGAAGGGGATTTTTTTTGGGCAATGCTGGTGAAACCACTCAACCATTTCACGTCTAAAGGAGGGGTCCTTTAGGGTAGTTCCCTTGCTCCTATATTATTTGTACTATACATCAATGGAGTAGACAAGTAGGTCATATCCTGTATATGTGTTGCTCTAGCCCTGGACAAGACCAAGACAGCAGCACTTCTGTGTGCCAACGACTCTATCTTGGTCTTAAAAGTCCCCACTGGTCTCCACAACATATTAAACCATTCATGAAAAATCTATTCTTTCAGGGGGATTTTAATCCATGCTGCCAAAACTAAGTGATGTTTCATCCATACAAGGGTATTAAGAAGAACTACCTCTCCCCTTGAACCGGTATTCTTTTTTCATATCTGGGCGTAAACTTCTCTCATGATGTGAGGTATAGGCAGCATCTAATGTACTTAAAAAACCTGATGGCCTAGAAAGCCAGGACCAGTCTTTATTTTCCCTGTAATCAAGGTAACCTCCTGATGTATTTGACTTTGGAGGTGTACAAAGCACAAGGTCAAAGCGCAACTCTGTATGTTGCAGAACTGTGGAGTTTTTCCAACATTCCCAACCTATCGCCCTGCAAGCTACAATTCTTAACTGCTGAAATTGCCCCCTAGCACACCAACTATATTCATGCTACTCAACCATGACCCAATGGGTACTGGGTCAATGGCCAGGCTGAGACATATTATATTGTGTGGCTATGTTACACCCCAAAGTGGAAGATGTTTAGGGATGCCCTGCACAACGTTCTATCCTTGGTTAGGTATGGATCTTTGAGTTGTTTTCAGGCACATTCACATGGAGCTATCCTCATGGCATCTGTCTGAATTATGGAGCTCTGTCCAATCTCTCAGCCGAGGCCTCAAATACAATCAACCACAGCTATATGACCCATTTCTGAGAATCATTGGAAATGCTATCTACAAACTGGTCTGTAACTGAGTTTTACATTCAGGAAATCCGTGCACAACGATAAACAATACCTAGACTCCATCCCATCAGTATCGGCAAGATCCTTCTACCTCAAACTAAGATACTGAATCCTTCCTTTGAACTATCCAAGCCACTGGTGATGCATAGCTAGTACTCAACACTGCCTGGCTTACTCCACAGCCGTTAAGGATGAGGCACGCTTTCTTTTTTTAAATTAGTCCTAGTCGGATCTGCGGGAGTGCGGACAGCAGGGTCCACCCTAGTCTTAAAAAATCATCTACATTGCAGACAGTGGTATCTTTAACACAATTTTCCATGACACGTGGCAATGCAGGTTTGATATGTTTCTGTTTGTAACAGGCAGCGATCATAAGTGATCTGATTGAAATTGTTTTATCGTTTCCTTTTTATAATCTGTTAAGCTAATTTATTCTTTTTTTTTAATTGAGATGTATTTTGTTTATATATTTCTTTTTATTAAGATATAATAAACAATGAAACAATAGGTAACAAATGCATTGGGAAGGCATCAACATTATTTCTGCAGTGCTCGGAGCAGAGGAAGTCTCGCAAACAAACTATGTTACACAGAATGAAATTAAATTTAGAATCACGGGGAGTCCTGAGTGTCCAAATCAGACCGCCTGGCCGGGGGAGTACAAATGTCGCCACGGTAAGCATTCCACGGCCCCCAAACCTTAATCCACTTTTCAGGGCAGCCCCTTGCCACATACACCGCACGCTCTCTGAACATACACCAGTCCAAATCTTGGACCCATTTGGTGCGCTGTGGCGATTGAGTGGCTCTCCAAAGCTGTGCTATATTGCGCTTCGCAATCATACATGCCAGAGTAACCCATTGCTTTAAGTATTGGTTAAGGTCCGTGGGTTCCCAAATATTCAAAAGACATCTGCGCGCTTCCAGTCGCACCTCACAGCCCAGGACCTCCTTCAGCGTATCATGAGTGGCGCGCCAGTAACTCTGAACGCTATCGCAGTGCCACAGTATGTGCATAAACGTCGCATTCTCTCCTCAGCCTCTCTTGCATACACCATTCGTACTCCATCCCATACTCACCAGACCTGGACCCGTAACATACGATCTATGTAGAATCTTTAATTGCACCAGGCGCAACCTCCTCTGTATCGCCCCCACCCTAGGGGAGGACACAGCCTCAACCCAGTCCTCATCGTCCATCTCCAATCCATCAGCGACCCACCCTGCCCTAAGAGGCCCCAAGGGGTCTGTGATTGATCAATTTTCGATAAATCAAGGAGATAGTTTTCTCCGGTATATGCCCATCCAACACTCGATCTTCAAGAGGGGAGGCCTCAGGGAGGGTGTCTCCGGGTAACACATGGGAGAGGTAGGGCATGCCTGACCTGCAGGTAGCGAAACCGCTTATTACTATGGAGGTGATGTCGCTGCTGGAGCGCCTCAAAGGACAGTACTTCCCCTTTTCCCCAAACATCCTTAATCTGACCAATACCAATCAACTCCCACTTGTCAAATCCTTTGGTGGTCCACAGATTGTCCAATTTGGCGGAGCTAAAGAGCGGGGTCGCGAGAGTCAGTCACCCTTCCCATCCCAGACTCCTGTTAGCTGCATGCCAAACCTTCACCGCATGCGAAGTGGGACCTGTAAGCGAGAATCGTCCCGGCCGATTATACAAGACCCGAAGGAAATCTCCCCCGGGCGACTGACTACGATCCATAGCGTACCCAGGGTCACCGGGCAAGCCATACACTATCTGGTTAATAGCCGCTAGCTGGGAGGCCCAATAATATTTCTTCAAATCGGGAAGCCCGATACCTCAATCATACCAGGCCAAGGTGAGTTTAGTATAGGCGATGCGGGGTCTACCATCCCATAGAAGCCGCCTCTGAAGCGCCTCTATCTCCTTGAAGTATTTAGCGGGCATGGGGTCCATAGCATTTTGGAGGGCATATAGAAACCGCCAACAGTTTAAATAATACCGCTCTGCCCAGGAGAGACAGAGGCAGCGCTTTCCAACGCTCAACATCAGTACGTAATCTAACCAGCGGGGGCAACAAGTTCTCTACGTACCTTGACCTGGCGTCCAAGGCAATATAAATTCCCAGATACACAAAGCCCGTAGTAGCAATTTGAAGAGGGCAGGTCTGTGGAATCACCGGCGGGTCTCCCGATAAAACTAACAAGACAGACTTCGCCCAGTTAATAGCAAAGCCCGAGTATTCACCAAACACTCTAAGAATGTCGAGGAAGACAAGCAAAGAGGACCTAGGCGAAGTGAGATAGAGAAGCAGGTCGTCTGCATAAAGCGAAACCTTATCTTCCCACTCTGGGGACCATCGCAGCCCACGCACCGACCTATCCCATCTGACCCAAGCCGCCAACGGCTCCAGCGCCAACGCAAACAGGAGGGGCGATTGAGGACATCCCTGCCGCGTCCCTCTCTCCAGTGCAAAATCATCTGATTGACAATTGTTAACCACGACGCGAGCCAATGGGGCAGAGTATAGCAGGCGCACCCATTCTACAAACTCAGGCCCGAAACCCAGCTTCTTCAACACCGCGAATAGGTACGACCATTCAACCCTATCAAAGGCCATGGTGGCATCTAAGGACACCAACACAGCAGGTTGCAACAAATCATGGGCCCTACCCAGCACTCCGTGTAAACACCGAAGATTCAACGCGGTGTTGCGGCGCGGCATAAAGCCCGACTGATCTGGGTGTATCAAAGTGGAGATCACCATGACCAACCTGATCGCCAGTATTTTGGCTAAAATCTTGGGTTCCGCGTTGAGCAACGAGATAGGTCTATAGGAAGCGGGGAGGTTCGGGGCTTACCTGGCTTGTGGATAACGACGATATTCGCAATCCGCTGATCGTAGGGGAGGCAACCAGACTCTTTACTTTCAATAAACATGGCTTTAACAAAGGGTGCAATTTTATAAGCATTCAATTTATAAAGCTCAATCGGAATGCCATTAGGGCCCGTCGCCTTCCCAGAGTTAATGCTCTTGATGGCTCCCGCTATTTCGTCATCAGTATTATCGGAGTCCATAC
Organism: Lissotriton vulgaris; assembly: GCF_964263255.1. Taxonomy (NCBI): domain Eukaryota; kingdom Metazoa; phylum Chordata; class Amphibia; order Caudata; family Salamandridae; genus Lissotriton; species Lissotriton vulgaris. Next base: position 510,294,938 of record NC_141700.1, on the reverse strand, counting down.
ATTTCTGATCTTCCTCCGACAAACTAGGCATAATAATACCTCTGATCATCTCCGCTTGTTCTGCGCCAGTATATATGTCTGAGGATGCATAAACACCCTTATAGTGGCTACCAAAGGAATCTGCGATCATCTGAGGGTCCACAGTACCCTGATTAAGCTGAAAATACTGTTCTGAAGCCCTGCATATCTCCTTTCTAATGACTGGGTCACGAAGGTGCCAGGCGTTAATAGGCGCAACTCTACCCACCGCGGGCTGTCCCATCTCAACTTGAACCCAGACCGGGGAGTGATCGGAGACACCCCTACCCAAATGACGCGCCTCCCTGATGGTGTCCGCCATAGCCGCCGGCAACAGAACATAGTCGAGCCGCGACATAGAGCCATGTGCCGCCGAAAGATGGGTATAGCTCCGTAAGGCAGGGTTCAAAAGATGCCACACATCGACCAAACCCAGAGAATCCAAGAATTCGGGCAGCCACTGACGCGATGGAGGAAGTGATCTCGGCGGGGTACGATCTAAACTACCATCAACCACGGCGTTAAAGTCACCGCCCAGAACTAGGAGACCAAGGGGGAGCGTGGAGAAGTGTCAGATTGGAGGCTCGGGGGAACATAGATAGAGAGAAAGGTGACGACTTTACCCCCATCCTCCCAGAGACACCCACATATCTGCCCGCTGATCGGACCACGTAGCCTGAATTTCTAATGGGAAGGCCTTCTTCACCAAGATTCCAACTCCCCTGGAGCCTGTCGTGAACCCCGGGTGTGTGATCAGTTTATATCCCTCTCTATGAAGGGCCATACAACGGTTACCCACAAGATGCGTCTCCTGTAGAAGTACCACATCCGATGAATTACACCTGATAAGCTGACTAACCATACCTCTCTTGATTTTGTCTCCCAACCCATTCACGTTCCAACTAAACACCCGGATCCCCGATGGACATTCACTCCACTCCATGCGCGCACATTCACATCTGCTAACACCCAATGCATTTCAAAACTAAACTGAAACCCCACACCCACAACTCCTCCCCCCCCCCCCCCCCTGCACCCCTGCATCAGGACAACGCCCCAACTCGCAGTGTGCCTGTCGCCCCGCCCAATAATGGTAACTAAAAGTAGGAAGAGGAGGCGCCTGCCGCATAGCCCCAAACCCATTCCCCCCTACGAATCATGTCCAGGGAACAAACATAATACCCCAAAGCAGTACTGTTACACAATAAGAAAGGGATATATCCACCCCCGTGTCTAATTATCAAGTAAATCGATCAGTGCGAAAGTCTCTCATTCCGGGCCCTGCCGCTCGTCCTCAGCCTCTTGTCGCCGGTCTTCAGCACCATCAGTCATCAAAGTGTCCAACCAGTCCGATGCCACCTCCGCATTATCAAAGAACCAAGTCTTCCCATTTGCTTCGACTCGCAGCTTAGCTGGATATAGCATAGAGTATTTCATTTCTTTGTCTCTCATCCTCCGCTTGACTTGGAGGAAACTCTGACGCATCCTCTGCACAGCATGCGTAAAGTCCGGAAAGAAGGACACAGTGGTATTTTCGTACCGCAGCGGGCCGTCCGTCCGTGAGGCCTGGAGTATGACATCCCGGTCCCGATAATTTAGGACCCTCGCATTCATGGGTCTAGCTGGCGCCCCCATTTTCGGCGGCCCGCCCGGGACCCTATGCGCCCTCTCCACAGTGAAAAACTTGCTGAGTCCCTTAGGCTTCAGGTGGTTGAGAATCAAGTCTTCCACAAATAGATCAGGCGCACGATCTTCCGCCTTTTCCGGTACTCCTTGGATGCGAGCGTTGTTGCGCCTATTACGGCCCTCGTAGTCATCAAGCAGCCGTCTGGTCTCCTCTCGTGCCGCTTGCAAGGCCCGGACCTCTCTCTGTACTTCAGCGACATCGTCCACCAGGCTAGAGGTTCTCATGTCTAGGAACTTCACTTTTTCACTAGTCTTGGCATGATCCGTGTGCAAAAGGTTAACGTCAATCTTAACAGAGTCCAATTTTGTATCAAGCGCATCCATTCTAGTCCCCAGTGAAGCCTCAATTCTAGTGACGACATCCATTATGTCTTTCAGAGAAGGCTCGGAGCCGCCACTTAGGGAGGGAGGTCCGGTCGCGGGGTGCTGCCTCTGGTCACTCGGAGATGCCTTGGGCAACGTATATCTGTCCAGTTTATTGGACTGAACAGCTCTCTGTGCTCTCCCACCTTTAAAGGGAGGTTTCTCGATCTCAGATCTCGCCGCCATGGAGGGTGATCAGGAAGGCCTCCAGCAACTGGGCGATGTCGCACAAATTCACACCACCGGCAACACTTCCTACTTCCTCCTCACTCCGAAATCAAAACCAAAGCTGTCGGTTAGTACAGAGAGGGCCCCCTCAAAACGCCTAGTCATTAGGAATAATTCCTGGTAGCAGTTCCAGGAGGAGGCACCACTTCCGGTCGACACAGCCGTTGTTGTCGCATTAGTATCCGGCCACAACTGTCACCACAATCCGCGGCTCCAGCTACGGGAAGGCCCAAAACTTCAGACGACGATCCGGGAGGGTAGAATTGCACCTTTCGAGCCGCAATTTCACCAGGGCACAGCAATACTATTCGCCCATCGAATGCGGTCCTCAGGTCACAGGATAATTGACAGGATAGACGATCAGAGGAACGGGTCTTACGGAGCTACAAGATCACGCGGCCATCTTGGTCCCGTGCGAGGCTCCTCCCCCTAAGATGTATTTTTTAAGGTTGCTTTTGTAGTGTTTTATATTTGCTTACGTTGAGCACATGATATTGTACTTTTTATTGTTTTATGGACCTCGTCCCAAAATAAAGTATTGTTGTGATATAGCTTTATGGTCCCTCCCAATTAAAACAGTTTATGCGCCAATAACTACACCTACACTTATGGTTTGTTGTCGGAAGGGTTTCATTCTAATGAGTATTCTGCAGACAGTGGTAGTTCTATGTTTGTTTTTGTACTTCCCTCAAATAATGTATATACCTATGAAAAGAAGCTTCATGAAATTGTGGGAACATACCTATCCCATGGTCCAGTTTGCAGAGCCATTTCAGGAGACGCCCTGCACAGTACAGGCAAACAATCCCGACCTCCACGTCTTTTTGCCCAGTAACCCTTTCTGCCCATGTCCTCACAAATTGGATTAGACACCTGCCATGCCTCTCTTGATTTCTGCTGGGGTACTGTTTTCATGTGCGACTAATATGACCCATGCCCTTTCATCTTTTAATTAAAACAATATAGCGTGCCAGTCAAACCATTACAATATATATATATATATATATATATATATATATATTTTCTTTCCACGAGTGATCAAGGCTTAATTGCCGAAACGCGTTGTTGTTGCCAATAAATCTTTATTCAACTGCACAAGAAAGGTGTCCGAGCAGTCTGTTCGTAGTGAGCTGACGTTGAAGTGTGTGTGTGTGTGTGTGTGTATATATATATATATATATATATATATATATATATATATATATATATATATATATATATATATATATATATATATATATATATAATTTTAAACATCAGTTGAAGCATCAGTAGGTGAGCATTATATACAGTGGATTCAACAATGATACAGTCCATAGTTACTTTTAGGGATACAGAGATTACATTCTTGAAATTTTCCTCCATTACAACTCGACTCTCTGGATTGGTCATTGCCCTCCCCAGCTACATGTTCCCAGTGGGTGGGAAAACCTTTCATTGCATACTACTCTTGAATAGTGTGTTGTGCATTACCAAGTCCAGATCGTTCAATCTCTAGATTGTAATATCTCAGCCATGGTTGCCATGTTTTGGTGAACCTATTGGGCAACCTCTGGCTGTGTATGTTGTTTTTTCTGCCCCCATGTACAAATCCATACCGGCGCGCCATTCCACCAGAGTAGGCAGGCCTTCAGCTTCCCAGTGTTGAGCAATATCCCTCTTCGCGAGTATCAATCCTAAGTTACTCAACAGGAGTTTGTATCTAGGAAGGTCAATATCTCTTGAGATGCCCAATACATATTTAGGGTCCATAGGTATCTGTGCCTCTAGTATGTCGTTGAGTTCCTTCACTCTTCGTGACCAATAGCATTGTATCTGCGACATTCCCATACGGTGTGCATATAGGTGCCTTGGAGAGTTTTGCATCGCAAGCAGTTAGGTGTTTCTGCCCTACCCATAGCATATAGCTGCACTTTATCATAGTATACTCTGTTCAGGACTTTAAATTGGACCAGCCTTAGTCTGAGATTAATTGCTACCTCTCTAGGGTGCATCAGTGCTCCCTCCCAGTCGATATCCTCTAGCTTACCTGTGGTTTCTTCCCATTTAGACCTGAGGGCTGACAGTTTATCTGGGATGTTATTGATTAAAGTTTTATGTCCAGGAGACCGTTTTTGAGGGTATTTCTTCTTGTAGTAGTCTGCCTTCAAGCAGCGCATATTCGGGCATGTTTGTAGTGTACATTTTTTGTGCCTTCCAGGCATGTCGTAGGTGCAGCGATTCATAGCATTGGGTGTGCGTCATTTGGTATTCAGTCTGGAGAGCCTCAAAAGTAATTGGGTCACCATCCTTCAGTATATTGCCTAATGTTGTGATCCCGCACGTGTCCTACTCCCTGAAGCCCTGCAGCTTCACTAGCTCTGGCATCCTCCTACCCTTCCATAGTGGTGTGGCTCTAGGAATTAATTTTATCCCATCTCCTCTGTCGTTCCGCCCCCTTTCGGGCCTCAATTGTCTTTTGGGTGGCCGGCAGTAGATCTTTAGCTCCTGCGCCCCAATACAGATAATGGAGATATGTATACTTCCTGAATTGGAGCCTTTCAAGAGCATACGTGGAGTGGTCGCACGCAGCATAACCCCATTCATTGATCACCGTTGGATGAGCAGTTCGCATGTCTGGCAGACCGATTTCCCCCCTTATATTGGTTACGCTGCAATGTTTGTAGCGCTACTCTGGGGTGCCCTCCGTCTCATAATAGTATGCGAAGTTAGTCATTGACTGTCTTGAAAATGAGTTCCCGATTTCTGTGGAACGTGGTTTGGAGTATGTATAGTAGTATAGTAGTTTGGGAAGCGTTGTCATTTTATACATGGCTGCCCCAACCAGCAGCATTAGGGGTAGTCGTCTCCACCTGGTCACTTCTTCCCGGAATTCTGTTAAAACCTGTTTGATGTTTTGATTAAGGCATTCCGTTTAGTTTACAGAGATGTACTGTCCCAAGTATTTAAAGCCCCCTTCTGTAATGTGCAGGTGTGCTGGTATTACATGTACATCCATCGACCCTCTCATGGGGTAAAGGCTTGATTTTTCCCAGTCTATATTATAGCCCGCATATTTACCGCACTTCTTAAAAAGCTGGAGTGTCACGGGTAATGTAGTGTTGAGATTTGTGATGTACAGCAGAATGACATCTGTGTGGAGAGATATCTGTTAATCCGCAAAATGTTTCCTTCTGTCTTGAAATCCCCTGAGATCTGGGTGGGCTCTGTCTGACCAGGCAGGCCAGCGGCTCCAGGACTAACACAAAGAGTAGGGGAGACAAAGTGTGGCCTTGTCTGGTTCCTCTTTTAGTGGAAAAGTCTGCTGATTTCACCCCATTGATCCTCACTAAAGGGTTAGTTTATAATAATTGCACCCATGTCATTGATTTGCTTCCAAACCCAAACTTCACTAGGACTTGCCGCATGAAGGGCCAGTAACCCGTGTCAAAGGCCTTCTCCGCGTCCAGGGACATGAACACATGTGGGGTGGCCTATCGTTGACAGTATCAAGCCAGTTGGCCAATTTACGAAGGTTGAACCATGTGACTCAGCCTGGCATAAAGCCTGATTAATCACGGTGAATAAGAGCTGTGGTCACCCTTAAGTCTTGCTGCTAGAACAGAGGCCAGTGTTTTAGTTTGTTTTAAGTAGTGAGATTGGGCGATAGGATCCACAATTCTCTTGGGTTTTACCTGGCTTCGGGATAACCACTACTATAGCTTAGCAGAGATCTGGTGGGAGCGATCCCTTCTCTTGTGCTGCTTGAAACGTATTTAAGTGTTGGGGAGCCCTAATTTTCTTGGAAATATAGTTCTGCCTCTGTGCTTAGCACTTCCCCTACCTTTTTGTCCTGGAGCACCCAAGCATTTAGTCTCCAATCCGTCTAATGCCCCCTTCACCAACCGTTAACCATAGTGGTGAGTGGTCTGAGATTCCCCTTGCTAGGTGCTCTACTTTGTCCACAGCTCGCATCTCTCCCTCCAGGGCAAAGAAATAATAGTCTGGAGAGAACTCTATGGGCGCCGGAGAAGTAAGAGTAGTTAGTGTAGTGGGTGTTTCCGTCACAGGTCAGTCAGCCCCAACAAAGCTACAAAGTCAGCCTGTGGGGTGGGAACATGGATTCCAGCTTTGGTTTGTGTGCGCGATCAAGATTGCGGTCTATTACGTCGTTTAAGTCTCCGCCGATTAGGTGCATGGAGGGGCCCGATCCTAGTAATATCTTTGCCATTGCATCCAGGGTTTGAGATTTCAGTCTTGGCGGGGCACAGACACTAAACGGCGTTCGTTCTCGACGTCCACAGGTCCCCTGGACAGCGACAAATGTTCTATTTTGGTCTAACCAGGTTCTAGTAGTGCGGAAGGGGGGGTTTCAATATTGTATTTCCTCGAGCCCCGGAGGAAAACCCAGCCTATGCTAGTGTTATGTATGATCCCATCCCTATAAAAGCACAATGTGGCCCAATTAAGTGGGTTGCCTGCAGGAAAACGATGTCAGGTTTGAGTCTCTTAACATACTTTGATACCAGTCCTCTCTTAATTTTGCTACCCGGCGCTTTGACGTTCCATGTCAGTGCTGTGTATGTTTCCTCACTCGTGTGTGTGTTTGTGTGTGTTTGTGTGTGTTTGTGTGTGTTTGTGTGTGTTTGTGTGTGTGTGTGTGTGTGTGTGTGTGTGTGTGTGTGTGTCTTGTATTTACCTTGTTGTATTCCGGAAGGAACTACCTTTTGATCCCTTTCCCTCTGTCCCTGCCTGTAACACCCAACGCTCCTACAGTTGGCTGTATGGGTAACCTGCACAAACATTACAATATAACTTTTTGATCCCTCAACCTATCCCTTTCACCCACTCTCCCCCACTTCCTATGCCCATCCTTTAAACTGTCAACGTGACAACCACGATGTAGTAATCAAAGCTATAAAGGATCTAAGCTTCAAGTAAGTCTTTGTTCTCAGGAGCACGGAGTTCAATAATATCTGGGGGGGGGTCTCCTTGACAGTAGTTTGACTGCCATCGGCCAACCCCATGATTTAATCATCATCGCTGCTCTTGTCTTCCTGCTGGTGTGTGCTCTGTGGGTTGCTCGTTGAGGTGCCCCGTTCTAACATCTGCTTAATGTTCTTAAAGAGTGGATGGCCACTGTCTGTTTTGGAAAGATACTCCTTATCCGAGAGCTCCGTGTGGGTGCTGTGTTGTTGACTGGAATGATTTTTACTGGCTTTGGCCTGAGTGAAGTCCTACTCCGAGCGTACCTGTTTATCTGACGTTCGTGTTGTTCCCCTCCAGGGGGTCCCCGTTCGAGTCTTTCGTCCTCTCGTGAGTAGGTTCCTCTTTTTCACCCTCTGTCTGCGGTTTGGGTTCTGATCGTATTATTGTATCTCCAGGTGGCGTCCCGCTGGTCCCTGCCCTGTGCCTTGGATGAGGGCGCTCCTCTATCCAAGCCCATGCTTCTTCTGGTGATTGGAAGAAATGGGACTTGCCCTGGAAGATGACTTTTAGCTTGGCAGGGAAGAGAAGCATATCATGGATTTGCAGTGCTCTTAGTTTGATTTTTACCGAGTCAAATGTTCTTCTCATCTTCTGGAGTTCTCTCAAGTAATGAAGGAAAATCTTTATCTTTGCATTAGCCAATTTAAGTTCACCTACCTGGCGTGACTCTCTGAGGATTGTGTCCGGATTCTGGAAGTTTAGTATCCTCGCGATGAGCGGCCGAGCAACAGATGGCCGTTTCATAATGGGTATTCTTTGAGCTCGTTCAATTATAAAACCAGGTGAGAATTTTGCCGCTGGGAGGGATTCGTGCAGCCATGTCATTTAGAAAGTCACGGGGTCTGGGCCTTCTGCTTCTTCCACAAATCCAATAAAGCACAGATTATTTCTGCGGGCCCTATTTACAGCATCGTCCACCTTCCATTCTACCTCTCCCATGGTTGCTTGCAGGCTTCTGACATCTGTTGTTGTTTTGTGTGTCATGTCTTCCACTTCCGAAATGCGAATTTCAGTTTGCGTTACCCTATCAGAAATATTCTGCATGTCTTGACGGAGAAGGGACACTTCTGATCTTATTTCGGACATTTTTCCTTTAATGGCTTCTCTGGAGGCATGTATTGCTTGGAGGAGGGTTGCATTGTACCAGGGGCCTGAGTGTACTTTGGTGTACTTGTCCATTTTGCTCTGCTTTTGGGTTTTAGGCTCTTTAACTCTTGCATTGTTTGAATGGTGGGAGCAGTCTTTCTACTTGAGTTCCCAATCGTTGCTAGATTTCCTGTGTGCGGTACATAGGTGGGTATTATGTGTCTGGCTTGGTGATTGGGAGGGCAGTTAATCTCTAATGCTTGGAAGAGGCCTCCTGTGTGAGTGGTGGTGAGCAGCCGTAGGCCCCCGTGGTATCTATTCTATTTTGGTGGCCACCCTTGCTTGTCCACCTCTGTCTGTCACGGCCACCTACTTTGTCGCATCTACAACCGCTGCCTCACATCAGGGTCTCTCCCCTTTTCTTGGCAGAGTCCAGCTCATCCCTCCCTAGCGTGCGGTTGGTCTTTAGATTGACACTGTCCTGTCCCCTTGGTGGCCTCTCAGAATCCAAATCCGGTATTCTGCGACTGGTTCTATTACTCTCCCAGATCGCTGAGTTCTGGGCATGATGGTGTCTTTATCTAGATGGGGTGGGGGCGTTTCTTTCCGCCCTGGTTTTCCCCCACTTAAGCAGTTTACAGTATTCCTCTTCTTTGTAGGGTCATCAGTGGCTGTCTTGCCCACCCCACAACACTCCATATGGATTTCTCAGCCTCCAAGTCTGTCACCCATAAGCATTCTAGCTTGCCCAGGGAGTCTGGGCGAGCACATTCCACTACTTGTATCCTCCAGGTATCTCAGCTATGTCCAGTCTCTGCACCAGCGTCAGGTTTGGGATCAACTCTTAACTTCACGGCTAACGGGGTGTTAAGGGGCCAGAGAAGAGGGCCCACCCAGGCCACCAGTGTCTATGCATCTGTAGTCCCGCTCTCCGGGCGGCCTCTGGGACTTTCCACAGCTCCACCAGGCACTCATTTGGTGCCCTTCATTACAGTCGCTGTGAATTCTGTGGGGGTCTCCATGCCCCTCCAGTCTGCATCGTTCCTGTTTCTATTATGTGTGGTGTGGAAGTAATACCTGACATCACATACAGGATTATTGGTTTTGCAATATCTTTTTCAATATTATTACTGTGTCTTAGCAGCAGCAATTTTTTTGATTCATCTTAGTCCTGAAGAAAGCCTAGATACATTAGATTGATCATTGAAAGGCTGAAACATGTTGACCTATTGTATTAGAGTAGTTTTAAATCGGTATTACTCATTGCATTGCTTTTTTAACTCTACCAGTGAGAGCAAGTTAATAAAGATTCCCTTCTCTGCATCCAGTAGGTAGTTCTATCTCCCCACTAAACACACTCACTATCACGCTTCATTGTGCTGCACTCTCACCACACCAATTATTCACATATGGGATTTTAGCATCCTGGTTAGTTTGTAACCAACAAAATAAATCCCTGAGCTCCTTCCTCACAGTGAGGGCGTTGTAGCCCTCGGTAGAACTAGGTTTCTACTGGGAGGAGAAACCCATATGATGAAGCATGCCACCTATGGTGGGTGAGGGTTTTCGTCCTTACAGGGATTACTCCTCTCCCTTTTTGCAGGGGATTCTTTAAGTCACCCCAGTCCTTCTACTGTTTTATGTACACTGTGTGATGTATATTAGTTGTGTGCGAACATAGACCCGAGGTTGTACTGTGTTATTACATTTCTGAACCTTACAGACTTTGTGATCCATACTCATTTTATACATGTTGATGTACTCAAATGCGTTGCTGCAAATCGCTTTCTTGTACTTTTTGACAAACCATTGCTGTATATATTGCCCTTAAATGCATTGCTTAGTTATAGTTATATAAATCATAATCTTGTGGTCCCAAATCATTGTGCACCTTTTGGACTTAAACGGAGGGAGTGGAGCAAGTAAACATCTGTAAAGTGTTTGTTAGTGGGCATGTCTAGCCAACTCTCCCAATGATACCTCGGGATGGATTTGTCTTTGCTCTTTCTCGAGTGTTAGAGAGGGTACGGGCAAGTTCAAACCATTTGTAATTACCTGTGTTATAATTAGGGCTCCCGGTTTTATGGTATTTATTTTTTTGCCATTTCAGTCTGTATTTATCCATATTTATTTTTCGGGCATTTTTTCTGTATTTATCCACATTTATTTTCGCCGCAAGCAAAAGACGACGCTACAGCTAGTATTTTTCCACATTTATTTAAATTGACAATGCACTCAGTTGTTATTGCTCAATACTATACATTGATCTGAAAACAAACTTAGCCATTTGCAAAATGTCTCAAATATGCTTAAACGTGCTATCACAAGCTGTTTGTCGCAGAGCCTTGCACTTTCTGTCATCGGCAGAGTGCCACATCCTCTCCCCCACTGAACACCATACAGCCCCACTGAGAGAAACTCACACTGCCTTCAGCTGCCTGAACAAAGTGAAAAGATGCCTCTCTTAAGTGTGAAGTGATAACAGGTGTGAGCCTTTGTTTCCCATCTGTGGCATTTGCTTCTAGGTGTGAGGCTCCTGGCTGCTCACACCCAGTCAGGAGACTCTAACAGATGGAGGCCTGATGACCCCTCAGAATAGGCCATTGTTATGGTCACGTTAAGGAAAAGGGTTAACCCAGAAAGTCGCTGGGACCTGGGTATTCTAAGTGCTAAGGAGAGGGGTCCCAGCAATCATATGAAGTATTTTACAAACAATACACAATCAAATACAAGAAAACTTAATGGGCCTGCATTGTTGTTTAATCACAATGTAGGTATCAATTAATTGTTATTCATTTACAATAAAAAGTCACGCAATAATTCATAGTGCCCCTGATAGGGAAGGAAGTGATAGTGCAGGGTAGTGTAGGCAGGAATAGTGACAATAAAAAACTGCCCTGAAGGGCCTCAATGTGCTATGCAACCAAATTTAGGACATAGACAAAACACAAGACCATTGGTTTAACATATCAAATCATGCTCCACCTATCACATTAAATGAGAATTTCATGGAAATGAAGCTAACTCAATACAAAAAGCTGTCTACGTTCGACCCTCTATTTTGGCAGGAATTAATTTTGTCCTTGCATCGGGGTCTTCATCGGGACGGGGCAGACAACCTATTTAATAAACAATTTAAATGCATTTAGCATATATTTGCATTAATCAAAAGGCAATTGTTGAATAAGCACACATCGAAGGAGCCAAGACATACCGGAGGTTGCTTGTCTTTGGGTAGGATGACTGTTTTTTATTGTCACTATTCCTACCTACACTACCCTGCACTATCACTTCCTTCCCTATCAGGGGCACTATGAATTATTGCGTGACTTTGTATTGTAAATGAATAACAATTAATTGATACCTACATTGTGATTAAACAACAATGCAGGCCCATTAAGTTTTCTTGTATTTGATTGTGTATTGTTTGTAAAATACTTCATGATTGCTGGGACCCCTCTCCTTCGCACATTGTTATGGGCACAGCAGGAGTGAGAATAAGAAAGCCCCGTCTGCGCCTGCATGTGTTTGCTTGTTGAGATAAAGCAGATAACACGCTGCTCAATTTCAATTTTTATGGCAAGCTCCCATACTGGAGCATTGGTTTTGCCATCTTATTTGTGCACGTTTTTCCTGTGCTTAGGGCAACATTGTAGCTCCGTAAATAAAGCCCTCTGTGGCTGAGCCCTGTATTTGCCCACACAGGTTCAAAATTAGTTCAATGTCAAAGTTTGCAAAATCACTTGTTTTTCCAAGGATGTGGTGTCCCCTTGCCTGCCACTCGTTTTGGGGCAGAAGCGAGCCGAAGGGCCGTCGAGGAGCGCTCTGGAGGAATGTGGGGCGTGGACCTGATTTTAACAAACAATCCAGAGTGTGGAAAGTGGGAAAGTAGGTCCGTGTAGAATGAGGGTATGGGTCTCTGTGCCTTAATGCAGGGGTGCACTCGAGTAAGGGTGCTGGCCTCCACTGATGTTAAAAGGTGGCTTTGCGGGGGTGAAAGAAAGAGGGCTCCCTGCCCTGTGATTTAAAAGGGAGAATCCTTGCTCTTTAGCGTCTGCCACCAGCCGCCGTTTTGAGCACAACCGGGACGCAGACTCACCTTGCAGTTGATTCCCGGCTCCGGCTCGGCCCTCTCAGGACAGAAGAAGGTATTGCGGGCTGGGTTCACAGGTGGCCCGTCTCAGGGTTTAGGGGCAAGGGGTGACGTCACGAATCTCTTGTGGCGGTGATTCTGGTCTTTCAAAGACCAGTGAAGTACTCTTGTGCGTCTCAGCCCGGGCTGACGCCTCTTAACCCTCTAAGGAAGGGGTAGACACCAGACGGCAGCACAGCAAAATGTACTCGTGTTATCCCGTTTTTATATATAAATACAGATAAAGGAAAACTTGTTTTCCATCTGTATTTATATGTAAAAATGTGTAAAAACGGAAAACCGGGAGCCCTAGTTATAATTCACTATTATAAAATAGCTTGATGCCTCATGCAAACGCATAATCTTTAGTGACATGTTCAGCAGTGTTCCACTGACACTTTCTGTTTTTCTTATAGGCAGTGGACCGTTAAGATCGTTGGTGTACCTTAAATCCCATATTATGCAAGCTTGTGAAAGGTGTATCAGAATGGATAAATATTGTTAAACTCACTGTTAGTCATTATGTTAAAGCATTTGCAACCTGTATGAAGGGGAGGAGGCGTATAGAATATAAGCTAAATGTGATATTTTCCCATAGAGAGATGAGGTGCGTAAATGTAGATTTGGGGGGTGAGTGGTTGATCTGCTGACATTTGTTTTATGTAAATGCAAATGAAAAGCCATATATTATGCACATGACAGTCTTTGACCCAGCCGCACCACCATTCGAGATATACCTTTATTTTGGAAAGGGTCTTGTTTTCCCTTAGGGCAGTAAGCCTTGAATCAAGAGGTGGTGGCTAATGGCTTGCTACAGAATTGAATGCAGGCTCAAACTTTGTTCTTGCACGTATTTTACTACAGTGCATCTCCAAATTCGAGCACAGTTAGCACTTGCTCATGTTTTGCTTAGGCACTAACTATTAGATTTTAACTGGTGGTACCTGCTCACACAAAATATAAAACCTGGGGTATTAAAGCAGATAAACAGGTACCGAGAATGTCTACACACATTACTGAGGCAACTACGTGGAGTGATCATGGACGATCGTAGTAAAACACCAGAGGGAGGCAGTTCCCTTAACACTTCTGTCTGTATCTGACTAAAATGCCCAATGCCACCTGAGAGCCTTGCGGTGGACAAATTAAGTGCACTGCTGAGAAGCTGCTCTCTTCTACCAGTAACATTACAGGTCAACTCTGAAGAAGGGTCGATGACGGTATACACGTCTAGGACATTCAGAGGAGATGGTACCTGTATCTGAAATACCAGTACCAGAACCTCTTTAAAGTAGTGAAGGAGCTTTCACAAATAATGTCTTAGCATGAGCAAAGTGGGGATAATATGTCTTTCACTCTGGTGCTTAACTAGACCTTAATCTTCAGCGCCATCTCAGACTGGGAAACATAGCGAGATCCTGGTCTGGGCAGTTGGCGTCTGACCCAGTACAGATGACAGGGCTTACAATGGAAATTAGAAGGCCAGCAGTATTCCTGCCCAATAGAGGCTGCAGTACAGCTGCTGCAACACCACAGGGGGTGACCACAGGAGCTACAACTGCAGAGGCCAGCTCTAACCAGAATGTCTTCTCTTCATTCTAGTTTTTCTTTTAGGGACATGGTAGGAGATAGAGCAGCCATGAATGTTCCGAAATGCAATTTGATGAGGCAGTGCACTTGGTAATATGCACATCACCACTGATGTGATTAGACAAATAGCCCCACCCTCTATGGAATTTGTATTTTACCAATACCTTTCAATCCTAAACCCTGAAAGGGTAGATTAGTTAGGCTAGCACTGCAGTACGAGTGGTTAGAAGCTTTATTTGATCATTTAAACATAATCATAAAAGCACGTGCAAATATAAGTAAATGCATATACATAATAAAAATATTAAACGTTACAGCAGCACCTATTAGTACAATAGTTCATGCAGTTTAAGATACAGAATCCAAAAACCCAATGAATTCAAAACATAACGATTTCCTATGCAAATTTCAGGAAAGAGCACACACTAAAACAGACTAAAGGCAAACAAAGCTGTTGGAGAAATAAAAATGCAGGTTTGCGCCTCACCATCCCAGCATTTCTTACACCAGGATTTTTTTTTTTTTTTAGCAAATGGACGATAAACTTTACGTGAAATCTAAAAGGGTTTGTACGGAGTACTTAAAGATTTCTTTATTCATGCAAAACAACCTTATAATTCATTTACCAAACTTCACGGCATTTAGTATCCTTAATGCAAAAATGTAATATAATAAAAGCATAAAAAATCATGGGTCATAAAACGTATTCCCAGCAGATTTAGCGCAATTTGTAATTTCATTAGTTATAGGTAGATATCAAGGTACTCCCCCAAATTGATAATCCTCACTCTGCAATGCCTAAGATATTAGTTAAAATCAGCCCCAAGTTATAAAATATATAAAACTCATGCTGTCTTCTAAAGTGCAATGATCGCTATGGTACTGTTGGAGAAGATTGGCCAATAAATAACTAGAACACATTTATGTACATCATGCATAAATACTTAAAATCGTTTCCTTAGGACTACCCATACACTAAATGTGCTAATGTTTCAATCTTTATATATATATATATATATATATAGAAAAACGAATGTATGTCTGTCTGTTTGTCCTTTATGCATTACTACACCATTCATCCGATCGGCATGAAACTATGGGACGTTGTTGAGTACACTCCCGCGAAGGTTTCTGGCAAATGGCAAAAAAAAGAAAAATGTGTTAATATCTGACCCCCCCCCCACCTCCCCCCGGGGCTCATAATCTTTCCAATACTGCTGAACGTTTACAGTTTCCGGTGCAACTCGCTTTTGCAATGACCATCAACAAAGCACAAGGACAATCGCTGCAAGTATGTGGACTAGATTTGGAGAATCCGTGCTTCTCACATGGACAACTGTATGTGGCCAGCTCATGTGTTGCGAAACCTTCTGATTTATTAGTGTACGCACCAGACGGAAAAACAAAAAATACTGTGTATCCACAAGCACTCGAATAAATAAACAGAAATAAAACAACACTTTAAAATGTTTTCCACATTAAAATGAATACGTTTCAATAAAAATGACACCATGTAAATTGAATGTTATAACAAGTTTCCTTAAATTTAGTTTCTTCTGAGATCGCAGCAACGCGCGACTGGTAAGCTAGTAATTTAAAAAACTTCTCCTGCTTTGTCCAAACATTGAACACAAACCTACTCCTGGGGAAAACAACTGGGCCAGTTGTGTCGCTCATCAATAGTTTATGCGCCTCTCTACAATGAGGTACCCCCATTAACAAACCGATCAGGCTCACTCATTTTCTATGCCCACCACCATATTCAGGACATACAAACATAATGTAATCAAGAGTCTCAAAATTCATGCAACAGGGTGGGCATGAATTGGGCAATGAATTTTTGCTTCAATTTTTGCTGAATGATCAAAGGGACATTCAGCCTATTCTAAATGTAATGTACATGCTTGGCCAGGGGTGGTGGTGTATTGTCCATAAGGATTCAAAGGCAGGAGTAGGTTTGAATTCCAAGAAATTCTTGGTGAGATGACCCAGAGTGCCCTTGGTTATTATCTCTGGCCTCCAGTTGTGGCTGGTGAACTTTAAAAGTGGTGGGGCATTAATGCCTTCCTCAAATCAAAGAGTGTGAGCAAAGTAAGCAAACCCTACTTTCTTGGTGTGATAGGAAACCCTACCCTCCTCAAGACTGGATAACCATCCTTAAGAAAACTTTCAAAACGGTGGCAAAGCAATGTGTTTTTTTAGCACAGTTTCCCCTATGCATTATATTTTTGAAGCTTATCAATGTTGGATATATTCATGCCTTTCTTCTCCCCACCGATGATAATGCCAGTAGTGAAGCAAGAGGATAGTCAGTTGTTGTGCACATTAAATGTGCTTAAGTTGTTGTACATGGGAATAACATTAAGGTTTATTAAAGAAAGAAAGCAGTTTTTGCAGCACGTCATGAACTTGTGTTTGAAAATGTTCTCATATGTGATAATGAAGAAAAATGTAGGCATGTCGTAGTAAAAAAAACTGCATAGGATCACACAATTTGGTCAAGCATGAGGCCAGAATTTATATTTTATTCAGTTTTGACACTGCTATTAAGGCACAAGATGTTCCTGTTCCCTCCCATTCTACATTAAATGTAATGCTGTATTTTTAATTTTGGGACATCAGGTTAGAGCTCTTTCCCCGGCTGTCTCTAAAGGGTTCCCAATTTTGTCTTTTCTGTCACAATTACACAGCAGCTACAGTAAGAACTTCCAGAATGGAAAGTTTTGTCGCAGGCCAAGCTCATTCAAATATTCATCTAAAGTTATTTTTTCATTGATGCACTCCATTACCATTTTACCATTACCTGCATAGTTGCCTCATGCAGCATGCTTAAAGCGCACCGCATACACAAACACCAATTTTCACTATGATCAGTTTACGTAACGGCCACAGGAAGATGAGACAAGTTTTAATTTTTTAAATTTTATCTGATGATGAGTGGGGAAGCTTCTGACGTCAGTTTGTTTGCTCCCTGCTTCTCTGTTCATTAATAGGGGCGCAGGCTTTTTGCCCATTATTGACAAGCCGCTGATCCAGCGCTCCTACTAAAATTCTGCATAAATGTCACTATCTACCACCAAACTTACCAATCAATACCAGGCCCATAAAATAACAGTTTTGGAAAAGGTGATGGACAGAGTTTCTGAATGATGCAGAATACTCCTACCCAGTCAAGAGATCAGGGCTTGATCCATCACCGTTTTTTAGCTCACTGCACCATCCCAGCTTCAGAACCTGGCTATATGCAAATTAGTCTGTTCCTGTCCCAGTGCATGATGGGAACAGGGCAAACCAAACTACCAAGCCAATTCTTATACTGGGAAGGAGACAAGCTACCGGGGACCGGTTTCTGGCATTTCAGCCTCGTCGGCCCGGCTTGCTTGAATCCTGATGGTGCAATGAGCTAGGGACTCACGTCTGAGTATACCCTCCCACACATAGTGTGGATAAAATCAATTTTGGAAAAGGTGATGGACAGAGTTTCTGAATGATGCAGAATACTCCTACCCAGTCAAGAGATCAGGGCTTGATCCATCACCGTTTTTTAGCTCACTGCACCATCCCAGCTTCAGAACCTGGCTATATGCAAATTAGTCTGTTCCTGTCCCAGTGCATGATGGGAACAGGGCAAACCAAACTACCAAGCCAATTCTTATACTGGGAAGGAGACAAGCTACCGGGGACCGGTTTCTGGCATTTCAGCCTCGTCGGCCCGGCTTGCTTGAATCCTGATGGTGCAATGAGCTAGGGACTCACGTCTGAGTATACCCTCCCACACATAGTGTGGATAAAATCAATTTTGGAAAAGGTGATGGACAGAGTTTCTGAATGATGCAGAATACTCCTACCCAGTCAAGAGATCAGGGCTTGATCCATCACCGTTTTTTAGCTCACTGCACCATCCCAGCTTCAGAACCTGGCTATATGCAAATTAGTCTGTTCCTGTCCCAGTGCATGATGGGAACAGGGCAAACCAAACTACCAAGCCAATTCTTATACTGGGAAGGAGACAAGCTACCGGGGACCGGTTTCTGGCATTTCAGCCTCGTCGGCCCGGCTTGCTTGAATCCTGATGGTGCAATGAGCTAGGGACTCACGTCTGAGTATACCCTCCCACACATAGTGTGGATAAAATCAATTTTGGAAAAGGTGATGGACAGAGTTTCTGAATGATGCAGAATACTCCTACCCAGTCAAGAGATCAGGGCTTGATCCATCACCGTTTTTTAGCTCACTGCACCATCCCAGCTTCAGAACCTGGCTATATGCAAATTAGTCTGTTCCTGTCCCAGTGCATGATGGGAACAGGGCAAACCAAACTACCAAGCCAATTCTTATACTGGGAAGGAGACAAGCTACCGGGGACCGGTTTCTGGCATTTCAGCCTCGTCGGCCCGGCTTGCTTGAATCCTGATGGTGCAATGAGCTAGGGACTCACGTCTGAGTATACCCTCCCACACATAGTGTGGATAAAATCAATTTTGGAAAAGGTGATGGACAGAGTTTCTGAATGATGCAGAATACTCCTACCCAGTCAAGAGATCAGGGCTTGATCCATCACCGTTTTTTAGCTCACTGCACCATCCCAGCTTCAGAACCTGGCTATATGCAAATTAGTCTGTTCCTGTCCCAGTGCATGATGGGAACAGGGCAAACCAAACTACCAAGCCAATTCTTATACTGGGAAGGAGACAAGCTACCGGGGACCGGTTTCTGGCATTTCAGCCTCGTCGGCCCGGCTTGCTTGAATCCTGATGGTGCAATGAGCTAGGGACTCACGTCTGAGTATACCCTCCCACACATAGTGTGGATAAAATCAATTTTGGAAAAGGTGATGGACAGAGTTTCTGAATGATGCAGAATACTCCTACCCAGTCAAGAGATCAGGGCTTGATCCATCACCGTTTTTTAGCTCACTGCACCATCCCAGCTTCAGAACCTGGCTATATGCAAATTAGTCTGTTCCTGTCCCAGTGCATGATGGGAACAGGGCAAACCAAACTACCAAGCCAATTATTATACTGGGAAGGAGACAAGCTACCGGGGACCGGTTTCTGGCATTTCAGCCTCGTCGGCCCGGCTTGCTTGAATCCTGATGGTGCAATGAGCTAGGGACTCACGTCTGAGTATACCCTCCCACACATAGTGTGGATAAAATCAATTTTGGAAAAGGTGATGGACAGAGTTTCTGAATGATGCAGAATACTCCTACCCAGTCAAGAGATCAGGGCTTGATCCATCACCGTTTTTTAGCTCACTGCACCATCCCAGCTTCAGAACCTGGCTATATGCAAATTAGTCTGTTCCTGTCCCAGTGCATGATGGGAACAGGGCAAACCAAACTACCAAGCCAATTCTTATACTGGGAAGGAGACAAGCTACCGGGGACCGGTTTCTGGCATTTCAGCCTCGTCGGCCCGGCTTGCTTGAATCCTGATGGTGCAATGAGCTAGGGACTCACGTCTGAGTATACCCTCCCACACATAGTGTGGATAAAATCAATTTTGGAAAAGGTGATGGACAGAGTTTCTGAATGATGCAGAATACTCCTACCCAGTCAAGAGATCAGGGCTTGATCCATCACCGTTTTTTAGCTCACTGCACCATCCCAGCTTCAGAACCTGGCTATATGCAAATTAGTCTGTTCCTGTCCCAGTGCATGATGGGAACAGGGCAAACCAAACTACCAAGCCAATTCTTATACTGGGAAGGAGACAAGCTACCGGGGACCGGTTTCTGGCATTTCAGCCTCGTCGGCCCGGCTTGCTTGAATCCTGATGGTGCAATGAGCTAGGGACTCACGTCTGAGTATACCCTCCCACACATAGTGTGGATAAAATCAATTTTGGAAAAGGTGATGGACAGAGTTTCTGAATGATGCAGAATACTCCTACCCAGTCAAGAGATCAGGGCTTGATCCATCACCGTTTTTTAGCTCACTGCACCATCCCAGCTTCAGAACCTGGCTATATGCAAATTAGTCTGTTCCTGTCCCAGTGCATGATGGGAACAGGGCAAACCAAACTACCAAGCCAATTATTATACTGGGAAGGAGACAAGCTACCGGGGACCGGTTTCTGGCATTTCAGCCTCGTCGGCCCGGCTTGCTTGAATCCTGATGGTGCAATGAGCTAGGGACTCACGTCTGAGTATACCCTCCCACACATAGTGTGGATAAAATCAATTTTGGAAAAGGTGATGGACAGAGTTTCTGAATGATGCAGAATACTCCTACCCAGTCAAGAGATCAGGGCTTGATCCATCACCGTTTTTTAGCTCACTGCACCATCCCAGCTTCAGAACCTGGCTATATGCAAATTAGTCTGTTCCTGTCCCAGTGCATGATGGGAACAGGGCAAACCAAACTACCAAGCCAATTCTTATACTGGGAAGGAGACAAGCTACCGGGGACCGGTTTCTGGCATTTCAGCCTCGTCGGCCCGGCTTGCTTGAATCCTGATGGTGCAATGAGCTAGGGACTCACGTCTGAGTATACCCTCCCACACATAGTGTGGATAAAATCAATTTTGGAAAAGGTGATGGACAGAGTTTCTGAATGATGCAGAATACTCCTACCCAGTCAAGAGATCAGGGCTTGATCCATCACCGTTTTTTAGCTCACTGCACCATCCCAGCTTCAGAACCTGGCTATATGCAAATTAGTCTGTTCCTGTCCCAGTGCATGATGGGAACAGGGCAAACCAAACTACCAAGCCAATTCTTATACTGGGAAGGAGACAAGCTACCGGGGACCGGTTTCTGGCATTTCAGCCTCGTCGGCCCGGCTTGCTTGAATCCTGATGGTGCAATGAGCTAGGGACTCACGTCTGAGTATACCCTCCCACACATAGTGTGGATAAAATCAATTTTGGAAAAGGTGATGGACAGAGTTTCTGAATGATGCAGAATACTCCTACCCAGTCAAGAGATCAGGGCTTGATCCATCACCGTTTTTTAGCTCACTGCACCATCCCAGCTTCAGAACCTGGCTATATGCAAATTAGTCTGTTCCTGTCCCAGTGCATGATGGGAACAGGGCAAACCAAACTACCAAGCCAATTCTTATACTGGGAAGGAGACAAGCTACCGGGGACCGGTTTCTGGCATTTCAGCCTCGTCGGCCCGGCTTGCTTGAATCCTGATGGTGCAATGAGCTAGGGACTCACGTCTGAGTATACCCTCCCACACATAGTGTGGATAAAATCAATTTTGGAAAAGGTGATGGACAGAGTTTCTGAATGATGCAGAATACTCCTACCCAGTCAAGAGATCAGGGCTTGATCCATCACCGTTTTTTAGCTCACTGCACCATCCCAGCTTCAGAACCTGGCTATATGCAAATTAGTCTGTTCCTGTCCCAGTGCATGATGGGAACAGGGCAAACCAAACTACCAAGCCAATTCTTATACTGGGAAGGAGACAAGCTACCGGGGACCGGTTTCTGGCATTTCAGCCTCGTCGTGTATCATGTATGTAGCATGTATGTCAAAAACAACATATAACCGTACGAATGCTACCAAAAACTGATCCAGCGCTCCTACTAAAATTCTGCATAAATGGTGTCCCTATCTACCACCAAACTTACCAATCAATACTAGGCCCATAAAATAACAGAGCAGCTGAATCATGAGGCGAATGAATCTAATATGTTGTTTAAACTGTCTACAATAAACAAGACCAGCTTGTCATTTAAAAAGTTTATTCAAACATATTCAGGAAAACTTAGGTTTTGGAACTTTATTAAGCAAGCATTTTAAAAAGTCAAAGTTTTATTCAGCATTTATAAAGAGAGCTTAATTCAAGAAAATATTATTCATTAGCAGAATTAAGTGAAAAAGAACATTTCCAAACCCTAACTAATTCTCTGTCTCTACCCTCCTCGCCTGAAAACAGTCTTTAAAGTCACCTTTCTTTACGTGTATTCATCGAACAGCAGAACACGTCCCTCTGGAATCAAGAAGCGTAAGCCAAAAATCTGCTCCTTGAGCTAATTCTTATACCCTAAAACTAAGGCTAAACTAACTATTTTCACATACCAACAGCGGAATTCTAGCTCCCCATTGGCTGAACCACCTCACGCCACAGTAAATTGTGACATCTTCCACCACGAGTCCAGGCTTTTACACAAAGCCATTGTTCATGCACAGTCCTGGCAGCACTTCCTTAGGCTGTTACATTTTGTAGCAAAGATTGTTCATGTAGTGCACAAAAATGCCGCGACTCACATTCCTGGCCTTGAGCCTGTCCGTTCTGAGCTTCTCGTGGCACATTAGCAAACCTCTCCACAGACTCGCCTTTTGCAGTTCTTTTCAAAAACTTTTCACAATAAGTTTTATAGGCTTCTCATCCTTTTCAAAATAAGTTTTTCTTGTGTGGCTTTTCATCAGTAGGCCTCTTTTCAGAAAGCGTCAATTTTCTGCGCCACTTTTGCTTGCGTCACTTTTTCAGAATGCATTATTTTTCTGCAGCCAACTCAATGCTTCTTTCAGAAAGCTATTATTTAAAAAAACACAAAACAATAATTAATTTAGGTAATGAAAGTCATTCTGTTTCCCATCCATCATTGCTAATGTTAACCCATTAGTATGTCACCTAGCAGAAAGCACAAAGAAAAGCAGCACTTTGAAATCTACCATTCTTCATAATGTCCAGCAGGATTCTTCATATATCTGAAAAAGATAAACAGACACAACATAGACAAGAGCACATATGAAATGAGCACATGCTATTAATTAATCAGCCGCATTAATGTTGACAAAGACAATAGGACAGACATAACAGCATTAGTTATGAATTATTAAACAAACTTGCAAATGCAACATAAAGCACATTAGTCCCATGTAATGATATGGAATTTTACTCTAGATTGATTTAGTACAACAAATCGTGCAATAATTCATTAATATATTAGTTCATGTTATGAGAGTTTTAACTTCACGAGCCAGAATAAAATTATTTCTGAAGCTCGCTCCATCAACTCCCTCATCTGGTTATTTCAAAATCACCAAACAAAATCCAAAAATGTTACTTAATTTTTTTTTATATATTGAACATGTTTCAGGCTTTCTCAGGATTAGTACTTAAACTCTAATTTCATCTATATTTCTGCAACTCTCATAATGAGTATTACTAATTCTATATCCTTTACCCTTTCTTTATTCAGCTAAGTTGGATCCTTTCCACCTTTGAATCCCCAACCCCCCAATGAATTTATAGGTATCTACATTTTGAATTGCACCAACAAAACAAATATCAATCTGAGTATTATAAAACAAAACAAAAACTTAAATTTTTGAAAACTTTTTTTTGAAAACTTAGTATATAGTTTAGTATATAGTATACACCCCCTTTTTTTTCAAATTCTAAAACATGTTTTCTTCGACCTTGCGTCTTACATAAAAGTGTTTCCAGCTAACACAATTTCTTCGACCTTGTGTCACCCTAACACAATTTCTTCAGCCTTATGCCAATAATAAACGTCAATTTAAAGAAAACTAAACCTAGTCATTGTCACTATTTTCTTCCAAATTTTCTTGGCTGCTACTGCTAACCTCAACTACTGGTGGAATTAAAATATAGGCCCACTCTGGAGATTTGTACTTATGATTGGGCTTTAAGGGTCTTTTGCTTTTCCTGGTAATCATTTCAATTTTCTTTCCAGCTTGCTCTCTTTTGTCTGAATCACTCTTCTGACTTGACACTTCATTGACTTGTTCTTTCAATTTATTCATAGATTTGAACTTCCAATCTTCTTTAGGCCAGACATCACCTTTTCTCAAGAGTTTCTTCTTAGGCTTGACTTCATTACATACAGCTTTCCAAGTTCTTTTTCTGAATTTTCTTATTTCAGATTCTTCATCACTTTCATATCAGAGTCAGTTTCAGAGATTTCAATACTGTATCTAGGAACTTCTTTACTCAGCAGCTTCACTCCGTTAGGAACAACATCTCTGTAGCTGGAACTTGGCAATTCGTCCTCCTCTTCCGGACTTGCTACTAGCTTCCCAGTTCCAGAATTTCTGTTCCTGCTTTCAGAGCTTCCAATCGGCTTTTCAATACTCTCCTGATCTTGAATCTCTTCAGTCACAGATTCTTTTTCTGCTTCTTTTTCTAGCAGATCTTCATCATTTTCTGAATCTAGAATCACAATCTCTAGATCTTTTTCATTTAATGTTTTATTCACATTGACATCATCCAGATGTCGACCACCTTGTCGATCTTCAAGATCTTGTTTTTCTTCAGAACTTTCTCTTCAGAGTCTGAATCATCTGTGGTATCTTCTTCATTTTGATTTTTTGGCTGTGGTACAGGCTGTGGTACACGCAAAGTATGACTGATATGTATCCACCTTTTCATACCTTTGCTCTTTACAATATTTGTTGTGACTAGTATCACCTGTCTTGCTTTTTGCCTCCTAGGTACTAAACAGTTTCTCCTCCGATGAACCTTTGTTCTGACCCAGTCTCCTGGCAATAGATCATGAGCCTGCTCCTTTTCTTTTGCAAACCCATCTGTTCCCAACTGATGGAATACAGAAATTGTATCATTTTTTCTTATTGGAAAAGCTTCTACCCATTTTGAAAATAAACAAATGACGACTTGCACATATCTCAATTTGTTATGTTGGGGCATTTCAAAAAGATCTATTTGAATACTTGTAAATGAACCACCCTCCTGGCCTATGGTTCCCAAACTCTCAATTGGACCATGGTACATCCGTGCCATGTCAGCAATCATGCAATTGGGCCTAACAGGTCTGTCATCTTTGTAAACCCAAATTTCATCTTCCTCTTGCTGTCTGAAACCTTCTTTGAGCCATGTGTTTCTCTCCTCATCATTTGCCTCATCTTGTAATTGTTTTAATTCTTGCCATGACTGAATTGCAAAGATTAGTATGAGGATGCTTGAAACATGTTCATTGAATTTTTCCCCATTGATTGCAACCCACTCCTGAGCACAAACTTAACAATGGTACCCATGTGCTCATTGCCTTTTGAGACATAATTATTTTTCTCTCCATTTGCAGCACATTTTATCACTGCTATTTTGTCAAGAAGCTCAATTCCTTTGTTGAAGTCTGGCATGCCCTGAACAGGAGCTTCACTCAAACTCTTTTTAAATTGCTCAATGGCTTCGAACTCTATTTATGTCTGGACAATTCGGTCTCTTATCTGCTTTTGTCAGTCTTTGAAATGGCCTCATAATTACTGAGAAACCACTAATCCATCGGCAACCGCAACCAACCATACCTAGGAACATTCTTACCTCCTTTTTGGTTCTTTGGTGATTCCATTGCCTGAATCATTTTAATTCTCTCAATAGTTACCTGACTGGGAATTCTCTCTTGGAACCTGAAAGCAAAAATTATTTGACTCTCTGGGTGCATTGGGACCCAATACCACTCGGCATCATGTGGTATCTGACAAAGGATCTCTACTGGTTTGGGCACAATAGGACAACAAGGGATAACTATCTCGTTAACCTTTCTCAGGTCCTGTACTATTCTGTACGTTTCATCTGGCTTTCTAATACCCATATTTATTTATTTATTTATTTATTTAGAAGTTTTCTATAGCGCTAACAAGACCCGAAGGTAGCAGAGCGCTTTACAGTAAAGGCATGAAAAGGTGGACAAAAAGACAAGTAACAAATAAAGGTGATCATCAAATGACAGTTCGTACAGTAGGACTTCTTGGCAATAGGATACTGAGTTCTCACATAGTTCTGGGGGTGGATGTTGATCCTAGTTACCCAGGACCTAGGGAACGGATGAGGAACAAGGATTTGAGTTGGCTCTTGAATTCCGCATAGGACGGTATGGATCTGATATGCGGGGGGATAGAGTTCCATATTTTGGGGGCATTTCCTGAGAAGGAGCAGTCCGCAGTTTTCTTCTTTCTGGTTTTTGGTAGGATGAGCAGCAGGGAGTTAGAGCTTCTCAGGATTCTACTTTGGCCAGCTTTTGTGAGTTTGTTAGCCAGGTATTCTGGCTTTCCGGTGTGAAGGGCCTTGTGGGTTAGACAGGCCGTTCTGAAGGTGCTACGCATATCCATCGGGAGCCATTCAAGTTCTTTGAGTGCAGGGGAGATGTGGTCGGATTTTTTGCATCCTGTGATCATTCTTGCTGCCGCATGCAATGTTGTTTTTAATGGGGCCAGGTGTGATTTGGGGATGCCTGTTAGGATTGAGTTCCCATAGTCCAGTCTAGATAAAACTAGTGATTGCGTGGCTAGTTTGAGGTCCTTGTTGGGAATGAAAGGTTTGATTTTGTTCAGCAGTCTGAGGTTAAAGAATGCGCTTTTTGCCGAGTTCTTAATGTGGTTTGTCAAGGTTAGTTTGGGGTCTAAGGTGAAGCCCAGAGATTTTACGGAATCAGCTAGCGTGAGAGAACCTTTAAGAGCATCGATCGACTTCAGCCACTCGATGATTTGAGGGTTGTCTTCTTTGTTTGAGATGAGAAGAGTTTCGGTCTTGTCGGGATTGAGTTTCAGGTGGTTCTTTGTCAGCCAATCTTGAACATCATTTAAGACGGCGTTTACTCGGTGGATGTCGTTAATTGAAGAGGTTTCCAGGTAGATCTGTGTGTCATCCGCGTAGAGGTGGAAGTGGATATTGGCATTCCTGAGTAGTTTGGCGAGCGGTTCCATATAGATGTTGAAGAGCTGAGGAGAAAGTACTGATCCTTGGGGGACACCCCTGTTGACTTGCTGGGATTCGGAGGTGAAATTCTTCATTTTTATTATTTGCGAGCGGTTGTGTAGAAAGGAGGAAAACCAATCGAGAACTACCTCGCCGAGGCCAGCTCTTACTTGCAGAGTCTTGATGAGGAGCCTATGGTCCACCGTGTCGAAAGCTGCGGATAAATCAAGGAGTATGAGGAGGCAGCATTTGTCAGCGTCAAGGGAGCCGTGAATATCGTCTATGATGTTCAGCATCGCGGTTTCTGTGCTGCGGCCTTGTCTGAAGCCGGATTGGAGGGGGTCTAGGAGATTGATGTTATCCAGATGATGAGTCAATTGCAGGAGAACGCATCGTTCCAGTGTTTTGGCAAGTAGAGGGAGGTTAGATATCGGTCTGAAATTGTTCAAGTCAGTAGAGTCAAGACCGGGTTTTTTCAGCAAAGGGGTGACTTGTCCCATTTTTAGACAGTCGGGGACCACTCCGCTTTGTAGGGAGCTGTTTATGATTTTGCCCCAGATAGGTGCTAAGGTGAGTTTCATTTTTTTGATTAGTGAGGTGGGAATGGGATCTGAGATGTGAGCTGATGGTTTGGAGGTCGAGATCAGCGAGATTATCTCAGTTTCCTGCACGTGGCGAAAGCTTAGCCAACGGAGGGGGGAGGAGCCGGAAGGTAGGGCCTGAGGGATGGCCGCGTTGTCCTTCGGGAGGTGTGAGTTGTTGATGTCTAGAGATAATTCGATTTTTAGGACTTTGTCGTTGAAGAAGGTGGCGAAGTTATCGCATAGTTCTTTGGACTCCTGCAGGGGTGAGGGTAGAGGCTTGGATGTTTGACGTCTGATAATGTTGTAAAGCTCCTTAGGTCTGTTTTTGGAATTGGCTAGTGCCTCTCGGAAGAAGCTGGATTTCTTGTTTTTGATGTGGTTGTTGTATTTCCTGCGTGCTGTTTTTAGTTGTAAGCGAAGGATGGCTGTTGGGTTGTTTCTCCACTTTCTTTCTTTGGCTCTCAAGGATCTTCTTTCTGCGTTGAGGTCCGCATTGAACCAGGTTCTAGAAGGGGTGGCACGGCTTCTTTTGAGCTTTAGTGGAGCTAGATTATCGAGAATGGAGACTAGCTCGGAGTTGTAGTGGTCGATGAGATCATTGGTCGAGAGGTGCAGAGAGTTGTCTGGAAGAAGTGAACTTAGTTGGCCTTCTAGAATGTCTTGGGGTACTTGGGAGAGGTTTCTTGACCATTTGGGGTGGTCTTGGGGAGGTTTGAGCGGGATGATGGGATGATTGATGTGAAATAGGATCATATGATGATCTGACCAGTCAACAGGTAGTATGTGGTTGACCGTGATTGAGTTCTTTTGTGCGATGATGGCGTCCAATGTGGCTCCTTTGTAGTGCGTCTCCTCAGTGCAATGTTGAGTGAGGTTGTTGTCGGCGAGGAGGCTGGATAGCGATTTGATTAGAGGGTTGTGGATTTCGTTCCATCGGAGATTCAGGTCACCAAGAATTATGTTGTTGGAATCACCGAGGGCGACTTGTGCAATCAGGTTGGATAGTTGATCTCCAAACTCGTTGTTTCTGCCAGGGGGGTGATAGAGTAGATGACACAGTAGAGAGTCGTTGTCTTTGGTTTTGATGACAGCGGATAGATATTCGAATGAGTTGTACTCGAAGGAGGAGGTTTCTGTGATGCTCCAGCTGTCCTTGTGGATGATAGCAACCCCACCTCCTCGTTGATCAATCCTGTCTTTGGAGATGAGGGAGAAACCAGGAGGTACCAGCATGTCAAGGCAGGGAGGAGATGTCTTGTTTAGCCAGGTCTCTGTGAGGAACGCAACGTCAATGTCATGTGTGAGGATAGCTTCGGCTAGGTCCGTTGCATGTAGTGAGGCCGATCTGCAGTTGATTAGGAGGCAGTTGGTGATTTTCTCCTGATTGCTGGTGGTTTTGTCTTTAGCCTCTCTAGGTATAGCGGTGAGGACTGGTAATCTCTGTCGTTTGAAGGTGGGTAGGTCTTTCCGGTAGCTCGTGATTACTTGGATTTTAGATTTAGGTGAAACTGAGATGGTAGGGTCGTAGGAAGTGGCTAGTAAGGCTGCTTCTCTGTCTGACATAGGAGCTTCTGATCTGCGCGGTCTGGAGGTCCGGTGTTTTGAGCCTGCTGGGGAGTGGGAAGAGATAGTGGTCGGGGGCCTGGTGCATGGGGCTCTGGAGTGTTCGAATTTTTTGGGACTGGAGACAGGGTCCTTGGGATATGGATCGATCGGGTGGGCATTGAGGGCTACTGTGGGCCCCTGGGTGGTGTTGGTGTTGGCGTTGGCGGGGAGGGGGGTTCGGAGAGGGGGTTTGTGGGGTTTGCAGGCTATACCGAGGTTAAGAAGGATTTCTATTAAGCCTTGGGTGATAGTGTCGACCTGGTTTTCAAGAGCTGTGAGCCGTTTTGTTATGGAGTCAATGGGGGGGTTGTGAGCAGCTGTGGAGGGGCCGAGCGTGTTATAGTTAGAGAGGGTGGGTTGAGAGATAGGGATCGGGATAGTGGGAGGGGGGGGTTTGGGGAGAGGGCTAGGGGGGGGTTAGACATGGGAGAGATAGGGAGAGGAACAGGGGGAGGATTGGACAGGGGAGGTTTAAGAGTAGACTGTTCTCAATCTCTTTTAGGACACCCTGCCTAACGAATTTTTCAATAACAGGAATAACTCCTTCAATTGTTTCTGACTTCATCTTGTACTGTGGAACATTAGGAAATTAGTTTCCCTGCTTGTTTGCAATTTTAACTGGAATTGGTCTGTTTTCCTGGTCTCCACTGAATCCTGTATCTGTATTGTATTTCTGCTCAGTAACATAATTTGGAAATGGCAGCGGAGGTATCCCATTCTGCTGAATCCCCTCCTGTCGCTGTATTTGTAGCTGTTTATTCAGCAACTGTTGCTGCTCCTTTATCTCATTCTGCATCTGTGGATTTTTACACTCTTACAACAGCTAAATACGCTTTTTCCTTCTCCTTTTTCTTCGTCCGTTTTGTTTTCCATTTATTCAGATTACCCCATTTTCTCAAAGCCCAAATTAAATCTTTTATATGGGCAGGGGCAATCCTACCTGTATTGTTCAAGCCTTCAATGTCCTCATCATCCTGATGTTTTTAATCTGTCTGTACTGATTGTATAATTTATCAATTCTTCTAAATCACTTTTTGATTTTGCAACATCCAGTAATTTGTATTCATCAGGCTGTGTCAGGTCAATCAGATCATCGTCCGAGTCCTCACTAGCTGAAGCTAAAGTCATCACTCTCTCTTGCTGAGTTGGAATCATTACTAGCTCATTTTCAGGTACATTAGAATAAAGTTTTTCAGCAAACTTTTGAATTTCATAATTCAATGGGACCGTTAAAGCTGTGGGACTAGTTTAATCTTTTCTAAGCACTGGAAGATCAGGTCCAATTTTCACAGGAACTGTCACTGCTTCCATGTTTCTGGTTAACTGCTCAATTAAACCATTTATAGAATTTACATGATCAGGAATATTAATTCCAGAAGTACTAGGCATCTCATCATACCTATCTGTTGTGACACCTTGAGAAGGGGTCTGGGCTGGGACTCCATTAATCTGAACTGGGACTCTTGGCGTTACATTAATCTGTTCTGGGGATCTGCTTGAATTTCTGTACTGATCTGTATTTACAACATCATTTTTACAATGATCAATTAATTCTTCTCTGGCAGGTTTATTATTTGAATTTGCTAATTTGGGAATCAAATTTTCTTTAATAATAATTTCTTTTGGGGGAGATGTTCTTTCAAAATATATGTCCTTTAAAACTGAATCTTTAGCATCTGTATTTTTATTATGTTTACTAGTTACTTTATTATTCGCCTGTTTATTCATTAGTTTGCTCTCACATGTAGCAACAACCTTTTTAACATGTTGAAATACATTTTTCATTTTCTGATAGCAGAAAAACATTTTCTTCTTTTGATAATAATTATCCATGTTTTAAAATGTTCACCTTTATTAAAATTAATCACAATAAAAATAATATTTTTACTTTATTGGCCTTATAGCATCTGCTAATCAATACATATAATTAATTATTCAACAAAGCCATGTGATGTTGTATTTTGCACTATAAACAGAACTTCCTGCTTAATTAATATATCTTTTAATTTTCCTTATATCCACAATTTGATTTAGGCGAAAAGCAGCGATGAAAATATTTAGACTGGCAGGAGTGGAAACGCCTGCAATTTACTGGGTGTTTTAAAATGCTTATTTGTACACACACAAAATATCAGCTGTGGGGAAGACTCGGTAATGTTTTTTTTATTTAATAGAACCACCTGAAAACAGAATTAAGAACTGGCCACACCTCAATCAAATCACACTTCTGCTATACAAATCAACTACTGTGAACAGGCAATCAACAGGTTCTAACCCAACACTCAAGATAAATTCTCTGCACCACTCAGTCAACTAGCCACCAGTTGTAATCTTCATTCAAACCTTGACAGAAAAAGCACATCACATCAGCTCACAACAACATAATCCAAGTGTAGCCATCAGCCCAAACATAATGTATGACCACTTCAAACACAGCGCGATCTCCCCAATGCACCTCGTCCATACAATGCTGCTGTCAACAAATTATATGCGGCTTAAGATATTCATTCAGCAACAACACCTAATCACCACACACCAATTGACACACACCAGGAGGGGGCGCTTCACTGTCCTGTTTGTTATAAGGATTCCCTTGGCGATCTGAGCCATTTAAACATCAGAGCACTCATAAACAGCCTGCAGCTACCACCCCATTGCTTTATGGAGGAGGGGATACACCTGGGCGAAAGATAAGAGTGCTGCAGAAACGACAAAGAAAATGCTAATCACTCCTCAGGAAATGGGAAATGCTCTCAGGACACGGGGGCACCAGGGCCCCTCCCAAAGAATTTAAACACAGTCACAGTGCTCCCTTCACACCACCGAGGGGAGACAGGAATCAGAAAGATCACAGCGCACAACGCTTGCCAACCGCTATCATACACATCAGCTGTGAACACGTAGCGCAGCTGTAGTGAGGAAGGCAACCGGGGACAAACATAAACAAACTCGGCAGACAATACCAACGCATCAACCAATCACCGCGCAACAAATGCCTTGTCCAACTACAGCGCGGCTGCCATGACGCTCCAGCCAATCACAGCGTTTTGCGACGCCTAGCCAATCACAGCGCGGCTTTTGCTGTGACGTGTACTCTGCTGCTGCAGTCTCTCTCACCTCGCGCTCAGGCCTCTCTTTTTGGAAATGTAATTTTAACACGGCGCGCAATCCCTCGCCACGCACATCAGTTGCAACACGCACACCAAGCCATTCACAGCACGATCTTGCTGTGACACTACGAGAGCCACAACAAATCACAGCGCAGCTCTGCTGTGACGCTGCGGCACTTTAACCAATCAGGGCGCGGCCCTGCTATGACGCTGCGGCACCCTGACCAATGAGAGCGCGGCGGCTGTGACGTAGACAACCGCTGCAGCTGGCAGCTCTCCCCTTACGCTCCTCACTCGGTAAACGGCCCCTCCCTTCAGAATTCAATCGGAAGGCTTTCCATACTGTTTTAAACTACGGAGAACAATTTATCGGTATATTTAAAGCGGGGAAACCTTTAATAATGTTTTAAAAATAACGCGGATCACTTTTTTTGCTATTTAAACATCACGAATTACTTTAAAATATGTTTAACAACGTGGAATACCTTAATTATAACCTAATTAACACAGAACACTCCTAAATGCTCCTAAATACATTAAAATAGCACAGATCACCTTTTTGTACATTTCAACTACGCTGAACACTTTTTATACATTTTTAAATCGCGCAGAACACCTTACAATGCATTTAAACAGCGCAGACTTTACCTAAAAGCTTCAGAGCGCTTTACAATATTCTTTTTTAACACAATTAGTGACTACACAAAACAAACCATATGCCTGCTTCTCTAAAAAGGACAGTAGCTTCTCAGGCACACAGATTTTTACTCAATCACTTGAAATAGACAACGCTACTTCTTCTGAATACTTTCACCACATTTACACGTACATTCATACAAAAGAAAACCCTATTCATGCATGTAGGAGAGTAGGGTCTGCAATCCTATGATCACCCAGATTTTTTGCTTTTGTTTCACTGGTTTACGACTTTCTCTGGCTGTGGGCCTGCCAATCAGACCCCCAGCCTGGCTGTTCTCTTTCTAAATTACGATATGTACCCTAGGTGCATCTACCAATTGGTTCTGGGCCACCTTATCAGACCCCGTAACGCAGGGCATAGGTGTACCCAGGGCCGCCAGGGGCTGCAGCATGTATTATGCCACCCCTGGCTGGCCTCCTAAATTTGACACAACTGGCTGCACGACAGCTGGGGCGAAGTCGTGTAATCACACTTTGCTTTAGATATAGTAGCTCTATATCTAACCATACAATGGACACCCGAGCTCCTATCAGTCACTCCTATGGCAGGCCTTGACAATCCTGAAGGCAGAGTGCATGGGCTCGAGTGAACTAGGTTCTGGCCCGAGCCGAGCCCGGTTGCAGCTTGCGGAATCAAGACCCAATGGCTGTTCCATGATAACGCGTACCACATCGGTAACTTCGGTGTCGCGTTATCAAGACATGTCGAGTAAGGTGTCATACGAATCGGGATGCTGCCCCCTCACCAACTCTGGCGACGAGGTTAGCATTCCGCCCTTCTAGAGGGACACGACATGTACGTAACTGTGAACCCCGGTTAAAGTTAACTAAAGCCTCAGCTCCACAAAATGGATGCTGCCACCACAGACACAAGTCTGACCTCCTGCTGCTGGGAGTCCTTCCAGCGAGGAGAGCTTGGACAAAGGGTTTCCTGTCAAGGGCGGTGTTCGCACCGTCCCAGACAGGGTTTGTGTATTCTGGGTAGGTAGGGCTTTTGCGAGAAGGTGACTGCGGAGTGGCACCCCGGTGCTCACTACGCATCTGCCGGTCAGAACCAGTTCCAGGGGCGCCAGCCCTGGCCTGGGGAAAGTCCGGCAGGGGAGAGGGGTGTAACTACCTCCCTTCCTGGTCCCACCCTTAGGGCAGGACCTAGTCATGTACCCACCCCTTTCTTTAGAATAAAGGCCGGAGCGGGGACCCTTCCAAATTAGATCATCTTTGAATCAAGAATACTTTCTACGAAAGGACTTCAAGACTCTTCTCAAGATTTCTCCCTTGTGACTAAGGAGTAGTCACCCTGCATCAGCGGGCACCATCTAAGAACTCTGCGGTTTGCTGCAAGTCCTTCCTCAAGGATCCGACGGCCCAGCTCGAAGAGAACCAGCTTCCCTGGCACCTCTGACCTCTACCCACGTCATCAGCTCAGCTGTGATCTGTGGGTGCGACGAGACCTCGAGGGACCGGCCATCATCAGAACCTGCACGCTCTTAACCAGCACGACCATCGAAGCGATTCCCTGGTGAGTGCTCTGGGGTCCGAGAAGCCCCGACCCTGAGCCGCTCCAGCACCGAAGTGCAGTCTCCCAGCATCTCCACGATCTGCGTGGGGCCCTTCTGCTCGCTGCTCAGCATGTTGTCTGGTCACTAGCCGCTGGCTTGTGCCCTTCTGTGACGACATCCGACAATCAACACTGCTGGTCTGGTTGCTCCAGACTGGCCCTTGCTTCCAACTTTGCGAGAAGCACCCCGGACCCTCCTGGTCCACTCAAGACGCCATCTTAGGCCCACCACGTGGCCCTGAGATCTGCCAAGGCTTGTTGCCCCATCCTGGGCCCAGCGACGCCGACAGCATCATCCTTCGTGGGACAGCTCGCACCTCCGCCGTGGTCACCGACAACGCCTCCTGGTCCGTGAGACTGCAGGGCCTAGCGTCGCCCACTCACCTGGTCGAGGTGACGGCCAACCGGTGCCATCCTGGTACCCCCTGACTACTGGCTAGTAGTACGAACTTGGTCCCCTCTGCTTTCAGGTATCAACCATCTCTGATCCAGGCTTGGATCTCTACGAACTATTCATCACTGGTCGCCGGCCAGCAACTCCTTTTCTTCCGGCTCCTGGCTCGTCAGCGAAGACCCCGACGCCTGTAAGACTTGTGCAGCCGCAGACCTCGTGGCTAGGTAACTCGGCATTTCGGTGCCTGCATAGCCTCTTTACTCTAGGGTCCCGAGTCCCTCGCTTCCGACTTGCCTTATCGGGTCCGCCGGAGACCGTAAACTTTCCGTGTCCTCGGACACTTGTTTTAATTGTGCACTTGAAGTATTTTCCTAAGAGATTTGGTTTGTGCTTAGTACCCTGTCCTCATAAAGAGTCCAGGGCTGTTGTGAATCTTAATAAATATCCTGTTTATTTTCATAACACTTGTGTGGTGTCCTTTCACTGGGTGTTCAAGGGGTACATGTGTGGTAAACAGCTGGCTTAACGCGCCCTCTCGAGTCTTTAGCCTTAGACTGCTCGTATCCACGCTACTAGGATAGCTGGTCTATAGGTTGACTTACAACCAAACACCATAAGGGTCGTTGGAACGATACATAGCGGTCGCTAGAATAGCGAACGTTGCATATCGGGCCAACTTCTCACAATGCTTACTTGTTTCTTCCTCAGGACTTTAACCTCAGAAATAAACCTCTTTCGCCAGTAAGAAAACAACGCTTATCTCTTCCTTAGGACTCTAATCTTAGGAAAGAAACAACGCTTACCTTTCTTCTTTAGGACTCTAACCTTAGAAAAAAAATAACGCTTACCCTTCACACAAGCTTGGCTAAATCCTATTACTCTTTTCACAGAGTTTTAAAACAGGCTCACCAGGTCCCTATACTCAATGCTACGATTTCATAGACAATCCACACTATTATACATACAATTTACTCAACACACCTAGAACCCTAAACTTGTGTTGTACGTCCACAACACGTGATATGCGGCGATATCACCATTTGAAGCAGAACAAATGCACTGTATAACTTTTCTAGTCACACTACTCTTGCCATGGCAAACCAGGAATTTTTCACACTGCTGGAAAAACCTTTACAACTACATATAACAATCTGACAAAATCAAAAACTCAACATATGTTAAACATTGATCCTATGACTATTCCAACATATATGTATCATGTATGTAGCATGTATGTCAAAAACAACATATAACCGTACGAATGCTACCAAAAACTGATCCAGCGCTCCTACTAAAATTCTGCATAAATGGTGTCCCTATCTACCACCAAACTTACCAATCAATACTAGGCCCATAAAATAACAGAGCAGCTGAATCATGAGGCGAATGAATCTAATATGTTGTTTAAACTGTCTACAATAAACCAGACCAGCTTGTCATTTAAAAAGTTTATTCAAACATATTCAGGAAAACTTAGGTTTTGGAACTTTATTAAGCAAGCATTTTAAAAAGTCAAAGTTTTATTCAGCATTTATAAAGAGAGCTTAATTCAAGAAAATATTACTCAGCAGAATTAAGTGAAAAAGAGCATTTCCAAACCCTAACTAATTCTCTGTCTCTACCCTCATCGCCTGAAAACAAAGTCTTTAAAGTCACCTTTCCTTACGTGTATTCATCGAACAGCAGAACACGTCCCTCTGGAATCAAGAAGCGTAAGCCAAAAATCTGCTTCTTTAGCTAATTCTTATACCCTAAAACTAAGGCTAAATTAACTATTTTCACATACCAACAGCTGAATTCTAGCTCCCCATTGGCTGAACCACCTCACGCCACAGTAAATTGTGACATCTTCCACCAAGAGTCCAGGCTTTTACACAAAACCATTGTTCATGCACAGTGTCCTGGCAGCACTTCCTTAGGCTGTTACATTTTGTAGCAAAGATTGTTCATGTAGTGCACAAAAATGCTGCAACTCCCATTCCTGGCCTTGAGCCTGTCCGTTCTGAGCTTCTCGTGGCACATTAGCAAACCTCTCCACAGAGTTGCCTTTTGCAGTTCTTTTCAAAAACTTTTCACAATAAAAGTTTATAGGCTTCTCATCCTTTACAAAATAAGTTTTTCTCGTGTGGCTTTTCATCAGTAGGCCTCTTTTCAGAAAGCGTCAATTTTCTGCGCCACTTTTGCTTGCGTCACTTTTTCAGAATGCATTATTTTTCTGCAGCCAACTCAATGCTTCTTTCAGAAAGCTATTATTTAAACAAACACAAAACAATAATTAATTTAGGGAATGAAAGTCATTCTGTTTCCCATCCATCATTGCTAATGTTAACCCATTAGTATAAGTCACCTAGCAGAAAGCACAAAGAAAAGCAGCACTTTGAAATCTACCATTCTTCATAATGTCCAGCAGGATTCTTCATATATCTGAAAAAGATAAACAGACACAGCATAGACAAGAGCACATATGAAATGAGCACATGCCATTAATCAGCCGCATTAATGTTGACAAAGACAATAGGACAGACAAAACAACATTAGTTATGAATTATTAAACAAACTTGCAAATGCAACATAAAGCACGTTAGTCCCATGTAATGATATGGAATTTTACTCTAGATTGATTTAGTACAACAAATCGTGCAATAATTCATTAATATATTAGTTCATGTTATGAGAGTTTTAACTTCACGGGCCAGAATAAAATTATTTCTGAAGCTCGCTCCATCACCGCCACTGCTTGCCTCACTAGTGACCAGTAGGTCGATTTTAAGACTTGCTTGTCAGCCTTACAAAGTGATTCGGGCAAGTCCCACAGTTTAGTCAAACCCAGTTTTTTGCACCAGTCACAAACAAACGTTTTATCAGGGTACCTCCAAAGCATGACCCGTATCCTTTACATCCCTCGTGGATTATCTATATTCCACTAATTACGAAGTTGTCCTGGTATGGACCCAGAATAATAGTGGTTTTAAGTGCGCCAGATCAAATACTATTTTCATCCCCATTTCAAAGTAAAGCGGAATGGGTCGAGGGTTACTTACAGGGATCGTAAGCAATGATCTAGCAAATGTATTCTCGGTCACTGCAATCCTCATGGTATCCGTTTAACCCCAAACTTCTTCACCATACAAGACAACACTTTGGACCTTCACTCGATGGGCTTTTAGGTTCGGAGAAATGGAACGTGAATGTGTTCTTCTGTAAACGTAGATTGGCCTTTGATCTATGTGATGTTGTGAGTGCTCCTTTGTTTATTGGATAGACTCACTTAAATATATCCAATAGGGTTCAGCAAATAATCAAAGCTAAAGACCTGTTCCAAACAGTCTTTCCCCGCCATTACAGAATAGCTCTTAACATTCTTACCAAAGACCATGAACTTAGTTTTAGCAGCATTTATATCCAAACCTCTGTGGACAAAGAACTCCAGAAATTTGTTTAGGAGATTTTGTAACCACATTGGGGGTTGGAGTACCCATCCTAACCTAAATCTTGTTAAAATCTGTTCCCAGATGGAGAGCACCCTAACCAAATATGGCTCCGTACCTTTATTGGCTCATATCATAGAGTGTTCACAGTTGATTGATTTCAGCACCTCTACAGCCTCCATTTCCTTCTGCCAAAACATTTCTTCTAACCCATCATCTGTCTTTAAAACATAGACTTGTGGGTTTAAAAAGATTGATAGTCTACCTAACTTAGTGCTGGTCTGTTTTATTATAAAGAAGACATTGAATTTGAAGTTCAGAATCACAAGATAGACATTCTTCAATGATTTCCTTGTTAAAAGTGGCATGCAGGTTTGACCATATTGAGCACCATAAGAGTAGGAGAGGGCAAA
The DNA here is from genome assembly GCF_964263255.1 of Lissotriton vulgaris. NCBI lineage: Eukaryota > Metazoa > Chordata > Amphibia > Caudata > Salamandridae > Lissotriton > Lissotriton vulgaris. The sequence continues at coordinate 510,256,437 of NC_141700.1, read as the reverse complement.
TAGACATAGTCCTTAACAAAGGAGAGTCACATCTCATTGTTTGCATAAGCTAGCGAACTAGCTGGCAAGCCTAGAATATACCTACCACTGTGGGACCTGTGCCTGGTTTATCCTCAGGAGTTAGCACTTGCCTGTAAAAAGTATATTTAATGAACTCAAACTAGATAATGCCTTGCCTTACATTTTTTTAGATGTTGTAAACAAAATATTCTCTCATTTCTTCTACAGTGGCATCTGAAAGTCGTAGTAATACATATCCATCACAGCGAGCGTTTTGGAATTAAGTGTTTTCTCTGAACCTTTGCATTCTGGGCACCAGTGTTTCAGTTTTAAACTTGTATCTTTTTCTAAATGTTTTTGACCAGGTGACTGGGCTCCTGTGCAGTGGAGAGTGGGAAGAAGATTCCTCATCACAGGCAGTGCGCCTCTGCATAGAAGGCTGCCAGAAGCTCTACCCAGTGTTACAGGAGTGCCTGATACGCGCCACCAAAAAGAAACTTTCTACTCCAGATCCTGGCTCTGCTTAACTGAGGATATCTGCACCCGACTGACCCCCTTGTTGGATTCATGCTTAACCAGCAATCGACTGCTATGCCCTGTTAAGTGGTTAAAGATTTGAGTTCTCCCTGCTTCAAGGGGCCACATGTTCAACTGCGTTGTGGCAAGGACGGCAGTGTGAGGTCATTTTACTTTCTAGAGACACTGTTTAGGAGGCTTCATGTCCCTACGTTTGGCAGACTTGTAACTAAGGAATAGTTTTGAACCAAGTAGTCAGAGGAGTTCCTCGTAAACGTCACACTTCTATTCTTGATAAGGAGTGTTCTCCTATGCTTTAAATCACCCTTTATTGATCTTTAATGCCACAGCAAGATTTACAAACAATTTGATAAGTACAGACACTTGAAGGAAAAATACCCACTTTAATGCGTAAATTGGTAGCTGGATAATATACTGCTGGGATAATTCCATCTCCCTTGAATTATGGAAGCCTGTGAATATGACGACAAAAACCCTCTAACGTACTCGCTGATGGAGTCATTATAATGGTTGTACAGGAGAGCGCTAGTCTTCTTGAACACTTTACTAAGGTCCTGTTATAGGAAGGAAGCTTTTGTGTTCCCATCAATACGTGTTAACCCAGTCAGTGGCGAATGAGGTTTTTCTATCTTATGTTTCACTGTTTCTCTTGTTTTTTTAGACCTATACAAGATCCTGGACGTACGAGATCTGGCTTTCTGTTGCTGTAAACGATTGATCCTGTAGATCGCTAGTTGGAGAGTTTGTCAGGGAAAATATGCACTTACACTTATGTGAAAGAAATATATGCAAAGACACATACCTAGTTTGGTCACCTACTAAGATCACAAACTTATATGCCTACAGTCTTATCGATAATACAAATTGAGCACGCTTTTCCTTGGTTGGCATACCTACACTCCTTTTACACTAGTACCACACATACTTAAAACAAGTAGTTCACTTTCTGCCAAGACAGATGAGAGACACACACACATCCCCTTCCTCTCCAACTCTGCACCTTCACTCTGACATCCTCCTGCATAGTCAGACAAACACCCTTGTGTACATGAAAAGAATTATTGACTAAAACTATATCCAGCACAAACAGATCCCACAATCGGATAGCATTCCCATGGGCCCTCTCTTTGAAGGGTGATGTGCTTTTCCTTGTTTCGTGCTATTTTAAGTAGTAAGTTTCTGCTGCTAAAAAGTAAGCAAACCACCACCAGTCGGCCTTTGAATTTTGACAAGAAACTCAACACATAGCCTTCACCCCACCTATATTGAGCAAAGTCACCACATAAGTAAAAATAGCTTTTTTCTTTTGCACGTAGATCACAAATACATACGCACCTCCACACATCATAACAAAATGGCTCAAACATGCTCTCAAGTGCTTCACGTATTTCAAAATAGGTTAGCTGTCTTTCTGTGCTACTACACATTAGATTGAAACACTATATATATATATATATATATATATATCTCTACATATCCAAGCAGAATTCAGGTAAAAGAATTCATACGAGCCCGTAGTTCATCCAAAAGGTCTTTATTCAGAAATCAAGGAGTCAGGGATAACGCGTTTCGAACAACAAGTTGTTCTTCGTCACAATATATATATATATATACACACACACACACACACACACACACACACACCTTTCTCCAGTAGAATTGAGTTTGGGTTATTTAGGTCATAAGTGTAGACTGACACATGCATATATCAACACATCAAACATAATTTACCTTCACTTTTCTTTTTTGCAGCGCCTCATACCTCCACACGCACCTCCAAATATCTGTACAGAGATCACAAATAGTCACATTACAGAAATAAAGCTGTTTTCCTTCTCACTCCATGTCACCCACGCAGAGACCCACATCTTCACAATCATATATGTGGTCACATATCACTGAAAACACAACCCACACAAGTTTAGACTATATACCCTCGTGTTGAGCACATTGATTAGAGAAGAAAAATCAGTGACCTTTGTAGTTCTGAGTGAGGTGAATTTGAGTGGGAAAACATATATTTTTTGCACACCCACCATTGGTGTTGGCAACCTTGATAACCTGATTTTCTTTGCAGAGTTAAATTTGCTGTACAGTAGGTGATAAAGTACTTGATCTGGACTTTTAAACATCTGCATAGTTCTGCTCTACATTAAAGTATTAGAACAATCAAGCAACCTGTCTTAATGTCCACTCAGTTAAAGTATTTCCGATCTTGCTAGCCTGGATCTTTATAGTTAAGAAGTCTTTTCAGAATTTCACCTAATTTGCACGAGCTTCTAGAGTGATGGTGGAAATCGAATTCTCTCATGTTGAAAGATGTTTAATTCTCTGCTTTCTGCCCATGGTGCTATTTGGAAGCGCATGAAAACCTATCCCTTCGCCCATATGGTTTGAGGGCGACATATTGCCTTTCATGTCTACATCTGGGCAGTTGGCACAGTGACTTACTTCAGTAATTATCTTGGGGTAATTGATTTTGTGACCCTTTTAGCTTGAGCAGGGAAGGCCTCTATGTATTTACTATTTATAGGGAAGATCCTCTACCATAAAAAAAATTGTATTTACCATTTACCCTCAATGTTTTTTTTTACTTTTCAAAGGGAGACTACATTGTTTTGTTGGTAATTTACGAAATGTGTTTAGTATGCATCAAGCTGTGCATATTTTGGGATAGTCCGATGTAGGTATGCGGTACTTCCTGGTGTATGTCGGAATGTCTCCATTGTAGCCCCTCTAAATTATTAAATGTTAGAGTGCAGTATCTGTTCCAGCTTGCGACTTGTTGACTTCATCAATTTCATTGTTATTTTCAATAAATTTATATTTTTCTCACCACTTTTTGCCAGTCAAGTGATTTCAACTGTGTAGTATCTGTCCTTTAATGCTACAGATTGTGACAAAGTATTTTTTTAGAATCCTGCATATAATGCTTGGTCTACCTATCATAAACTGAATGGTCCCACTTACATTGCTGATCCATTTTCAAATCTTGATCCGTTGGAAATGCAGACTTGCCAGTCTCCTGCTCTCTGTTCACTATGTCAACCAAGATTTTACTGAGCAGAATTGGAAACAAATTAAGGGCCATAATGACTAAATATATACTTACAATCACATTCAGTTCTGATCACTTTTACAATTATAATAGATTTTGATTTCCTCTTGCAGTGCCACACAGAGCTCAAATACCTCAGTCTTCGAGGAAATAGATCTTAGGCTGTATTTCCGAATCATTAAAAAGACTTGTACTGTTATGTTATCACAAAAAAAATCTGCCAACTTTTGTTTCGTGCAGCAATAAAAACAAGCATTGACAAAGCCAATGTGTCTCTCCTATGCAAGAACTATTGGCTATGCCAGTATGTTTTAGCCATGTTGTACACCAGCATGACTGCTGTTCAGCATGCCTAAAAGTTAGTGGGGTAAAGGAGAGTGAAGGTAAGTGTTGTGGAGTGTGTAGAGTATTGTATAGTTGTGTGGATTGTTGTGTAGTTTTGTGGAGTAGCTAAGAGGGAGTTAAGTGAAGTGGTATAGAGCGTCGTAGAGTGGAGTGTCGTAGATCGGAGTAGATTATTGTGTAGTGGAGTAGTGTAGGAGACAGGAATGGCAAAGAGTATTGTCCAGTGGCTTAGAATAGAGTGAAGTGGCATGGAATGGCGTAGAGGGAGTTTTGTAGAGTAGTGTTGTGGAGTAGAGCATTGAATAGTGCAGTGTTATAAAGCAGAGTAGATTTTAATGGAGAAGAGCCCCACAGAGTGGAGTGTTGTAGAGTGGGCTAGAGTGAAGTGGTGTGAAGAATGGTGGTGCAGAGTAGACTGGCGTACAATGCATTGTTTTTTGAGTAAAGTGATGTAGAATGCACTTGTAGGAAGCTGGCTCTGTAAATTATTTTACCACCTGCTGGTAATATGGTGCACAGAGTCCAGTGGTTCCCTAAGAGTGGCTCAAAGTAAAACCCAAAGTGCTCAGTTAGTGGTAGTGTGGGCGAGCAGCCTTAGACCTAACACATAGGAGTGTAAGACATTTATTGCACATCTGATCAATAACGGACACACGACTCAAGAAGGAGATCCAGACCAATTTTATAAAATTATACTCTTTGTAATTTATTTTAAGGGCAAAATCTTCGTAATAGGTTAAGTACGTTTTTAATTAAAAATACTTTGCACTTAGAAAAATCAACACATAAACGTTTCAGCATAGTTCAGTGTTATGCTATGGAGAAAACAGTTTTGGGGTTAAACGTATAAGTATTCAGCTTTCAGTTCTAGTCTTTGGGGACCAAAGGTCAGCAGTGGGCAAGGTTCAAGTAGGTACCAACACTGCATCACCAGTGGCACAGGGGCAGCTGGGTGCAGAGGTCAAAGTCGAGATTGGACCAATGCTTTTCAATGGAGACAGGAGGTGCCTGGAGCCACACTGTTTGCAGGTAGGCACATCGGTTGCAGGGGCCAGACTTAGGAGGTTAGCACCAGCATGGGAGGGGGGCACAAAGTATCACCAAACCTACACCATCAGCGGCACATGGGGCTGCCAGGTGCATGGTACAAAATCAGCGTCGGGTGCCCAGTGCTTCTCTATGGAGATTCCGTTTTTGGCAAGGAGGCTGCAGGTGTGGCGCTGGAGGTTGCAGGAGGAAGACCAATAACACCAGAGGCAAGAAGAGATGTAGGGAGTCATCAGGGCACCATCTGTTCAGCTCACCAAGACCCAGGGGCTTTGGGTGCAGGGGTACCTTTTGACGTCTGAGTCTTCTTACTTGAGCTGGTCGCGGTTAAGGGGAGTCCCTGGATTCACACTACAGGTGCCGGTGAAGAGGGTAGGAGAGGTCAGCCAATGCTGTTCACGAGGTGAGGATGTATCTATAAACAGGGGAACCCGAATAACCCAAAGGCATCTGGGAATAAAGCAACTATAACAAAAACAATGCCCATGGTAAAGGTTTTGAACATTATAACTTAATTATAGAAAAAACACCACTAATTGTCCTTTCCTTACCTGTAATAATGGTCATATGAAATTAAATCGAAATTAAATCAAAAAAACTTGTTTTCCTATGTAACTTGAGGTTACACCAATCACTCAAAGTGGAAATATTGAAGCTATTTATTATCAATTAGAACTTATTTTCTTTTTCTAGTAACACATATTTTTAGTAACACATTTTTACAAAACCATATATACAAAACACACATATACATATATACAATTTGTACAATACATCCAAAAAACAAAATTAACCAATTTGCTGGTCTAAACGGCCCACATCTATTTCAAAAAAAGGACGTTGACTATAATTATGTCAAAGCATTCCCTATATCTGGTCATCAACAAAAAAGCAAATAAGGGCTTCAAAGGGCCAATTCCTTTCTCCTTCTAACAAATTTCAAGCTCCTTATACATGTAACGAAGTGAGGATCACCAGGGAAGCTTCACTGCAAAGGTGAGCCACTCGGACTTGGGCCGTGCGTGTTGGGTGTAGAGTGGGCAAGAGACGCAGGTCCGTCTGGATCTGGGGGTTCTTGGAGCTTGTTTCTTCTTGGACAGGTCCGCTGTCCACAGGAGATTGGAGTCTCTTTCGATGGCAGCAGTCCTCCCAGGGTTTTCAGAGGTCGCTGACTGTAAGACCGGTCGCAGGTTCACCAAAGTTAGTCATCCTCATCAGTCTAGTCTGTAGGGTCGTCTTGTTGTTTCTTAGGTTGTTGCAGATCTAGTTTCCAGGTCTGGGGGAGCCACTTGAATACTAGATTTAGGGTAGTAGCTGGTAGAGCCAATGGGTACCTTATCTGGGTGATTACACTCTTTATTATGTCACTCTCCTTTGGGAGGGGGGCATTGACCTTGCCCTGGTTGGGTTGATTTCCGCCCCCCCCCCCCCCATCTTCAGGGTGGTGGGGGACTAAAAGGTGTGCTTTACCTCGCCTCCCCCACTTTAGGGTGGAGTTGGAAGAGGTGGGCATGTAAGTGGGGCTGTAAACCGGGGGCTGCCATCTGCGGCTAGCAGCAGAGGCTGGGGTCTCATTACAAAGGCGTCCTGCCTTTGAAGCTTTCCTCTTTAAGCACTAGCCCATCCTGAGGGAGGAGGCATGACACCTATGCCCAGGATGTGCATTTTGTCTGGTCCCAGAGAGCAGGGACTCTCTACCCATGCGTCCAGAAACAGGTCTATTAGTGGCTGGCTGCCTACAGCCGGTCAGAGACCACACCGCGTTGGTTGGTTTTCATGGGGCACCTCCGAAGTGCCCTCTGAGTACATGTTTTAATAAATCGCACACTGGCATCAGTGTGGATTTATGACAAGGAGCTGTTGGGTATCAAACACTCCTGGCTCCAGTGAAGCCATCATGGTGCTGGGGAATGTGAGTTGTCAAGATCCTAGCCCATGTTTTCTCTATGGCTTCCCTGGCACTTCCAATATTAGGAACTAGACCCTAATACTGTAGGGGCATATTTGCCCATGCAGATCTACCCACACCTGGGATATAGTGCACCCTGTCTTGGGGCTGGTAATACCTGCTAGTGGGTTGACTCTCTTATATTTTAGGTAGTGCTAGTTGGCATGTCACACAGGCATTGTGCCATGTTGACTTGATCATGTTTTCACCTCACAGGGGCAGGACAGCTGCAGGGGCAGTGGCATGGTCCTAGTTAAGGGACCCTCTTCCGCCTCCAGGCCATACGTATCTAGGGTACCACTTACTAGGGTCTTACAAAGGGGCAGAAGTACCAATTGTGGACATGTTATTAAGGAAAGAACACTAGTACTGGGAACCTGGACAGCAGGGGCCAAGTACTCTACAGTCAACAAAAGATTCACCCACCAGGATCTAGGCAACTATACCACACTTATTTGAAGCTGGAAATTATATTAGCATATGGTGCGTCAACCAACAGTGCCACACCCTTTTTTGATTCTCCTAGTCGTGAAAGAATATTCCACAACAAACAATTAAATAAATATATGTGGCCCGCACACACAAAACACAACGCGCCTAGAGGATTTGGAACGCGCACCTGTGTACCTATACAGGAAGATGTCTACAGTGACCATATATCATTTGAGAAGTTGTCCGTTTTATGTTCGCCTGGTTGAAACTTTATAGGCCAAGGACAACGCATGACTTTTTAGATTAAGGTCCCTCTGTGTATCCTAAAAACCATGCGATATTTTGGGGAGAGCCAAATAGGGGTTATGTTAGAAATGGGGATTTCTGGTTGGCTAAGGCTTGCGCCAAAGTCAGGCAAAAACCACCACTCGAGTCAGGGCAAGGGAGTTACACGCCAAAGATAACCCCTGCTCACCCTCTAGGTAACGTGACGCGAGCAACAAGGCTAATCTCGGAGGCAATGTAGGTTAAGTGCTTGCGTGCGCACCCAGCAACACCACCCAAGGCCCACCACAAAGGAAACTCCACACAAGGTTATATATAAAAATAGCCTTTGTATTATACCAAACACATTAGATAATAAACAAACACTTTACAATGTGCCAACTGGCACAGGCAGAATTTACAGGGGATTATGTACATGGGACAGGGCCATATGGACCACTGTCAGGAATAAGCACTGTTAGAACCAGCACTTGGTAGCATTAGCACTTTGTAGGAATAACATTTAGAACATAGAGCATATAATACTGTAGCACCAAATAGCAAAATGCAGCACACAACCAGTAACCACTGGTAAAAGGTAAGTACCACCTACGCAACCCTAACCACCTTAGGAATGTATCACACATGGAATCATGAACACACTAGTATAACCCATACTAGATAAAACAACCTCCTAAGCATCACATACATTCAGAGGTATAAAACATTACACATGATGCAGAAATCACATTAGGCAGGTAAATCACTATTGCGCAAAAATCACATAGGGCCAGAAACATATACCGAACGCAAGGGCACAACACCAGAACTGTCCCCCAGGCCAACTGGCCTCTCTGAGGCTGAAACACCCTGTGTCCCAAATGTCAGGGCAGGCTGCGCAGGCAGCCAAAGTAGATTGTGCAAGGGTTCCTGGGGGGCCTAAATGAAGAAACTGCCCACTAAGTGCTGGGCAGCTGGAGACCTCCGCTGGGCTCTAAAGGAACAATGGGTCCCAAAACACCATGGGAGCCTCAGGAGCCTCGCAGGCTCTATGACCAAGACAACTGTGCCCCTGTGAGCCTCGTGGGCTCTGAACAAAGATGCGCCCACTGGGGGAGCGGCCCGCTGCCAACTGGGGCCGCTCTCTCCTCCGGAATGCTCCCTAAATCGTGGGAGTTCCTCTCGGGGGACTCTAAATCAATGAATGTGCCCTGAGCCTCTCCGGCTCGAAGAAAGAATGCCCCCGGTCGTTGGGAGTCCCGCTCTGGGGGACTCTAATTTACAAAATGCTCCCTGAGCCTCTCGTGGGCTCGACAGAAATGCGTGCCCAGACGTTGGAATCCCCCCGCACTCACCGGTCTGCTCCTGGGGTGCCGGCTGCACGTGGGGCTCTCTGCTTCAGACACCGGAGCCCCGCCTGCTCCTCCAGGCGGCGCCTCCTCTCTCGGGGCTGCGGGGCTCACTGGCGACTCTTAGCTGGTGTGCAGGAGCGCGGGGTAGGCTCCCCCGCTTCTTCCTTCCGCTTTCCAGGCGGCGCATCCTCACCTCGGGGAAGCTCCCCCTGGCTCGAGGTGCCGGCGGTCTGGGCGGCCAATCACTGTGTGGCCCTTCAGACTAGCTTCCAGGTTCCGGGGCCTTTGAACCAATCACAGTGCGGCCAGCGAGACGAGCCTCCAGGCCCGGGGGCGCACTAGCCAATGGCGGCGCGGCACTCTCGAGGAGGCCCTGGACGGCGGCGGTGAAACGAAGGGGTCACAGATGAGGGGTAGGCTCCCTCGAATTAAATAATAAAATTGGGTGGCACCCATATTTGAAGTAAGCAAAAGGGCAGCAAAGAAAAACGGGGTGGCACCCGTCCCGCAACTCGGCTAACTGGCTCGGCGGAATGCAGGGTGGGCACCTGCTTTGAAGACCAGCAAAAAGGGGGATCCCCATGCCGGGGAATCCCTCTAGGGAGGAATCGCCTGCTATTTGGAGGGGGAGGCCAGCACTCCAAGGCAGGAGGGGGCAAGGCTGGGCCCAGGGGCCAGCTCACGGGCCCTCGCAGGGAGGCAGTCCCCAGTGGCGGTCCTCCTGGCCCCCAGCAGCAGCAGCCCCCCTCAAGAAAGGATCCAAGAAGAGAACATTTTTCAAGAGGTCACAGCCTCTTTTTATACACTAAATCCCTTTGTCTACATGGGTGCAGGCAAGGGGCAAACCAGATACAACTGGTTCATGAGCACTTTGTTTTGCTCAGCCCCTCTGCCTATTCACAGGCCAGGCTAGGGTCATCAGTCGCACCACAGGGGGTGGAGCCAGCATTGTGTGGGGGAAAGCCCAGCCCTATTCAGGTCCCAGGTGCACTCCTCCCCAGCTATCAATATGCAGATCTCCCATTCACCACCGGGGCAGACCCATCCTGACTCCTGGAGCCTGGCACACTAGCCAGCTCCAGCCAATCACAAGCCAGCCAGTCATTTTTACTTTATTACCCAGACAGGCCAACTTCTAAGTGGCACTTCCACACTAGGTACATTAACGCCGCACACATCATCGCGCAGCATTTAATCACACGAGTCCGCACATACCAAACCCGAGCATGCACTCCCCACGTATCAGGAACTAACATGGACACCTACATTCCCCATGCATTCCTATGGGAGGGCAGACCAATCTCACCACACGCACGCACTTTACCCTGGGACACAGTGGTAAAGTGCGCAGAAGCCAAAAATCACTAACACTGGGTCACCTTAAAAAGCAAAAAGTTTAGGGGTGAACCTGCCAGAAGGGCCAAGACCAACAGGTTATAAAAGAACTCGGTTGAAAAAAGAAAGTGACAGATCCCATACGCGATTTTACAGAAGAGGGATCAAACTCCACAGTGGCTATAAAGAAGGAACGCTCAGTGGAACATATACGTAGAGTGAGGAGCCCTGAAGAAGTCTTTCAAAAGGACGAAAATCCTTGGCTACTGCAGAATGCAAACAAGAAAATAAAGATTGAAGAAACACAGATTAGTGTGATTCATCATTGAATGAACGACTTTCCTGTTTTTTGTGTGCGGGGGCCACATATATTTATATACTATACAGTCAACGTTGCATCAAAATCCAGGCAAAAAGTGGGGGGTAGTGCTACAAAATCCCATTTTCTCACAGCAGTGATGTGATTGCGCGTAAATTGCAGTGGTGCAGAGTGCCTTGGTGTAGTGCAGTGTGTTTCAGAGTGGAGCAGTGCAGGGTAGAGTGAAATGCAGTGGCGTAGAATAGAGAGAGGAGTGATGTTTAGTGGTGCAGAGTAGAGTGCAGTGGTAGAAAATGAAATTGGCATAGAATAGTGGTGCAGCGGCAAAGAGAGCAGTCGTGCATAGTAGACAGGGTAGATTACACTGTCAGATTTGAGTTGTGCAGAGTAGAGGCGTAGTGAAGTCCCGAAGAGTGTAGTGGTGCTTAGCAGATTAGAATGGTGTAATGTGCATTGGCTTAGTGGCACAGAGCAGAGTGCAGTGTTGTAGAGGATAGTGGTGTACATTGCAGCAGTGCAGAGTAGATGGGTGTAGAGTGTATTGGTCTTGAGTAGGGTGGGGTAGAGTACAGTGTCCTAGAATACAGTAGCGTGAAGTGAAGGTGCGCAGGGTATACTGCGGTGGTGTAGAGTGGAATAGAGTGATGTAGAGCAGTGGTGTAGAGTAGTTTGTTTCAGAGTAGAGCGAAGTGTTGTAGAGTGCTGTGGTGCAGAGTGGATTGGCATAGTGCGCTGGCATAGAGTAGATGGTATTGACTGGAGACGCATTGAGTGAAGTGGCATGGAGTGGTGCATAGTGTGGGGTAGAGTGGTATAGAGTAGAGGCGTGTCCAGTGAAGTGCTGTACAGTGGAGTTGAGCAGAGTAGAGTGCAGTAAGGTAGTGTGGAGTAGTGCATGGTGGCGTGTCATCGTGCTAAGTAGAGTTGAGTGGAGTAGGGTAAAGTTGAGTATGCATGGTGTGGTAGTGCGCTGCTATTACAAACAACACATCTTCAATTGAAATGACCATTACATTTGCATTGACATACAGTTTTGCTTATGAAAGTACAGAGCACAAATGAATGTTTGGAAATGTTGTCACTTAATACATTGACTCTGGATGTATTAGAAAATGTTTTTCCACCACACTTCAGAATTACCCAAAAATGTGTTTCCTTTGTGCTTAACAGGGTTGCAGAGCAGGGTATGTCACCAAAGTTTTCCCGTACAGGATGCCTTTAATAACTCAGCTTGCGCGGTCCCCGGCCAACACCTAAGGTGCACGTATCTTACTCCATGAGGGTTGGGTAATGCCCAGTTGGCTAGACAAGGTACCCCTTTCCCCTCTGTACATGTGGGTGATTTTATGATTGGGTCCTTTTTAACACCTTATTCCCATTCCCGATCAGCTGTAGAGAAGGTGTTTTTTTGGACTTGGTGAATTGCCTACATCAACCATGACTTATTAACGGCAAGAAACAAGCTGATCTCTTTTTTTTACACTGTTTGAGCTGTGAAGGATCATTACCTCTAAACCGCTGTCAGCCGTTTTTACTCAAGACGGTAGACACCTGCTTAATCCGGACTTTATGCGTCATTTTTAACTCTCTATCACCAATCTACACACACTGCACCTCCACACATACACACACTGCACCTCCACACATACACACACTGCACCTCCACACATGCTTTATCACAGCTTTCGAAATCTTTGAAAGATCTCCAACAAAGAGCCTCCTTTGGGCACTGGCAGCGCCAGCCCAACTGGGAGCTGCCCGATGTTGACACATGACACCCAGCTGGGTATGTGGGGGCTCTTGCTTCGTATTAATCAGATCCCTCTCCGCTATCTATTATAGGTACTGCACACCTTTGGCTTATACCTTCCTTTGTGCTGCTTTCCATATTCTGAAATACTGGCACAGTTAATTTTCAGACATTTGAATTTTGTTTTGTGTTCAAAGAAAATATCGTTCAACAAACCCCAGTAGCCAATACGATTGTCAAATAAATCCTCTCACTTTGAAGGCAGTTAAAGAAAAGTAAATGATAAGCTCCCTCGAAGGAAGAGCCTGACATTTTACCTCTGTCTTTGAAAGGACAGCACATGTGACAAGATGAGAACAAAATGCAAAGGCCTGTCTACAGAAATTCAGTACTGGTGGAAGAATACAGTAAATGCATAGTCAGACAAACACCCTTGTGTACATGAAAACAATTTACTTGACTAAAATTATATCCAACACAAACAGATCACACAATCGGATAGCATTCCCATGGGCCTTCTTTTTGAAGTGATGTGCTTTTACTTGTTTAGTGCTATGTTAAGTAGTAAGTTTCTGCTGCTAAAAAGTAAGCAAACCACCACCAGTCGGCCTTTGAATTTTGAGAAGATACTCAACGCATAGCCTTCACCCCACCTATATTGAGCAAAGTCACCACATAAGTAAAAATAGCTTTTTAGGTCTCGCCTTTTCCATTCCGCAGGAATGGAAAATGGAGAGAGTTCTAGTGCTCAAAATACTCGTCAAACTAAGGCTTTTTCTGTGCGGTTTTCTTCGAGTTCACGTGAATCACGTGACCAAACAAGCACGTGCATCAGCCTCCCTCCCTTCCTCCTAATTGCATTTTTTCACGGCCGCCACCACATCAAAGGGCTTCTCCCAGCGTGCGCTCTGCGGCTTCTCCTCCCCTAATTATTCATGGCTGGCCGGCCGTACTTTTAGTTTCCCGGCCGCTCAGCTTCTCGCTTGCTACCTCTACACCTTCTCCCCTGTATCTCTCCACTTTATAAACTTCGCTTTTTCACCTTCACTCTTTTCTGTCCCTTTCACTGCACTCTTACCTTTTTATTTTTATTCCTTTCTTTCTCTCACTCTTTCATGATTCCTCTCTTTTTCTCTCTTCCCCTCCTGTTCATGCTTCCTCTTCCGTACTTTCAGTTTCCCGGCCGCTCTTGTTTTCCTACCCTTTGTGTCTCCAAGATAACTTGCTATGATAGAAATGCATCGGGATTGATGTAACAATACGTAATTGTTACAACAATGCTTCCAATACAAAACTGCAGTCATATTCCTTGGCCCGCTTTAAATGTAAGCACACATTAAATTATGCTGAGGTGTAATACAGCCCCCTACGAGTGAGACAATGTAGTCTCACACAAAGCAACTTTGACAGTCAGGCGATGGGGCTGGTCAGGGTCACTTACCATGGTCAAAAGGTTTGTAGATCTGTTCTCAGGAAAAGTCTTGGTGCGGGCTTCGTGATGATTACGTTTAAGCTGCGTTACCATACCATACATACCATAATGGCTACCTTCTTTTTAGGGCAGGGAAGGAGGGATACAGGCGAATTCAGATTACAGGAGTGGGCAAGTAAATCAGCGTGAAACAATCAATGGACACACCGATATACACGTACACATAGTAAGGTGTTTTTGAGAAGTCCATTTTTGAGAGAACTGTGCAGTTTACCGTAATGTAGCTACGGTTCTCAAGTGAATGTGAACTGTTTGTGGCTGCAATTACATACATACCCAAGGGAAATCAAACCAGCAGAAAACGAGGGGTGGGTAGTACTGGGGGTAAAAAGTGACCACAGATTTAGATTAATATAATACAGGGCGGCACGAGGGCCCCGCGTTGCAGTCAGAGATACCAGGAAACAGTCCTGTAAATTAACGGCGGACAATTTCTACAAAAGGGAAATGTCTTGAATAGACACAACGCATGAAAATGTTGATAGAAGGTCACTTGTCGTCCTCCACAGCCCCACTGTCTCATGTTGCATTCCTGCAAGGAGGGGGGTATCTCTTGTAATTTATAGCGCTTACTACCCGTGTAGCGCTGCGACAAGGAACATTAAGCTTCCAACTATAGGAATAGCGCAGAGGGGCCCCACTGCTTTAGGGGTCCAGCGACCAGCCCATGGCCAATAAATACATCGTAAATATGGGAGACTCCCGGACCCTCATTCCGTTCTGCAGAGGGACGCGTCATTTTGCGTCACGCCACTTTCCCCAACAGGGATGTTCAGAGTTAAAGCCAGCCGGGGAGCTGGACTGCTAACCTTTATCATTGTCATGCTAATGCAGGTCGTGAAAAATGCCTCCGTGAAGGAGGCGTCTCGGGCCCGTCAAGGCATTCCTTCAGCTGAACGCCAGATTCCCCATGAGCATGAAATCCTGCGTGGTGGGCAGAGCTCCGAGGCACTCTGAGTGGTCAATATAAAAGAATCACTAAATCAAAGGAGAGAGGGAGGACTAGGTAAGCTAGTCTGGATCCCCGTTTTTATATATTCAAAATCAAAAGAGACTAGCTAGGTTTAAGCAGGAAAGACTCAAAAGGAGTACGTATGTCAAGGGAAACCAGTAGGTTTTATTTGAAGGCCCTCACCCACCAACCTAGTTGGTGGCATGCTTCATCATCGGGCCCCACCGCAGTGGCACCTAGCGTGCCCCGGGTGTGCTTCGACGCCAGGTTACTGCGGAGCTGGTATAATTGCTGAGTGTGCAATGTGGTGAGTATGAAGGTGAAAATCTAAAAGGCCATACAGAAATCCCAGCACCCGAGGGTAAAAAACTATTTTAATAAGACTGGGTATCTGTTGGCTCGTTAAAAAGGCAGACGGACACAATGGAGTATGGATTATGACCTCCAGTGTCCTGTGTGGTCTACATGTTTCAGCCTGGCCTTTCTTAATTTGAAACAGGCTTTCCTCAGGACCAAGTGAGTATGTGTGGGGGTATTAAAATAAATTACAGTGAGTGTGTTTCAGGTTCTATGTGTAGCACACACTAAGGTGCTATATGGGTGAGAAGGGGATTCCCTCTCGCTTTGACAGTGTTTAGCTGATCAAAGCCTCCTTGGGTCGCCTGGCAGAGAAAGAGACCGAAACTGTCGATCTAGTTCCTCCCTGGACCTGTAATCCTTCCGGGCGCCGCAGAAGGATTACAGGTCCAGGGAGGAACTAGATCGACAGTTTCGGTCTCTTTCTCTGCCAGGCGACCCAAGGAGGCTTTGATCAGCTAAACACTGTCAAAGCGAGAGGGAATCCCCTTCTCACCCATATAGCACCTTAGTGTGTGCTACACATAGAACCTGAAACACACTCACTGTAATTTATTTTAATACCCCCACACATACTCACTTGGTCCTGAGGAAAGCCTGTTTCAAATTAAGAAAGGCCAGGCTGAAACATGTAGACCACACAGGACACTGGAGGTCATAATCCATACTCCATTGTGTCCGTCTGCCTTTTTAACGAGCCAACAGATACCCAGTCTTATTAAAATAGTTTTTTACCCTCGGGTGCTGGGATTTCTGTATGGCCTTTTAGATTTTCACCTTCATACTCGCCACATTGCACACTCAGCAATTATACCAGCTCCGCAGTAACCTGGCGTCGAAGCACACCCGGGGCACGTTAGGTGCCACTGCGGTGGGGCCCGATGATGAAGCATGCCACCAACTAGGTTGGTGGGTGAGGGCCTTCAAATAAAACCTACTGGTTTCCCTTGACATACGTACTCCTTTTGAGTCTTTCCTGCTTAAACCAATATAAAAGAATACCAACCGCAGCCGGCATGACTCCACATAAAGCACCGCCCTGCCTGCTCCAGCAGCACTGCAACGATTCCCTGCTCTGGGCTGGAGTGCTACAGGCCCAAGGGGGAGGTGGTGGGGGGTGTCATCTTCAACCTGCTGCAGTAGCAGTAGAGTTCTCGCTAGGCAAGGTCTAAGGGGCACTAACGATTAATACAACACGTCAGCAGCAGATGAGGCAAGTTAAAATGCTACATGTCGTTTTACCGCAATAGGAAACACTACCGTCTATTGTTGTGATACTGGCATTTGTATTGCGCACATTCTACCACCTTGTGGTACCTTCGGCGGTCCAGAGGTTACCATAGTAGACCGTGAACTGAATCTGCTTTTGATGGCGTGCTACGGTTGCTGATCGCAATCCACAAACATCAGGACCAGACTGTAAATCAACATAAGACTAGGAAAACTCAAACCAGCACACTGAGGCCACCAAGCAATGGTTAAGCCATTTTAGTCCTCCATGCTTTGAAAATAGCCATTTGTCCTGCAGCCTACTGAGGAAATGCCAGAGTGGGCAGTACAGTCTTTGCAAAGATTTTGCCGAGTTGGTGGGGCTTACACTTGCTTGCATTACTCCTGAATTTCTTCTGGAATGCAGGAGTAAGCCATAAATACAAGGGTAAATCACAGTAAAATCTCAGTGAATTGAAACTTACTCAGTGCATACAGACGTCACTCAGTGCACACAGCCCTAACTCACACTGCACACAGGCCTCACTCAGTGCACACAGCCTTCAATCACACTGCATACAGTCCGCACTCAGTGCATACTGCACACACTCCGTGCACACTGCCCTAACTCACAGTGCACACAGCACTCACTCGCACTGCACACAGTGATCACTCACACTGCACACAGGCCTCACTCAGTGCCCACAGCCTTCACTTAGTGCACACAGCCTTCACTCAGTGCACACAGCCCTCACTCACACTGCATACAGTCCGCACTCAGTGCATACTGCACACACTCAGTGCACACTGCCCTAACTCACAGTACACACAGCACTCACTCAGTGCACACAGCACTCACTCAGTGCACACAGCACTCACTCAGTGCACACAGCACTCACTCAGTGCACACAGCACTCACTCGCACTGCACACAGGCCTCACTCACTGCACACAGGCCTCACTCACTGCACACAGGCCTCACTCACACTGCACACAGGCCTCACTCACACTGCACACAGGCTTCACTCAGTGCACACAGCCTTCAATCACACTGCATACAGTCCGCACTCAGTGCGTACTGCACACACTCAGTGCACACTGCCCTAACTCACAGTGCACACAGCACTCACTCAGTGCCCACAGCTCTCACTCGCCCTGCACACAGGACTCACTCACACTGCACCCAGGCCTCACTCACACTGCACCCAGGCCTCACTCACACTGCACACAGGCCTCACTCACATTGCACACAGGCCTCACTCACATTGCACACAGGCCTCACTCACACTGCACAAAGTCTTTGATTGCACTGCATACAGGCCTCACTCAGTGCACACAGCCCTAACTCACACTGCACACAGGCTTCACTCACACGGCACACAGGCCTCACTCAGTGCACACAGCCTTCAATCACACTGCATACAGTCCGCACTCAGTGCATACTGCACACACTCAGTGCACACTGCCCTAACTCACAGTGCACACAGCACTCACTCAGTGCACACAGCACTCACTCGCACTGCACACAGTGATCACTCACACTGCACACAGGTGTTACTCAGTGCACACAGCCCTCACTCAGTGCGCACAGCCCTCACTCAGTGCACACAGCCCTCACTCAGTGCACACAGCCCTCACTCAGTGCACACAGCCCTCACTCACACTGCACACAGGCCGCACTCACAGTGCACAGAGCCCTCACTCACACTGCGCACAGAGCCCTCACTCACACTGCGCACAGGTCTCACTCACACTGCGCACAGGCCTCACTCACACTCCACACAGGCCTCACTCACAGTGCACACAGCCCTCACTCACACTGCACACAGGCCTCACTCACACTGCACAAAGTCTTTGATCGCACTGCATATAGGCCTCACTCAGTGCACACAGCCCTAACTCACACTGCACACAGGCCTCACTCAGTGCACACAGGCCTCACTCAGTGCACACAGCCTTCAATCACACTGCATACAGTCCTCACTCAGTGCATACTGCCCTAACTCACAGTGCACACAGCACTCACTCAGTGCACACAGCACTCACTCAATGCACACAGCTCACTCGCCCTGCACACAGGACTAACACTGCACCCAGGCCTCACTCACACTGCACACAGGCCTCACTCACATTGCACACAGGCCTCACTCACATTGCACACAGGCCTCACTCACACTGCACACAGGCCTCACTCACACTGCACACAGGCCTCACTCACACTGCACACAGGCCTCACTCAGTGCACACAGCCCTCATCACTCAGCGCAACCACAGCATCACTCAGCACCACCACAGCATCACTCAGCACCACCACAGCATCACTGGTTCAAATATGTTCTCTCAATGTTTCAAGCTTTATTACAAATGTCACAAAAAATGTTAATATTTCACTTCTGTTCTTGGATTTTCGTCACTGAACATAATCTTCACAAAATGTATTTACAAAAGTTTAGGCTATTGCCATTAAAAATTACAATCACTTTTATTTAAGTATTAATTATTTAAAAAAATTAAAAGCCATTGTTAATTGTAATATCAATACATCTAAGTCACGTCAATACAAAACATGTGACATTACAAATACTAAAAGTGTCACATATGCTAAAGTTAAAAGTATTGGCATTGTAAATCACAAAACATAAATATAAAATGTCATTTACAAAACCAATAGCTCCACCTTTCCTACTGCGAGACCTATTGGCAACGCCAGTGCTTGTTTCTTTTGCACGTAGATCACAAATACATTCGACCCCACACATCATACCAAAATAGCACAAACACGCTCTTAAGTGCTTCACTTATTTCAAAATAGGTTAACTGTCTTTCTGTGCTACTACACATTAGATTGAAACACACATACACACACCTTTCTCCAGTAGAATTGAGTTTGGGTTATTTAGGTCATAAGGATGAGTCATGTAGACTGACACATGCATATATCAACACATCAAACATAATTTACCTTCACTTTTCTTTTTTGCAGCGCCACATACCTCCACACGCACCTCCAAATATATGTACAGAGATCACAAATAGTCACATTACAGAAATAAAGGCGTTTTCCTTCTCACTCCATGTCACCCACGCAGAGACCCAGATCTTCACAATCATATATGTGGTCACATATAATCACTGCAAACACAACCCACACAAGTTTAGACTATATACCCTCGTGTTGAGCACATTGATTAGAGAAGAAAAATCAGTGACCTTTGTATTTCGGAGTGAGGTGAATTTGAGTGGGAAAACATATATTTTTTAGCACACCCACCTTTGTTGTTGGCAACCTTGATAACCTGATTTTCTTTGCAGAGTTAAATTAATTTGCTGACAGTAGGTGATAAAGTACTTGATCTGGACTTTTAAACATCTGCATAGTTCTGCTCTACATTAAAGTATTAGAACAATCAAGCAACCTGTCTTAATGTCCGCTCAGTTAAAGTATTTCCGATCTTACTAGCCTGGATCTTTATAGTTAAGAAGTCTTTTCAGAATTTCACCTAATTTGCACGAGCTTCTAGAGTGATGGTGGAAATCGAATTTAATTCTCTGCTTTCTGCCCATGGTGCTATATGGAAGCGCATGAAAACATATCCCTTCGCCCATATGGTTTGAGGGCGACATATTGTCTTTCATGTCTACATCAGGGCAGTTGGCACAGTGACTTACTTCAGTAATAATATTGGGGTAATTGATTTTGTGACCCCTTTAGCTTGAGCGGGGAAGGCCTCGAACTATGTATTTACTATTTACAGGGAAGATCCTCTACCTTTTTAAAAATGTATTTACCCTGAATGTATGTTCTACTTTTCAAAATGAGACTACATTGTTTTATTGGTAATTTCTGAAATGTGTTTAGTATGACATCAAGCTTTGCATATTTTGGGATAGTCCGATGTAGGTATGCGGTACTTCCTGGTGTGTGTCAGAATGTCTCCATTGCAGCCCCTCTAAATTATTAAATGTTAGAGTGCAGTATCTGTTCCAGCCTGCGACTTGTGACTTTGACTTTATCAATTTCAATGTGTTATTTTCAATAAATTGATCTTTTTCTCACCGCTTTTTGCCAGACCAGTGATTTCAGGTCTGTGTAGTATCTGTCCTTTAATGCTACAGATTGTGACAAAGTATTTTTTTAGAATCCTGCATATAATGCTTAGTTTACCTATCATAAACTGAAGATGGTCCCACTTTGCAGATCCATTTTTAAATCTTGCTCCGTTGGAAATGCAGACTTGCCCGTCTCCTGCTCTCTGTTCACTTTGCCAACCAAGATTCGACTGAGCAGGATTAGAAACAAACTCAGGACCATAATGTCTAAAATATATACTTAAAATTAAATTCATTTCTGGTCTGTTTTGCAATTATAATAGAATTTGGTTTCCTCTTGTAGTGCCACACAGAGGTCAAAGACCTCAGTCCTCAAGGAAATAGTACATGGCTGTATTTCCAAATCATTAAAAAGACCTGCACTATTATGTTCTTATCACAGGAAAAAAAAATCTGGCAAGTTTTGTTTCACGCAGCAATAAAAACAAGCATTGACAAGGCCAATTTGTCTCTTCTATGCAAGAACTATTGGCTATGCCAATATGTTTTAGCCATGTTGTACACCAGCAAGACTGCTGTTCGGCATGACTAAAAGTTAGTGAGGTAAAGGGGAGCGGAGTGGAGTGGAGTGGAGTGGAGTGTCGTAGAGTGGAGTATGTAGAGTGTTGTAGAGTTGTGCGGTGTGCCATGTAGTTTTGTGAAGTGTCTTGGAGGGAGTTCAATGGAGTGGTATAGAGCGTGTAGAGCTGAGTGGAGTGTCGTAGAGTGGAGTATATTGTTGTGGAGTGACATAGAGTGGAGTACTGTAGGAGAGCGGAATGGTATAGAGTGTTGTAGAGTTGATTGGCGTAGAGTGGAGTGGAGTAAAGTGGCGTAGAGGGAGTCGGGTAGAGCGTCGTATAGTAGAGCTGTGTTGTAGAGTGGCTGGGAGTAGAGTATTGAATTGTGCAGTGGTGTAAAGCGGCATAGATTTTAATGGAGATGAGCATCAGAGTGGAGTGTTGTAGAGTGGGCTAGATGGAAGTGATGTGTAGTACGGTGGTGCCAAGGAGACTGGCGTACAATGCATTGTTTTTTTAGTAAAGTGGTGTAGAATGCACTTGTAGGATTCTGGCTCTGTATATGATGTTGCCACCTACTGCTAATACTGTGCACAGAGTCCAGGGGTTCCCAAAGAGTGGCTCAAAGTAAAACCCAAAGTGCTCAGTTAGTGGTAGTGTGGGCGAGCAGCCTTAGGCTAACACAGAGGAGTGTAAAACATTTATTGCACAACAGTGATCAATAATGAACAAATGACTCGGAGATCCAGATCAATTTTATAAAATTATACTTTGTACTTTATTTTAAGACTAAGATCTTCGTAATAGGGTAAGTAAGTTTTTGATTAAAAATACTTTGCACTTAGAAAATCAACACGTACAAACTTTTCAGCATAGTTCAGTGTTATCCTATGGGGAAAACAGTTTTGCAGTTAATCGCTTAAGTATGCAGCTTACAGTTCTAGTCTTTGTAATAAAGGTCAGCAGTGGGCAAGGTTTAAGTAGGTACCAACACTGCATCACCAGCAGCACCGGGGTGGCTGGGTGCCGAGGTCAAAATCGAGTTTGGTCCAATGCTTTTCAATGAAAACAGGGGGTGCCTGAAGCCACACTGTTTGCAGGTAAGCAAAGTGATTACAGGTGCCACACTTTGGGGCTCAGCACCAGCAAGGGGTGGGGGGGCACAAAGTAGCACCAAACATACACCATCAGTGGCACATGGGGCGGCAAGGTGCAGGGTACAAAATCAGCGTTGGGTGCCCAGTGCTTCTCTATGGAGATTCTCTTTTCGACAAAGAGCGTGGCACTGGAGGTTGCAGGTGGAAGACCAACAACACCAGAGGCAAGAAGAGATGTAGGGAGTCATCGGAGCACCATCTGTTCAGCTCACTAAGGCCTTGGGGCTTCGGGTGCATGGGTGCCTTTCGACGTCTGAGTCTTCTTACTGGAGCCCGTTACGGTCAGGGAGAGCCTCTGGATTCACACTGCAGGCAACGGCGTAGGAGATGGAGAAGTCAGCCTACGCTGGACACAAGGTGAGGATCGCCAGGGAAACTTCACTAAACAGGTGAGCCACTCAGACTTGGGCCGTGGGTGTTGAGTGCAGAGTGGGCAGGAGACACAGATACGCCTGGTTCTGGGGGTTCTTGGAGTTTGTTTCTTGGACAGGTCCGTTCATGGGAGATTTGAGTCTTTTTTCGAAGGCAGCAGTCTGCCCAGGGTTTTCAGAGGTCGCTGGCTGCAAGACAGGTCGCAGGTTCACCAAAGGCAGTCATCTTCTTTAGTCTTGTCTGCAGGGTCGTCTTCTTGCTTCTTAGGTTGTCACAGATCTAGTTTCCAGGTCTGGGTGAGCTACCTAAATACTAGATTTAGGGGAGTAGCTGGTAGGTCCAATGGGCACCTTATCTAGGGTGACTACACTCTATTTTGTCACCCTCCTTTGGGAGGGGGGCATAGACCTATCCCTGATTGGAGGGATTGCCCCTTCTTCAAGGTGGTGGGGATTAAAAGATGTGCTTTACCTCGCCTCCCCCACTTTGGGGTGGAGTTGGTAGAGGTGGGCACACCTATTCTTCTTGAGTTTTCCCGCCCAAAGTGGGGGTGTAAACCGTGGCCTGCCATCTGCTGCAGGCAGCAGAGGCTGGGGTCGCATTACGAAGGAGGCAGGCCTTTGACTCTCTCCTGTTCGAGCACTGGCCCATTCTGAGGGAGTAGGCAGGACACCTCTACCCAGGATGTGCATTGTTTCTGGTCCCAGAGAGCAGAGACTCTACACAGGCATCCAGAAACCGGTCTATTGGTGGCTGGCTACCTACAGCCAGTCAGAGACCGCACCAGGGTTGGTTTTCATGGGGCACCTCTGAGGTGCCCTCTGAGTACATGTTTTAATCTCACACTGGCATCAGTGTGGATTCATTACAAGGAGCTGTGTGGTATCAAACACTCCTGGCTCTACTGAACCCATTATGGTGCTGTGGAACATGAGTTGAGTTGAGTTATGTTATGTTATGTTATGTTAAAATAGACTTATATAGCGCACGGCTACTCTAAAAGAGTGTCCCGGCGCTTTCCACAGGCGGCTCCGTGTGTAATAACATAACAAGAGAAAAAACTAATACAGAAAAAGAAAAAAACCCAGCAAAGAGAACAGTTAAACATTAAAAAGCCAAGTCTTCAGGCTCTTCCTGAATTGAAGCAGATTAGGGGTACTGCGTAGCGCCAGTGGCAGAGAATTCCACAACTGGGGCGCCTTGAAGCTGAAGGAACGGCCCCCAGTCCGCGCCTTCCGCACACGTGGAACCACAGCAGTAAAAAGAGATTCGGACCGCAGTGAACGGGCTGGGCGATAGAAGGCCAATCTACGCCGTAGATACCCAGCCCCTGAGCCAAACAGGGCTTTATGCATCAACGTAAGGGATTTGAACATAATCCGCTTACGGATAGGCAGCCAATGAAGCTTCTGCAGCAACCCAGAGGCTCGCGACCGCCTATGCAGGCCAAAGATGGCACGGGCAGCAGAGTTTTGTGCCACCTGAAGGCGTTGGACCAGGTAATCCGGGAGGCCAAGAAAGAGGGCATTGGCATAGTCGAGCCGGGACCCGATAAGCGCCTGCACTGTAATCCGCCTATGCTCCGCAGAAAGCAGTGGAAGAAACTTGCGGAGCATCTTCAGAATGCCAAAGCAGTTTCCGGCCAGACCCCTCTCAGTGACAGCTTATTATCAAGTTTGACGCCAAGATTTTTAGCAACCGCAGATGATTGTGCAGGAGGGCTCATTTCAGATGGCCACCATTGCCGCCACTCAGGGTCGGTGACACAGCCGAAGAATAGGACCTCCGACTTACTGGAGTTGGCCTTCAGGTTGTTGTGCTGGAACCAATCGAATACCCTGCCCAAACAACCCCGAATACTCTCTCCATCAAATGGTTGATCTTTACCACAAGTGAAGAGGAGTTGCGTGTCGTCGGCGTAGGTCACGATCTGGGCCCCGTAAGCCTCCACCGCCGCCGCCAGGGGGGACATAAAGATGTTAAACAGCGATGGGCTCAACACAGAGCCCTGTGGAACCCCAACCCCCAAAGGCGGCATCTCGGCGGAGCTCTGGGAGACCCAGATCGTCTGGCGGCGGCCTTCCAGGAAGGATGTAAACCATTTGAACACCGTCCCCCTAATGCCGATGTCATGGAGCCTGGCGAGGAGCGCCGCGTGGGGGACGGTATCAAAGGCCGCCGACAGGTCCAACATGACTAACATGGCCTTGCCACCAACATCCAGGGTCTCCCTGATGATCTCGGAGACCTCCAGCAATGCCGTTTCCGTGCTGAAGTTGGGGCGGAAACCGGATTGGGAAGGATGGAGCAGATGGTTGGTCTCAAGAAAGCTCGACAAGACGCCATGAACATGTTTCTCGGTAATCTTGGCCAGAGCCGGGAGGAGTGAAATTGGCCTATAATTGGCCCAAACCTCGGCATCAAGGCCCGGCTTTTTCAAAAGGGGGATCACCATCGCCCTCTTCCAGGTGCTAGGCACCCTTCCCTCCCTCAAGGAGGCATTGAGGATGGGGTTAACCAGGGGATTCACCACCGCCGCCATCCCGGCCAAAAATTTGGCAGGGCATGGGTCAAGTGGCGAGCCAGATTTAAGGCTGGTAAGCAGCGCCCGCGACGCCTCGCAAGTGACAGCTGGAAAATCTGTCAACACTGCGGTAGGCATGGGCGATAGCTCAAGTTCCGCTCCGGGGCCACATCCACCATCCTCAACGCTCTCCGAGAAGGAGGCCTGAATCGCCTTGATCTTATTAGTGAAAAAGCTGGCGAGATTACACGCCCACGCCTCCGATGGCACTGGTGGGGCTGAGTAGGAACTGGGGGTCGTGAACTCCTTCACCACCGTGAAGATCTCCTTGCAGGAGTTATCCAGATCCTAGCCTATGTTCTCTCCATGGCTTCCCTTGCACTTCCAATATTAGGGAATAGACCCTAATACTGTAGGGGCCTAACTGCTCATGCAGCTATGCCCACACCTGGAATATAGTGCACCATGCCTTACGGCTGCTAGAGGGTTGACCTACCTATATTTTTGGTAGAGCTAGTTCTAATATCACACAGGCAGTGTGCCATGTCGACTTGGGCATTTTTTCACCTCACAGGGGCATGCCAGCTGCAGGGACATTGGCATGGTCCTAGTGAGGGTGTCCAAGGGACCCTTTTCAGCCTCCAGGCCATATGTACCTAGGGTACAACTTACTAGGGACTTACAGAGGGGCAGAAGTACCAATTGTGGATATGTTTTTAGGGAAAGAACCCTGGTACTGGGAACCTGAACAGCAGGGATCCAGTACT
This sequence comes from Lissotriton vulgaris, assembly GCF_964263255.1. Lineage (NCBI taxonomy): Eukaryota > Metazoa > Chordata > Amphibia > Caudata > Salamandridae > Lissotriton > Lissotriton vulgaris. Next base: position 510,230,611 of record NC_141700.1, on the reverse strand, counting down.
CTACAGTCAAAGTTGCATCAAAATCCAGGCAAAAAATGGGGGGTAGTGCTACAGAACCCCATTGTCTCACAGCAGTGAGGTAGACTGCCTTGGTGTAGTGTAGATTGTTTGAGTGGAGCGGTGCAGGGTAAAGTGAAGTGCAGTGGCACAGAATAGAGTGGAGTGATGTGTAGTGGTGCAGATTAGAGTGCAGTCGTGGAAAATGTTAAATGGCATAGAATAGAGTGGTACAGCGGCAAAGTGTGCAGTTGTGCAAAGTAGACCGGGTAGATTACGCTGGCATCGAGTTGAGTGGTGCAAGGTAGAGGGGTGTACTGAAGTGTCGTAGAGTGCAGTGGTGCACGGCAGAGTGGAATGGTGTGGGCATTGGCATACAGTGGTGCAGAGAGTTCAGTGGCAGAGTGCATTAGTGTAGAGTGCAGTGTTGTAGAGTAGATAGTTGTAGAATATAGTGGTGTACGTTGCAGCAGTGCAGAGTACATAGGTGTAGAGTGTATTGGTTTAGAGTAAATGAATGTAGAGTACAGTGCCCTAGAATAGAGTGGAGAAGCACAGGGTAGACTGCAGTGGTGTAAAGTGGAATAGAGTGACGTAGAGCAGTGGCGTAGAGTCGTTTGTTTCAGTGTAGAGCAAAGTGTTGTAGAGTGCCATGGTGCAGAGTTGATTGGCACTTAATGAGGAGCTAGCTCTACGCCCACTGGCTTTTTGGCGTAGACTATGGTCAACCCCAGAGTTGGATAGCTACAGAGAAGGTTTACGAGAGATCCTAGCCACACCAGGTGCCGGAAAAATCAAATGGCTTGTCCACATTAAGCACGAACTGGTGGCCGCAGGTTTCTCAGGCATGTGGTCCGACCCTCAGAACGAGTGCCAAACCCTCTCAAAAAAAGATCTAGCCAGGTCCTATCGAGAATTTAAACTCTCACAGACCCTCAACCATCTAGATCCTGGATCCTTGACAGAGTCCTTTTTCTCCCATAAAGCGAATTACATTATGGAACTGACTCTAGATAAAATTTATCCCAATATACTGAGAAAATTATATCTTCAGTGGAGGCATGGCTCTCTTCCAATTAAATCTTTTACGGCCAAATGGAACCATGATCCCAGCAGTACATGCCCTGCTTGCAGAACCACCGATGAAAGCGAGCTCCACATTCTCTTCTTTTGTCCTGCCTACCAGGGGATTCGCAGGCACTGGATTCTCCCCCTATGCAGGAACTTGGGATTCTACAAGTGCATGCAGGCTTACAGAGTTTTAAAAACTGATATGTCCCACCAAATTGTATTTGCAATGGCCAAATACCTGGGCGCCCTTTGGTTCACCAGAAGGAAATATCTCTAAACTATGGACTGAATATGGTTCTGTTGTACTACATGCAGGTTTCTTCCAGTAATGTTTTTATGCACTTTTTTAATGCGTTTTATATTCATTGTACAACTCATTTTAACATATGTGTAATGTGACTGTCTTTTATGGTAATATTCTTACCGAAATAAAGGTTTTTCAAACAAGATTGGCACAGAGTGCGCTGGCATAGAATAGATGGTGTAGAGTGGAGGCGCATTAAGTGAAGTGGCATGGTGTTGTGCATAGTAGAGTAGTGTGGGGTAGAGTGCATTGACATAGAGTAGAGTGGTGTAGACCAGATGTGCGTCCAGTGAAGTGCTGCACAGTGGAGTCGAGCAGAGTAGAGTGCAGTAACATAGTGTGGAGTAGTGCATAGTGGTTTTTCCGCATGCTAAGTAGAGTTGAGTGGAGTATGCATGGTGTGGTAGTGCACTTCTATTACAAACCACACATCTTAAATTGAAATTACCATTACATTTGCACTGACATACAGTTTTGCTTATGAAAGTACAGAGCACAAATGATCATGTTTGTAAATGTTATTACCTAATGTAGTAATTATGAATGTATTAAAAAAAATTGCTTCCACCACACTTCAGAATTACCCAAAAATGTGTTTCCTTTGTGCTTAACAGGGTTGCAGAGCGGGGAGTTTTTCCCGTGCAGAATGCCTTTTATACCCCAGCTTGTGCGGTCCTCTGCAAACACCCAAGGGGCACGTATCTTACTCCATCAGGGTTGGATAATGCACAGTTTGCTAGACAAGGTAACCCTTTCCCCTCTGTACATGTGATGGATTTTATGATTGTTTCGTTTTTAAAACCTTATTCACATTACCGATCAGCTGTAGAGTAGGTGGTTTTTTGGTCTTGGTGAATTGCCTACATCAACCATGACTTATTAACGGCAAGAAACATGCTCATCTCTTTTTTTCACTGTTTGCGCTGTGAAGGATCGTTACCTCCTAAACCGCTGTAAGCTGTTTTTACTCAAGACTGTAGACACCTGCTGAATAAGGACTTTATGCGTTACTCGAAGTCATTTTTAACTCTCTATCACTAATCTACACACACTGCACCTCCACACATGCTTTATCACAGCTTTTGAAACCTTTAAAAGATCTCCAACAAAGAGCCTCCTTTGGGCACTGGCAGCGCCAGCCCAACTGGGAGCTGCCCGATGATGACACATGACACCCAGCTGCCTATGTGGAGGCTCTTGCTTCGTAATAATCAGATCCCTTTGGCCTGATTGATCAGTTCCCTCTGTCCCGTTTTCTCCTTCTCCTCTATCTATTATAGGTACTGCACACCTTTTCCTTATACCTTCCTTTGTGCTGCTTTCCATATTCTGAAATACCTGCACAGTTCATTTTCAGACATTTGAATTTTGTTTTGTGCTAGAAAAAAATATCGTACACCACACCCCAGTAGCCAATATGATTGTCAAATAACTCCTCTCACTCTGAAGGCAGTTAAAGAAAAATAAATGCTAAGCCCCCTCGAAGAAAAAGCCTGACATTTGGAAGGACAGCAAATGTGAAAAGATAAGAGCAAAATTTAAAGGCCTGCTTACAGAAATTCAGTACTGGTTGGAAGAATACAGTAAATCGGTTTGTAGGTAGAGTTATTTATAACGCGGAACTTATTACTACTGAACACAAATCTCTGAAACCAGCCGGATTTCGTGCAATGCATGTTGTGCACTCAACCATGAAGCTTCCCCAGGCGCGCGCTTTGCCTCGCGAAGGCTTGAAAGCTTGAAGGCAATCTGCTTCCCCGCCCCCCAGGTGTTTATGGCTTTTCTCGCTCGCTAATGTGTTTTTCCCCCTCCCACCCTTCCTTTGATGTCCGCTGCGGGTGGCCTCTTCGTCCTTCACAGCCCCTCTGTCGTGGAATCTCAAATTTGGGGACTACATCTTCAAAACAAGTCTGTTCATGTTGACACTTGCAATTAGAATCCTTTCTTTCCTTCTTTTCTTTCCTTCCTTTCCATCCTTCCTTTCCTTCCTTCCTTTCCATCATTTCTTGCCTTCCTTTTCTTTCTTCCATTCCTTCCTTCCTTTCCTCCCTCCCTTTCATTCCTTTCTTTCTTTCCTTACTCCCTTCTTCCTTCTTTTTTTCGTTCTTTCTTTCTTTCTTCCCTTCCCTTCCCCATTATCACCCAGCACTACCACAGCATCACTCAGCGCCACCCCAGCATCACTCAGCACCACCAAATTATCACTCAGCACCACCAAATTATCACTCAGCACCACCACAACAACACTTAGCACCACCGCAGCATCACTAAGCACCACATTATCACTCAGCACCACCACAGCATCACTCAGTGCCATCACAGCATCACTCAGCGCCACCCCAGCATCACTCAGCGCCACCCCAGCATCACTCAGCGCCACCCCAGCATCACTCAGCGCCACCCCAGCATCACTCAGCGCCACCACAGCACCACCACAGCATTACCACAGCATCACTCAGCGCCACCCCAGCATCACTCAGCGCCACCCCAGCATCACTCAGCGCCACCACCGCATCACTCAGCGCCACCACCGCACCACTCAGCACCACCACAGCTCCACTCAGCGCCACCATAGCACCACTCAGCACCACCACAGCACCACTCAGCGCCACCCCAGCACCACTCAGCACCACTCAGCGCCACCCCAGCACCACCTCAGCTCCACCCCAGCATCACTCAGCGCCACCCCAGCATCACTCAGCGCCACCCCAGCATCACTCAGCGCCACCCCAGCATCACTCAGCGCCACCCCAGTATCACTCAGCGCCACCCCAGCATCACTCAGCACCACCCCAGCATCACTCAGCGCCACCACAGCATCACTCAGCGCCACCACAGCACCACCACAGCATTACCACAGCATCACTCAGCGCCACCCCAGCATCACTCAGCGCCACCCCAGCATCACTCAGCGCCACCACCGCACCACTCAGCACCACCACAGCTCCACTCAGCGCCACCACAGCACCACTCAGCACTACCACAGCACCACTCAGCGCCACCCCAGCACCACTCAGCGCCACCCCAGCACCACCTCAGCTCCACCCCAGCATCACTCAACACCACCACAGCACCACTCAGGGCCACCCCAGAATCACTCAGCACCACTCAGCGCTACCGCAGCATCACTCAGCGCTACCACAGCATCACTCAGCACCACCACATGATCACTCAGCACCACCACATGATCACTCAGCACCACCACATTATCACTCAGTACCACCACATCACTCAGCATCACCACAACACCACTCAGCATCACCACTCAGCACCACCACATTATCACTCGGCACCACCACATTATCACTCAGCACCACCACATTATCACTCAGCACCACCACAGCATCACTCAGCACCACCACAGCACCACCCCAGCACCACCCCAGCACCACTCAGCACCACCCCAGCACCACTCAGCGTCACCCCAGCATCACTCAGCACCACTACTCAGCGCCACCACAGCATCACTCAGCATCACTCAGCACCACCACATTATCACTCAGCATCACCACAACACCACTCAGCATCACCACAACACCACTCAGCATCACTCAGCAGCACCACTCAGCACCACCACATTATCACTCAGCACCACCCCAGCATCACTCAGCACCACCACATTATCACTCAGCATCACTCAGCACCACCACATTATCACTCAGCACCACTCAGCACCTCCACAGCACCACTCAGGAGCACCACCACAGCATCACTCAACAGCACCACCACAGCATCACTCAGCACCACCACAGCATCACTCGGCGCCACCCCAGCACCACTTGGCACCACCACCACTCGGCGCCACCATAGCACCACTCGGCGCCACCCCAGCACATCTCGGCGCCACCCCAGCATCACTCAGCGCCACCCCAGCATCACTCAGCGCCACCCCAGCATCACTCAGCGCCACCCCAGCATCACTCAGCGCCACCCCAGCATCACTCAGCGCCACCCCAGCATCACTCAGCGCCACCCCAGCATCACTCAGCGCCACCCCAGCATCACTCAGCAGTACCACTCAGCACCACCCCAGCACCACTCGGCGCCACCCCAGCACCACTCGGCGCCACCCCAGCACCACTCGGCGCCACCCCAGCACCCCTCGGCGCCAACCCAGCACCCCTCGGCGCCACCCCAGCACCACTCGGCGCCACCCCAGCACCACTCGGCGCCACCCCAGCACCACTCGGCGCCACCCCAGCACCACTCGGCGCCACCCCAGCACCACTCGGCGCCACCCCAGCACCACTCGGCGCCACCCCAGCACCACTCAGCAGCACCACTCAGCACCACCACAGCATCACTCGGCGCCACCCCAGCATCACTCGGCGCCACCCCAGCATCACTCGGCACCACCCCAGCATCACTCGGCTCCACCCCAGCATCTCCCGGTGCCACCCCAGCATCACCCGGTGCCACCCCAGCATCACTCAGCGCCATCTCAGCGCCACCCCAGCATCTCAGCGCCACCCCAGCATCACTCAGCGCCACCCCAGCATCACTCAGCGCCACCCCAGCATCACTCAGCGCCACCCCAGCATCACTCAGCGCCACCCCAGCATCACTAAGCACCACCACAGCATCACTCGGCACCATCACAGCATCACTCAGCGCCACCACAGCATCACTCAGCGCCACCACAGCACCACTCAGAATCATCAAAGCACCACTCAGCGCCACCCCAGCACCACTCAGCGCCACCCCAGCACCACTCGGCGCCACCCCAGCACCACTCGGCGCCACCCCAGCACCACTCGGCGCCACCCCAGCACCACTCGGCGCCACCCCAGCACCGCTCGGCACCACCACAGCACCGCTCGGCACCACCACAGCACCGCTCGGCACCACCACAGCACCGCTCGGCACCACCCCAGCACCACTCAGTCCCACCACAGCACCACTCGGCACCACCCCAGCACCACTCGGCACCACCCCAGTGTGAGAAGGTGGCCTGATATGCAGTGGTCACTATTCTAGTGCCCACTATGTATCAGTCCAGCAACCCTTATTGATGATTGGTTGTAAGTCAACCTTATAGACCAGCTATCCTAGTAGCATGGATACGAGCAGTCTAAGGCTAAAGACTCGAGAGGGCGTGTTAAGCCAGCTGTTTACCACACATATACCCCTTGAATACCCAGTGAAAGGACACCACACAAGTGTTATGAAAATAAACAGTTATTTATTAAAGATCACAACAGCCCTGTACTCTTTATGAGGACAGGGTACTAAGCACAAACCAAAACTCTTACAAAAATACTTAAGTTAGCACAGTATATACAAATGCCCGAGGGGCACGGAAAACCATATACTCTGAAAGTGGAATGCGAAATTACTAGCAGGTAAGTACAGTACTAATAGCTTTTGGAATCGCTAGGACTTGACTAGGGAATCGTTAGATTACTTCTAGGAGGCCTAGGGGACTCGGGTGCAGTGTGTGCACTCTCACGCGAGATGCGGACAAAAGTCTATGGTAGCTAGGAATTAGAAAGTTAGTGTTCTCGGGCGAACCCGACCTGGTAGGGAGAAAACGAAAGTAGATTCTGACCCTTGGATAGTGAGGCTATGCTGGGGCACCGAAATGCCGAAGTTACCAAGCCCAGGAGCTGCAGCTGCATAGGTCTGAAAAGACGTCGGGAATCCTCGTAGACGGACCAGGAGCCGGAAGAAAAGATGCTGGCCGGTGACCAGTGAAGAAAGTTCAGTTGGATCCAAGCCTGGATCTCGAAGATAGATGACACCTGAAAGCAGAGGGGACCAAGTTCGAGACTACTAGCCAGTAGTCAGTGGGCACCAGGAGGGCACCGGATGGTAGCCACCTCGACTAGGTGAGTGGGTGACGCTTGACTCGAAGATCTCACGGACCAGGAGGCGTTGTCGGCGACCAGGATGGAGGATCGAGCTGTCCCACGAAGATAGAAGCTGTCGGCGTCGCTGGACCCAGGATTGGGCAACAAAGCCTTGGCAAATTCAAGCCCACGCGGTGGACCTAAAATGGCGTCTGGAGTGGACCAGGAGGGTCCGGGGTGCCTCTCTTGAACAAGGAAGCAAGGGCCAGCCTGGAGCAACCAGACCAGCAGTCGTGAAGTCGTTGGGCGTCGTTCAGAAGGCCACAAGCCAGCCGGCTAGTAGCCAAACAACGCGGTGCACAGCAAACAGCAAAAGGGCCCCACGCAGATCGTGGAGATGCAGGGGGGCTGATCTTGGGTGCTGGAGCTGCGCAGGGTCGGGGCTTCTCGGACCCCAAAGCACTCACCAGTGGAGGACACGGTGGGCTTGCAGTAAAGATGTCGTGCAGTCTTGGCGATCGTCGGTCCCTTAAGGTCTCGTCGCACTCACGGTTCTCAGCTTGGCTGTAGAGGTGAGTAGAGGTCAGAGGTGCCAGGGAAGCCGGGTCTCGTCGAGCTGGGTCGTCGGATTCGTGATGAAGGACTTGCAGCAGACCGCAGTGTTCTTTAGGATGGTGCCCGCTTGATGCAGGGTGACTACTCCTTAGCCACAAGGGAGAATCTTGAAGAAGAAATCGTGAAGTCCTTTCGAAGAAAGTGGTATCTTGATTCCAAAGATGATCTAATTTTAACAGGGGGCCCGCTCCCATCTTTATACTAAAAAAGGGGGCTGACCCGGTGACTAGGTCCTGCCTATGGGTGGGACTAGGTGGGGGGTGGTTACACCCCTCAGCCATGCCGGACTTCCCCAGGCCAGGGGCTGGTGTGCCCCTGGAACTGGTTCAGACCGGCCTATGCGTAGTGAGCACCGGGGTGCCACTCAGCAGTCACCTTCCTGTAAAGCCCTGCCTACCCAGGATACACAAAACCATGTCTGGGACGGTGCTAGCACCGCCCCTGACAGGAAACCCTTTGTCCAGGCTCCCCTCGCTGGAAGGACTCCCAGCTGCAGGGGGTCAGACTCGTGTCTGTGGTGGCAGCATCCATTTTGTGGAGCTGAGGCTTCAGTTAACTTTAACCGGGGTTCACAGTTACATACATGTCGTGTCCCTCTAGAAGGGTGGAATGCTAACCCCGTCGCCAGAATTGGCGAGGGGTTAGTATTCCAATTCGTATGACACCTTACTCGACATGTTTTGATAAAGCAATACCAAAGATAGCATTTAACCGCGAGGATTATAATGCACTTAAGAGTATATGGTATGCGATATCATGGAACAGCTATTAGGACTTGATTCCGCAAGCTGCAGACAGGCTCAGCTCATGCCAGAGCACCATCTCACACGATTCCAAGCACTCTGCCTTCAGGATTGTCAAGGCCTGCCATAGGAGTGACTGATAGGAATCTGTGTGTCCATTTTAGGGTTAGGTATAGGTATACTACACCTACAGCAAAGGGTGATTACACGACTTTGCCCCAGCTGTCATGCAGCCAGTTGTGTCAAATTTAGGAGGCCAGCCAGGGGTGGCACAATACGTGCTGCAGCCCCTGGCAGCCCTGGGTACACCTATGCCCTGAGTTACAGGGTCTGATAAGGTGGCCCAGTACCAATTGGAAATGTACCTAGGGTACATGGAATCCATCTTAAAGAGAGAGCAGTAGGCCTGGGGTCCTGATTGGCAGGGTCCCAGGTCGACTATGTCCAAAACCAGCTAAAACACAGGGCAAAAAGTTGGGGGCAACCATAGTCAGGATGTACCTTCCTACACAACCCCCCCCCAAACGAAAGGAGATAAGGCTATCCTTGTCCAGGTAAGCCTCTATTACCTAAGTGGCCATATAAGGAAGTACCAGCTCTGGCTTGGTTTCCCCCTGTGTCATGGTCCACTAGGCAACCCCTCACCCTAAGGGTATCTGAGGGTCTCCACCATAGGGAATCTCTGTCTCTGGTGTGTCTTGGGAAAGAAGAAGGCTGATGCTGGGATGGAGTGCTGAAGTGAGGCTCCTCTACCTTTGGGCTCAACTTCCTCCAATCACTATTCATCATGTGTGCCTTTCTTTCTTTAGCTGAGATGCACTGAGCTCTCAGGGTCAGCCTCTGGCTACCTAAAGCTGGAGGCTGAGTCCCTCTGTTTGGCTTACTGGAGGGACAGGTCAGGTCTGGGGTTTTTAGGCCCCATGTTTGGCTGTGCCCAACAGTGTCCAGCTGTGGGAGTTCCCTAACTACTTTTAAGGGGGATCCCTCAGGAGTCTGTTCTATTTTCACTTGGCTGGGTTTACCAGCTTCAGTGATCCTAATCTGCTGATTAAGGGGTTCTTTTGGACAGGGGGCCCTTTTGGGTCCACCACTGGCCTCCCTGTCCTCTTCAGCCCTGGGCTGACTGAGGCAGGGTAGAGAGGTGCAGGTTACCTGCTCCAGACTGGGTCCCACCTGGGAAGGGTCCACTGCCATCAGGGGCTCTGCCAGGCTAGGCCTGACTACCTCTGGGGCAGTTCCTTCAACAGGGGTAGAGTCAGTTCCCTGAGGAGGCTGGCTCTCACCTAGTGTCTGGGAGGGGGAAGACTCTTCTTCCTCCTCAATGCTCTCTGTTTGAGTGGAGTGATCCATTGTTTCAGGCTTCACAACCTCACTATCTGTTTGAGTAGAGGCTGAGACCATTTCAACCTTGCCAACCTTTTCAGGCGGGCACTCAGTTTGTGTTTGGGCTGTGACTGTCACAGCCCTCCTATCCTGTTCTGGAAAGTCTGTCTGAGCCTGGGCAGTGGCTACCACTGCCCTTCCAACCTTTTCAGGGAGGAATGGTGCTTGGACTGGGGCTGTAGCTATTACTGCCCCATTAACCTGTCTGGATAGGCCTATCATCCTGGAGTGAGTTTCTTGCTCCACCTCAGCCCATGCTGAGAGTTCCAGGTCATTCCCCAGTAAGCAATCTACAGGTAGGTTATCTGTCACTGCCACTCTCATGGGCCCTGTGACATTACCCCAACTGAGCTTGACTACTGCCATGGGATGCCTTCTCTTCACTCCATGAATGTCTGTCACCTGATAAGTAAAACCAGGGGTCAGTTGAGCAGAGGGGACCAGATGGTCACTCACCATGGTGAGGCTGGCCCCTGTGTCTCTGAATGCCTCAACTTTCTGACCATTCACTAAAACTTCTTGTCTATACTTTCCCAAAATGTGGGGTCCAGTAGTGAAGTTGGCAAACCCCATGCCAGTCTCACAGACAAGAGTGTGGTCAGGGAACCTGGCTAGGCCATAGTCCTCCTGATTGCCCAAAGTAATGCCCACCACATTCTTGGGGGCACTCCCACCACCTGGGGGATTACCACTAGTGGTAACAGGAGGTTTAGGAGTATTACCTGGGGGTATATTTCCCTTATTACCATTTTTAGGGCAACTGGCATCACTTTTGTAATGACCCACCTGTTTACAGGTATGGCAATAGGGTTTCTTCTGTTCTGAAGGAGTGTTCTGGGACCCACCACCCTTGTTGGAGTTTTGGGGCCCTTGGGAAGTCTTCTCTGTGGATTTATCCCCACCCTTCTCTTGAGGCTTGGTTGATTCCTTTTTCTGGTCACCACCCTGGTTTTTAGGCCTAACCCTGGTTCTGACCCATTTGTCTGCCCTCTTACCCAATTCCTGTGGAGAGGTCAGATCAGAGTCTACCAGGTGCTGATGTAATAACTGGTTCTGACAATTATTTAAGATTTGCTCCCTCATAATTAGATTATACAATCCTTTAAAATCAGTAACCTTACTACCCAGTAGCCAGCCTTCAAAAGCCTTAGTGGCACAATCAACAAAGTCAGTCCAATCTTGAGACTGAGTTTTCTGGGTGTCTCTGAACAGCATCCTGTATTGTTCAGTGGTTAAACCAAACCCATCAACCAGTACATTCTTCAAGATTTTGTAATTGTTAGCATCCTCCACCCTTGTGGTGAGGAGTTTATCTCTACCTTTACCATCAAAGGAGAGCCACAAGATAGCTGCCCACTGACTTTGGGGAACACCCTGCACAGTGCAGGCTCTCTCCAAAGCAGTAATCCATTTGTGGATGTCATCCCCTTCTTTAAAGGGGGGCACTATCTTATTCAGGTGCTTTTTATCAAAACTCCTTTCCCTATTGCTAGGATTATTGCTGCCACCAGTGGGCTGTAGCCCACATAATTCTTGCTCTCTAGCAAGGGCAAGTCTCTCTTTGGCCAGGGCCAGTTCTTCCCTTTCAATCCTCAGTTTGATTGCCCTTTCTTCAGCTTCATACACTCTCCTCTTAGGGGAAGACATTCCTCTGTGAGAAGAGTTGAGAGAGCCATTGGTTCGAAAGGATCTGTTAGAGCCTCTTGATAGAGACCTAACTCGTCCATTCCCAATGTTAAGCTGACCTGAGAGTGGGCCCAGGGGTCCCCTAGCACCAAGCTCATGTCTGCTTAAGTTGGACCTGCTTAGTCTACTGACCTTTAGCTGTCCCTTATCTGCCTCATCCCCTGACAACTCATCCTCCTCCTCAGCATCATCTGCCTCATGGAGGGGATGGATGTCAAAGGGACCCTGTAAGGAGGGCAAACTTCCATCTGGATTAGAAGGGTCTGGGTTACCAGCCCTACTGGCATCATAAGCCTCTAAGAGACCAATCAGAAAGGAAGTGGTGGGGTTAGACCCCTGTTTTAGTTTCCTGAGAGTACACACTTGTCTCATCTCATGGAAGCTAAGAGCAGCATATTTTGAAGTAAGGACCTGTGGAGGGTCCACTGACACAAGGGGATACTCAGAGTTTCCTCCTTTGTCTGACATGCTGATTCTAGTGTGGTGTAAGTGATGCACCTACCTACACTATGTGTTTTCCTACTGATCCTTTGCTAGAGTTGCAGCCAAGGTGTGCTAAGCCTTGAGGAGCTACAACAGCTGGTTCAGTAGAACTCAGAGTATTCTAAGCTTTAGTTATATGTACCTAACAGTACTTTATGTGATCTTTCAACAAGATATTCTTAGGATACGTGTGGTAAAACAACAGCAAGCTCAAATCCCAACCGCTGCTCACCAATGTGAGAAGGTGGCCTGATATGCAGTGGTCACTATTCTAGTGCCCACTATGTATCAGTCCAGCAACCCTTATTGATGATTGGTTGTAAGTCAACCTTATAGACCAGCTATCCTAGTAGCATGGATACGAGCAGTCTAAGGCTAAAGACTCGAGAGGGCGTGTTAAGCCAGCTGTTTACCACACATATACCCCTTGAATACCCAGTGAAAGGACACCACACAAGTGTTATGAAAATAAACAGTTATTTATTAAAGATCACAACAGCCCTGTACTCTTTATGAGGACAGGGTACTAAGCACAAACCAAAACTCTTACAAAAATACTTAAGTTAGCACAGTATATACAAATGCCCGAGGGGCACGGAAAACCATATACTCTGAAAGTGGAATGCGAAATTACTAGCAGGTAAGTACAGTACTAATAGCTTTTGGAATCGCTAGGACTTGACTAGGGAATCGTTAGATTACTTCTAGGAGGCCTAGGGGACTCGGGTGCAGTGTGTGCACTCTCACGCGAGATGCGGACAAAAGTCTATGGTAGCTAGGAATTAGAAAGTTAGTGTTCTCGGGCGAACCCGACCTGGTAGGGAGAAAACGAAAGTAGATTCTGACCCTTGGATAGTGAGGCTATGCTGGGGCACCGAAATGCCGAAGTTACCAAGCCCAGGAGCTGCAGCTGCATAGGTCTGAAAAGACGTCGGGAATCCTCGTAGACGGACCAGGAGCCGGAAGAAAAGATGCTGGCCGGTGACCAGTGAAGAAAGTTCAGTTGGATCCAAGCCTGGATCTCGAAGATAGATGACACCTGAAAGCAGAGGGGACCAAGTTCGAGACTACTAGCCAGTAGTCAGTGGGCACCAGGAGGGCACCGGATGGTAGCCACCTCGACTAGGTGAGTGGGTGACGCTTGACTCGAAGATCTCACGGACCAGGAGGCGTTGTCGGCGACCAGGATGGAGGATCGAGCTGTCCCACGAAGATAGAAGCTGTCGGCGTCGCTGGACCCAGGATTGGGCAACAAAGCCTTGGCAAATTCAAGCCCACGCGGTGGACCTAAAATGGCGTCTGGAGTGGACCAGGAGGGTCCGGGGTGCCTCTCTTGAACAAGGAAGCAAGGGCCAGCCTGGAGCAACCAGACCAGCAGTCGTGAAGTCGTTGGGCGTCGTTCAGAAGGCCACAAGCCAGCCGGCTAGTAGCCAAACAACGCGGTGCACAGCAAACAGCAAAAGGGCCCCACGCAGATCGTGGAGATGCAGGGGGGCTGATCTTGGGTGCTGGAGCTGCGCAGGGTCGGGGCTTCTCGGACCCCAAAGCACTCACCAGTGGAGGACACGGTGGGCTTGCAGTAAAGATGTCGTGCAGTCTTGGCGATCGTCGGTCCCTTAAGGTCTCGTCGCACTCACGGTTCTCAGCTTGGCTGTAGAGGTGAGTAGAGGTCAGAGGTGCCAGGGAAGCCGGGTCTCGTCGAGCTGGGTCGTCGGATTCGTGATGAAGGACTTGCAGCAGACCGCAGTGTTCTTTAGGATGGTGCCCGCTTGATGCAGGGTGACTACTCCTTAGCCACAAGGGAGAATCTTGAAGAAGAAATCGTGAAGTCCTTTCGAAGAAAGTGGTATCTTGATTCCAAAGATGATCTAATTTTAACAGGGGGCCCGCTCCCATCTTTATACTAAAAAAGGGGGCTGACCCGGTGACTAGGTCCTGCCTATGGGTGGGACTAGGTGGGGGGTGGTTACACCCCTCAGCCATGCCGGACTTCCCCAGGCCAGGGGCTGGTGTGCCCCTGGAACTGGTTCAGACCGGCCTATGCGTAGTGAGCACCGGGGTGCCACTCAGCAGTCACCTTCCTGTAAAGCCCTGCCTACCCAGGATACACAAAACCATGTCTGGGACGGTGCTAGCACCGCCCCTGACAGGAAACCCTTTGTCCAGGCTCCCCTCGCTGGAAGGACTCCCAGCTGCAGGGGGTCAGACTCGTGTCTGTGGTGGCAGCATCCATTTTGTGGAGCTGAGGCTTCAGTTAACTTTAACCGGGGTTCACAGTTACATACATGTCGTGTCCCTCTAGAAGGGTGGAATGCTAACCCCGTCGCCAGAATTGGCGAGGGGTTAGTATTCCAATTCGTATGACACCTTACTCGACATGTTTTGATAAAGCAATACCAAAGATAGCATTTAACCGCGAGGATTATAATGCACTTAAGAGTATATGGTATGCGATATCATGGAACAGCTATTAGGACTTGATTCCGCAAGCTGCAGACAGGCTCAGCTCATGCCAGAGCACCATCTCACACGATTCCAAGCACTCTGCCTTCAGGATTGTCAAGGCCTGCCATAGGAGTGACTGATAGGAATCTGTGTGTCCATTTTAGGGTTAGGTATAGGTATACTACACCTACAGCAAAGGGTGATTACACGACTTTGCCCCAGCTGTCATGCAGCCAGTTGTGTCAAATTTAGGAGGCCAGCCAGGGGTGGCACAATACGTGCTGCAGCCCCTGGCAGCCCTGGGTACACCTATGCCCTGAGTTACAGGGTCTGATAAGGTGGCCCAGTACCAATTGGAAATGTACCTAGGGTACATGGAATCCATCTTAAAGAGAGAGCAGTAGGCCTGGGGTCCTGATTGGCAGGGTCCCAGGTCGACTATGTCCAAAACCAGCTAAAACACAGGGCAAAAAGTTGGGGGCAACCATAGTCAGGATGTACCTTCCTACACCCAGCACCACTCGGCACCACCCCAGCACCACTCGGCACCACCCCAGCACCACTCGGAGCCACCCCAGCACCACTCGGAGCCACCCCAGCACCACTCGGCGCCACCCCAGCACCACTCGGCGCCACCCCAGCACCACTCGGCGCCACCCCAGCACCACTCGGCGCCACCCCAGCACCACTCGGCGCCACCCCAGCACCACTCGGCGCCACCCCAGCACCACTCGGCGCCACCCCAGCACCACTCGGCGCCACCCCAGCACCACTCGGCGCCACCCCAGCACCACTCAGCGCCACCCCAGCACCACTCAGTGCCACCCCAGCACCACTCAGTGCCACCCCAGCATCACTCAGCGCCACCCCAGCATCACTCAGCGCCACCCCAGCATCACTCAGCAGCACCACTCAGCACCACCACAGCATCACTCAGCGCCACCCCAGCATCACTCGGCGCCACCCCAGCATCACTCGGCGCCACCCCAGCATCACTCAGCGCCACCCCAGCATCACTCGGCGCCACCCCAGCATCACTCGCCGCCACCCCAGCATCACTCGCCGCCACCCCAGCATCACTCGCCGCCACCCCAGCATCACTCGCCGCCACCCCAGCATCACTCGCCGCCACCCCAGCATCACTCGCCGCCACCCCAGCATCACTCGCCGCCACCCCAGCATCACTCGCCGCCACCCCAGCATCACTCGCCGCCACCCCAGCATCACTCGCCGCCACCCCAGCATCACTCGCCGCCACCCCAGCATCACTCGCCGCCACCCCAGCATCACTCGCCGCCACCCCAGCATCACTCGCCGCCACCCCAGCATCACTCGCCGCCACCCCAGCATCACTCGCCGCCACCCCAGCATCACTCGCCGCCACCCCAGCATCACTCGCCGCCACCCCAGCATCACTCGCCGCCACCCCAGCATCACTCGCCGCCACCCCTGCATCACTCGCCGCCACCCCTGCATCACTCGCCGCCACCCCAGCATCACTCGCCGCCACCCCAGCATCACTCGCCGCCACCCCAGCATCACTCGCCGCCACCCCAGCATCACTCGCCGCCACCCCAGCACCACTCAGCGCCACCTCAGCGCCACCACCACATTATCACTCAACACCACCATATTATCACTCAGCACCACCACATTATCACTCAGCACCACCACAGCACCACTCGGCACCATCACAGCACCACCACAGCATCACTCAGCTCAACCCCAGGTTATAGGTGTCACATTTGTGAAAGTTATAACTATTGGCATTGTAAATGATAAAGCTATTAATTTAGCTATTTTCATTACTAACACATAAATAAAAAAATTGTCATTTACAAGACCAATAGCTCAAACTTTCCTAATGCGAGACCTATTGCATTGCAAATGCTTGTTGGGCAAGGGATAGGACGGACTAGAGTTGGACATCTTAAAACAAATAAAGCCAGCAAGTGGAAAGCAAGCAAATGTGAGTTACAAGCCACAAAGCCAATAGTTAGCCATGGGTGGAATGCATTCCCAGGGAAGCTTTCTGAATGTCCCCAAGATTTTGTTAGCAAACCGGACAATTGGCCTGTATGGTCGGCTTCAACCATAAATAGGGTCAGAGTGAATGGATTTTGACAGATACAGCTTGGCAAGTTAGGATGCTCTCTACTGCACCAGATACACACTGCTGGAACTCTAACGAATGGATGCATCAAATGTGTCAAGATCTGTTCAATAATGTATCTTGTGTAGATTAAAAATGATGTACTAGTCCGTATTGACAGAGGGAGTATGGTAAGAACATTTAAAACAAGATACTGTCACCCCCACCACCCAAATTGTTGTGATCATGCTTGCATAGCTGGCCACCAAATAAATAGGTTCTTTTGAAGGTGGAGCTTTGTGGTTCGGATTGAAAATGTCAATGTGTCCTTGCAGCCCATGGGCTGGCCCTTTGCCTTGTGAATTTTGTGCTGTAACCTTTGCCTTGTGAATTTTGTGCTGTAATGGTTCATATTTTGCTTTCCTACTCATCTTCCTGTGTTTGATTTTGCCTTTCATGGAGCAGGTGTTAATCGCCATGTGCACTTAAAAAGCAATAAACACCTGATAGCTAGTGCCACCAAATCGCACAACAAATTACTTTTCGGCATTCTCTTAACCCCTTCGATGCTCATGACGAGCTGAGCTCGTCATGAACAATGGTATTCAAAGGTTCTCAGCACAGGAGGGGAATTGCTGCAGCACTGATGGTGTTAAAGGAAACGAGCTGTTCTGTAGTGTCCGGTCACCGGCTATGGAAATCCACAGTGAACAAGCCACTCTAGGGAAAGCCCTTCCATCTTCTTTGTTCCTGATGCTTTATGGTTGGACAAATTCGCAATTTCTTATCGTCTGATTTAAACTTGCTTGCCTTCGGGCAAGGTTCTAGATGTTTTTTAAATAAGCTTTACTTTAAACTGCTTTATGAATTGAGTTCAGCCTTAAACTGCAACCTGCCCATGACTGGGTGTGCATTATATAGAATGAGGTGAACGTTGACTCTTTTTAGGACGTTTTGTAGTGTAAACCTTTTCTAGCTTTGCTTTATTTTACCAATCAGTTGTAGGGTACGGGAATATTAGACGTTTTTCTGGTTGTACGTCCCTCCAGGTGAAGTCAATATCACTCACTATGGTGTAGACCTAAGCCTGCAATGCTCCCTAATGTAGGTTGTTTTTTTGACAATGGGGTCAGAGGTATGTTGATGCATCTCTATGGAGAATGCAGGAGAACATAGAAGAAAGGTTGAGCAATCATAGGGAGAGTATCCAGGAATATCCCTGGGTTGATGATTCGGGTTTTCCTTTGGGGGGCGGAGGGGTGTCGAATGTTGTGTAATAGAAATGGGTTCCCTGAGTCTTCTCTGTGCCACTTTGTGATATAAGCACAGTCTGCAAATCTGTCCCAACAACAACTGAGTTTGCTGTTCATGACAAAAACACTCCATGCTTTTTTTTTAAAAAAACATACTTTATTGATTTTCATTTAATACCTTTACATACCATCAACTTGGTTCAGTTGTACAATTGCATTTTCAACATGGCATTGTGTACATTGCGTTCATGACCTTTTGCCTGATCCAGTAAATAAAAAATAACAGGTATTTAATCCGTATATATCTGTGTGCAGTATCAACAAGTATGTATAGTGATCATTAACTTTGAACGTGTAACCTCCTCCTACATATCCCACTCCCTCCCTCACACGCCCTGGCAGTCATTTCCTTATCATAGACCACTATTACATCTGTATACGTGTTGTTCATCAGTGCTGTGCACAAACTTGTACTTTGACCCTCTGCTTACTTATTCTACAGGAACTATGTACACTTCCTCATTTTCCATGCCTATTGTGTTCTGGGTGTCAGAAAAGTCGTCCGGATTAGTGCCTTTGAAGGCTTCTAGCAGTGTGTTCAGTCCAATGAAATCGGGTTCTTCCTAAGCCCTCGGTCCTCCTCCCTCCACAGAGTAATGCTTTCGGCTTCCCGCCATCTCGTGAGTTCAATGTGCCCGGAGTGTATTGCGGGAGGTTTAGCGGATTTCCAGCGCTTGGTGATGGAGCTGCTAGAAATCCTAAATCCAGGAAGAGAAGCTGGGCCTTCTGTGACTTCCTACTTTTAAGGAGGCCAAACATTCACTCCAGTATCGAGCCCTCTATTGAAAGGTGCGTGTTCTCTTCTATTATTTGTTTAACCCCACCCCAGAACTCTTCAAGGCACACGCAAGCGCATAGCATATGTATGAGGTCCGCTTCAATTAATTTGCAACAGGGACAGTGATGTGTTGTGTCCGGGTACAACTTCTGTAGGCGGCGTGGTATTATGTAAGTTCTGTGCAGGACCATATGTAGTATGAACTTAAACTTGGCACTACGGGACACCCTCCGTGGGTGTTCCCGGATATCTGTCCATTCCCTATCCGTGAGTTCCCTGCCCGCATCTCTCACCGATTGAGCCGAAGGGCGTCCAGGGGCAGTTTAACGTGTGCCCGGATCCTCGAATAGAGCCATTTGATAAGGTGGCTACCCTGCCCCATGTAATAGTGATTTAACTAATTCAAGCATCTTGGGTTCTTCCCGGTGTGGAGGCCAGTGTTTCTTAACCTATTGCAGTAGCGCAGCGTGAACCATATAGAATATGTTTGTTGCCCCTGTTTCCTGTACGAAATTATCGTGGTCCATCAGGGTCTCCCCGCTAAAGAGTGGCCCTACTGTACTCACCCCTGCATCTAGCCAAGGTCTGAGTTTGTGTTTCGTGACTCTACCGCTCAAAAGTGGGATCCCCACAAAGGGAATGTTACCTGCGTAAGGGCTGCAACTAGACGTGTATTTCAAAGCTTACTTCCAGCATGTCAGCGCGGCGTGCAATAAAGGCGGTACTATCATGGGGATTTTACATTGTGACAAAAACATTGCGTGTAGCTGCACTTGTTCAATGTTTCTGTTAGTGAAGCCGATCTCATGCAAGTTGCACCCCGCCGTCCAGTAGGGCAGCCACTGCAGTTGGCTTGAAAAATAATAGGCCCTGAAGTCCGGCGCTCCCAGACCCCCTCCCCTCGTATCGATTTGTAATTTTTTAAGGCTCACTCTGCGACGACCCGTACCCCAAATGAGGTCTTATAGTATGGTGTTGAGGGTATTAAAAATGATTGGGGGTACTATAATTGGCAAATTGGTAAAATAATAAAGGAGCCTTGGTAGCACCACCATCTTAGACACTCCCACTCAACCCATTGCCGAGAGAGGCGGTCCAAAAAGCCACCTGTGAGTGTATTCCCCTGATGGCCTTGTTTAGATTTCCATCCAGCATGTCCGCATGGGAGCGATATACATTGATACCCAGATATTAAAACGTGTGCTGCGCTACGGGTAGGGAGGGCATGGTTGGGCTTGAAAAAAGAAGACTGTCTATTTTGATTAATTTATGGCTAAGCCAGAGATCCGTCCAAAGTCTGCGAACACTGCATGCATATACAGCCTCCTTTAGTGACCGTAAGTACTGGAATTGCATTTACATAGCGCTTACAACCCCTGAAGAGGCGTCAAATCATTTTTTCGGCAAGTAGCATGCTACTCCGGAACCCATAATGGATTAGTGGTGAATTAGTATAGTGAAACATGAGAGTAATTTGAGTGGTGGATGTTAATTATTTGGATTGAGAACAATAGTGGAGGGGTAGAAGAGGGGGAAAAATGTTTGCATTTATATAACTCTTGCTACCCTTAATGAGGCGTCACACGTTTTTTCTGCGAAGAGCACGCTACTCCAGAAACCATTAAGTATTAGCAAAAGATGAGTAAAAGGGAGGTGGAGGGGGAAGAGCCAGCAGGAAGGATTTATAAAGGCTTATTTTGGTGATAAGAATAATAAGAGGTATGAGATGATGCAGGGAGGGGTAGAGTGGGGATGAGTCTAGAAAGGTTATTTTGGTGATCGTAGTAGTGGTGTGGGCTTTAGGATGAAAGAGAGCGAAGGTAGTGGATATATTGATAGAGTTATAGGGTGAGAAATAGGGGTAGTGCATTGGAAAGAGATGTAGAAAGGTTTGAGATGAGTTGAGGTAGAGGATATAATGAGAGTAGTATAGGGTGGGAAATAGGGTAGTGCATTGGATATGTTCAATTAGAAGAAAAGTAATATATGGATCCATAAGTACATGGAAGGCATATAGATGCATAAAGAAAGGTAGTATATGAAGATTAAAGATGGATTAAATAAACTCCGGGTTTCAAGTGTTGTTGTACTTAAAATGTATTTTATTTATTGATCTATGTAATTCAATAGTGAAGCAACTGTAGATAAATAGGTATGATAAAAGATTGACTTATTTATGCAGTCACTTATATTCATGTTCGACATAGAATATTGTAACAGTAATATGTACATTTGTTAAGCAGAACTAAGGAATATCTGTATTTTTTTTAAACATACTCTACACGTTTATACCAAGCAAAATACATCTATATCTGTGCACATCTATAGTACAAATAAATACTTATATACAGAGGGATATGCTGTATATTTCTGTTTGCGTATGGTGGTTATATAGGGAAGAGACAATTCTTGAGTAGTTTTCAAAAGATAAGGTGATTATTTGTGGATCTTATGTTGGGTGCAAAGGGTTCCACAGTTTGGCTGCTTGAACAGAGAAGGATGTACCACGCATAGTTTGTTCCTTGTATCTTGGGATTTTGTGGCGAGATGCCACTCTAGAGTGAAGGTTCCTTTGTTGAATGTGCTTGGTGATTTAGTTCCTGATGAAGAGCGGTACCGTTCCATGTATCGCTTTGTGGGTGATATAAAGCACCTTGAACGTGGATCTTCTGGCAACTGGTAACCAATACAGGACTTTCCACGCAGAGGAGATGTGGTCTTGCAGTTTTATATATGAGTAGTCTGGCAGCCGAGTACTGAATCCGTTGTAGTCTTTTCATAGTCTTTAAAGGTTATCCGTGGTAGAGGCTAATGGCGTTATCAAGGTTGGAGAGAACAAGAGAGATGGTAGCCTGGACCTTGTCTGGAAATCCCAGATGGGGGAAGATTCTTCGCAGAGTTTTTATAGTTCTAAAGCTTGATCTTGCTAGTTTGTCCACTTGGGCATTCATTGATAGCTTGGACTCCATGGTCATTCCGAGCTTTTTTACTTCCTTTGATACTTTAGGCGGTGTTCCCAGATCTCAGGCCAGGTGGCGAGCGGGTCATTATTTTTCCAATCGACACACATGAGTATTTCTGTTTTGGAGGCCTTCAATTTGAGATGGCTCCACGTAATCCATTGATCCACGGCTCTAAGACAGCAGACAATTAGCGACTTTCCAATGTCTTTGGGGCATTTCAGTTGAAGGAGTATTTGTGTCATCACCATAGTTATGTAACAAGAAAGTGTTATCATCGGGCTGATGATAACATCCCTGAGCTTGGGCACACCTTTGTGTTCTTGAAAAACAAGACTCCTAGATTTATTTCATCAATGTTAGAATGTATTCCTTAAAGTTCATTATAATTTTATCATCAATCCATAGAGTTATTTCCACTCATATCGAACTTATAGCTGTTCCATTACGCTCCAATGCATTTCGGGCTTATTTGCCCTTCATCTGGGAGCTCTAAAATGTAAAATATAACTATAAGCCACACGGCTATACCATCATAATATACAATACATTAGTGAGTTGTCTAAGAAAGAATTGTCTTAATACAGAAAAGCATTTAACCCCCAGTCAACATAAAGTACATAGAAAGCCATATATGAAAAAAACATTTGCCAAAACCGTGTTGTGATCTTAGAAATGTCAGGAGTATAGTGACGGGTAATGGGAAAGCGAGTATCAGCATGCGGGTATCAATTTACTGGGTATATGCGTGTTGGCGCGGTATTCAATGTCTATGCCATGATAGTTAAAAAGTGCTCAGCATGCGCAGTAATAAAACGGGATTTTTATTAGTCACCCAGTGGGTTATTTAATGAAAGAAGGATCGGTATATCTTAAATGAAGGGTATGAAGCTTACGATAAGTGAGCAGGTGTTGTCGGCATTTAATAAAGGGCGCATTCAACTCTATGAACATAAAAGGTGGACTTCCTATTGTCGTTGTTGAAATTTATGATTTTGGAAACCGTTAAAAAGCGAGAAAACATGGACAATAACAAGTACTTATTACAGCGAGAAATGGCATGGATTTTTAAATTACAGACTATGAAGCCGTTTGGAATAAACGACCGCCTTGAATTTGCATGCTTCATTTGAAGAAACCCCCTATGGGGTACATGATGCCTGATACGAAGTCCCTCAAGTGCAATGGTTTTGCACGCGATACATACTCAGCATAATATATACAATGTGTCATTAAGTTGTTTGGATTATCTGTACATGACATAAGTTATCTGTTACTACATAACCAAGACATACAAACATAGGTTCACGTTGTTTTAGTTTCTCCTTCAAATATGGCCGCCACGCTTTGGGTTATACTTGTCCTTCTTTAATGACGATAACACACTAGTCACACACTAGACTAAGATGGCCGACGACAATAGGAAGTCCGCCTTTTATGTTCATAGAGTTGAACGCGCCCTTTATTAAATGCCGACAACACCCGCTCACTTACAGAGCCGAACGAGATTGTTTCCCTATCATGCCGTTGGCCTACACTTTTTTCGGTAAGCTACCATGCGTTTCTGTCGCTCGAATTTACACGCAATACTTTCTAGAGCCCACACCAAAGGCGGGCATTGACAATCTCCGTGTTTCTTTGCAGAACAGGCTTAAAGAAGATCGACTTATCGTAAGCTTTATGCCCTTCATTTAAGATATACCGATCCTTCTTTCATTAAATAACTCACTGGGTGACGAATAAAAATCCTGTTTTATTACCGCGCATGCTGAGCACTTTTTAACTATCATGGCATGGACATTGAATACCGCGCCAACACGCATATAACTAGTAAATTGATACCTGCATGCTGATACCCGCTTTCCCATTACCCGTCACTATACTACTGACATTTCTAAGATCACAACACGGTTTTGGCAAATGTTTTTTTCATATATGGCATTCTATGTACTTTATGTTGACTGGGGGTTAAATGCTTTTCTGTATTAAGACAATGCTTTCTTAGACAACTCACTAATGTATTGTATATTATGATGGTATAGCCGTGTGGCTTACAGTTATATTTTACATTTTAGAGCTCCCACATGAAGGGCAAATAAGCTCGAAATGCATTGGAGCGTAATGGAACTGCTATAAGTTCGATATGAGTGGAAATAACTCTATGGATTGATGATAAATTTATAATGAACTTTAAGGAATAAATTCTAACATTGATGAAATAAATCAAGGAGTTTTGTTTTTCAAGAACACAAAGGCTTGCCCAAGCTCAGGGATGTTATCATCAGCCCGATGATAACACTTTCTTGTTAAATTTAAACTGACGTGCTAAGGACGGACACGCCACCTGAAGGAGCACCCAACCTAAAAAACTGCGTGATTAACTTGTATTAGTTTAATAACAACAACAAGGGTGTGCACCATCTTATCTATAATACTGTATCACCATAGTTATAGCATGTGAGGTGAAATTGATTGATCAGTGCTGGTAATGACTTCATGTACATGTTGAAAAGCATGTGTGAGATGAAAGAGCCTTGAGGGACCTCTGCTTTTGTGAAGTACAGTTTGGATGAGAAAGGGGGAGTATGGATGACATTAGTTCTGTTGTGAAGGCATGATGTAATCCAGTCTAGGGCAGGCCCCTCTATGCTGGCTTCATAGTCTTTGTATCGGAGTGTTGCAGTTGACCGTGTCAAAGGCAACTGAGAAGACCAAGAGAAGTAGCGCAGCAACCCCGTTGCGGTCAGCTGTGTTCTTCAGGTCATCCCAGATGGCAATGAGGGCAGATTCTGTTCCTCTTCCTGGACGGAATCCCATTTGGAAGTCCAAAAGTATGGCATTATCTTCAATTAATTGTGGCATCTGGGCAAATGCTGCTCTTTCTATCAGTTTGCCCAGGAAAGGTCAATTTGTAACCAGTCTGTAGTTGTAATGGTTCATCGGGCCCAAGTTTGTTTTCTTCAGCAATGGGCATATATATGTCTTTTTTTTAGTTCTTTTGGAAATATTCCTTTAGTTAAGGAATCGTTGAAAATCCTTTTTATAGATGGCTGTAGTAGAGGTTGTTAGAAGAATTGTCCTGAAGGTTTGCAGTGGACACTGGTCAGAAGGGCTGCGGCAGGTCTGCTTGCCTTGACCAGCTCCATAAATTCATCGTGTGAAATATGTGGGAAGGAATGGAGGGACTGGGTTAGAGTATTCTTGGATTGTTGTTTTGGAAATGGGTCTTTGCTGGTGCTTTGTCGTTGTTTTAAATATGAATCCAATGTGTCTGCTTTGACCGTGTAATGATTTGCCAGTTTGTCTGTGAAATCTTGAGTAAAGGGATGAGCTCCTTCTATGCAATTTGATTTACGAAATTCATTGAGAATTTTATAAAATTCTTTATTTGCACATTTAGCATTTTGATTTCTGTCTGATTAGTACCTCTTGTTAGCATTTTTGATTGTTTACTTGTATAATCTGTTCAGTTTCTGTAGGTGAAATTTGTCTTGATTGTGTTTGTTTTGAGCCAGGCAGGTTGCAGCTTTCTAATTTTCTCTTTTATCTCTGTATTTCTCCAGGGTGCTTGTTTTCTGTTGTGTAGTTTTTAGTGGTATTAGGATATCAAAAGATTGCTGTAGTCACTTATATAGTTTAACACAATTTGTCTAGATCTGTACTGGAACTGCTTCATGAAGTACTGGAGACATCTGTTCCAACCATGATTCAGTTATTACAAGTAGGTAAGGATTTGCTTCACTGAGAAGGTTGTAAATGTGATGTTTGTTGTTAGAGAGGGATCAGGCATTTATTAGTGGACAGTTTAGAGAATGTGCTTTGGCGATAGTGTGACTTTGTTTTGTGGAAGATGAGCCGTATTTTGTGGGCTTGTAGCAGGTGTGTCCTTAGTGTGGGTATTAGCTGTATAAGGAGAGCAATTGTGTAGCTATGATGTGTCGTGTCCCTCGTCCAGAAGGCTAAGAAAGCAATTTGATGGGTCTGCTTATGTAGATGGTTGTTTAGAGTGAGTTGGTGTGCTGTGTTGGTTTTGTAGCGTAACCTTGTTGTGCAGTAGACAGGAGAAGTGAAGTTGTGAGGTGTGACATGTTGCTTATTTTGTTTCTGTCAGTTTAGGGAGGAAGGTGTATGAGTTAGGGGTGGTGGTGCAACTTGTTTGTCATGTAGTAAGGTTTTAAATTGTCCAATAAATGAGAGGCGGTTAAAAGAGTTGCTGTATATGTGTTACGTGTGGTGAAAAAGAGGAAGCTTGACATTGGAGTTTATTTCCGTAGAAATAAAGGTGAGTATATATTTGTAATTTGTGATGGAAAGTATTATGAGGTGTTGTACTTGAGGGATTTTGTTGTGCATGTTATGTTGAGGAGTAGTGAAACTAAGTGCTGAGGTATTTTTGTTTTTTAGATGGATTTGTTTTGTTTGTAAGTGGCAGTTGTAAGCTTACGGGGCGGTGTTGGTTTGTGATTAGAGTGTATGTTGTGTGTAAGAGGGGATGAAGTGGAGTTAAGTGTTTGTCTTAGACTTGATTGCTGCAAGAGGTAATATGTCTGGAGTGTAAGTGTTATGCGGTTGTATTATCGTGGTAGAAAGAAGACGAGGGTGTTGGTCAGAGAAATGATGGAAGGCTGAGTATAGGTTTGTTAGTGACAAAAAGGGGTCTGTTAGGAGTAACTTGAGCAAGGAGTGTGTGTCTGGATGGGATGTAGTTAAGTATGGCGTGGATTTGGGTTGTGTTAGGGATGAGTGGATTGGCTAGGGGTATAGTATGGAGTTGTGTACTGTTTGATGGTGATGGTGGAAATTTGTGGTAGCTGGGATAGAAAGGTGCATAGGTTTGATTTCTGGAGTTTTGTAGTGGGTGCTGAGACACTGAACTTTGTCCAGGTTTGGTTTGTAGTAAATGAGTAGAGTGCATGTGTTGTGAGTGTGTTACTATGGTAGTGGATGGGGTAGTGTGGGTGCTGTTGTATATGAAATTGGGCAGCATTCCTTGCCCTAGTCCCAACCAGTCTTGAACAGCCTCAAACAGGCAATTGCCCTTGTCCTCTGTGCCCTTGTCCTCAACGCTCAGACTCCCTGAACCCTGGCCTTAAATAGTCCTTGTAATCATGTGACCCGTTCGGCTAGTGAGAACCCTAGCCCATCACAACACTAGCCCTAAGCCCTAGAACCAAAAGGACACCAGCCTTCTGCAGCCAATCACAGCCCTAGTCCCAGCAGCCAGTCAGGCATGAAACCCTAAGCCCTACGTCCAATAGGAAGCCTAAGCCCGGCCCTAGTCTCAACCCTTGTCCCAGCAGCCAATCATGCAGGATACCCTAAGCTCTACATCTACTAGAAAGCCTAACCCCAGCCCTAGTCCCAACCATAGTCCCAGCAACCAATCGTACAGGAAACCATAAACCGTATGTCCAATAGAAAGCCCAGCCCCAGGAACCAATCTGAAAATCTAAACCTATCCACCAATCAGATCACTAAACCTAAGCCCTACATCAATAGACTTACTGATCCAGGAACCAATTAGCACCCACAAATGCTCAGCCAATGAGACACTAACCCTAATCCAATAGAAATACCTGATACAACCACCAATCAGTGCACATGTAGCATCCAATAGCAGCCTATATGAGACCCCCTGTGACCTCAGGCAATGTTTGCTGGCCAGAGGGCTGGTAGCTGCTCCTCAATTCAGAATCTCCGAGGAGAGACTTTGTCCAAAACTTTACTTACTCTCCTAGCCAAAAGAACAAGTTACTTACCTTCAGTAACAATGTATCTGTAAGAGACCTATATAGTTATAGATTTCTTACCTTCGAAATACCCCCAGGCGTCAGACTGGATCCAGAGAAATATTTTCGTAGCAGTAACCCTGTCCGTCGCTAGGTGGCGTCGGTCGACTCCGCTCCATCGTCGGCGTCCTGGTCGCCGGAGTGACATCGGGGTATCTACTTAGATGCCGCCCCTGCGCGCTAACGTCAGTTCTGACATGACTTTCCACGCCAGAAGCCCAGAGCCATGCAAGACACTGATCACTGGTGCATATAACTAGGGCCCTTTATGGGAGTCCTTACCCCTAGAAGTAAGTTCGCCGAACTGGGAGGATGGGTGGAGCAGTAAGGAATCTATAACTACATATGTCTCTTACAGATACATTGTTGCCAAAGGTAAGTAACTTGTTCATCTGAAAGAGACTGTAGTTATAGATTCCTTACCCTAGAATAGATACTCAAACAATGCCAACCCCGGTGGTGGGTCTGTGAACTAAGTTCATATCAGTAAGTCCTGGTGAACAGAGCGGCCAAAAAAGCAGTCTCTCCGGACTTGGCTGTTCAGGCTGTAATATTTTGTGAACGTATGCAAGAATGCCTACGTGGCTGCCTGGCATATGTTAACCAGCCGAACTCAATGTCCCAATGCAGTAGTGGCTGCCGTCGCCCTGGTAGAGTAGGCATGTAGTCTTTCCGAAGGTTGCTTTTTTGCCAAAGAATAGCCGATCTTGATGCATAGGACAACCCCTCGAGAGATGGTATGTTTGTGCACGGCCCGACCTTTCTTGCCGCCCACATAACCCACAAAGAGTTGATCGTCCACCTGGAAGTCTTTATTGCGGTAAAGGCAAAAGGACAGCGCACGTTTTGGGTCCAGGTGGTGGAGTCTCTCCCCCTACTGCAGTGGTGGGAAGAAGGTGGGCAATGTGATGGTCTGACCTATGTAGAAAGAGGTAACCACTTTGGGCAGAAAAGAGGGCCTAGTACAAAGGACCACTTTGTCCGGATGGACAGCAAGAAAGGGAGGTTTGGAAGACAGAGCCTGAAGCTCACTCACCCTGAGAGCAGAGGTGATGGCAAGCAGGAAAGTGGTCATTAAAGTAAGAAGACATAGAGGACAATTATGCAGTGGCTCAAAGAGAGCACACGTAAGATAAGTAAGAAAAAGATTCAAGTCTCACTGGGCCTTTACAAAGGGAGAAGGAGGAAAGAGTGGAGTAATACCCTTCAGAAATGTGTTTACAATCGGGGACTTGAAAAGAGAAGGCTGATCAGGATGATGAATAAAGACCGAAATGACCAAAAGATAGCCTTTAATAGTGCCCAGAGCAGAGCCCTGCTGGGCCAAAGAAAGAATGAAGAGGAGAACCTCTGAAAGAGGGGCAGAAAGGGGATCCAGCCTTTGCTGTGAACCATGCCGCAAATTTGTTCCATCTACAGGCGTATACCGTTGTAGTGGAGGGACTCCTGGCTGCCAAGATGACATTACAGTTTTCAGGAGGAAAGTCAAAAGCTGTCAACTGTCACTGCTCAATCTCCACGCAAGGAGGTGGAGGCCAGATGGGTTCGGGTGCAGGACAGTCCCCTGCTGCTGCTACAGAAGATCCTCCTGAAGAGACAGTCTGATTGGAGGATTGATGGTCATGCTAAAGAGCTCAGGGTTCCAGACTCTTTGTGCCCAGTCTGTAGCCACAAGAATTACTTGGGCCAGTCGTGCTTGATCTTCTTCAGTAATCTGAATAGAAGTGGTACAGGCGGAAAGGCGTACAGGATGGCGCAATTCCACTTGCGACGAAGGGTGTCGCTGAGCGAGCGCCGCCTTGGAACTCCAATGCGCAAAACCTCTGACATTGCATGCTCCTCGGTGGCATAGATCCAACCAAGGCTCTCCCCACTGTTGAAAGAGACCTTGCACCACCTCCGAGTGAAGACACCATTCGTGATCCAGCATGCACCAGTGGCTGACTTCGTCCGCCCTGTCGTTCAGGAAAACTGCCAGGTGTTGAACCTCAAGGGGTATACCATGTGGTTCCAGCCATGTCCAAAGTCGAAGAGCCTCTTGACATAGGGTCCACGACCCCACTCCGCCCTGTTTGTTGCAGTAATTCATGGAGGTGGTATTGTCCGTGAATACCTGCACCACTCTTCCTTTGACAGAAGGAAGGAATGCCTTCAGTGCATAATGAATCGCACAGAGCTCCAGAAGGTTGATGTGGAGCATGGACTCGGCCGGAGACCAGAGACCGCTGATCTCTGCCCCATCTTAGGAGTGAAGCATCCGTCATAATTGTGAACTCTGGTGTGGGAATGGAGAGGGATCTGCTGTTCATCCAATTCCGATTTGTGAGCCACCACTGCAACTGACTTGCAGTCCCCTCCGAGATCTGTACGACATTAGAAAGATTGCTCTGATTCTGCACCCACTGGAACTTCAGGGCGCACTGCAGAGCCCGCATTTGCCTCCGGGCATGATCTGCCAGCAGGATGCAGGAGGCCATAAGGCCCAGCAGCCTTATGGTTATTCTCACCAAAATCTGGGATAGAGGCTGAAACGTCGGTATCATAGCCCGCATAGCCCAGACTCGCTGCACGGGAGGATAAGCCTGAAACTGTGCCGTATCCAGAACTGCTTTGATGAAAAGGCGCTTCAGAGAGGGAATTGGTGCGACTTCTGCACATTGATAGTGAACTCCTGCAAATGCAGGAGATCCGCCATAGTCTGGAGGTGGGAGACGCAGCCTGAGGCGAGCCCGCCTTCAACAGTCAGTCGTCTAGATAGGAGAAGACTGGAATCCCTGATCGGCGCAGATGAGCTGTGACCACCACCATCACTTTCTTCAACACCGGAGGGGCTGGTGAGGCCGAAGGGGAGCACGATAAACTAAATATGCTTGTGACCGTCCCTGAGGTCTAAGATAGGACGCAGGCCTTTGTCCTTCATGGGTACCAGGAAGTAGTGGGAGTAGCAACTGTAGGAGAGTAGGGTCTGCAATCCTATGATCACCCAGATTTTTTGCTTTTGTTTCACTGGTTTACGACTTTCTCTGGCTGTGGGCCTGCCAATCAGACCCACAGCCTGGCTGTTCTCTTTCTAAATTACAACATGTACCCTAGGTGCATTTACCAATTGGTACTGGGCCACCTTATCAGACCCTGTAACTCAGGGCATAGGTGTACCCAGGGCCGCCAGGGGCTGCAGCATGTATTATGCCACCCCTGGCTGGCCTCCTAAATTTGACACAACTGGCTGCATGACAGCTGGGGCGAAGTCGTGTAATCACCCTTTGCTTTAGATATAGTAGCTCTATATCTAACCATACAATGGACACCCGAGTCCCTATCAGTCACTCCTATGGCAGGCCTTGACAATCCTGAAGGCAGAGTGCATGGGCTCGCGTGAACTGTGTTCCGCCCCGAGCCGAGCCGGTTGCAGCTTGCGGAGAAAAGACCCAATGGCTGTTCCATGATAACGCGTGCCACATCGGTAACTTCGGTGTCGCGTTATCAAGACATGTCGAGTAAGGTGTCATACGAATCGGGATGCTGCCCACTCACCAACTCTGGCGACGAGGTTAGCATTCCGCCCTTCTAGAGGGACACGACATGTACGTAACTGTGAACCCCGGTTAAAGTTAACGAAAGCCTCAGCTCCACAAAATGGATGCTGCCACCACAGACACGAGTCTGACCTCCTGCTGCTGGGAGTCCTTCCAGCGAGGAGCACTTGGACAAAGGGTTTCCTGTCGAGGGCGGTGTTCGCACCGTCCCAGACAGGGTTTGTGTATTCTGGGTAGGTAGGGCTTTTGCGAGAAGGTGACTGCGGAGTGGCACCCCGGTGCTCACTACGCATCTGCCGGTTAGAACCAGTTCCAGGGGCGACAGCCCTGGCCTGGGGAAAGTCCGGCAGGGGAGAGGGGTGTAACTACCCCCCTTCCTGGTCCCACCCTTAGGGCAGGACCTAGTCATGTACCCACCCCTTTCTTTAGGATAAAGGCCGGAGCGGGGACCCTTCCAAATTAGATCATCTTTGAATCAAGAATACTTTCTACGAAAGGACTTCAAGACTCTTCTCAAGATTTCTCCCTTGTGGCTAAGGAGTAGTCACCCTGCATCAGCGGGCACCATCTAAGAACTCTGCGGTTTGCTGTAAGTCCTTCCTCAAGGAATCCGACGGCCCAGCTCGACGAGAACCGGCTTCCCTGGCACCTCTGACCTCTACCCACGTCATCAGCTCAGCTGTGATCTGTGGGTGCGACGAGACCTCGAGGGACCGGCCATCATCAGAACCTGCACGCTCTTAAAAACCAGCACGACCATCGAGGTAACTCTCTGGTGAGTGCTCTGGGGTCCGAGAAGCCCCGACCCTGAGCCGCTCCAGCACCGAAGTGCGGTCTCCCAGCATCTCCACGATCTGCGTGGGGCCCTTCTGCTCGCTGCTCAGCACGTTGTCTGGTCACTAGCCGCTGGCTTGTGTCCTTCTGTGACGACATCCGAGAATCATCACTGCCGGTCTGGTTGCTCCAGACTGGCCCTTGCTTCCATCTTTTTGAGAAGCACCCCGGACCCTCCTGGTCCACTCAAGACGCCGACAGCGACATCCGTCGTGGGACAGCTCGCACCTCCACCGTGGTCGCCGACAACGCCTCCTGGTCCGTGAGACTGCAGAGCCTAGCGTCGCCCACTCACCTGGTCGAGGTGACGGCCAACCGGTGCCTTCCTGGTACCCTCTGACTACTGGCTAGTAGTACGAACTTGGTCCCCTCTGCTTTCAGGTTTCATCAATTTCCGATCCAGGCTTGGATCCCTACGAACTATTCAGCACTGGTCGCCGGCCAGCAACTCCTTTTTCTTCCGGCTCCTGGCTCGTCAGCGAAGACCCCGACGCCTGTAAGACTTGTGCAGCCGCAGCCCTCGTGGCTAGGTAACTCGGCATTTCAGTGCCTGCATAGCCTCCTTACTCTAGGGTCCCGAGTCCCTCGCTTCCGACTTGCCTTAACCTTTCCGTGTCCTCGGACACTTGTTTTAACTGTGCACTTAAAGTATTTGCTAAAGAGATTTGGTTTGTGCTAAGTACCCTGTCCTCATAAAGAGTACAGGGCTGTTGTGATTCTTAATAAATATACTGTTTATTTTCATAACACTTGCGTGGTGTCCTTTCACTGGGTGTTCAAGGGGTACATGTGTGGTAAACAGCTGGCTTAACACGCCCTCTCGAGTCTTTAGCCTTAGACTGCTCGTATCCACGCTACTAGGATAGCTGGTCTATAGGTTGACTTACAACCAAACACCATAAGGGTCGTTGGAACGATACATAGCGGTCGCTAGAATAGCGAACGTTGCATATCGGGCCAACTTCTCACATTGGTGGCAGAACAAGAAGACTTACCTGGTCAAGGTTAGCTAGTTGTTCCGACGTTTGGGGGGGGGTCATGTAGGAGAGTAGGGTCTGCAATCCTATGATCACCCAGATTTTTTGCTTTTGTTTCACTGGTTTACGACTTTCTCTGGCTGTGGGCCTGCCAATCAGACCCACAGCCTGGCTGTTCTCTTTCTAAATTACAACATGTACCCTAGGTGCATTTACCAATTGGTACTGGGCCACCTTATCAGACCCTGTAACTCAGGGCATAGGTGTACCCAGGGCCGCCAGGGGCTGCAGCATGTATTATGCCACCCCTGGCTGGCCTCCTAAATTTGACACAACTGGCTGCATGACAGCTGGGGCGAAGTCGTGTAATCACCCTTTGCTTTAGATATAGTAGCTCTATATCTAACCATACAATGGACACCCGAGTCCCTATCAGTCACTCCTATGGCAGGCCTTGACAATCCTGAAGGCAGAGTGCATGGGCTC
The DNA here is from genome assembly GCF_964263255.1 of Lissotriton vulgaris. NCBI lineage: Eukaryota > Metazoa > Chordata > Amphibia > Caudata > Salamandridae > Lissotriton > Lissotriton vulgaris. The sequence continues at coordinate 510,197,330 of NC_141700.1, read as the reverse complement.
GCGTGAACTGTGTTCCGGCCCGAGCCGAGCCGGTTGCAGCTTGCGGAGAAAAGACCCAATGGCTGTTCCATGATAACGCGTGCCACATCGGTAACTTCGGTGTCGCGTTATCAAGACATGTCGAGTAAGGTGTCATACGAATCGGGATGCTGCCCACTCACCAACTCTGGCGACGAGGTTAGCATTCCGCCCTTCTAGAGGGACACGACATGTACGTAACTGTGAACCCCGGTTAAAGTTAACGAAAGCCTCAGCTCCACAAAATGGATGCTGCCACCACAGACACGAGTCTGACCTCCTGCTGCTGGGAGTCCTTCCAGCGAGGAGCACTTGGACAAAGGGTTTCCTGTCGAGGGCGGTGTTCGCACCGTCCCAGACAGGGTTTGTGTATTCTGGGTAGGTAGGGCTTTTGCGAGAAGGTGACTGCGGAGTGGCACCCCGGTGCTCACTACGCATCTGCCGGTTAGAACCAGTTCCAGGGGCGACAGCCCTGGCCTGGGGAAAGTCCGGCAGGGGAGAGGGGTGTAACTACCCCCCTTCCTGGTCCCACCCTTAGGGCAGGACCTAGTCATGTACCCACCCCTTTCTTTAGGATAAAGGCCGGAGCGGGGACCCTTCCAAATTAGATCATCTTTGAATCAAGAATACTTTCTACGAAAGGACTTCAAGACTCTTCTCAAGATTTCTCCCTTGTGGCTAAGGAGTAGTCACCCTGCATCAGCGGGCACCATCTAAGAACTCTGCGGTTTGCTGTAAGTCCTTCCTCAAGGAATCCGACGGCCCAGCTCGACGAGAACCGGCTTCCCTGGCACCTCTGACCTCTACCCACGTCATCAGCTCAGCTGTGATCTGTGGGTGCGACGAGACCTCGAGGGACCGGCCATCATCAGAACCTGCACGCTCTTAAAAACCAGCACGACCATCGAGGTAACTCTCTGGTGAGTGCTCTGGGGTCCGAGAAGCCCCGACCCTGAGCCGCTCCAGCACCGAAGTGCGGTCTCCCAGCATCTCCACGATCTGCGTGGGGCCCTTCTGCTCGCTGCTCAGCACGTTGTCTGGTCACTAGCCGCTGGCTTGTGTCCTTCTGTGACGACATCCGAGAATCATCACTGCCGGTCTGGTTGCTCCAGACTGGCCCTTGCTTCCATCTTTTTGAGAAGCACCCCGGACCCTCCTGGTCCACTCAAGACGCCGACAGCGACATCCGTCGTGGGACAGCTCGCACCTCCACCGTGGTCGCCGACAACGCCTCCTGGTCCGTGAGACTGCAGAGCCTAGCGTCGCCCACTCACCTGGTCGAGGTGACGGCCAACCGGTGCCTTCCTGGTACCCTCTGACTACTGGCTAGTAGTACGAACTTGGTCCCCTCTGCTTTCAGGTTTCATCAATTTCCGATCCAGGCTTGGATCCCTACGAACTATTCAGCACTGGTCGCCGGGCCAGCAACTCCTTTTTCTTCCGGCTCCTGGCTCGTCAGCGAAGACCCCGACGCCTGTAAGACTTGTGCAGCCGCAGCCCTCGTGGCTAGGTAACTCGGCATTTCAGTGCCTGCATAGCCTCCTTACTCTAGGGTCCCGAGTCCCTCGCTTCCGACTTGCCTTAACCTTTCCGTGTCCTCGGACACTTCTTTTAACTGTGCACTTAAAGTATTTGCTAAAGAGATTTGGTTTGTGCTAAGTACCCTGTCCTCATAAAGAGTACAGGGCTGTTGTGATTCTTAATAAATATACTGTTTATTTTCATAACACTTGCGTGGTGTCCTTTCACTGGGTGTTCAAGGGGTACATGTGTGGTAAACAGCTGGCTTAACACGCCCTCTCGAGTCTTTAGCCTTAGACTGCTCGTATCCACGCTACTAGGATAGCTGGTCTATAGGTTGACTTACAACCAAACACCATAAGGGTCGTTGGAACGATACATAGCGGTCGCTAGAATAGCGAACGTTGCATATCGGGCCAACTTCCCACATAACCATGACCTATTTCTGGCACTAGAACTCGTTTGATAGCTCCCTTGGTCAAGAGAGCTGTAACTTCCTGGCAGAGAAGGGCCAAGTGATCCCCCGACATGCGATTGAGTGTTGGTGGCAAGGAGGGATGGGTAGTCTCGAAGGGGAGGTAGTAGCCCCTTCGGACTATCTGCAAAACCCACCTGTCCAATGTGATGTTGTGCCAGTGGGGGTGGTGATAGCAGGTCCTGACAGACACTGGTAACTGGTGGCCCGGCCACACACAGGCTGGGTAGCTTGCGCGACCTGTGGCTCTACGTGGAACGTGGTGGTGTGCCCCTTCCATAGCCAAAAAAGGGGAGAAAGGTAGCCTGCATGGGGCAAGAAGTTGCTGCGAGGCACAAGGATCTGGCTGTGACCCTAGAGTCCTTGAAGCACTCTAACGCGCTGTCCGCCTTGTCACAAAAAGGCGATGGCCATCACAGGGCATGTCCAAAAGTGTGGATTGGACATCCCCATAGAAGCCAGACATTCTCAGCCAAGCGTAGCGCCTCCGGGCTACCGAGGTGGAAACCGTCCTACCCAGTGAGTCAGCGGTCACCAGCCCACGCCAGATGGTGAACTTAGCTGTGTCTCGACCCTAAGTAACAGCGCGGATGAGCACGGCTCGACCCTCCTCCGGGTGCTGGCACGACAGTATCTCACACGTGAATAATGGCCCAAGCGACATGTGGTGTTCACCGACAGCAGTCCTAATGGGTATTGGGAGAGGAAAAGTGGGTCACCCGAAACTGGGCTGTGTCGTCTTGACAATCATCCTGTCCACAGGAGCACCTGTGCTTGGCTTGGACCAAGTGCCCAGAAGGATGTAAGTGAGGGCCTCATTAAAAGACAACAGGTGCTCTGAAGAGGATGCCACCGGCTGAAGCACCTCAGTTAGGAGGTTAGTCCTGACAGCCACCGTAGGAAGTTCGAGGCCCAGGGCCTCAGCTGCCCTACGCAACACCACAACTTAGGAAGCTGCCTCCTCCATAGCAACAGTTGGGGGAGAAAGCATACCAAGGTCTAGAGAGGTATCCAGACCACTGGTATCACTAAACTCCTCTTGTCAGTCCAGATCCTCAAGTTGGTCTGCTAGAGGGTCAACAGACGCCTCTCAGTCCTCCTCACCCTCCTCTGGCTGCCACTTAGGGTGGTAGGGAACACCAGGGATGAACAACGGCACGAAAATATCCCCCGGTGCCGGTTCCGTCTGTCCGGCGCTGTGTCCAAGTCGGGGGTGAGGCTGTGGGTCTATGCAGGTTGGAGGCGCAACCGACATCAGGGGCGTTGTCACTGAAATAGGCACCGGGGAAGGTACCGTGAGGTCGACAGATTCCGATCCGGATCCAGGCCTGTATCGTTTGGGACCCTGCAGCGCCAAGGCCGGAGCTGCCGGCATGGAAGGCCCAGGACCCCCAGCTGAGTCCGGGGCACCCAAAGCCCTGCATAGATGGGCTGCCCAAAGATGCTGTGCAGCACTTCGTAAAATGCACAAAGCTGGGCAGGGGACGCTCCAGGAGACGAAGGGAAGAGCCGGAGAGCGATGCCACTCTGGGTCCCGTGTCGTGTCGGCTGACGGACAGGGCGAAGGCGTGGAGCGACAGTGCTTCTTCGCCTTCTCCTTGTGCTTTGACTTACCCGAGGAATGCGAAGAGTTCTAGGGCAAATGGTGGTGACTGCGATCGATCCCGTGACCTTCCCTTCAACCGGGACCACGAACAGCGCAGAGCGGTCGGCCGGGCCTCCAAAAGCTTTTGGGACTGCTCCCGCAAAGACTTCGGGTTTAGGGCCCGGCAGTCGGAGCACAACTACTGGTCGTGGTCGCGCTCCAGGCACCAGAGACACACGAGGTGCAAATTGGTGACTGACATCAACTTGTGACTGGAGTCACAGGGCTTGGAACCACGGTTACTGCTGAACATCCCTCGTGCACCAGGAGCCGAAGACTCAAGAAGATGTTGACAAAAGCTTAAAAAGGGTTAGTCAAAAAGTGACTAAGGGGCACACTCTCTCTCCTGATCTGCGGTGGCTGGCACGTAAACAGAAAAAAATTATGTCAGAGCACAGGGACGGTGTCTAAGTAGACACTGCAACCTCATCCAGGGTGAACATGACGCCCTGGACGGACGCGCAGTTGATCGATGCCACCTACCAACTAGCAGTGGTACTGCTACGAAAAAATTACTCTGGATCCAGTCTGACACATGGGTGTGATTCTAAGGTAAGGAATCTATAACTACAGTCTCTTTCAGGTACGATTGTACAATCTCTAAAAAAACACAGCTTAAAAAACGAACAGCAGATTACTGCTGTCTCCGAGCACCCTCTGTTCAGTCTCTGATGTATAATATCTCTTTGCTAAGGGGAGAAGGAATATGGTTTCACTACTTTGCTAAGACATAATGGATGCTGGGGCTGGAGTGCTTAGCACACAGTTCAAGGGAGAAACTAGGAGGGAAAGTAGGGTAGTATGTATAGTTTTATAACATGGTTAAATATTGTATAGAGGGATTTCGGTGAGATAAACGATGAGACTGAATGCCAAGTGGTCTGTAAATGTCACCAGAGCTCTGAAAAGATAATATAGGACTATATTACCTATTATGTAATTTGAATAGTACGTTTATTTTGGGGTGGTTAGTTTGAAACACAAACTGTTTTCTTAAAAGTGCAACTAACACTGGGCACTATTTGAATAGGATTTAGAATGAATACATTGTTGCTAAAACAGCAGAAAGTGGTGAGTCTGAGGTGATTTATGTGGTTCTGCAGCTGCACAATTATGGATTTACCACATTTGCTGCATGATTTGCAGAGTTCTAAAAAGATATTGTTTATAGCTCAAATTAAAATAATGCTTCCAAAGAAGGTGCTGCATAATTTTTCCTTTTTGCCACATAAGTTAGACAAGCTTGCTACATGATTTGTCCCTCCATGCTGCAACATCCTAGTAGCTGACAATGGTAAAGCTCTGCAGAGTGGTTTGGTGGTTCTCATTATTATGATGATGAACGATATCGAGTAAAACACCAAAAGGCAAAGAAAATACGTTTCTCACTTTTCGATATGATTGGTCCAGGATCCTTGTATCAGTTGACCATTATCTGAGACAGAGCTATGGTGACCAAGTTAGGAAAATTCCAATTGATACTTTGGCATTAAAGTGAGTTGTCTGTCCTTTGGGGGCCCAAACCTCTTATATTCTCTATAATGCAAGGAACTATGCCTCACGTAAATTGATACTCCCACTTTTTATTAGGCAAATTTAGAACCTCTACAATGTATATTACAGCAAGGGGTCACAATAGTGTATGGGCATTCTTCAGGACCATCAGAGGCCTGTAAGAGCCCAAACACATTGGTGCAAATAACCATGGGGCTCTTCGGCCCCTTGGTAATGTGTGCAACCTGAATACAGAGTGTAAATATTGTGCTACCAAAATATAAACAGGATATTGACTACTAAAATATTACGCCGGTGAGTAAGTTGGTAAGTCCTATATTTACTGTACTTAACTCCGCATACATGTACTAGGACATTTTGTATATCTTCAACGTACTAGAAGTGGAGTTAAGAATAGTAAATCTGTGCTTAAAGTCAAAATATTCTGGCTACAATATTTTGGAGGCATATTTTTGTGCATACAAACCTTTGCAAATATTGTCCTGAGCCTCATCCTCTGCCATGAAGCCTCATCTTCCTAAATTAGTCTCTTTGAAAACTAAGTTCAGGGAGTCTTGACTCATCTGATAAATTTGTTGTTTGCAATATAAAGTTTAAGATCTGAAAGATGAGTTCAATTTAAAATGTACTGACTCCTGCATTCAAGTTTCATTTAGGGAATCAAGATATCTGCTCATTACAATGTTTGCTGAAAAAAAACTGTTGCACATCACCAAGCTGACTTGAAGTCCAGAAATAAACAGTAATTGGTTCCTTATTTCCCTGGCTGACAGTTCTCTAAAACTATGAGTGCTCAACTAATTAGCTTGGTCCAGGGGCGGCTCTAGGCTCGTGGTGGCCCCTGGGGTTTGGTGGCCCTGTGCAGGTGCACAGCTTGCACATGCCTAAGGCCGCCCCTGCTTGGTCTGGGGAGGCAAGCAACCGAGATTACGATCGGATATATTGGGACAATCATTCTTGAAAGAAGGGGTTGTAGTCCCGGATTAGGAGTTCTATTTCTTATGTGCCCAAGTGCACTTTTCCTGGTTTCACCCACCTGGTTTACCCTATTTGGTGAGAGGGCAGGGATATATGGCACTAATCCCAGCTGTTGCTTATTTTGGGACATGCTCTCAGAGCAGGAGAATGGACACAACAACGGTGGCCTGTACCACAGCAATGTGGCAGAGGCTCGCAAGGCGGCTCTGGGTACCCATGCTTTATTCCCCACTGATGTGACTTTTCTACCACCCCCTTCTTCCAGTTACACAAGAGCCGGTCTGCTGCCAGATGCTTCACAATTTCGGCATGCACACCTGGGGGGACCTCTATAAGGAAGGCAACCTCTGAAACAGGGGGAATTTTTTTGGAAATCACGCTCCAACCCCAGTGGAGACATTTCTATACATTCGATTGAAACACGATATCAAGACAGCCACTCCTAATTTCGCGAGTGAGCCCCCTACGCTTGCCCCCCTGCATACGCTGCTGCAGACCCTAACCCTTCGCACATAGTCTCACGGCTATATTGCTGCACCCAGACCGAACAGGCTGGAGTGTTGTGTGGGGTCACGCATTGGGATGGGAAGCAGAACTGGGGATTCCCCTCATTGACAAACAATGGACCTACTGCTGCCAGCCGACAGGGATTATAAGCCGCTTACGTATCATCCATTGTAAATTCTTACATCTCGTCTACTACACTCCAGCTAGGTTACACCAATATCGCTTGCAATTGTGACTGGTATTGGACAGAAGACGCTGACTTTCTCCATTTGGCATGGGCTTGCAGCTCGAAAGCAGATTACTGGGAAAAGGTAACAGCAGATTTAACACAAATGATGGGAACACAGATACAATTTATCCCACTTGTGGCACTGTTGGGATACACGGAAACTGATGAGCTGTCAGTTAGGATATTTATTTTGCTGGGATTGTTGCTAGACAAAGTAGAAGTTGCTTGTTGGTCTGGACGTGGGATGGCTCCCAAATTTAAAGATTGTCTAAATGATTTAATATGCTGCCAGAAACGAATGTCTGTATGCTTAGAATTACTGCCGCCAACCTCCAGGCCTAGAGATAAATGGGAGCCCCTAAAGTCCTATTTATTACCCCGTCCCGCACCATTGGGAATGCAGGTAACCATACAACTGATCCTACCAGGTAAACAGTTGTCCGCCTGGGTAACCAAATGTACTGCTTGAGTTTTTCCGAAAACCCCCAAGGGAGGGACTTATATTAAAAGGCCATCTTCTGAATTACCACTATATACTACTGACAATATATGTACTGAATGTGGGTGTGATGTGTAGCTAGATAAGTTCAAGTTGAAGTTCGTAAATTGATATAGCGCACTACTCACCCAGAGGGTCTCAAGGCGCTTGGGGGCGGAGGTGGGTAGGGAGAGAATTCCAAGTCTTGGCCGCTAGGTAGGAGAAGGATCTGCCCCCCATAGTGGATTTACGGATGCGAGGGATAGCGGCGAGGGCTTGATTAGATGAACGTAGTTGGCGGGTAGGGGTGTAGAAGGTTAGTCGTGTGTTGAGGCATTCTGGTCCGAGGTCGTAGAGGGCTTTGGTGCGTGGGTGAGGAGACGAAACGTTATTCTCTTGTTGACGGGGAGCCAGTGTAGCTCTTTCAGGTGACCGGAAATGTGAGCTTGACGAGGAATGTCCAGTATGAGTCTAGCTGAGGCATTTTGGATGCGTTGGAGTTTTTTCTGCAGTTTGGCTGTGGTTCCGGCGTAAAGGGTGTTTCCGTAGTCAAGACGGCTGGTGACCAGTGCGTGGGTGACCGTCTTTCTTGTGTCGGTGGGGATCCAACGGAAGACTTTTTTGAGCGTGCATAGGATGTTGAAGCAGGATGATGAGATGGCGTTGACTTGTCTGGACATAGAAAGAGAGGAGTCTAGGATGAAGCCTAGGTTGCGTGCGTGATCCGTAGGAGTGGGTGCGGATCCCAGGGCCGGTGGCCACCAAGAGTTGTCCCAGGCAGATGGGGATGAACCTAAGAGGAGGACTTCCGTTTTGTCCGAGTTCAGTTTTAAACAGCTGGTCTTCATCCATTCGACTACATCTTTCATTCCTTCGTGTAGGTTGGTTTTGGCGGTGTTTGGGTCTTTTTGGATGAGAGAGAGGATCAGCTGGGTATCGTCTGCGTAGGAGATGATGTTGAGGTTGTGATGACGTGCGATGGAAGCGAGAGGGCTCATGTATACGTTGAAGAGGGTGGGGCTGAGTGATGACCTTGTGGTACGCCGCAGATGATTTCGGTGGCCTCTGATCTGAAAGGGGGAAGGCGGACTCTCTGGGTTCTTCCGGCGAGGAACAAGATGATCCATTCCAGTGCTTTTCCTTGTATTCCGGCGTTGCTGAGGCGTTGAATGAGGGTGTTATGACAGACTGTGTCAAAGGCTGCGGAGAGGTCAAGTAGGATGAGGGCAGCTGTTTCTCCGTTGTCCAGAAGCGATCGGATGTCGTCTGTAGCTGCGATGAGGGCAGTCTCGGTGCTGTGTTTTGCTCGGAAACCGGATTGTGATGGGTCAAGGGATTTGTTGGATTTAAGGAAGGCGGCGAGCTGATTGTTGACGGCTTTCTCAATGACTTTGGCGGGGAACGGGAGGAGCGAGATGGGGCGGTAGTTCTTGAGTTCAGTGGGGTCTGCTGTGGGTTTCTTTAGAAGGGCGCTGAGTTAGGCATTTTTCCAGTTTTCCAGGAAGGTAGCGGAATTGAAGGAGCAGTTGATGACATCGCGGAGGTGGGGTGCGATGATAGTCTGCTTTGTTGAAAATGTGGTGGGGGCAAGGGTCGGTTGGTGATCCTGAGTGGATGGAGTTCATCAAGCGGATGGTGTCTTCGGTGGTAATAGTGTTCCAGGCGTATAGGTTGTTGGAGTGCCGTTTTTGTTCGGGGGTGGGTGAAGTGGGCTGGTCTTCGGATTGGTTTAAGAAGCTGTTATGTATGTCTGCGATTTTGTTGTAGAAGAATGAGGATAGAGAGTCGCAGAGGTCTTGGGAGGGGGTGATGTCGTTGGAGCCAGCGTTGGGGTTGGTGAATTCTTTGACAATGTTGAATAGTTCCTTGCTGTTTTGGGCGTTGTTGTCAAGTCAATCCTTGAATGCTGATTTCTTGGTGGATCGGATGAGTTGGTGGTGTTTGTGGGTGGCGTTCTTAAAGGAGGCTAGGTTGTCGGTGGTTGGGTTTTTTCTCCAGGTTTTCTCGAGGGTGCAACAGAGCTTTTTGGAAATCTTAAGGTCGTCGTTGAACCAGGGGGCTTTTTTGTTGCCTTGCTTGATTTGATGGTTTTTCAGGGGTGCTAGTTCTTCAATGCTGTGGGTGATCCATTGAGTGAGGTTGGTGGCTGCTTGGTTTGGGTCCGATGAATTGTCGGGAGGGTTTTGGTGGAGCGATGTGAGGAGCTGGTTGGTAGTGATTTTCTTCCAGTTTCTTCGGGGAATTGGTTGTGGGGTATTGTGGGTCGAGGTCTTTTTGTAGGTGAAGTGAACGCAGTTGTGGTCCGTCCAAAGGAGAGTAGTAGTGTGATCGAAGGAGATGTGCTTGCTGGAGGTGAAGATTGGGTCGAGCGTGTGTCCGGCAAGGTGGGTGGGGGTGTTAACAAGTTGTTTGAGTCCGAGATTGGCCATGTTGTCTAGAAGGTTGATGGTATTGCAGTCGTTCTTTTTTTCAAGGTGGAAGTTCAGGTCTCCCAGTAGGATGTAGTTTTCGGAGGGGAGGGCATGTGGGCTGATGAAGTCAGTGATGTCTTCGCTGAATTGTGTGCGGGGTCCTGGGGGTCTGTAGATGAGGGTGCCTCTGAGTGTGGTGTTGGGGTCGGTGTGGATCTGGAAGTGAAGGTGTTCAGCGGTAGCGGGCTTATCGTCGGAACTGGTCGTGATGCGGATGGTGTTCTTATGGACTATGGCGATGCCTCCTCCTGTTTGGTTGGTGCGGTCTTTCCTGAGGAACTTGTAGCCGTCCGGGATGGCAATGGCGATGTCGGGTGCTGAAGAGGCGTTCATCCATGTTTCTGTGAGGAAGGCGACGTCCGGGGATGTGGTGTCGAGGAGATTCCAGAGTTCAATGGAGTGTTTGTGGATCGAGCGGGTGTTGAGGAGGATGCACTTCAGTTCGTTGTTGTCGGGGCATTGTTTGGGGATACTGGGTTTGGTGTGGGTCTTGATGCAGTCGAACTTGCAGGAGTGGCAGCTGAAGTGTCCGTGGGTGTGTCCTGGGGCGGCTTGGTAGCAGTTTGGGAGACGACCGGGGTTGAGATCTGAGAGGGTAGCGGCGTCGTATGTGGTGCAGGCGGGGTGGGTCTTGCGGGGAGCAGGGGGTCTAGCAGTGGGCGCGGTCCAGGCGTATACGGGCTTACCTTTGGCGCACCTTCGGCGCGCATTGGGCGCGACCGCTGCGCGCAAAAGCATCTGTCATATGTGGATATTGGAAGGGGAGGGGCGAGGGAGGGGCAGCTGGGAGGCGGGATCTGGGTGGATATCCGGTCAGGGAGTCAACAACAACAATAACAAAATGTCTGCAAGCCAAAGTGGAACAGGATTTGGGGCACAATCAGCGTCAACGCGATGTAAATGGCAGTGCACAAATCAGATTAACAAAACAATTCCAGAGGTAGCGTAGCGCAAATGGAAATACGTTCAAATCAATATGCAATCAGGCAATTAGCGCTACGATGCAGATGCGATGCTTAATCAGGCAATAGCAGAAGTGGGAGCGAGGCAGCAGATCGCAGTGTGTCGGTATAGCGTTACGATACCACAAGGCAGGTAGGGCGGGTAGCTGCGTGAGGAGCGGAATGCTTCTGCCATCCTGCACTGCGGCTTAAGATGGTATTTTGAAATTGCTCGAAAATCAGGATTCGTCTGCTGATGTCTGTTTTTGTAAAATATATATATTATAAACCAGCATCCTGATTTGATTCAGGATTCATCATCTCCAAAATCAGGACTCATCCGCTGATTTCAATATTAGCAAAATAAAGTTACAAGTTAACAAGATGATTTGAATTCAGGACTCATCAGCTCGAAAATCACGATTCATCTGCTGAATTCAGTTATTGTAATGTAAGCTTATAAATAAAGCAGCAACATGATTTGAATTCAGGGTTCATTCATCATTTTCAAATTAAAGTTACAAATGTGCAAAATGATTTAACTTCAGGACTCGGCTGAAAATCAGGATTCATCTGCTGAATTAATTGTTGGCAAAATAAAGTTGTATATCAGCAACATGATTTGAATTCAGGACTCAGTTTCAAAATGCTTTATTCGGTTTGTACAGGTACAACCATATAGCAACATTCATAGATACAATTGAAGTCACTTTTGGAAGGTATTAAAGAATAATGAAACATGCTAAAAACAGAATACATTAATACTTTAGTACAGCCAATCAGATAAAACCTAAAGAAGAAAGTAATCACTAGATATAGCGCTAATATAAACATTTGGTGCGGGACATGCCAGGTGGGGTAATACTAGACAAAGGCCTATGCAAGACATAAAGTGCGATAATGTGTGCAAAAATAAGCAAAAGGTTGAACATAGTATTTTAGCAGCAATTTTAACAATTAATGGAAAAACATATCATATTAAAAATAGTCATATTAAAAATAATCACTTATATATAGCAGTCGTTTTAGCATTTGATACAACTTACAAAGATGGTACAAAATATGAGACCTATGCTAGGCCTAAAGTGACATAGTATGTGCAAAGTACAAAACGTTATATTAGCAGCAATTTTTAAAACTAGTGCAAAATGCAAAATGAGGTAATATCAGTCAGGAAGAGGCCTAAACTGAATATAAAGTGCAATAGTGTGTGCAAAATATGCAAGGGTAACTAAAGTGCAATGTCTACGACGTCACTTACATATTTTAGCAGCAACAAAGAAAAGGCCTAAACTAGGTATAAAGTGCAATAGTATGTGCAAAAATGCACAAGAGAAACTAAAGTGCACTGTCTATAAATTCTCTTACGTATTTGGCAGCAATTATATACAGAAAAGTTTTTAAAAGGTAGGTCCAGAGGGATACATGGCCAGGGGAACAATCAATATGGGATCAAAGAACATAATAATACCAAAAGATCATGTATAAGAGAAATGCAAAGTTTTAGCGATAGCTCACAGTTGGTCAATGGATATTTTACCAACGGCAGTCATATAATAATTGATTTCCTGTGCCCGATGCATTTAAGGACATAAGTGGCTACACGGTAACATATATTGGGAGACGACAGGTCAAACAACAGTTGCATTGCAGCTCTTATATCACATGTACTGTATTCTAAAAATAGTTGCTTTAGATAAAACTTTCTAAAACCAGTATAAAAGTTACAAAGTAGTAAAAAGTGGCAGATATTCTGTTTCGATTTCCCATCGCATGGGCACGGGCAAGACCCTGGCTTCTTTACAGTAGGGAAGGCCACCAAGTGGTGGACTATACCCAGCCTCAGGCGTGCAAGGACAAAACGATGGGAATTAATACTGACGAAAGTAAGATATAATGGGGATCCTGTATTTAGGTTATATTCCAGGTACAGTTTAAAAGTACTTTGTGTAGCATACCTCTGCATTCTAATCCCTTCTGCATGATCTATATAAGCGGATTTTAGGTCACGCTTTGTTAGCACTGATTCTGTTAGGGTGTCTTTAAAAATGTCTTGACCAAAAAGGGAATTATACCAATAAAAAATGTGTTTTAGCCAGGGGATTTTTAAATGCTGATCCAGTTTAATACAGTCCAAAATTAATTCCTGGGTAAACTTGGTTTCTTCTTTAGCCCAGATGGATCGCCAGAGGGAGAGGGGGCGTAATGCAATCAGGTCTATGGCATGGTGTATGCCCAGCTCCCTATGAGTGATTTCGTTGGAGGCTGAGGCAGGAAGACATAGTAAGCGTTTGAGGTACTTATTTTCTTCCTGCTGAACAGAGAGGGCGATCTGTGAATTATATCCCCATATCCCTGCACCGTAAAGGGCAGAGGACATGCACCTGGAATTATAAATAGAAATCATCTCCCTTATTCTACGCCCTCCTAGTTTGGAAGAGAATCTGAAGATGCAATTTGTATTTCTAATCATCTTCATGCCTATACAGGATTGCTCACTTGCCCATCTCCCATCCCCTGAGAAAGTAATGCCTAAGTAACAAAAATGTTGCACAGACTCAAGTTTATCCCCGTCGAGGAAGAATGACTTACTTTTCTTTAATTTCTTCCCGCAGGTCATAGTCATAGTCTTGCCCTTGTTGATTTTAAGCATTCTGCCTTTGATAAAAACATTAAATTTGTTGATTAACTTTTGGAGCCCATTCGCGGTCCTGGAAATCAGGACCGCGTCGTCCGCGTATAATAGGACGGGTATTTGTTTACCATTTATCCTAGGGGCATCAACAGAAGACTCTTGTAAAAACTGATCAACATTGTTTATAAAAAGGGAGAACAGCAAGGGTGCGAGAACGCACCCTTGCCTGATCCCTCTACCTATTCTAAAAAAGGGGGTACACTCTCCGTTCGGTCCAAATCTAACTTTACTTGATAGGCTGCTGTACATTCTGGCCAACAAATGAATAATTTCGGGTGGTGCGCCCATAGCCAGTAATGTTGGCCAGAGCAATGTGTGTTCCACCAGATCGAACGCCGAGCTTAGATCGGCAAAACACATGAACAAATGCCCTTCTTTTGCTCTTGTGTATTTGCCGATGATAAGCTCGAGGTTCACACACTGCTCCATGGTTCCTATGCCCCTGCGGAACCCGTACTGGATTGGTGACAGAATATTATTATTCAGGACTCATCAGCTCGAAAATCAGGAATCATCTGCTGGTTTCAGTTTTTGTAAAATATCCTTATAAACCAGCAACATGATTTGAATTCTGGATTCATCAGCTCCAAAGCTGTGCCTCCTCTGCAGATTTCTATGTTTCAAGTTCCAGGTCAAGGACCTGTGTTCCCTGACACATGCCCAGTACTCAGGACCAAGGCCACAGGACCGAGGACCCTGGCCCCAGGATCCAGGACACAGGACCACAGCCCCAAGAGGCATGACCCAGACCCTGGACTCAGGACCCAGGTCTCAGCCCCTAGGACTAGGGACCCAGAGTATAGGACCCAGTCTCTAGGACCCAGGAATCAGTACCTGGGATCCAAGCCCCAGGTTCAAGGACTCAGCACCATGGCACCAGGACCCACTATGGATGACCAAAGCCCCAGGACCTAGAACACATGACCCAGGACCAAGCCACAGGCCCAAGGACTAGAGGCCCAGGAACTAGGAGCCATGACCCAGTACCCAGCACACGGACTCCAGGATTCAGGATCCAGTACCCAGGACTCTGGACACATGACCCTAAACCTAGGACCCAGGAACTAGTACCTGGTACCCAGGACCCAGTATCCAGGCCCCAGGACCTAGATCTCTGGCCCCAGGATCTATGATCCAGGAACCAGGACCTATGCCACAGGAGCCAGGCCCCAGGACTTAGGACTCGGGACCCAAGCTCCGTGACCTAGGCTTTAGCCTTCAGGACCCATGACCCAGCCCCCATGACCCATGACCCAGCCCCCAGGACCCATGACCCAGTTCCCAGGATACATGACCACAGGCCTCGGACAAATCAACATAGACCCAGGCTCCTGGACCCAGTACCCATGGCCAATGCCCCAGTGCCCTGTGCCCAGGTCTTAGAATACAGGACCAGGGCCACAGGGCCCATGACCCAGACCCCAGTACAGAGAGTTCCCAGGACTCAGAGCTCAGGACCCACGCCCCAGTACCTAGTCCCCATGGCCAAGAACTCAGGGCCTAGGACCCATGACACAGGCCCTAGGACCAACATCCCAGGATCCTAGCCCCTGGACCCAGGCACCAAGACCCAGGACCCAGAAACTAGGAATCCGGGCCCAGGCCCTAAACCCACGGACTCAGGCCCTAGTAACCATGACCCAGGCCCCAAGCAGGGCCTGGGTCATGGGACAGGACACAAAGCCTACGACTCCGGGCCCAGGACTCAGCCTTCAGGACCCATGATGCAGCCCCCATGACCCAGGCCCTAGGCCCAGGACTTGGGAGCCATGACACAGTACCCAGGACTCTGGACCCAGGTACTAGGATCCAAGTTCCAGGCCGGGGACCTGGGCTCCAGGAGACGAGCCCAGTGACCCAGGCCCCGGGAACCATGAGCATGATCCAAGGCCCAAGACCCAAGCACCAGGACTTGGGTCCAAGGCCACGGGACCGAGTACCTAGGTCCCAGGATCCAGGACACATGTACCAGGCCCCAGAAACTAGTACAGAGGACCCAGGCACCAGGACCCGGGACAGATTATCCAAGCCCCAGGACTCATGACCCAGGACCTAGGCCCCAGGTACCGGGAATCAAAACCCAGGACTCAGTCCTCGGGACCAAGGCACCAGGCCGTAGAACTCGAGACCCATCAACCAGGCCTCATGACCCAGACCCCAGGCGCCACAACCCATGCCCAGGCACCCAGGATTCAGAACTCAGGCCCCAGGACCCAAGACTAAGGAACCAGGCACAATAACACAGGCCCTAGATTGAAGACCTATTACCCAGGACCCAGACCTCATGACCTAGACCCCAGGACTCTGGCCATTGGCCGCAGGACTCGGGACCCAAGCATGAGGACCTGGGCCTCCGGACCAAGGCCACAGACCCAGGCACCAGGACTTAAGTCCCACAACCCAGGCTCTGGGACCTGGTCCCAGGACACGCGGCCCAGATCCTAGGCCCGAAGACTCAGGACCCAGGTCTCCAGACCTAGGACCTAGCACCAGGTCCCGGGAACCAGGCCACGTGACCCAGGGCCCATGACACCAGCCCCAGGAGCCAGGAATCCGTACCCTCGCCCCAGGCTCAAGGACTCGGGACCCAGTACTCAAGCTTCAGGGCCCTTACCCCAGGACTCAGGACCCCAACCCCAGGAGCCATGACCCAGCCCCAGTACCCAGACCAAGACTCAACACCCAGGATCCAGCCCCTAGGTCTCTAGACCAATGACTCTGAACCTAGAACCCAGGACCCAGAACCTAGGATCCAGGAATCAGTATCCTGCACCCAAGCCCCAGGTTCAAGGACTCCGGACCCAGTACCCATGACCAAAGCCTCAGTGTAGGAGAGTAAGATCTGCTTCTTATAGTTACCCCCACTTTTTGCTAATGTTTCACTGTTTTTCGACTTTAGTCTGGCTGGGGCCTGCTATCCAGGACCCCAGCCTAGCTGCTTCCTCTCTAAAATGATTGAATGTACTCTAGGTACACTCCGGATTGGGTTCTGGGGTACGCTTGTGAGTCCCTGGTATATGATATACTATGTACCCAGGCCTACCAATGGCTGCAACATGCATTATGCCACCCCTGGGAAGCATGTTAAGATGGCACCACAGGTCTGCTACAGCAGCCTGTGTAAGGTGGTATAGGCACCCCTTCCTGAGATGTAGGTTCTCTATATCTACCTTATATCACTGCACATATATCAGTCACCCGTATGGCAGGCCTTATCAATCCTGAAGGCAGGGTGCTGGGTTTTGTGTGAGACGGTGCCCAATGTATGAGCAAGGCCCCTCTGCAGCCTTCGGAATCTATTATCCGGGGTTGTCCTGTGATGCAGCCAGACCATATACTCTTAAGTGCATTATAACCTCCCAGTAAATGCTAACTTTGGAATGGCTGCATGGAAACATGTCGTGTTTGGTGTTAAACACTTTGGAATCAGACCCCCATACCAGTAACTGGTGTGGGAGTATGATCCCACCCTTCTAGAGATGTAGTGTAGTTCCTATATTCCCAATAGGCTCTGCGCATTGGAATAATATGCACTACAGATTTGCCATAGGACTGAGGTCAGTATGTCTCTATCGAGTATATTAAACTTAATTGTGTGTGTGCCATCTAACTCAGAGGTCACTAGAAACTTTCTTGAATAAACAAGAAGGGATTAGTTTCTGACAACTGCATAAACATGACAACTTTGTTTCCCCTAGAATCGAAACAATATCTTCAGCTTCGTGGAAACAATAGATAACTATTTCACTCAGTCAATCGTGCGTGCTTAGTTTCTACAGAGTTGCATAGAAATAGTGAGACAGGCGTTTCAATAAAAAGGGTTTATTGAAAAGTCTTATTTCTCATGCAAGAGATATGAACTGCTACAATCGTTAGAATGCGAAGTGTAATGCGTACAGCTTAAACAGTAATATAAAATAATACTGCAATAGTATTGTCTGTTGCTATGACATATATAAAAATACATACATAAATAACACAGGCTAAAATACTCAACTGGTGCTTCTAAAATACGCCTACCCCAGTGTACCTAACCTAGGTCTAGTACGAGGGAAGAAGTAGGTGCTGTTTAGCTTAAGTTTAGTCTTTGCCAAGAATCTGCCAAAAGTTTCTCTAGGTTCTAATCAACTCCATACCTTAGAATGAGAGAGGTTGGTATCTCTTTCTCGGGACTCGATTTCCCAACACCCCACAATGGGAGTCCGAAACACTGGAACTGGATTTCTCGGCAGGAGGATGACCGTTTCTAGTCAGTGCGTCAGCTGGGGAGTTGGCTTCCTTTGGGACATGCTGTAGCGAGCTGCGTCGTGCAAGTAGGTAGTCGAACCACACCGTGCTTTGCCATAGCAAGTGAAGGTATATTTATACCTTGTAGGTGTTTAGGAATGCCAGCATTGAATTAAAGTCGGGCATATGAACGTCATGAATGAACCCCTAAGGAATAGATGTTCATGCATAATAAATGATTTCTTGGAGAAATCAATATCCATGCAAGGGTAAGTCCCTAACGTCTTAAGAGTTTGGTTTTCCTAGAACTCGTTGTGACGTAGATGAACGGATGGAAGTAGCCATGCCTGTATTTGGGTAGCATAGACTATGCCTAAATAAGGACTGGATATATATGCCTATATAAGGGCAATGTGAAATGTACCTATATAAGGGCATTACTCTGGAAAATTCATACGGAATCTAAATCGACATACAACAGTGGGAGAGACATGACAGCACTGGTAAACCCGAGTCCCACCGACCTGAGGTCGACGGGACCTCCTGTGCGGAGCAGACAGCCAAATTAGCTCTGGCCCTTCGCCTTGAAAGAACCGGACGACATCGACGCGGAGTGGGATGAGGTGCCGGCACTAACAAGACCCAAGAATCGGCAGCCTGACACAGGGCAGTGCCTGCCAGCACAGCAGGGGCCCCCAGCAGGAAAGCGTTCCTGGTGGAGGACATCCGTAGACCGGTGCGTGCTATGGGGGGGGGGGGGGGGGAGAGAAAGGAGACAGAGAGCAGAAATGGTGGGACAGAGCCGCGCGTAACTCCAACACGGGGTGAAACTAAAAGGACAGGTATCGCCTGCCCTGCACCGGGAGGGAATGGTGGATGCCCCCCGCCCGCTCTAAGCAAAGACTCACCGGGACACCGACACACGGCATGCCTGATCCCAAAATGGCTGCTGGCGTAGCCTAAATATGAAACACCACCACCGCGAGTTACAGAGGTGAAGTAAGGGACGCAGCGAGAGTCCTCAGCAAACTTATGCAGGAGACCAGCAGAACCCCCCCACCCATCCAATAGCGACTCGTTGGGAAGCAGCTACACGTCCTGCCTGACCGTAAAATGGTGGCTGCACACCCGTGTTGGATCTGCGCACTTGAAGCCTCCCCTCACAGAAGCAATTTGCGCAGATATTATATAAAACAGCAGGGATCGTAGGGGGGGAGAGCATCAGCCGCACCCTTGTTCACCTTTGCGGACTCTGCCTACTAGGTGTGGCCCAGCACAACCTGTATCCAGCATGCTGCCTTTCTCACCACCATCCGGCCTTCTACCCCTATGGTCCACTCCAACTCGGAGGATCCCTCCAGACCCAAGACGACCACCCTTGAGTTTAACACCATCTGAACACCTGGCTAAACGATGGCAAGAATTCCCTGCTCTGTAAATATGTAATATATAATTGTCCAAGTTTAATCACTGTTAAAATGTACTCCTGAGTGAATATGCAATTGTATATATTTATATCTCTAAGCACTAGTATATGTAGTAGACCTTTGTACTTACTACCATTCCTATGTGATTTTGGAGTTTATCTGTTTGTATCTCCTCCTTGAGTGACTTTACAACTTGTACATATGCAATTGTTCCCTCCTTTCGCTCCACTTGTACATTTGCAATTTTTTCCTGTCTGTATCTCTTATGTAACTCATGTAATCCAAAGTCCTTATGTAACGCAACTGGTTCTTTTGTAAAGCGCTCTGGCACCTTTGGGTAATGTTTGCGCTATATAAAATCACATAAAAAATACTCTGTACCAGCTAACAGAGCCCTGGCACCACAAAATGGATGCTGCCAGCCACCGACACGAGTCTGCCCTCCTGCTGCTGGATGAAACTCTGGCAGGTGAGGCGTGGACAATAGGTTTCCTGTCATAGGGAGGTGTCACCACCTCCCAGACAGGCTTTAGTGTATTGGGGCGGGGTGGGCATAGTACAGCTCAAACCGGTTGCAGGGGCTACCAGCCCCTGCTCTGGCACAACACTGGACAAAGGAAATGGGTGTAGCCACCCCTCTTTCCTGACCCTCCCATAGGTGAGTCCCCAGAGTTTGTCCCACCCCTTCCTTAGGTATAAAGTAGCAACCTCTGACTACAGGACTTTAGATTTACCTGGACGAAACTCTGATACTGAATCCTGGAACTTCGACGATCTACAAGGCGCTAGATAACTGAAGAATCTCCCTTGGAGTAAAGGAGTTAGTCCCCTGCTTGGCAGGCACCAAAGACACATATGTCCGGTTTGCATCTCCAAAGCTCCAGAGGACTCTGAAGAACTTTGCAACACAGCAGGTGGGTTCCTGTGGTCTCTGAGGTCGATCTGCGTGCTCAGCAAGTCTGAGGCTGTATCCCTCGTGGAGACCATGCAACCCAAACCCCTGGACACCGAAACCATTTTCAGAAGTATCAGCTTTACGGCGACCCCTGAGGCTGAGCTTTGGGTTACTTGTAGCCCTGATCCTGAGCAGTATTTCCACTGAAGATTGCTGCCCTACACTCAACGAGTGTTCCGTGAGCCAGCCCTTTGTGTTTTCTCTCTAGGTCCCTTCACGATCCCTGGTCCGTCAACCTGTGGGTTCCTGAAAAGGCAGCTTTAACTTTCCTTGGGCTTCCCTGGATGCTCCAGACGTGCCCAGACTCTCAATCGTTGAGGAGTCCCCAGGACCTTGCTGGTCCGCACCAAACCATCTTTTCCCTTCCTGCGTGGGTTGCTGATGCCAATGCTTGTTGTGTTCAATCCAAGCACCGACGCTGCAGCACTTGACATCCCTCGTGGGACAGCTCGAATCCAGCTCCTAGTCGTCGTTGACGCCTCCTGGTCCTTGTGGCTGCATAGTCAAGCTTCATTTCTTCGCACCTGAAGCGTCCGACATCTGTGGCATTCGTCTATTGTGCCCTTGGACACTGGCTAGTGAACCAGGCTCTGTCCTCTCTGCTTTCAGGTTCTTCCCATCTTCGATCCGGGCTTGGATTGCACCGGATATTTTTCCTCTTCACGGCAGCAGCACTTTGCAGCAGATCGCCATTGAAATCAACGACGATTCCAGACACCATTTGACACCTATGCACCCGGCTTCCCTGGGTGAGGTAACTCGAGTACTCCGGTGCTCCCGTGGGTGTTGGCCCCAGAACCCCTTACGTCTAAAGGGGTTTGCTCAAAGTCCTCTCCTAAGTGTCCTTTAACTTTAAATTTCCAACTGCGACTTTCCCCATAGAAGCTAACGGAGCTCACAGCTGTGTTTTCACACTGCACATGTCCCCCTTGGGTCCCCTGTGGTACTACCTTGGGTGGGTCCTTAGGGTCCCAGTGATTTTATGTGCTCTAGGCACTGTGTCTAGTCAAGTCGTGGTTCTTATACCACTTTCTTAATATATGCTTTGGTCTCCCCCTGGGGCCACTCTGTATATTGTGCTATTTACTGAAGTTCTATTGTACTGATATTGTGTATCTTGCTCTCTAATCTCATAAAGAGGTTAGTAGAGAGTGTTTAGTAATAAATACATATATTTTATATATACCTTTTGCGGTTCTCCTTTCATTTGGTCATTCAAGAGGTTGTAATCTGGTAAACCAAGCTGCTTTGCACTCCTTCAAGACCTAGCCTGAAGGCTGCTCTCCATAGCTACCACTAGGATAACTTTCAATAAAGGTTGTCTTAAACCTATCATCAATAAGGGTTGTTTGGAGTGGTGCAAGGTGCCCACTAGAACTAGTGGACAGCATATGCCAGGCCAACTTTTCACACCATTGATCTGGCCCCGGGACCCAGGCCCCAGGAGCCACAACCCATGCCCTAGCACCCCGGATACTGGCCTAAGGCACAAAGACCTGGGCCCTAGGACCCGGGTCCCAGGCCCAATGAGTCAGAACTCAGGACCTAGTACCCAGGACCTGGCTCTTAGGCCTCAGGACTCAAGACCCAGAACCTAGGACCCGGGAATGAGTGCCCGGGACCCAGGTCCCAGGACCAAGAGTCTAAGGAGCTTGGACCCAGTACCCATGACCCATTAACCAGGATCCAAGCCCCATGACTCAGGCCCCGGGACCCAAGATCCATGCCACATGACTCATGCCCCAGGACACAAAACCAGGCACAAGAACCCAAGTTCCCGGCCCAGGACCTCCGCTTTGTGACCCAAGCCCCGTGACCCATGGCGCCAGGTCCCAGGACCCAGGAATCGGGGCCAATATCACGGGACTGAGGACCTAGGTCCCAGGATCCAGGACTAAGTAAGACCCAAGGACACAGGAACCATGTCCAGGGCCCCAGGAACTAGTACCCAGGCCCAGGCACCAGGACCCGGCACTCAGGCCCCAGCACCCAGGTCCCTAGGACACAAGCCCCACGTCCTAGGCCCCAGGAGCCATGACCCAGGCTCCAGAAGCCATGAATCAGTCTCCAGGACCCATGCTCCCGTGCCCAGATGCCAGGACCCACGACCCAGGTTCAAGGCCACAGGCCCAAGGACTTAGGGCCCTGAATCCAGAACCCAGGCCCCAGGACCAAGGACCCAGGATTTAGGCCCCAGGACCCAGGGCCAAAGACTCAGGACCTAGGACACATGACCCAGGCCCTAGGACCCACGTCCCAGGATCCAAGCCCTGGGCCCCAGGCCCCAGAACCCAGGATCCAGACCCAAGGACTTCGGAGCCCGGAATCAGTACCAGGGACCCAGGTCCTTGGCCCCAGGACTCATGACCCAGGACCCAGGCCCAGGGACCCACGACCCATTCCCTATGACCCAGGCCCCAGGACTTAGTCCCCATGAACCAGGACCCAGACCCCATGACTCAGGACCCAGCCCCCAGGACCCAGCCCCCAGGACCCAGCCCCCAGGACTCCGGACCATGACCCAAAACCTACGATCCAAGCCCAGGAACCCAGGAAACAGCACTGTGGACCCAGGCCCCAGACCCAAGGACATAGGACCCATGACCCCTCTCCCAGGAACTAGTACCCAGGACCATGGCCCCAGACCCAAGGACATAGGACCCATGACCATAAGCCCAGGACCTAGGACCCAGGCTCCTATGCCCCAGTGCCCAGGTACCAGGGCTCAGGACCAAAGCCACAGGCCCAAGGACTTAGTCCCCAGGACCCATGAACCAGAACCCAGGACCTAGAACCCAGGGCCATGACCCAGGACCCAGTACCCAGGAATCAGGAATCGGGACCCAGGCCCAGGACTCAGGACCAAGGCACCAGGACCCAGGCCCCAGGATGTAGTTCCCAGGACGTAGTCCCCAGGCCCAATGACTCAGGATCTTAACACCAAGCCCTGAGACTGGCACCAAGACCCAGGCCGCAGGACCCAGACTCCAGGACTCAGGGTCCATCTCCTAGGAGTCTGGGAACAGGTTCTTGGGTCCTGGGGGCTGGGTCCTAAGTTCATGGTCATGGGTCTTGAGTCCTAGGGTCTAGGTCCTGGGTCCTGAGTCTTGGGTATTGGGGCCTTGGTTATTTGGCCTGGTTCCTGGGTCCTAGGTCTTCTGGCTTTGGTCATGGGTACTTCTGGCTTTGGTCATGGGTACTAAGTCCTGTTGCCTGGGTACTGGGGTCTGGCTCTCAGGGCCAGGTTCTTGGTCCTGGGTTCTAGAGCCAGGTATCTAGGTCCTGGGTCATGGGTCCTGAGTACTGGGTCCTGGGTTCTGAGTCCTGAGTTGTGGAGTCTGGGTCCTGGTGCTTGCGTCCTGAGTCCTAGGGACTGCGTAATGGGTAACAGGTCCTGAGTTCTTGGGCCAAGGGTCCTGGGACCCAGGAACTGATTACTGTGTACTAGAGCCTGAGTCCTAGAGGCTGGGTACTGGGGCCTGGGTCCTGGGTCTTGGTGCCTGAGTCCCGGGTTTCGGTGCCTGGATAATGGGTTGTGGGTATCAGGGCCTTGGGTCCTGGGTCCTAGGTCCTGAGTCCTAGGTCCTGAGTCCTAGGTCCTGAGTCTTTGGGAATGGGGCCTGGGGGAATAGGTCCTGGGTCATGGATCCTGGGGCCTGAGCCCTGAGCCCTGGTTCCTGGGGATCGGGTCATCGGTCATGTGTCCTGAGGCTTGAGTCCTGAGGCCTGAGTCATGGGGCCGGGGGTATGGGTCCTGGGCCCAGAGTCCTTGGGCCTGTGGCCTTGGTCCTGGGGTCCTAGGTCCTGGACCTTTGGTCATGGGTACTGGTTCCAGGTGCCTGGGTGAATGTATGACGTTACAACGCATACCTTTACAACGCATACCTTTACAACACATTTTGTACAACGCAACATCCATTACAACGCATTCCATTACAACGTATGCCATTTCAACGAATTTTTAAAAACTTCCTTTACAACGCATTCCATTACAACGCATTCAATTACAACGCATACTACCTTTACAACGCATACAATTACAACGCATACCATTACATTTATTTATTTATTTATTTTCTTATATAGCGCAGGATTCGACCCCCAAGGGGGTATCTCCGCGCTTGCGCATAGGTGCAAATGCTGGACTGATAATTGAGATGTAGAACTACCAGTGAACTATGAGGTCGAATAAAGATGGGTTTTAAGGCCCTTCCTAAAGGATTGAAAATTTAAATTAGTTTTCAAGGCAAGTGGAAGTGAATTCCAGAGAATGGGGCCTTTGTGGGAGAGGGCACGTCCTCCCTGTCTTGCTCTCTTAATCCTGGGGACCTGAAGCAATTGCTGGTTGCTTGAGCGGAGAGAGCGTCCAGGACTATAAGGGATGAACTTGTCTGTTAGGTATTTAGGGCCTGTGCCAAAGAGGCATTTGTGGATGGTACAACAAATTTTATATTTAACCCGCTGCCAAACCGGCAGCCAATGAAGGCTATCCAGAAGCGGGCGGGAAGGGGTTCTAGGCTGGGCATTGAGTACCAGTCTTGCTGCGGTGTTCTGGACCACTTGCAGACGATTAAGTTGTTCCTCATTGGTCGAGATGAACAGGCCATTGCAGTAGTCCAATCTACTGATCACCAACGTCTGGACCAAAGTCTTGCGATGATAGTCAGGCAAGAGTGGAAAAACACGTCGCAGAAGTCCGATGGTGTGGAAACATAGACCAGCAACTTGATTGGCATGCTCTTTAAGCACCAGTGCCTGATCCAGACGTACTCCGAGGTTTTTAATGGTCTGTTTTGGACTTGACACTGGCCCGAGATCTAGAGGCCACCATTCTGGGAACCACAGAAGTGGGGCCTCTCCGAATAACATCACCTCTGTTTTGCCTACATTGCATTGAAGGCAGTTTGCAGCCATCCAGTTAGACCGCCCTCATACCATCAGCAAAAGATTTCCTTATTGCTGAAGTAAGGGACTGGAAAGGGAACAGGAGCTGGGTGTCGTCAGCGTAGGACACCGGGGTGAACCCATATTCTCTCGCAATTTCAGCCAAGGGTGCCACATACACATTAAATAGTGTAGGGCTTAAACATGAGCCTTGTGGCACTCCCTTGGTGACCTCCCTAGAGATGGATTGAAGGGAGCCCAATCTGACACCTTGTGAGCGGCCTGTGAGAAAACTCTCTACCCAGGACGGCGCCACACCCCCTATGCCCACCTCCCGCAGGCGGCCGAGAAGAATCTCATGTGACACCGTGTCGAAGGCCGCGGACAAATCTAACAGCACCAGAATCATTGAGCCCCCTCCATCTAGTGTCATCCTGATCGTATCGGTCACTGAGAGGAGGGCAGATTTGGTGCTGTGATTGGGTCTGAACCCCGATTGCGAGGGGTCCAGGCCTCCCGCTGTCTCGATGTATTTTGACAGACAGGTGTTCACATGCTTCTCGGCCATTTTGCTAAAGTATGGCAAGAGGGAGATGGGTCGGAGGTTGGAAAGATCTGTCCATGGGTATGCTGTGTTCTTACGAATAGGGTTCACCACCGCTCTCTTCCATTCCATAGGTACCTGCCCTTCCTTGAGTGAGAGATTTAATACAGATATGACCTCAGGTCCAATCAAAGTACTCAAGGGGGCGATCATTTTGGCAGGTAAAAAATCATCCGGGGACCCAGATTTTATGTGACTGATAAGATTGAAAAAATCAGTATCATTAATAGGTGGAAAGGTGGTAAATGAATGGTCCCCAAGTATGGATGATTTAGGTGGACTAGGAGAGCTGTTCATATTACTGGAGGCTATCATGATTTTATCATAGATCGTATTGATTTTATTCTAAAAAAACAGGGAGATGTCGTCACAGAGGGGCTGTGAAAAATCATCCGAACTTTTGCAGGCCATCGGTTTTACGAAGGTCTGTAGTATTTTATAAAGCTTTTTAGAGGAATTGCCTGCTTCATCAAGTTGCTGGATAAGACTGTTTTTCCTGGCCAGCCTTATATTTTTATAATAATTCGATTGAGCCTCTTTATGTGCCCTTTTATTCTCCTCTGTTTGGGTTTTCCTCCACTTCTTCTCTATTTTTCTACAACCCTGTTTCTCTACTCTAAGTGCTTCGGTGTACTATATTTCTTGCTTAGAGGTGGGATGTTGTTTATGCAGTTTTAGCGGTGCTAGAGTGTCTACTGCCATTGTGAGGGAATCAATAAGTTAGGAGAGGGCCGAATCCACATTATCTATCTCAGTGAAGATTGGTCTCTTCCATACAATCTCTAGCTCTTCTACTGTTATTTAATGCCACTGTCGTCTCCAGATGGGTGGGAGCGGTGGCTTATGGGAGGGTTTAGAGACACCCAATAAGGAAAATTCCACTAAATAGTGGTCAGACCAGCTTATGGTAGGAATTGGATAGTGTAGGGGTAAAAATTACTATTCTAACTCCAGGGGGGTGCAACAGTAGGGTAAGTGTTGGATAGTGTAGGGGTAAACATTACTATTCTAACTCCAGGGGGTGCAACAGTATGGTAAGTGTTGGATAGTGTAGGGGTAAAAATTACTATTCTAACTCCAGGGGGTGCAACAGTAGGGTAAGTGTTGGATAGTGTAAGGGTACTATGCGTTGTGATGGTATGCGTTGTGATGGTATGCGTTGTAATGGTAAGCGTTGTAATGGTATGCGTTGTAATGACTGCGTTGTAATGACATGCGAAGTAGTGGTATACGTTGTAGTGTCATGCGTTGTAATGGTAAGCGTTGTAATGGCATGCGATGTAATGGATGTTGCATTGTAAAGGTTTCGTTGTCATGGTAGTGCGTTGTAAAGGTTGTTTCCCGCCTGGGTCTACGGTCCTGAGTCCAGAAGACTCGGTCCTGGTCCTAGGATCTGGGCCCTGGGACCTGGGTCCCAGAGCTTGGGTTGCGGAGCATGAGTCCTGGAGCTTGGGTCCTGGATCCCGAGACCGGGGTCCTAATTCCACGGTGTTTGTCCTGGATCCTGAGGCCCAGGATCTTGTGCCTGGGTCTTGAGTCCTGGGGGCTAGGGCAAGAGCCCTGGGTCCTGGTGTCTGGGTCATGAGGCCTGGGTCATGGGTAATGGGTCCAGGGTTCTTCGGGCAGTGGCCTTGTTCCTAGGGCCTGGGTCCTGGGTTGGGTCATGGGACCTGGGTCCTAGGGCCCTGGTCCCTGTGCCTGGGGTCTTGGTCCTGGGGCCTGGGTCATATGTCCTGGAGCCTGGGTCCTAAATCCTGGGGCCTGGGGTCTGGGTCATGAGACCTGGTTCCTGTGTCCTGGGTCCTTCGGACTGGTGCCTTGGTCATTGGTCCTGGGTCTTGATACCTTGGTCATGGGGACTAGATCCTGGGTACCAAGATTTGGGTCATGGCTCCTGGGGCCTGGGTCGTGGTGTTTGGGGGCTGGGGACCTGGGTCCTGGTGTCTGGGGCCTAAGTCCTCGGTCATGAGTCCTGGGTCCTTAGTCCCAGGTCCTGGGTACTAGTTCGGGCGTAGGACATGGGTCCTGAGTCCTGTATCCTGCATCCTGTGATCTAGGTCTCCGGTCCAGTGGCCTTGGTACTGAGTCATGGTGCCTGGGCACTGGTTCATGGGTCTTGGGGCCCAGGTCCTTGGTCATGGGTCCCCTGGCCTACGTCACTGGGCGTGTGTCCCGGAGCCCAGGTCCTGGGACTGGAACTTGGATCCTGGTGCCTGAGTCTTTGTGCCTGGATCATGGTGTCTGAGTCTGAGTCATGGGGCTTGTGTCTGG
Organism: Lissotriton vulgaris; assembly: GCF_964263255.1. Taxonomy (NCBI): domain Eukaryota; kingdom Metazoa; phylum Chordata; class Amphibia; order Caudata; family Salamandridae; genus Lissotriton; species Lissotriton vulgaris. The sequence continues at coordinate 510,169,489 of NC_141700.1, read as the reverse complement.
GGTCTGGGTCTTAGGTTATGGTTACTGGGTCCTGGCTCCTGAGACCTTGGGCCTGTGTCCTGGGTACTAGGTCCTGGGGCCTGAGTCATTTGTCCCAGGTCTTTGTGCCTGTGTCCTGAGGCCTGAGTCGTGGAGCCAGGCTCCTGGATCAAGGTCCTGGGTCCTAGTCCCTGAGTCCTGGGACCTTGGTCATGCATCCTGGGTTCTGGGTTCTGGGTTCTGGGGCCTGGGTCCTGAGTCCTGGGTTCCTGTGTCCTAAGTCCTGGGGCTTTGATCATGGGCACTGGGTCCTGTTGCCTGGGGATTGGCTCCCAGGGCCTGGGTCCTGAGTTTTGGGACCAAGGATCTGGGCCCTAGGTTCTGGGTCATGGGCCCTGAGTACTGGGAGCTGGGTCCTGAGTTGTGGTGTTAGATTAGGTCCATTAATGCTCATGCAATGTCATGTTCTAGTTCGCATTTCCCCACCATTTTCTTTGCAGGCGCCGTTTTGGCTGTTTGAAACTGATCTCGTCTATTTCTGAGAAATGGTCCTTGATATGTTTTGTTTCTGAATTTTTCGGTAATGAGTAGACTGTTCATGTCAGTGCATATTATTCTCACTAGACAGAGGCCCTCTACCACTTGTCTGGTGGTGGGCCCAGGGTGAAACAACCTTGGACTGTGCTAGGTGGTGTAAGAGATGAGAACTGAAACCTTTTTTTGTGTTTCACTGTCCAGCTGCATCTGCCTGGAAAATTCCACTGTGGGCATGTCTTGCCCAGCTATGAAATGTACATAATGTATCTCTATGCTTGTTGGTTTTTAGTTCCCTCTGTAGCACTCTCATGGACTGTACAGATGGAGCTCCACTCTGAGTGTATATGAATAAATAGTTCTTGGTTCATATTCTCCACTATCTTCATATGGTACCGAAGGCTGAGAGGTGGTCCTCAGTGACCAGGGTGGCCCCAAGGGGGTCACTTCCTTCAGTTGGCGCGCAAACAGAGACTTCTTGAGGTTATTGACCCACACCTTTTCCGCGGATAGAGGGGAGGACATCATTAGGGAAAGGCAGTGGTCAACGGCAGACTCCAGTGGCCACACCTCTTAGCTGTGTTCCTGTTGTAAAATATTTACCAAACTATTAACAATTGGTGTGCATTAACTGCTCCTGCACCTGCCGTTGTGAGGTGCAAACTGCCAAGCAGATGATCAACAATCAGGAAAAGAATGGAGCGGTGCACTAACCTGGTCCTCTGTTTCAAGTAACAACAAGTAGACAAGTTCCTTTGGTGAAAAAAATATATATCCTTTATTCAAATATTCCAAAATGGTGCAAAGAGTCTCAGCCAACGTGTTTCGTTCATCAGGGTGAATTTCGTCAGGGCTGAAAAGAGTATGACATAAAAGATATAAATATACACAACAAGGACTAAATGAGCACAGGACAAAAACAGGCAAATTCGTACACGTATTACATATATACATATATACAAATAAAGGTGCTGGGAGGGCGTGTTTACAGAAAACATCAATGGAAAGGGTGGTGAACAGAGACCACATGAATATTAAAAGACACACAAGACATGGTTGATTAAAAACAATATTTTGAACGATGGCAAAAAGACCACAAACCAGGGTGGTAAGATGGGTTCATAATGGACCAAAACACGACAATGTTATAATAGGTGGCTCAGTGAGCACAAATGTTATATGCTAAACAGAAGCAACAATGTTAGATTAAACGGCTCAGTAGACTCATGACCGAATCTAGGTACGTGCCTTCCTATTTAAGCCAGACATTTAAATATGCATAAACAATGAGTCAACAATTAAGTCGTGTCAAAAAAACAGGCTAATGATGTGATAGGCAGCGCTTTATGTGTGGAGACATCCGAAAGTAATGGTTTAGTTTATGAAGTTTATAATAAAAGTAGTAAGAGCCTGGCCCCCCTGGGAGTGTGAAGGAGCTGACCAAGAGTTGTTTGGAATAAAAAAAAAGGTGGATTACAGCCACTAACCGGCCAAGGGTTTTTACAAAGATTCCAGGCCTAAAATTGAGTGTGTCTAACTTCGTCAATGGGTATTGGCCGTAGCTGGAATCAACTGTATATGCCTATCGTAAGAGAAACAAGCATTTACAATGCAATGGTCTCGGCATTATTAAAGGGAGAGCTATTGGCATTGCTCATGACTTTTTTTTTTTTAATCATAAATATATGGCATTGTCATTTACATTGCCAATAGCTTAATCGTTAAATAAATGGCATTGTCATTTACAATGCCAATAGCGTAATTGCTCGCAAATGCAGGATCTATTGCATTTACACCCACACAGAGCCACACACACAAAGCCACCCACACACACATACTGGCAAATGAGAGAGACAGATGGTAAATGCATGCACGGTTATGGAGCGCTTAAACAGGGAGATAAAAGTACGTTAAAAAATGTCAGCAGTGGAAGGACACAAGTACTTTGGGCATGCTGCAGGGGAGGGACAGACAGAAGAAGAGGAGGTAAAGGCTACAGAAGCTTGAATAATAAATAAGCAAATGAGAGTGACAGTACAGCCAACTAATTGTAAACAATAGTCCCAGTATTAATGGCTTTCGGCTGTTAGATGAGGCGCTGGGCTATGTGTGTGTGGTGGGGGGAGTGTGGGAGCAGGGCGGCGTGCGGGAGACGCTGAAACATCTTGCAGGCAGAGGTGCTGTCATGGGAAGTTCTCACCGATAAACTCGGCTACGTGAACATTCCCACCATCGAGGCCGGGCCAGATGCTGGCACCGCACAGCTGCTAGTGATTATAGCTGACAAGAAAGCCCAGCGGGTTAATGTGCCTGGTGCAGAGTCGCTCGGTGCTTTTGGTGTTTTTCGAATGCCAGCAAGACAGCTCAGTGGATTTATGTGCCAGCAACGGAGATCTGTGTGTAAGCATCCGGGTCCAGTTCCACTAAGACAGCTCAGTGGGTTGACGTGCCTGTTTAGAGATCCGTGTGCAACAGGCGCCTCCGCTCAGTGGGTTAACGTGCCTGTCACAGTTTTGTGTGTGTAGCCAGCAAGTCACATATTCAAAATCCAGGAAGGCACCTCAGAGGGATAATATGCCTGTCAGCAGTACTCACTTTAATACGTTTTTTTCACAAGCTTTTCTCCAAAGCCTGCGGCCGGTGCTATCAAAGATTGGGGTGCAGTATAACAAGATAGCGCAGTCTTGATTCCACCTCATGCATCTCGCGTCTACCCCTCATACATTCCCTGCCGCTTTATTTCACTCACGCAGGTTCTTTTTCATTAATGCTTTCTACCCGTGACACTGATTGTATATGTTTCTCTTCGCCCTCCTTTCCTCCATTTGCACTAGCTCCAATAGAGAGCTGTTGTTACTGGTAGCTCTGAGATAGTGCCACTGGAATTATCCGATTTTGTGGCTGCCACGTTTTTCGCTTGGTTATAAATGTGCTCCATAATCCATCACGTGCTGCATAACCTGCATTTATTTAACCTTCCCAAACTATTTCTGGTTCAAAAAATGACTAAAATCACAGCAGCGTATGTTGCTGCACTTGGCAAAAGTTGACAGTTCCCCTGTTGCTTATTGTGCATGTGGACAGAACTAAGTTCACACCTTGGAGGGGGGCAGAAGCAAGAAAAATGGCACTCACCGGCTGTTTAGAGAGGCGGCGGCTTCTCTCTGCCGCGGTCAGGGCTGCTGGGCTTCTCCGGTCAGCGGCTCCTGGGGACGGGCTTCTTCTCCTTGCCGGGCAGGAGCACGGGGAGACCTCCCGTCCGCTTCCTGCCTGGCCCACTGTACTTCCAGGTCGCGGCTGCGGTAACCAATCGCACCGCGGCCCTGGAGTTTGGAGGCGGGCACAGCGCCTCTCAGAGGATCCCCGGGCCGGTAGCGCGGGGGGGGGGGGGCTTGAGAACGAATCGCGGCGGCAATCTGGGGTAGGCTCCCGGTGAATTAAATAAATAAAAAATAAAAAAACGGCAGACAGAGCACACTGCAGTCTTCTGGCAGGCGGCGGCGGGGATGCAAGGGCCAGCCATCACGATCCAAAATCAAAACAAAATGTAATGCGCAAACGTGATACTGTTAGCGGTAATGCCAAACAAGACGATCCACCCCAGACGAGAAAAAAAAATGGCAGCCGCCCGAAGAATTTCGGATTCGGGGGCGTGGTTTTGCTGTTTTGAGTGAAAGACGACGTCACTGTCTAAAGAACAGCAAAAATGATGCCCCCAAATCCGAAAAAGACCGGGCTAAATTGGAGTGACGCATCTCTCCTCCAATGGCTGGCCTCCGTTTAGGAAGCCAGCCAATGGAGGAGAGACGGGCCAGGGAGGCGGGTTCTAAAGCCCTACTAAGAATCATTAAGTCTCCTCCCCAGACTGCGCAAGCGCAGCCTTTAGGTCCTCGACCTAAAAAGGGTCCAAGACATATGTATGTCAACTTTTGTGTGACCACGGAAAAAGTGGGGGACCACTGTATTAAAAAATAGAAGTCAGATTCGTCAAAACAGTAAAACACGAAGATGCTGCTGTAGTGAAGGCCACACCACAGAGCCTGGTGTATAAAAAGTCAGTCTTGGTTGCCAAAAGACATAAGGTAAGAGTTTCGAAGCAATTACAGAGGGGCTAATATCTGAGCTGGGCCCCAAATAAGGGGCATGAGCAGAATCCAAAAACACAGGGTATAAGATAGGAAATGAAGAGCACATGACTAAGAGCAGTCCCCAAATAGGCAAGTGAAACAGCAAAATAAGCTAGCACATACCGTGTGTAATACGCAAGGTTCAAATTCGCTCAGAACCATGTGTAGGTGGTCTTCTTGTGGAAAAGGAACTGTGTCGCTGAGGTAGCAGCAATGTATAAACCGGCAAGTCCAATGGTACAGATGAGCCTCCTTGATAAGGGCCCCATATAAGGAACTATGGGAGAAGAAAGAGGCAGTGTTATATGAATGTAGCGGAGATGGGTCAGGGTGCAAGATACGGGGACAGGTACAATGTGAGGGCAGGCGTCAAGCGTAAAGATGCGAGCCAGAAGGGAGGGGGATTATGTGAACCTGAACTGTAAAATCCGGGGCGATGTAAGATATAAGGCCGAACTTCCTGGGCAGGCTCAAGTAATAGATAAGCTTGAGGGCCCAAACTGGGAAAGAAGAGAGTGGCCCTAAGAGAGGCCGGGTGGGGTGTGAAAAGGAGCACAAGGGGGTGGTAAAACATGGTGAAAAAGGAAACTGGAGAATATACCGAAAGCACGGACCTTGTGGTGGATGTAAGAGGGGGTGGAATCAAACAGCGTGCTCACAAAGGAGCACAAATGACGGTGCGACATAGAGGACATCATTAGATGACTCAGGGATCCCTGCATGAAGAGCTTTGTTTCTCGCAGCTGCTGCCTTTGTCCCACCGGAGGGAGGGTGCCTCGCCCAGTTGTCATCCCGACTGAGTCCTGAATGGGAAACACTTGATCTGACTGTTTGGTCTGAAGAGTCGACAGTGGAGAACTCGTTTGTTTGTACTTCTGATATCAGGTGAGTCTGTTTCAGTTCTATGAGGATATGGTATCATTGTGGTTTGAGGTTGTGTTAGTCTAAGGATTGTTATGATGAAAAGTGTTTGCAAATACTTTGCCAGGTAAAATAACGATTCAATGTTTTCTTTGCAATGCCTGGTTTTAGCAAAATTTGGAGTTTGTATTGTCGTTGTTGCTTTTCAGTTGCTCAGTTGGAAGAATTTCAGCCTGTGCCTCCTGAAGGCAGCCCTAACTTTGATATGTGTATGAAACATGGCCTTGGCCCTATTATGTTTAGTACATTATGGCACAAATATACGAGGGACAATGCTGAGTTGTAGAGGCCTTTGACATGCTCTTTTGATGAACAGAAGATTAGATTTCTCCAGGAACATTGTCTAAGAGATGTAGTAGACCGTCTATGGTTGACTCTCTCTGGACTTGGCAGAAGGAGGCGAGACAAAGGCGGTTAAACATGGAGAGAGATGCAAGGGAAGGAAGGACGCAAACCCTTACACAGAAGGCTGTAGTGTAATACAAAGAGAAACAGGAGACAGGAGTAGAATGTGAAGATAGGAGATTTTGGTTGTATATTGATAAGTCTTACGTGGCCAAGGTGGAAGAGGATACTTTCGTGGAGGCTCTGTTAGATACCCACCCCGCCCCATTATGCCCTGCAAAGAATATATCCTATGGTTCCCCTTCAGCTTCAGCCACCTGCCCACAGTGCCCCCGTCTCTACGGCTGTAATACCCACCGCTCTGGTTACTGTGCCCCCTACTCTTTCTTCTCCCTCAACATCTTTGACGACAGTGACGTCTGTTACATCTACTGTTCCAGTTTTGGTGCCCTCTATTCCTTCTTCACCAGTACAATCTCTGACTGCAGTCCTACCTACTACTCCTGTTTTGGTTATTTATCCTCCATTGTCTTTGGGTACTGACACACCTGTACGTGGTTTTGAAGACAGAAATTCAGGGAACTGACAGGTCCGTTGGTGCGATCTGAAGTGGGGAGGATGGGAAGAGGGTTATAGTGAGTCAGGCAATGCGATGGGCTAATAATGCCATCTATAGTTTTGAGGATATTTGGCAGGTTATGTGTTATTTCGAACCTTTTATGCAGCAACATGCCCTTAAGCAATGTCTGCTGCATTGATTGATCTTTGGCCTATGCATATTGAAACAGAGGCTCCCCAAATATTATTTGATATCAGAGACCGTGTTTATGTTACTGACCTGGCGCCTGAACAAGCGTTTGGTAATATTGCCCAACAAGCGTTTGGTAATATTGCCCAACAGTGCACGGTAACATGTGCTTTTAATTAGTGAAATGCAACCGTGTGTTTTTAAAACAAATGTGTTCTCATTATTATTTTTCCAATGCAAGCTGAACCTTTTTCAAATGCAAATGTTTCTGATATGTAGCAGACCATTGTGTGTTTTTACCCACTCAGTTAGAAAAATGACTATTTGAAAAAACTGATGAATCTGGCCTGCAATGTAAAACTATGGTGTTTCACATGTTATTTTCCAATACTAAACTGTAAGGTATCTGCTAATATTTTTTCCTTTGCAGCTAGTAGCAGTACTGAATTATTTTAAAATGCTAGCATGTCACTTAATTACGAAAAATATATGCCCTTATTACTTATTAATATTAGGATGCTTTTCGTCAAGTTTTCAATTTAATTTAGTTAGTTTGAGAACAGTGGTTCTCATGGGAACAGAATTGTTTTGGCTTCCAGGGAATGTGTTTTTGACCTTGAATTCGCCTGGCTCTCAGAGAAAAGCTGCTTTGTGAAGGGAGGGCCTTTTCCCTCTGGGAGCGCCGAGCAGTGCCTGTCTTGTTATCATTGGCCAACCTCCAATTTCTTCCGCGAAAGAAATGTTTATGTAAGGGAGGGGTCAAGTCGCTCTTCCTTGCTGTCGGCGCAGACAGCTTCATTGCCTTCAGATAAGGGATCCTTGTACATGCAGAATAGTTGGCAGACTCTTGGCCCTTGGAGTTAGTTAAATACAGCAGGCCTGGGTGAGCTTCCCTGATTAGAGACTAGAGATGCTTGAACTGAGTGCTTGGCAGCGCCTTGTTCCTGCAATGAGATCAGCACTTGGCAGTGATTCAAATTACTTCACACTGTAGCCTGGCTTCTGCGTATTTTTTTGGAGCGGATTCAAAACTCTGAGCACGAACATCTTTCTGAAGGGAGGGGCTGTCTCACAGAGGATTAGGGTATTATTAGGCCCCAGCCCTTCTGGCTGTGTATGAAAAAAATAGATTTTGCCCAAACAAATTTAAAAGTATATGATTTTGATTATTCCTTGAATTCAGAAGAATGCTTTTAATTAATTAAGTTGTTTCTTTCGACAATGAAAAGCACTTGGGGTGCTTTTTAAATGGAAAATTGTATCTTGCTAGATTAATGATACTGGTTTTCTCGTTCTAGGTTGCTGGGTTATGGTGTTTGGTGTGTGCGTCGGCCCACCCCCCTCCCACTCCCTTTATTATTTAACTTTTTTGTTTTCATTTTTTATGTTAGTTTGTTATTTTTTTTTGGAAGATGGAACCAGACCAGACCGGAATGGTGGTGGATGAACGGCGGAGGAAGTGCTTCCTTGGTACCGGATACAGATGAAGATGCAGGGTGGTGACCTACACTGATGTCCCAAAATTGACTGCCTTGAACTCCAAAATTATGCTAAAAGACTTCTTATTTTGACCACATCGCTGCTGTGGTTATTTTTCCCCTGTGCTGAAAATTGCCAATTAGCTGAGCTCGTCATGAGCATGGAAGGGGTTAACTGTACTCTATAGTTGGCTGCCTCAGCGGTCAGGTTCAAACCCCATACAATATCTTTGGATATATTTTTGACAAAGCCAAAAATAACATCTTTTGAATAATGCTGAAATCATTATGTTTCCAACAGAAGTCAATTTTTCCCATATTGTTTTTTTTTTTCAGATGGACATTATCACAAACATGCCCCACTTTTAAAATGTTTTCATGGTTTTGATGTTTATGTAGTACTATCTTTAGTTTTTAGGATGCTGTGCTATTTTACACTGGTTTATCTTTCACCTATTATAGTTTTCCTGTTTTCTGCAAAACAGTTTTTGCCAATGAAAGATCGATACAGAAAAATTGTAGTCTTTTAAATGGTGGTGCACACATGTGTTCCATAGTGTGATACAGTGAGAAACTAGGTGCTAACTGTTTTGTGCTTTTATATATGCACCACATTTAGATACATTTCTTTGATTCATTACCTAATATGCATGGTGCTATACCAGATATTTTGTAGGAATGGGGTTATCTTTATTTTCCTGTTATTACACTTTCACTTTTATTGATCCAAGGGTGGTTACCCTAGACTTTCAGTTGTCCTGGGAGGTGTGTCTTTTAGTATGGTTATGTCCTACATTTATTATTAATGTTTGCCCAGACCTTGAGAACCGTTTGTCATGTTTATTTCTCGGATTTCACCAATTTTTTTCTTAAGTTGACCAAAGTAGGTAGGCCTCATTTAGGCCCATTGTTATTTTTATTCCACAAACAAGGCCCTACACCAATAGATTTCATGAGTTATCATTAGCTTAAGTTGTCCGAAGTAGGTAGGCCTCATTTAGGCCCTTTGTTGTTTTATCATTAGAAGTTGAAACACATTTAGTTCTTAAGTTGTCCGAAGTAGGTAGGCCCCATTTAGGCCCCTTGCTGTTTTCATTCAACAAATAAGTCCCTACATCACTAGATTTCACCAGTTATCACTAACAGTTGAGGTACATTTAATTTGAGGATGCTTTGGTTAGTTTCTTTTGTTATCAGATCAAATCTTAGATATGTTTCAGCATTCAAGTCAAGGGTGCTTTGATTTGTTTTCAGTAGGTTGTTAGATTTTTATTCCCTACATTACGTTTCAAGTGGAATTTCCTTAAGTTGTCATTCATTTTAGAGAGTTTTTTTGGTTTTTGGTTTTGTTGATAGATTATGTTGATGTTTGTTTATTTGGATGTTGTTGTTTATAGATGTTCGCAAAATAAAGTCTAAGGGTGGAATGTATAGACAGGCTTTTTGGCCCTAGTTGGCAGTGATATAGACTTTAATCTTGCTCACATCTAGGATACGTATTCCTAGCTTGTGTTGGCCCTTTTAAGCCCTTTCTTCCAGACCTAGAAGAGGCCATCTATTGCCTATTGGCTTTGGCCTGTCATTATTGCTTATAGTAGAGGTTGGATCCTGTGGTCCTGACTTTATATTACACATTGGTATGGTTTATGTAGGTACTCTGACAGAGCTAGGGGTTATTTCATCCTTCTCAGGCGTACAGGCCCAGAACTAGAGGGACTCCATTTTGATGGAGCTGAGAGGCTTCAAGGGAAAAGGTAATATTTTGGTTTTGAGCTGTTGTTCGCCCTAAGCGAACCGGAAAGAACCGGCCAGAGCTGAATCTAATCAGGAAGTGTCTTTGGGCTCAGGTCTCTAGACGAAACAAGCAGCTGGTCACTGTGGGAGCGTCTAGCGCAAGGAGCCTGGTGCATGGGATCGGTGGGAGGAAGCTGCTGGCTGGAACTTTCCATGAGGAGACAGCATTCTATATTAGTGAAGTGCAGAGGCGGAGTCAGTGAGTTGTTGGAGTTGCAGAAAGAGTTCGAGCTAGAGAGAGCTGAGCTGAAGTTGCAGTTAGTTGAGTTGGAGGAGCAGAGAGAGAGAGTTGAATTGGAGGAGCAGAGAGTGTTGGTAGAGTTGGAGGAGTGGAATTGCAGGAGGAGAAGAGACAGAAGATGCTTGGAACAGAGAGAAGACAAACAGACAGTCAGTGAGCTGGAACTGAAGGAATCAGTCAGAAGCAGTTACTTATCAGGAGGAGTTGTGAATAGCTGGAGTCTGAAGTAATGCCTTTTAGAAGAGACTGAAGTTATATCGTGGATTAACCTGTGGGAGCAGCTGGAGTTAATTGGACATTGGCACAGAGACTTTACCCAGAGTGAACAAGCTAGTGGAATGAACAGTTATCAGAGCGGCAGAAACCATTAGATTGAAGTTGGAAGGTGGAGAGAGTCCGTGGGGGAGAGAAATCCAGTGCAAAGTGATCGGCGCAGATGTGTATCCAAGAGTGCAGGAGAGAGAGTCTGAGATGAGCCAAGACACAGACGAGAGAGGAGCCCAGATGACAGCTAGAGCAAGACTTCACACTCCCAAGGTGACCTCGTTTTTACACTTATCCCTTAATCTTGTCCTTATTCCCTAGGCTATTGTATGTCTAATCCTTTTCTTTCAGCGGTGTGTTAAAAGTTCCTGTTACCCCGCAGATAACCTTGTACTGTATGTCTAATCCTTTTCTTTCAGCGGTGTGTTAAAGTTCCTGTTAGTCATAGAGACCCCGCAGATTTGTGTATGTGTATTTCATCATTGTTAAAATAAAGAGACCCCAGTTCTTAGTGAACTAGTGTGTTGTTTTTTTATGATAGAGAGCGTTTTTATTCCTGCAAACAGAGTGTCTCCTATTTCAGAGAACAGGTAACCTTTTCTTCTAGTCAGATGTTACAGCCAGAACAGATGCTGCCCCTGATCCGGTAAGTCTGAACAAGTAAGGAGAAGGAGGAGCCCTTGAGCTAGGGAATTGTTGACACTAAGTGATTCGGCCATCCCATAATATTATTGTAGTAGCGAACCCTTAGTGAATAAGTGAGAGAGACTTCCCAACATAGAGAGACAGAGAGCTGAAGGTATTCATAGGAAAGTGGTCGTCATTGGTAAGTGGCGTTAATGAGAGCACTGGGAAGGAGACCAGTGTTTAGATCTGCCGGATTGCAGATCGGATTGTAAGTGAGTGAGCACCAGGTAGGAGACTGGTGTGTAAGTCCCGCTGGATTGGGGACACAATAGAAAGAGAGTGAGCACTGGGGCTGCAGCCCAGTGTATATGGCACGCTGGATTGTGTGTCGAATGAGCACTGAGGGTGAGCAGTGTGTATACCCGCAAGATTGCGGCTTGAGTGAGCACTGAGGGTAATCAGTTTGTAATGGTAGATAATCAGAACTGCCCCAGGGTAGATTAGTCTGGACCCATGAGGACGCGAGACTATGAGGTATGAGTGTGGTGTAGGGCATGGATGTCCTTAGTAATCAGTGAGTATTCTTAGTATCCCTATAGATTTAGTGGTGTTTCTGATGATATGAGCTTGTATATTGCGAGTTCCCCATCCTCAGGTAGGTACCCAGGTGCCTGGATAGATGGTCCTGAGGAGGGAGGTGGTTACGTTCCGGCTGGGTTAGAGGGGCTCTCAGGAGCTGATCCCATCTGGTCCGAAAATCCGGTCGGTACAACCCGGTATCAGCTTAACAGAACCCTGGCCTCAAAAAATGGATGCTGCAGCCACAGACACGTGTCTGGCGTCCTGCTGCTGGACGAAACCCCAGCAGGGGAGGCCGGGACAATAGGTTTCCTGTCAAAGGGAGGGGTAACCACCTCCCAGACAGGCTTTAGTGCATTGGGGCATGGTGGGTGCACTCCAAGAGTGCTTTGAAGTCTGCACTGGGGGCACATAATCCCGGAACTTCGATGATCTACAAGGTGCTAGATAACTGAAGAATCTCCCTTGGAGTAAAGAGTGGCTCAGGGGTTAGAGGCGGCAGACCCAGAAGCTGAGTTCGGCCCTGGACCAGGGTTCAATTCCCCGCCTCGGCGGGTCTTGGGCTAAAAATTCCACGGACTCGATAATTCTCGCTCCGGTGCCTTCTCGACTCATGGGTTCACACTCTGCGACTCTGGGCAATAGCTTGCTTAATCTCCACAACGGCCCCTCGCGGCGGGATGCCTGGCTTTCACCTTGTGGATACCCTGCCGGGGTTATCTCACAGGGGAATACCAGGACGGGTTCCCTAAGCAAGCGCCGGGAAACCTACTGCGGGTAGCTGTGCGCTATATAAGCTCAAATACATTTACATTTACATTTAAAGGAGTTACTCCCCTGCTTGGTAGGCACCAAAGACTCATCTGACTGGTTTGCATCTCCAATGCTCCCGCTGGACTCTGAAGAATTTTGCAACACAGGAGGTGGGTTCCGTGGTCTCTAAGGTCTATCTGTGCGCTCAGCAAGTCTGAGGCCTGTATTCCTCGTGGAGACCGTGCAACCCTTAACCTTGGACACCACGACCATTTGCAGAAGGATCAGCTTTGAGGCGACTTCTGAGGCTGAGCTTTGGGTTACTTGTAGCCCTGACCCCTAGCAGCAATTCCACCTAAGATTGCCGGCCTACACTCTAAGAGTGTTCTGTGAGTCGGCCCTTTGTGTCTCCTTTCAAGGTCCCTTCGCGATCCCTGGTCCGTCGACTAGTGGGTCAATGTGAAGGCAACTGTAACTTAGATTGGGCTTTCCTGGTTGCTCCAGACGTGCCTTGACTCCATTGCTTGGGGAGTCCCCCGGACCTTGCTGGTCCGCACTGAAGCATCTGTTCGAGGCATATGGGCTGCAGATGGTACATTATGAATAGATCGCCATCTGGTGTTGAGCTCGGATGATTGCACTTGTTTTTCTCTTGGAGAAGTCTTTTGTCGTCACAAGACTGGTGACTCCTCCTTTGGGTGCTAGTGCGCATGGGCATCGGCTCCATCCTTAGATTGTTTTTTTCTGCCATCGGGTTCGGATGAGGATCGAAGTGCTCCAGATCGACTTCGAGAAAAAGTAAACCAAGCTGCTTTACACTCCTTCAAGACTTAGCCTGAAGGCTGATCTCCATAACTACCACTAGGATAGCTTTCAATAAAGGCTGTCTTAACCGTATCATAAATAAGGGTTGTTTGGATTGGTGCAAGGGGCCCACTAGAACTAGTAGACTGCATATGCCAGGCCAACTTCTCACATTGGTGTGCAGCAGTTGGATTCAAGCTTGCTATTGCTTTACCAGATAATCTCATTGATGTACATAGGTACATATAAATCAAGAATAGAATACAGTAAGTTCTACTGAACTTAGAGTTGTGTGTCAAGGGTTTAGCACACCCTTTCTACAACTCAACTAGAGTAGGTAGGTCAGAGTCAGAGTCAAAAATACTTTATTCGATTAGTTAAAATCATAAAAGTATACTACAAACACATATAGAGACATATAAAGGTGGGGATGGCATACATTTCATTTCATTCATTTTTCAACCAATACAGTACAGGGATGTAGTATACATTTAAAACGATGTTTTAAAAAGAAACGTTAAAAAGAACATTTATGCAGGAAAAATCAGGGTCAGGTGTTACTTTTAGCTTTGTAGGATAGATCAAAACCCTTGATTAAGACATCACATTAAGGTTCTATAAGTAGTTCATTGGCAAATTCAGTATACTTAAAAAACTATATGGTGCAAATTTATTGTGCGAATCAAAGGAAATAGGTTGTATGGTATGCTACATCTTTATATTTACATGATTCATTCAGATGTTAAGATGTTCAATGATCTGAGTCGTTTAGCTCTCATAGCTGCTACCAAAAAACTTGCAACCCCGAACATTACAACAGGGGTCTCCATGGTTTGTAAAAACAACAATGCGGGTTTCACTTGCATAAATCCCCTGTTTCTCATTAGTGGTAATATATATTTTTTTCTCCCCTCCGCAAAAAAGGGACAAAAGAATATAAAATGGGTCTGGTCTTGGTCAGAGAAGGAGTCGCATTTACATGGGGCATGCTCCCCTGGCTTGTTCCATTTCGGGTAATCACCCAGAAGGAGGTGCATCTGGTTGAAGCGGAATTTTGTGAGAAGCCACCGGTGATAAGGCCTATTCACTACTCTCAAATAAGGCTGGATGGACATGGTTGATACAACAATATAGTGGGCCCTAACAGTGGTTTTCTCTATTTCTTGGGCTTCACGCAGCATGTTCCTAGACTCTAAAAATTGTGTTTTAATCCATGTAACATCCTCTTTACATAGCCTCTCGGGATTACTATACAAGTCAGCACGGCCCAGGAGAGTAGCAACAGACTTAATATAGCTCAGCCATTTTATATCTTTGGCTCTGTCTCTCCCCATGCAGTCAGTAATAATTTGACGATTTAACGTCAGGTTCGGGTTCAGCCACATTTTCACCCAAAGTAGGTAGGTGCATACACCACACTAGTTATGTCTTCAAGGGCAGAAGCCAGTGGGCCTCTCCCATCTAAGTATGACCATGTATCATACCAAGAATTGAGGACCACGTGTTCCTCTAGGAAATTGAAGACAGGGAAAAGCCCAACTACACTACATCTCATACAGTTGTTGCCTGCAGATGACCGGAGAAAGACCCCAGGATCTGATGAGACAGGCAGGATGGGTGGGGTGGCAGAGGAGGAAAGGCAAGGTGAAAACATCCAAGACTTAGGCCTTGATGCTGACCAGGAGGATCAGATGATTCTAATGTGGACAATCAAATTCTCTCTGTAGATGAAGAAGAGAACCCCAGTGGCCCTCTCTTCACCCCTCCAGGAAGAGTTAGCAGTGTGCATAGAAGGTCTAGATCTCCTTCTCAGGAGTCTAGTCATTCTGGTACATCTGTAGAGACATCTGTCTCCCATAGGTCCTCGGCCTCCTACAGGAGAGACCTGATATGAGAGAAAGAGCAGACTGCTCAAGTTTGAAGAAGCTAAGCTTACGATCAAACAAGAGCAGCTGGCCTTAGACAGGGAATCCCTGGAGCTCCAGAGAGCTTCTAGAAAAGAGGGACTAGAGCCCCATGGTGGCAGCAACAGTGTCCATAGAGGTAGAGAACATACTCATGACCATAGGCACCTGAACAAGATTGTCCCTCCCTATCAGAGTGGGGATGACATCCACAAATGGATAACTGCACTTGAGAGGGCCTGTAAAGTACAGAGGGTTCCTCAGGAGCAGTGGGCAGCAATATTGTGGCTCTCCTTTTCAGACAAAGGTAGAGACAAGCTCCTCACTTTAAGAGTAGAGGATGCTGATAATTACAAAGTCTTGAAGAGTGCTCTGATTGATGGGTTTGGCTTAACCACTGAGCAATACATGATTAAGTTCAGAGATACCAAAATGGCATAGACTCAAGACTGGGAGACTTTGTAGATTGTGCTACTAAGGCTCTGGAAGGTTGGATGCATAGCAGTAAGGTGCATGACTTTTTGGAATTGTACAATTTGATTATGAGGGAGCAGATCCTTAATAATTGTCAAAACCAGCTTTTGCACCGGTACCTGGTGGACTCTGTTCTGAATGCTCCCCAAGAATTGGGAAAGAAGGCAGACATATGGGTCAGAACCAGGGTAAGGCCTAAGAATAAGGGTGGTGACCAGAAGAAAGATTGTCAGTCAGTCAAAATCTTTATTTCGATAAATGAATATAAAAAAAAGGCACGGTACAAACAGAAACATACAATCATAATTAAGAAACACACATTATATAATGGTTAAAAATATACAACTTTAAAAGTAAAAACCACATAGCATGATTTAACTAAAAACAAAGATACAAGACATTTTAAAAATCATCACTGTGTAAAAACTATGTCATAAAAAGTTAAAAATATATCGTTCCACCATCCCCTTAAACCTGATATACATTAATAATAATGTTTGACCACTAAAGTGCAAGGTGCAATAATTCATGACAATGTGTCCAATCTCTCTTTCACCATGAGTCCTTTCTTGGTGCGCACCGCACGCACCAAGTAATTGGCTACATGAAAGACAGTGCTAGGGTCATTTAACAACTGCATATAAAGAAGTGCTGGTCTAACTTGCAGAAACCCTACCTTTTTTAAGATTGGCACAAGATACTTCCTCCTTTCTGCTAACAAATGCCCACAAAACATGGTAAAATGCATAATTTCTTGGATAGAGAAGCTATCACAAGAACAAGGAAGAAATTCATCAGGTTTACACCAGGTTGTGTACTGTCCTAATATCAGGTGAATCATGTTCATGCGGAAACAAGTTAATAAAAACCTATGAAAGGGGCGGTTAACCAGAGTGAGGTAGAATTCAGGGCCTGGTGGGTTTGCAACCAAAAGGTGTGCTCTAACCAAGGGTTTTGTTAATTCCTTTTCCTCTCTTATTAGCGACAGCCTCAAGAGCATATCGCTTTTGGTTCTAACAATATCGGCCCGGGATATCAACTCCGGTGAAGAAAAGAGGTTAGGTCGTCCCAGAGCGCTAAAACCATTTTTAACATAAGTTAACCACTTAATTTTGTGGGCGTTGTCGAGTAGGAGACAGTCCCTCAAAATGGCCTGATTTAGAGATAGTTCGTTATTAAGCCAAATTTTAAGCCACATGATTAGAGGGGCCACTTGAATTTTGTCTGTTATAAAATCAGCCCCCAGTTCAGAATGGACAGAATAAGATGGTGTTGACTGGGGTACATGACTTTTTGGAATTGTACAATTTGATTATGAGGGAGCAGATCCTTAATAATTGTCAAAACCAGCTTTTGCACCAGAACCTGGTGGACTCTGTTCTGAATGCTCCCCAAGAATTGGGAAAGAAGGCAGACATATGGGTCAGAACCAGGGTAAGGCCTAAGAACCAGGGTGGTGACCAGAAGAAAGATTCTTCCAAGACCCAAGAGAAAGGTGGGGATAAATCTAAAGATAAATCCACTACAGGTCCCAAAAGACTTCTTTTGGGGGTGGGTCCCAAACTGCTTCCTCCCATGAAAAGAAACCTTTTTGCCATGTTTGTAAAAAGCCCGGCCACTGGAAAAATGATCCCAGTTGACCTAGGGTTGGCAATAAAGAAAATGTTCCTCCAAGCACTACTACCACTCCTCCTGGTACTACAAGTAGTGATCCCCCAGGTGGTAGTAATGCACCCAAGGCGTTCGGTGCCTTCTCTTTTTTATATTTATTTAAAAAAAATGTTTTGCATACCCAAGAACCACTGTACAATAAAATAATACTTTACAATTCATAAATATATATGTCGCATCTTAAAAGCCTTGCAAAATATATAATGAAGTACAATTAACAGGAACCGTTGGTATCACTTGACATATGTGGCATTTCATGTGACCTAAAATCCATTGTAAAAGGCATAATAATAAAAAGAAAACAATACTTTACAGAGGGAAGATATATACAGCGAATTGTCAAATCGTGGTTGCTGCCTTAGATTTTGGACACCAATACATCTTGTGATTCGGCTATTGTGTCAGTTCCAGTTCGACGTCTACCCCACTCCCTCTCTCCCGCTTGTGGCTGGATGCTGAATACTATCTCTCCACCTCACTAAGGGTGCCCAGATTATCAGCCCCATCTTCCTCGCCTCCCTTCCCCGTCTTCAGTATAGTGTAGACTCCTGGTTAGGAACCCCTAGGAGGTGGGCTAACCACATTAGGAAGGTGGGAGGTTCAGCATCTTTCCACCTCGATGCTAAGAATACCCTGAGGAACGCTACACACATAAATAAGAAATATTCTTCCTCCTTTTCTATGCCCAAGCTATTGTTGTGACTCAGTATCATCAGGGTAGGGGATAGGTTGATCTTATGCCCTAGCAGCCCCTCCCAAAACCTTACCATCTCTTTTTTAATTGATCATAACACATTGCAGTCATGGAACATGTGGATCAGTGTGGCTGGTCCTTCCCCACACCTTTGACACTTCTCATCCTCTCTTTTACCCCACTTGAACAATTTGGTGGGAGTAAAATAGACGTTAAATAAGGTCTTATAATGTTGTGTCTTTAGGTTAGTAGAGCGAAAGATTTTATCCGCTAGTTGCAGCACTCTATACAAATCAGTATCTGGATCATTTAATTTTAATGCACACATGGATTCAGTTTTCTCCAAATCGTCCAATATGCTTTGTAACAGGGTACCATAGATATTCGTGATCCTTCTGCGACTCCCTGCAATTTGCTCTATTAGATGGATTTTACCCCTGGTAGATACCAGCGGCCTACGACCCGCTAAACTTTTCTGTATTTGAACATATTTAAAATCCTGACCAACTGGAATCCCATACTTCTGTTGAATAGCGCCGAATGGGAGTATCTGATCTCCTTCAAATATGTCGCCTATCAAGTTCAAGTTCAAAGTACTTTATTCGGGTAAAATTATTAACCATAAAAGAATACAGCGTACAAATTTCATTTACAATAAAATATAGTTAGAAAAACATAAATCAATTTTCCCTGTGGACGGACAGTAAGGAGTCAACCCAACAAGATAGATTTTGAAAGTTAAAAAAGAAACAATTACAATCGAGGAAGTGAAATGAATATGAAACTGTATCTGGGCTATGTAAAAGAAAGCACATAGATGACATCAATTAAGATTCATTACATTTGACAACGCAAAAAGCTAACTGTGCTTATTGGATGCTTGCAGATCACCATATCTAAGTCATGAAGAAGGTCATAATGATTGTAGGTGGGTATCTTGTAACTACTCGTTACGGGGCCCCTCCTGCCCATCCAGTGGTTTTCCTCTACGCTCCATCTTGTGGGGGGCAGATATGCGGTTCTGGGATAGAAATCGGACAATTCTCTTGTTGCTATGGGCCCGTCTCCTATTTGTAGGTCCCAACTACGTAGATATGGGATGACCTGGTTATCCCTGAAGTTAACAATTATCAGGTCTCCAACCATGTCCTTAGGACGGGAACCTAACCATCCCAACCTTCTGAAATTTAAAATTCTTCCATCAATATTAGATGGAAGGGGTCTATTCTTAGTTAACCAAAATTGTACTTTATTTTTGAGGTCCTGATGCCCTTCAGTTTCCCCGTTTGTGAGCACCGGTACTCCCGAGAGGACGCACGCATAAGGCGCTGCCTCTGGTGGTAGATTTATACAATTGATTTTTCTACGCATATTACCTTGGTTAGCAACTGACCCCTCAAAGCTCGTGGCTACTTTAGACGGCCCTGCTCTAGCGGCAGATCTCGGTTCCTTTGTCGATTTTTTGGGTACTTCCTTGCTTTTTGAGGCTAGTAATGTGGAATCTAGTGACCGTTTTTGGGCAATTATACTATGTGCAGTGGTTTCAAGCATATTGGAAGCATCTAGGCTCTGCGGTTGCTTACTTAGCTTGATAGTTTCTTCTATCGATGTGAGCTTTTCCCCAATTCTCTCTATCCTTTCTATGAGCGGGGATAATAAGGTTTTAACCAGTTCTTCAAGCTGGGCCAAAAGATTGGATGGTAAAGTGCATACAGAAGTTTCCAGTATTGGACATTCTTTGAGTGGTTCAGGTGTGATGGTGGCATTGACCAAGGGGGGACTTGAAATCATTTTTGGATGTTTCACTAAAGTCCCCCTATGTTCCGCACCTTTACGTTTTCTGTTCTGGGTAGGGACCTGGGAATGCGTGATCGCTTGAGTGTTAGCTTTGTCTATTAATGGAAAAGGGGATTCCAGGGGGCTATTATTCGGGTGGGGAGATTTACTAAACTGGGGGCTTCTATTTCCCATGTTGGGGGACTGATTTGCTCAGTTCCCTGCGCTACTGGGAAGTACCTAGTGTTACAAATGTAATTTATTTCCCTCAGTAATAAAGAATTCGGTGAGTCAGTTGAAATCAAAGGGGATCGTTTGCAGGATATAGAATCTGTAGACAAACTATGTTCTGCTCTCTCAATTGCCGATCTTACCCTAATTAGTTCGTAGTCCAGTGTCCCCTTGAGTGACCCCCCCAGAGAGAGTGTTTGTTTGGAGGCCACTTTGAAAGCCATGGTACAACTAAGTTATAACCAATAATAACCAATAATAACATACACAAACCTATATCGGTCCAGTGGGTATCTTAATAACCAATAGGTAGACCATTTAGAGGAAGCAGAAGTATTCGTGGATAGTCTCTAGATGCACATACCTTAGTTCATGTACTTTGTCCCCCAAAACCAAGTGGGGATGCCCGGCCCGACCTCCTCTGGCCTCTGAGGGCAACAGAGGGCCCGCCCTTTGCCCGGGCTTGGCCCGGCGCATGCCCGCGCACGTCCCACGTGCGAGGCTGTGGGCCTGCCTATATGCGGGGGAGGAGAGGGAAGGGAAGAGTCACAGGTGCGCCTGATGGTCTGCGCGCTCTGCCCACTGGGACTCGCAGTCCCGCACCCTCTGAGGCAAAGAACGAACAGTCAATCAATCCCCTCCGCAGTGTATCCAGGGGAACGTCTGGCAGGACCTTCCCTCCTGATGGCAGCGAACAAGCTCCACGAAACGGCTGCGAGCGGCACCCCAAAGTGGCAGAATGATCACTTGCAGTCATAGGCTGCGTATGTGAAGTTACGGCACTTCCAAGGCACCATACCAGATCGTGACAAGACAACTATCTCATTTACTGTGATTTTCGTGCATCACGTTATATCAAGATTGCTTGACTGAAAATCTACCAGTATCAAACAATTCGTTTCACGTGGGGATTTGAGACGCTGTGGATGTTTACACTACACGTTGACTCGGATTTATAGGAGAACCACTGACGCTGCCTGCCCTCGCTTCCCAAGCCCCTCATTTCTATGACAGAGGACGGCCGCCTAAGAAATTTGCGTTTGAATTGAATTGTTTTGTACCAGTGATCATTGTGCCACTTTGGTGGTCAACACACAAAGGGCCTTACAAATATTAATTAATCAGTCCTGAAGATGGTCTCAAAGAAACATTCATAGGAGACCGAAACGTTGACCTTAACCCTTATCCTATGACAATTAACAACATTTACAAACAGGCCCGGACTGGCCGTTGAGGGCACCGGGCAATTCCCCGGTGGGCCGCATGGTTGGGGGCCGGTTTTGGGCCCCTGGGGCCGTTTTTGTTACAGGGCCGTTATGCTGCAAAAACGGCCCTGTAACAAAAATGGCCGAAAACCGGCCCTGTCACAGAGCGCGGTCGCACCTCTCCCCCCTCCCCTCTCCTCCCGGAGGGGGGGAGGGGGGCCGGCAGAGGACTTTGCCAGGGCCGGTTCTGGTTCCCAGTCCGGCCCTGTTTACAAATAGGATAGGTGTGCTCAGGTTTTACAGAGAAGAAAACTGTGACCTTATTGCTCTTCCTGTATTCCTGTTTATATATTTGTATTTTAAATCCCTTTCTGATTTATTTTTTGATAAAATTCAAGATTTGCATATGCACCTAGTGTTATTGTTGTTTTTGTTCATTGTTTTATGTTTTTTTTTTTTTAACCTTTATTTGTAGTACATGCAGTTACAAGTATGGGCCTACAACCATCCCGGCCGGCCGCTAAACAGAACGAGAATACTGCTAGCAATATGTATAGTTATAGCAGTTCGAAACCTGGGGTTAAAAAATAACGGTACATAACTTGTAATCAGACACAACAGATTGAAATCAGGATTTAAGAGGTTCATTTTCAAATAAGAAACTAAGGAAGAGGTGTCGCACAGTCATACACATTCCAGCAATAGTGTGCAAATCAGGATATCTACAAACAGTGTTAATACGAAGGAAATATCGGGGGGTAAGATATACAAAGCAGAAGAAATGCAGGCGCAACCCCAGCGTGTAGCAAGTCCAACTCCCTCCCCTCATCACCAAACATACCGCAAAGAGCGTGAACGACGACAACACTAAAAAGAGAAGAAAGACTAATGGGCCATAGAAACAAATATCGCTCAACCACCCATCCCGCAACCCCCCACCCTGCACACCCGCAGAAGGCCATGGCCTACCCCCCCAGCAGCGTGCCTGTCGCCCTAATAGAGACCCGAAATATAGAAAGATAGAGAAAGAGGAAAAGAAAAGAAAATAAGCGGAGGAGGGCCCACATCGTGCCGCCCGGCCCCGCCCTTCGCCCCTACACCTTGGAAATCCCAGAAAGGAAGTAATACTGTAATGAAGAACAATAAATCCCAAGCACAATAGCGACGAAATATCGATCGAACATACCCACTGCACCGTCTGTCAACAATAAAGCCAATAGACCATGAACCACTTCATCCGTGACCCTGTCTGGTAGCGGTACCGCCAGAAGTCCACTCATTAATCAATTTAAAGCACAGTCCTGAGGGTCCAAACAATATGGGTGGATCCGGGTGGGGCGCAGACCCAGAAAAGCACAACAATCCAAGTCCATCGAAGTACCGACAGCAAAGATCAGACAATATCAACTCCGGTCTCGGGAACTTCCAAAAGCTCACATATAATAACACCATCCAGGAGAGGAGAGTCACACAGTTTGGCCACCGCTGCGACTTAACCAGGCCAGTCCAAGAGGGAAAGCAGCGCTCCATCCCCAGCCGCCAGTTGGACATGTGTCCCAAGGAGACATCCATACGAGCAATCAAGTCGGTCCGCACGGGCACGGGAGCCCGAACCTCGAGCGGCTCCCGGTGCCTCTGCGGAGCTGGAACTTCCTCCATGGACTCAGCAGCAAGTTCATCGGCAGCCCCCTGGAATCGGACCGTGGCCGTTAGAGACGGCGAGACAGCAATGGCGTCCATTCTTTCACCCAGGTCCCAGGCATGGCAAATCATGGTCTCGTGCAAAACTGTTAGGGCAGCGAACACGTCCCAGGATGTAAACTCCTGCGTATGTTGCGAGCATCCCGGCCCCATCCGTGCAACAGCCACCTGGCGTGGACGCGGGCCGTAGAGGAGAGCACCAACCGCCATCTTAATCCAGTTGGCCCGTCCCTCTTCACCACTGTCAGGGACCAGGCCTCACCTCGAGGGCGCCACGGGACGCGTCCCCGGGGCAAAAAGCTGTGAGCTAGGCTCCTGAAAGGAGAGCCACCAAAAGGCTAAAATCCCTGCCGGGCCCCGGGAGTCGCCCGCCTATGTCAGGGGCAGTCCTTGGCTATACCCGGGCAACAAAGTTTGGGGAGAGGCAGGAGGCTTGCGCCCCCTCCGATCCTGTGTCACCGCACTGCCCCTCAAGGGTCACCGACCAGCGGACCGGGTCTTCACCGCTAGCAGCGGTCCTTCATATCAACGGCACCCACCGACAGGCCCCCCACCGCCATCAACAGCCGCCGATGCTGCAGCTTCGGCCGGAGGCCCTGCCGAGTCAACGCCCCGGTCTCATCGCTGCGTGGGCCGCGGAGCCGTCGGGGACGGTTCTCAGGATCTGCTGCACGCAGGAGCTTCGGAAGCAAACGGTAGGTGCCCGTTGTCTTTCTCCTATTAAAGTATGCCTTCGTGGCTCAGGATAGACGTCAGGATAGACGTGTGGGGCGAAAGGGCTCTCGGAGCCGAGCGACTATGCGGCCATTTCGAATGCCTGCTTGGCTCCTCCCCCCATTGTTTTATGTTTAATGTATTTATATGTAAACATTTATTGAGGATTGAAAACGTATGATTGACTAAACTAATCCTTATTAGGACCATTGAATTGTTCTTCCCAAAACTTTGTTTGAATATTGAAATACTCTTTGGAACAAACTCCCTTGAAGGCACTCCTTACCCCTTCTATATCTTTCCCCAAGCCCTCAAGGGTATATTGGGTTGCTCACTGTGTGTACCCCCTTCTTCCATACTTCCCACACACTATAGATATCCTTAAACCTCACCTTCTTATAACAGCACCCATCTATTTTACGCAGCAGCAACCCTTTGGCCTCTCTACCCAACATAAGCTCGAAGATCGAAGGAGGGTATTGTAGCATGCTTCGTCAACAGCTTCCCTACTGACCGGGACAAGTAATACTGCCATCTGGCACAGTAGGCATGCCCATTGATACAATCTTATATTCGGAAACGCCAACCCTCCCCTTGCCTGTGGAAGTGTCAGATACTTCAGAGAGCGCCTAACTTTCCCGTACTGCCAGATGAAGTTTGCAAATGTAACCTAAAGTGTTTTCATAATATACTCATCAATCATGTGGGGGATAGACTGACACAAATACAACATTTTAGGGAGCATGGTCATTTCTTGAACATTTCCCTTCCCTCCCAATAATAGATAAATGCATACCATCTATCCTTTTAAGATCTGCTGAGATTGTCTTCACTACAGGGTCGGAATTGATATTTGCTATTGTATTGACTGCTGGACTAATTCGCACCCCAAGATAGACAGCACTCTCCGTACACCTAGGATCACTCATATTGATGTTATCAGTGCAAACTATAAGAGTCTTACTTTCATTCAGCAGGTATCCTGATTTCTGCCCATATTCCCTGACAATTAGGGTAGCTGCTCTAATAGCGCTAATCGGGTCCGTCGTTAAAATAGCTAGATCATCTGCAAAGGCTAACAATTTAGTCTCAAAGCCATTGGTGGTGATAGGCTTGATATCTTGACACCCCAGCAGTCCTTCTATCAATGGGTCTACGGATAGGACAAACAATATTGGTAAACATGGACACCCCTGTCTCGTCCCTATGGAAATATGGATATTTTCTGAGCTACCCCCCATTAATTGTATTCGTGCCTTTGGATCGAAGTACATTGCCTTTATTGCTCTAATAATTCTGGGCCCAAACCCTTTTTGCTCTAATATCCCCCATAAATACGTCCAAGCCACACGATCAAAGGCTTTTTCCGCATCGAGGAGGATCATGGCCATCCGGCCCCCCGTGGCAGCCTGTATATCGAATAGCGTGATGTTCCGCCTTATATGATCTGCCAGGGTGGGGCCAGACTGCCTATGACCCTCCCCAATCTCTTAGCTAGCAATTTTTATTATAATTTTGTATCCGTATTTATAAGGGATATTGGTCTATAAGATGCTGGGTTAACTGTTGGTTTACCTTTTTTTATGAATACTATAATGTTTGTTTCCTTCCAAGTTTCTGGAATTTTACCATTGTGTTGTATTCCAGTAAATAAATCTAATAATATAGGGGCAATAACAGTTTGTATACACCTATAAGCTCCCACGGGGATACTTTCAGGGCCCGCTGCCTTTCCTGGTGGTAGTTCCTGTAGCGCTTTAATCACATCCTCTAATGGGAAGTCCCTCTTGAGTTCCTCTTTTGCCTGACTATCTAGATGGGGGCCTAGTTCTGCCTCATCCAGCCTAGGCAGTTCTACGTGCTGCTCTTGTTCATATAGCACCTGATAATACTCCTTGAATACCCTGAGTATATTTTTGGACTGTGTATATTCGATCATTGTTCTGTATGGCTGTAATTAAGTTTCTGGTACTTTTTTGCCTGATTCGGAGCACTAAAAGTTTCCCTGCTTGCTCCCCTGTGTCATAAGATTTACCCTGTTGTGCTTGGTATTCATCCGCTGCTTTCTGTGCTAACCATTTATTTTTAGCTCGGATTTTATGGCCAAGATCCTGTGCTGTTGTATTCTGTACTTCTGCGCTTATTAATTCCCCTAATAAACTGTCATTTTCTATTCAGGCCTCTTTTCTTTACTGTGCAACAAAGCTAATCGTTTCCCCTCTAAGGGCAGCTTTAAATGCATCCCATACTGTGTTTCGGCTGGCACTATATCGGTTGTTGTCTAAAAATTCCTGCACCCACTTCTTCACGTGCTCTATATATGCCTTATTAACCAGTAACTTCCTATCAAAAGTCTATTTAGAATATATCTTTTTGGGAGTATCGCCCTCTATATGCAATACTCTTGGATTGTGATCAGAGATCACTTTTGGAAGTTTATCAATCCTCGCTTTACTGATCAACGAAGATGATGGCAAAAAATATTCGAGTTTTTTATATTTTTTTTGTGGGCAGGAGAAATACATATACTGTGCCTTGTTTGGTTCCTTATTTTCCCAGATGTCTACCAGCCCATGACTAGTAATAAGGGAGTTCAAAGCTCTGTATACTTTGGGCTTCCGCCCCATATAGCTGTTCTTTTTACACAGATCGGCTGCTATATTAAAATCACTGCATACAATCAACGGGCTAGGCCATGTTGCGAGCTCTACTTCCAAATATTCAAAAATCTTGGGATCGTCTTGATTTGAGCCATATATTGTGCATATAGTAAACCCGAATCCTAGTTCCACCACCGCCCACCGGCCTAGGACATCTATTATTTTTACGCTTAGCCCCATCTAGAGCCGTTTTCCCAAAAATCACAACACCCCGGATGGTGGAGGTTTGGGATGTGCAGGCCAGCAGATCGAATCCTCTCAAATTCAACAGTTTTCTTTTCCCCCATGGAATATGCGTCTCTTGTATACATATCAAATCGAAGTGGTTCATCCTAACAAACTCCCCCAACCGTTACCTCTTCTTCCAATCATTTAAACTCCCTACATTTATTGTACAGATATTACATTTCCCCATTCTTTTTGTTTCCCTGTACCAACTACTTCCACTACAAACGTTTAATGGTTCTATTTGCAAAAGCTTTTCCTAACTGTCTATATGGTTCCAGGTATTAGTTTTCTCCCTGTCACCCACCTCCTCCCACCCACCTTCGCCCCCCTTTCCCCTCCCCCTACCCCCTCTCCTTCCCCATCTCCCCATGACTAGCCCTCCCCCCTCCCTGTCCCACCACCACCCCAGTGAAGCGCTCGGACCTAGGTCTGAGAATAGGATGTGCACAGCATATGTGACAAGGCTGACACTGTTCCTACAATTAGGGACGATTCCCCGTGGGGTCCTATTAATTCATAGAGCTGAACATCTCTAAACCTTTGTTTCCATAAAACAGTGTTGCATGCTCGTGCCTGTTTAACTGTGCCTAATTCCCCATTTTTTTAATCTTATGTCATTGCGTGCATTGAATTAGACTTATTTTAGTTTTATTTGTCCATGCCATCAAGAAATTCCTTCGCTTTGATTTCCGACATGAAATATCGCGTCTGACTATCATGGATCACCTTTAGCTGCGCTGGCTTAATCAGATACATTTGGATGTTTTTGTTCAGGAAGGGCTTAATCATCTGCCTTAATCTCAAACGTCTCTCCACAGTGGTATGACAAAAGTCTTGGCGCACAAAGAATAACACCTCGCTGCTTGATCTTTTGGATTCAGGTCTGGCCTTCTCTGAGATTATCTGGCGCAGCAAAAAGTTGCCGAAATACACAAGAATCGCACGCAGCTTGGCTGCTTCCTTCGACTGATATCTAGGTTTGAAAGGAGTGCGATGGGCTCTCTGTACTTCCACTGCCCAGTTCCATTCTGACAGTTCTGGGAACGAGGACTTTAGCAGCTCGACTATGTATGCCTGGGGATCATACCCTTCCACCCCCTCCAATATCCCTAGCATCCTCAAATTATTCCTCCTCTGTGTCATGATTCCATATGAAGCCACACGTGTATGGCTCAATTACTAATTTGGCACTATTTGCTGTAAAAAACCCACCCCTTTCCCGTGCACCAGCACTCCATAAGTATGTATATGTATATTATGAAAGCGTGTTCGGTGCAATATGTGATGTATAAACATTGTGACTTTGGTAGGTAGCATTTAGAAATATGAAACCTCTGATTGCCGTTTTTGTTTTAATGTCTCGTGATGTACATTCATTGTGCCTTTGTTTTCCGCTTTGTTTTCCAACACTAAAATTGCCCTCGAAATGATTATTGCAGAAATTGTTTCAGGATAACTCTTTTAGTTGTTCTCTCGCGTGTGCCAGCCTAAATCTGGCCGAGCGCACGCATTCGTGGCCAATCGCACGCATACGTAGGGTGCGGCTGGGTGCGGTTCGGTATTTAAACCGCACCCAGCCTTCTGGACGGCGCTTTGCCTTCCGCCTGTTCCAGCAAGAGGACGTGTGTGCTCCCACTTCCAGAGAAGACGCCGCTTACCTGATGTACGATCTCAACGGCCTGCAGTCTTCTCCGGAGTAAAAGCCTGGCATCTTCTTTCAACTTCAGGATCTGCAAAGACAAAGATAAGTTTAATGATTTTCTAAGTTAAGGCACCCTGAAGAAAGGTTACCGGAACAATTTTTAGAACACTTCTTCAAAAAATAACCTACAGAACTTCAGGACAAAACTTTGGAACTTAATCTAGGTATTTAGGAATTTAGAGTTTTGTGTTAGGAAAAAGGGGCAGAAGGTGAATTCCGTAATTTGGAAAGGCGTTATTTCCGAATGTGGTTAATTTGATTGTGTATTCGTTCTTCTTCCCATAAAATCCTTACTTTCTAGATTTGGAAACCAAAGGATATAAAGACACAGAAAACAATCTAGTAAGTCCAGAAAGGGAGATAGACCCTAGTTATTTAAGACTACAAGGGGGGGTAACAAGTCAAGAGAAAGGACATAAAGATTTAACTATTTTTATTTGTTTATTGCAGAACTATTTTAAAGGAAAGGTTTGAATCCACAACAGGACAACACAACACAACGAGACAACTGAATCTCACCTGACAAGTCTGACCAACAAGACAAGAAAGACATACTGGACGAAAGACTGACAACAGCTGTTCGCAGGTAGGCGAGAGATGATAGTTCTAAAGAGAGAGAGATAGTAGAAGTTGCAGAAGTTGCGTCAAAAAGAGGATTAGATCTAGAGAAGTAATTTAGTAATTCTTGTTGTTTCGCAGGTCGACAGCAAGAACATTTACGTCCAGTACCGGCCCTCCTCCCCTTTGTCTAGCTCATATCTTGTAGTGTTCAATACTTCCTCCAGGAAGGGGTTAGTCTTTAGGGAGGTTGGTCCCTTGCATCCCTGCGAATTCACTACGCGTCTCATATCAAGACAAGGTAAGAGACGACGTTTAAGACCTTGACACTCTGTCGATTTTCAAAGTCCTCCCCCTTCCACTGGATGTGTTTGATTTGTGATCTGTGCGCTTTGGTCAAAATTGCTGCACCTGACATGTCTGCCTTTGTGGTAACAATTCTTGCCTCGAGCGCTGACATTCTTTCCCCTATACTAACACATGATTTAGACAGTTTTCTGACAACACCTTGCATCTTTTGCATTGTTGACTGGGCTTTCCGGCTATCCTGGTGCGTCTCCACCAATATGGCCTGATATATAACTTCTAGCGTAGGAGGGACCGAACTGGCATCAGTGGGGATTGCCCCGGTTGGGGAGTCTGCAAGCTGAGTCAAGGATGTATAGTCCCATTTATGGTCTTTTTTATATCGGCGTTGTACAATTGAGCGTTGACTTATTTTTTAAGCTGTTAGGAGCTGTGCCTTATAACTTTCTTCAGGATCTGTTTCCAAGTTGCTTGCCTCAGATGAAGTACTGAAGCCATCCTCAGACCACTCAGCTCCTTCCGAGACTGAAAAAAAGCAGTCGCTTGGTTCTCTATCCCGCTCCACCTTGTTGTTCTTCTCACTCTCTACCAAGCCAAATGCCAAGTTATGTCAGGTTCAGGCACTGTGGAACCACTCTTGTGAACCACATCCTCCGCGCATTCTCGTGCTTCCGGGCATGGTTAGTCTTCCTTAACTAAGGAACCTAATTGCTCTGGGTTAGAATTACCAATATCTTGGCGCTCTGGTAGTTCTAATAGTTCTCCTTCTTTTGCCAGTTCTTCACCCTGCTCCAGTAACTCTCCAGATTGATTTTCTTTACTGCCAACCCCTGCTGGCAAAGGGGTATTAGTTCCTGCTATTTGCTGGTGCCTACCTTCGTTAAGCGGCTTGGGTGAAATAGTACCTGCTAGCTGCACCAGAGGGGTGTCTAGACTTTCACTCTGGCTCGGCTCCAGACCTTGCTTGCATTTTTCCCCACTGCTCACTCCTGGATGAGCTTCCCTGGTTCTCTGGAACAGCTCAGCTACCGAGGAGCCGGCAAGACGTGGTTTCCCTTGTCCCCCGCCCCTTCTTTTCTTCTCAGCTAGGAGCTCACTGCTGGAGATCTGCGGCTGCAAGCGTCGCCCACGTCCGGCTGCCTGATCCATCCGACTCGGTGAGTCATGCTCTGCAATGTTCCCTCCGCGCATCTGGTGATTACCCTCTGCCTTGGGGGCTTCGGTACTCGCAGCTGCTTTCGGTCCCATCGCACGACTACACACGCCATCTCGCCGCGGTCCACGCAGGATAAGTGCCCTGCTGCGACTTGTTTCAGGATCGACAAGCCGAGACCAATCAACTCAGCCCAGGCGCTACAGCAGCAGCTCTGGGTTCTCTTCATTGGCGGACTTTTTAAAAATGTTCATTACCACGGACCGTAGGGATTTCCTATGCCGATTCAGCCAGCTTGTCACAAGTGCTGCTACCAGCCTCCTAAGCGGCCGCCATCTTGCTTCCCCTGAAGTTAGGTGGATTCTCATAGGGAACAGAGGTGGACCCTGGTTTAGAAAGGTCCCCCTCACAGGCCTCCTCAGTCTGTGATGGTGGCATGGGATTTGCCATTTTTACTATGAGTCCCAATACTTTGGGCAAGTGCAGACAGGACCCCATGATCAATGGTCAGAAAGATGTGGCATTCAGGGACACAGGGACTAGTGTCACCATGGTGACAGGGAAACTAGTCCCCCGCCAACAGCTTTTACCTGAGTTTAAATACCAGATGACCAACATTGATGGTATCTGAACAGATCACCCCATGGCCAAAGTCAATCTCAGCTGGAGAGGGGTCACTGGCCCAAAGAGAGTGGCAGTGCCCCCAAACTTTAAGCAAAAAAGAATACAAAGTTCCCCGGGGACAACAAAAGAGGTATGTGTGTGTGAATCTGGATTAGAGCAAGAGCAGGGAACGGGGTGTTCCCTTGTTGGAACTAGGAGACCTCACACACCCAGAAGCTTAGGTGTCATGCTTCATCATTGGTCTCCTGCTCCTCGTCAGACTGGTTCTGCAATGTCCGACAGGCGCCGTAGGCCCTCTTTGTTGGAGATCTTTTGTTCCAGCAAATGGTTTGAGTGCGTGTGAGGGGTCTGGTGAAGGTGTAGTCGTGAGGGAATGGTGAGGTTTAAAAAAAGGTGATTCAATACACTAGGGACTTTATTCACGCGGCTGACTCTCTTAGTTAAAATGGTGGGAGGGGAGAAAGGAACCATGAGGTGTACAGTAAACTAACTCAACCCTCTAAAAAGGTCAACATGTTTCTTGCCTTGCTGGCAATTCTTCAGGACCTCGGGTGCTAGGTACTACACAGTGAGAAAGATAAAAAAGAAGAGATAGATACAACCTCACTGGGTCAATCAGGAAGCAGGCCAAGTGGTCCTGCTTTTAGAGGGGAGACCCTAAAAGTAACCCTAAAGGGCCCCGCAGTCTGTTCCCGTGGGGCTGTTCGTAAAGGTAAGATACCTCAGATCAGAACAGCCAGGGCGTAGGACCTACCCCCAACCGAAAGCGCCCCACTCGGTAGCGCGGAACAGCTGGTGTCCCCAAACTTGCCTGTAGATTGCTTGATGGGCAATCATCTGGAAATTGCAGCCTGGGCAGAAGTTGAATACCAGGCCAATTTAAGGATGTTGGGCCTTCCTGAGAGAGTTAGTGGGGCTGTGAGGGCAACAGCCCAACCCCAGGGAAAATTGTTGAGAAGTGGAGCCTGAAAGAATGGCCCACTCTACTCCCCCAGAGAGCAAAGGGGTTGAATAAAAGTCTTACTCCCCCAGACTATAGGTAAGGGTCAGCTTCCTCAGGGGACTGATCCTACCCCTGGTGAAGGAACTGCCACAGAGGTAGTCAGGCCTGGTCTGGCAGCCCCCTGGTGGCAGGGGACCCTTCCCAAGTGGTACCCAGTATGGAGCAGGTAACCTGCCCCCCCCTCTACCCTCCATCAGCGAGCCCAGGGCTGCAGAGGCCAGGGAGGTCAGTGGACCCTACAGGGCCCACTGTCCCGGGGAACCCCCCCATCAACAGATTAGGGGCACCCAGTCTAGTAGCCCTAGCCAGGTAAAAAAAATCCTCAACACACTGAGTGATCCCCTTACCCTTGTGTAGGGTCCTCCCCCAGATGGACTCTGTTGGGCATAGGCAAACCTGGAACCAAAAGGTTCCAAACCTACCATGTCTCTCCAGTGTTCCAACCAAAGGGACCCAACCCCCAGCTGTAGGCAGCCAAAGGTAGCCCTTTAGGCCCAGGTAAAACTCAGTCATTAAAGAAAAGGCCTCCATGGTGACCAGCGATCTGAGGAACCTGAGACCAACTTTATTAGGGCCTTACTTCTCTGCTCAGATGCCCCACCAGCCTTTTACTTTGCCAAAACACACTAAAGGTAGTAATTCCCAATGGTGGAGATCATACAATACCCTTGGGGTTAGGGATTGCTTAGTGGGTCATAAGACCGGGGTAACCATGCTAGTGCAGGTTCTTCCTTATATGGCTACTTAGTCAATGAAGGCTCAACTGGGCAAGGTTACCCTTATCTCCTTTCGTTTGGGGGGTTATGTAGGAAGGTGGAATCTTTCGTCAAAAAAGATTCCCTTTGGGCACCTTGTACTTGAAATAACAATCCTCTCATCCACATAAAACAAATAGCGAACAGACACTTATACAAAACTGTAGAAAACTGTGGAAGCAATGCAACAAATGTAACAAAACTGTTATAAAACATAATCCTGCACTTTTATTTATACACAATTAAAATTCAATTAAAAATAGGGAGACAGACATCAATAGAAGGAAAATTACATACAAAAAATCACACATTTCCTTTTAGTAAACAAGGAGATACAAAACAGAAAATTAATTCAGCCAATAGGTCAGAATTATCCCCAGTTCATATACAGTGTATTTCTCCTTTGGCATCGACGCGTTTCGGTGGATATAGGTATATGACCACCTTCATCAGGATAACATATAATGTCGCCACAATAGTTCTCTAATCCAGTTTAGTTAAAGCCCTTCTGACCGAGGGGTATACGCCTCCTGTTAAAAAGATCTCGTCCAGCGAAAGTCAGGGAATTCATATAGGATGGACGGAGCATATAGATCTAGCTCGCCAGTCCAAAACGTAGTCACGCTAGAGTGGGTTTCAATAAGACCCGGGAAATCGCCGAATGTCTTCCACACTCTTATCCTTCAAATCACAGATGCTTGGAAATAATGTACAATAGACTTGTTTCCGGCTTTAAATCGACTGCGATAAGAACATCCGCTAATGCACGAGCATTTAACACATCGAGCATTGAGTTCATTTCATTAATGCACACGGTAGGTTAACAACTCCAACTGGCACAACACGTGACTGCAGATAATGCACGTCAGTGGTTTCTACCGATTAAAATTAATAATGGTCTCACACCCTCGGTTCAGGATTAAAAATGGAGTAAGGCGCTTCCAATTGCGGGCGTGTATCGCCTTAGATATCAAGATATCTTCATACCGCGTGCAGTCCCGGTCGCCTGTGAGGCGACCGGGACGGCACGCGGTATGAAGATATCAGAGGCTTACCAGGGGCTGCAGCATGTATTATGCCACCCCTGGGAAGCCTGTTAAAATGACATAACAGGTCTGCTACTGCAGCCTGTGTAAGGTGATGTATGCACCCCTTACTTAGATATAGGTTCCCTATATCTACCTTATATCACTGCACATATAAACCCCTATGGCAGGCCTTATCAATCCTGAAGGCAGGGTACTGGGTTTTGTGTTAGAGGGTGCCCATGCATAAGCAGGACCCCTATTCAGCCTTCGGAATCTATAATCTGGGTTTCTTCTGTGATGCAACCAGGCCATATACTTGTAAGTGCATTATAACCTCACTGTAATTGCTAACTTTGGAATGGCTGCAAAGAAACATGTTGTGTTTGGTGTCAAACACCTTGGAATCATACCTCCCTGCCAGTCCTGGCAGTGGAGGTATGATTCCACCCTCCTAGAGGGAGAAACATGTCGACACCTGTACACCCGGTACCAGCTT
Organism: Lissotriton vulgaris; assembly: GCF_964263255.1. NCBI lineage: Eukaryota > Metazoa > Chordata > Amphibia > Caudata > Salamandridae > Lissotriton > Lissotriton vulgaris. Next base: position 510,135,412 of record NC_141700.1, on the reverse strand, counting down.
AACAGAACTCTGGCCTCACAAAATGGATGCTGCTGCCACAGACACAAGTCAGGCCTCCTGCTGGACGAAACTCTGGCAGGGGAGACTGGGACAATAGGTTTCCTGTTACAGGGAGGTGTAACCACCTCCCAGGCAGGCTTTAGTGTATTGGGGCATGGTGGGTACACAACAAGAGTGCCTTGAAGTCTGCCCTGGGGGCACATTTGGTGTCCCTGTGCATAGTCTAGCTCAAACCGGTTGCAGGGGCTACCAGCCCCTGCTCTGAGGCAAACCTTGACAAAGGAAATGTGTGTAACCACCCCTCTTTCCTGACCCTCCCATAGGTGGGTCCCCAGAGTTTGTCCCACCCCTTCCTTGCCATCTCCACGTGCCCGTCTCTGAACTCAAGGCTTTTGGTCTCTTCCTGATCCTCATTCTTATCCGGCGGATTCTGAACTGCATGACCTATTCCCGGTGGAGCTGCTCTGACAGCTATAGGGCAGACTGGCTCTTGCACACCTCTATGGCCGTCACCTACCCAGCCATACTTCGGACATATGTCTCGTCTCTTTCTCCGCTGCTGTCTCCTTCTCAGCTGCTGTCTCCTTCATGCGGACTCCCTGCTCTCCCTGGCCTTTTTGGATCCAGATTTTTGTGTTCGCTAATAACTCCTGTATTGAATATGTAATCATTCTGTAATTAATGTGAATATTTTTGTAACTTGTAACACACTGTTTCCTTATGACTGCTTGTTTCCCCTGAAGTCCCTTCCTCCCCTCTGGTCCGCTTGACCCTGTCTGCATTCCTTTTCCCCTGTTTACCTTTCCCCCTCTACCCTCCATTCCACATAAGACTTTTGTCTCTGCTATCTAACACGAAAATAACTTATGTTATCGTGCAATCTCATATTTCTCTACTGCTGTTCTCACCGTGGATTCCGAGTAACCTTGGCCAGTGCCCGATGGAACTTTGACTGCTCGTTTCCCCTAAAGTCTCTTCCCCCTCTGGTCTTCCTGATGCTATCTGCATTCCTTTTTCCCTGTTTACCTTTCCCCCCTCGACTTTCCATTCCACATAAGACGTTTTGTCTTTGCTACGTAACACAAATATAACTTATATTATCATGTAATCGCATGTTTTTCTACTGTCTGTTCTCACCGCGGAGTCCGAACAACCTTGGCCGATGCCCAGTGAAGCTGTCCTATGCAGCTATAGAGGAGTTTGGCCCTGGGTCACCCCCTTGGCCGTCACACCCAGCCAGACATCTGACATTGTTTTCCTCGCCTCACCGTTAGGTTTCCTTCCCTCCATCTTTCTCCTATGCCGATACTTGGAATTTGTCACTGAAGTAATTATGTAATCCGTAACTTGCTGATCCTCATGTAAAGCCCTCTGATACCTCCAGGTCTAGCCAGAGCTATATAAAACTTTGCAAATAAAAAAAATAAAAAAACCCTGACTACAGGACTTTAGATTTACCTGGACGAAACTACATAATCCTGGAACTTCGACAATCTACAAGGCGCTAGATAACTGAAGAATCTCCCTTGGGGTAAAGGAGTTACTCCCCTGCTTGGCAGGCACCTAAGACGCATCTGACCGACTTGCATCTCCCAAGCTCCCGTCGGACTCCGAAAAATTTGCAACACAGGAGGTGGGTTCTCAGACTTCCCAGAGGCTGACCCGAGCTCCCAGCAAGGCTGAGATCCGTAGCCCTTGTGGGGACCGTGGAACCGGAACCCCTGGACACCATGCACATTTGCAAGTGCATATGCTTCTTGGCGATCCTTGAGGCTGTGCTTTGGGTTACTTGTAGCCCTGACCCAGAGCAGCATTTGCACCCAAGATTGCCACCCTACACTCCTCGAGTGTTAGGTGAGCCGGCCCTTTGTGTTTTCTCTCAAGGTCCATTTGCGATCCCTGGTCCGTCGACTGGTGGGTCCCTGTGAAGGCAACTTTAACTTTCCTTGGGCTTCCCTGGTTGCTCCAGATGTGCACTGACTCTCCATCACTTGGGGAGTCCCCTGGACCTTGCTGGTGTTGCAAGGATCCTGCTCATACACAGAACTGTGCACAGGGACCCAGGACATCAGTGAATTGTGGTGTACCAGAAACTCACCTCAGTACCTAGAGAACCCCAACCAGCTAGCATCAGTGTCACATTAGCTCTTCGTCCTATAGCAAAGCAACCAATGATTACACAACCTAGAACATGCGACTTAGTACAAACTCAGGAATGCTGGAAAGTGAGAACACTCTTTTGTTATACTCTCATACCAGTCCACAACAGGAGTAAAGAAGAGACACAGTAAGGTTAAAATATTTATTTTAACAACGCAATCTCATGTGCAGCATCTTAGCCAACATAAGCAGACATATGATTAAAAATAATATGGTCAGCATGGTTACAATTCCATAAAACACAAAAGGAGAAAGCATATTATAATGCTGGGGAAAACAGGACCCAAAGTGCCTAGTTTTAACACCCTTCCTATATAGGAACTATGTATTATAAACTAAAGAAGGTTTCTGAGGCTTGCTTGGGGGACCATATTACCTTTCCGCTCAGTAGGAGTAAATTACATCTGGATCAGCATAGGCTCTCTGCATCCCTGGAAACGAAAATCTTCCAAGTGTGTGAAATCATGGCGAGTGTGAAATAATAAATGCGCCAGAACCTTAGTTGGCTCACAGCTGCCAAATTGTTGTGTCTAGAAAGAATTACTCGAACATGCCAAAAAACAGCTACCATGTTTTTATAACCTTGACGGCTTAAGCACTCACTGTGCAGACTATGGGCACAATGTGAGTCTAGAAATGTTGAAAACAAAACCCTTTCTCATGTGTAGACCTTCGTGAAGGCTAACTTACAAAAACGGGGATTCAGTGTCTTGTGCAAAAGCAGCAAAAGGTAAAATGGCGTTTAAACTTCTAATATGCTTGCTAACATAACATGCTCGCAAAGCAGGCCTCAGGCCATACTACACCCTCTCTTGATTGGGGAACGCACAATAAAGGGGGCAAGATTCATAGAAATCAGAGTTCAAGTTCGAATGAGACAGAACTAAGTTCAGGAATTTTGCCAAACTTGATCATTGGGAGTAAAAATCCGAATTAAAAAGCAACCAAGTCAATGAAAATAATCACGGGTGGCCATGGTGTGAAAAAAACTTCAAAATGATGAAAAACATTAAGGCATTAGGGGAGAATTTTTTTTTTTCACGAGTGCAGTACGTGTCTATGAAGCAGAAAATGTCGCACCTCAATCCAACTCTGTATAGGCACCGAACGTTGCAACTGCCTCCAACAGGAAGTCGTTTCAGCCATCCAATTAAGCAACGGAAATGAACATTCATGTTCTTCAACAGCCGGGGCCTCTAGTACTATCAGCGGACACCTCGGGCTTACTTCGAGATTACTCGATAGGAGGGACCGAATTCCTTCTTGTTGTCGATCTTCTCTAGGACCAGTTCTCCAACTTGGGGTTGCCAACCGATTATCGGAATCTGCAACACAGCATCAGATGTGGAGGGAAAATGTTCCTTTGCAAGACTGTCTCTGGTCTTTTGTAGGTTCTGCAAAACATTAGAATGTTCATCTACATCAAAGGATGCGGCTGCCGCCACCATGTCTAGACCATCAAGGTCTGGAACAAACATTTTGATGCCAAAGAGCATTTTGTAGGGGGTCCACCCACCCAGAGACCTTCTAGGGAGATTATTTAATGCACGTTGAACGCTATTGAGGTGGGTTAGCCAGTCTCGGCCAGTACCTAATACCTTTGCTGTCAAGGATTGCATTAAGTCACGGTTCATTTGCTCCACAACTGAATTACCCTCAGGCCTGTATGGAGACGAAAATTTGACCTGGACCCCCAAAGAACTCATGGCATCCATGTATGCCTCAAATGCTGGACCCTGGTCCGAATGGAAGGTGCCACACGCAAAAATTCCCACAAAGACACGCAAATCCCTTATGACAGTCCTGGAATCAGCTCTCCTTTGAGACCATAGCTTCACAAAACGCGTGCAAGAATCAACTGCTACTAAGATGTACTTTTACGCAGTATCAGATGAGAAAGGACAGCAGTGATCCAAATAAACACATGCAAGCGATTTATTAGATATGTACAACTGTGTTTGGGTGACGTGCAGCAGTAGAAGGTTTAATTTGCTAACAAAAGTTACATTTAAGGAAATAATCATGCGTCTGTTTGTACAAACCCCGCCACCAATACCGTTGCTGGAGAAGAGATACAGTAGCATACACGCCAGCATGCGATGAAGCCATCCAAGCGTGGGCTGCTGTAATCAAAGTCTGTCTGCGGTCTGTGCTGGGTATTAACCTGTCACCAATGTTGTTCATTCTCACCTAAGGAACTTTACCAGGGCTTAAATGATACAAGTACTTAGAAGGGAAACCTCTAGGGTAATTACCTCCCTTCTCTGTTGCGGCAATAGCAGCCAAGATGTCATCATCAATCTTATTTTTGGAACGTTTAACCGCTGCCACTGCGTATGTTGCAACCGCTGTCTTCGCAGCCTTATCCGCGAGACAGTTGCCAACAGCGTAAACTCCAATATGCTGGTGACCCAGAGTATGAATTACAAACACAAGTGGCAATCGTTCTTTAAGTTCAGCCACTCTAACCCTGATCATTTTAGGTTTTATTGTGCGACCCTTGGAGTCACAATAAGCATTTTGAGTCCAAAAGGTGAGATTGTCATTGTGTGATTGAACACAGTAGTAAGAATCACTTACGATGAGAGTAGTCACACTGGTATCGGCGTACTGCAACGCAAGCATCAGAGCATGAAGCTTTGCCAATTGGGCGGTACAGTCCCCTAATGTCTGTGTATGCACGACATCGGACTTGAATTCACCATCCACCATAGTACCAACCACAATTGCGCAGGCCAAATAATATGCGTGCTTTGAACCGGTGTAAATGATACAACGGAAATCCTCAAGTGGGCGCATAGTCAGAGGAGCAGGATGAACACATTCATACTGCAAGTACTCTTGTGTCTGCAGAGAGGAATCAAAAATAAACGTGACATCCGGTGATGTCAAGGACTTAGCCCATTGTATCCACCGCGAGTGCAAAGCTTTGGAATTAGGCACACTGGCTTTCGTCACTGCCTCCAAGGCAGGATACGGAGTAACAACCAAAATGCGCTTTCCCTGCGACAGTGCATGTTACTTTAGAATCGCCATTTGCACTGCTGTCAAGACTTTTTCCACAGTGGAAAACCGCAACTCAGCCGAAGTTTACACATGTGACTTGTAAGCGATAGGGACTGTGTCACCCTCATTAAAAGTGAGGTACGTGAAACCCACCGCCCCAGTTCGATTCTTATCACCAGGTTGGTGTGGTTGTCACGAGTCAACAAGAATTTCGATTCTAGAAGATCAGCCTGCAGAGATTGCAAGCTGGCTGAATGTTCAGGCACCCAGCACGATTTGGAGAAAGTTGGTTGTATCAAAGCGTGAAGAGGTTTGATACGCTGGGCATATTCAGGAATTTAGGTACGCCCGAAATTCAAAAAGCACAGTAAAGATTGTAATTTCTTCAGTGTCGTGGGAGCTCGCAAAAGTGCGCATTTCTCCAGAAAGTGTGGAGCCAAATCTCGAGCTTCGTTGTTGAGGTCATAGCCCAGGAACAACACTGTGTACTCTGCAATGTGTGATTTTGCAAAGCTAAATTTGTAACCAAGGTCCGCAAACTGCCAAATTATGCGGTCAGCGCGACACAGATGTGGCCATAACTCGTCGTCTGTGAGATAGATGTCATCCACATATGAACATGCATCTGCGTCGAGTCTCTCCAAGAGAGAGACAATGCGGGCGGCAAATATGCCTGGACTGTTCTTATAGCCCATAGCCAAACGGCGAAAGTGGCGCTGTTTGCCCCCACTGGTAAATGCTGTCCATTGACTACTAAGAGAGGACAGATTGTGGGCAAAAAAACCATTGGATATGTCAAGTGTGGTTTTGAACCTTTTACGCATGAGACTATCCACAAGAGCAGAACTGTGAGTAATATGCACCACACACATATGACAATGTGAGTTTAAATGGTGGTAATCCAATACCAAACGGTACGAGCGATCTGGCTTGTTCGCAGTAAAAAGGGGGTATTCATCGGAGACACACACGTTTCAATCACACCTTGATATTCCAATAGTTCAAGGATCTCGGCAACGGAAGCCTTCGCTTCACGCCGCATGGGGTATTGGGGTTGAGGCTGTGGCATAGACCGCAAAGGAATCTCATATCGAGGGGAAAATTTGTCCCATCCACAGTGAGTATGGTACAAAGCCGGCGCAAGCGCCTTAGCCCGATCTTCTGAAAACTGCAGCGCCTGCTTTTTGGGCACGGTGTGCGCGAAACTAGGGAGGATCACCTCCTCCCCCTGGGGAGCAGCTAAGATAAAGGGTGGGGGCCAGTCGACCTCCGCCAGCAAAATATCATAGGTAGTAGAAAGATTTTCCTAAAATACTCCTTTTATGGTACGTTCTATGTCACCTTCAATAACATTTCAGTGCCATGGGAGCTCGCAAAAGTGCACATTTCTCCAGAAAGTGAGGAGCCAAACCTCAACCTTCGTTGTTGAGCTCATAGCCAAGGAACAACACTATGTACTCTGCAATGTGGGATTTTGCAAAGTTACATTTGTAACCGAAGTCTGCAAACTGGCAATTTCATAGTCTATCAGACGGAGCCACTCTAGTGTCAGCTCTCTCCTACAACGAAGTTCTCAGTCGCTGTCACCTTCAGTAGTGGACGCAACGCCTCTTGAATTATGGTACTCTCCGTCGCGCTGTCCAACAGTGTCAGCGCCCATGTCAGATTCCGAAGTTGCGTTCTCACTATCTGTGGCATATCTCACTGTTACTGCAGCAACTTTCTTCTTCTGAAACTGGGGCCTTTGATGCTGTGACTAGTCCTCCTTGCCTTTTCCGTCATCCTTGCGAGGCTGCTCACAGCACCTCTGCCGCCGCCTCCTCCACCGGTGGATGTTACCAATGTGTCCTGCAAAGAGCGAGGAGAAAATCGTTCAGGGACCTGGAATCTATCAGGAGACTCAATCGTAGCGCAGTCTCGCAACTCATATGTATGCTCAGTAGAGACAAGTGTAAGTGAAGGAGGACGGGACCCCTATTTCTGTTTACCCTGTTTTTTATTCTTACTCCAATTTTGTTTCTGAACTTCTGGGCGGTCATCTTTCTCAGATGACGCTTTTCAGTTTGCTGCTGTGTTTGTTTTTTAGCAAAAGGCTTAATACCCAAACTATTACAGGCCTACGGTCTTATAAGCCTCTATAATAATTCTCGGTAACTGACAGGGTTTCTCAGCCTCGGGAATGTCACGCAAACCATTAGACACCTAGAACCTCACTGTATCTCTCTTGACATTAGCAAGGACAAGATCTCGAACCATGTCAAACTCTCCCACGAGCCGCGTTCCCAACTATACAGCCGCCTCCGGTCCGTGTTCATCCTGAACACGCTTTATCACGAAGGGCAGAACAGCCATTGAAGGGGTGCTGAAGCACCTAGTATACACTGCCGCAAAAATCACACCCAGAGTGGTATAGTCATTTGCGTCTGGCACTAACTCTTTCTGCAAACTAAAAGTAAGGATTCTGTGTTTCTCCACAGGTGAAATATTCGGGAATACTGCCTCCAGTTGGTCAAATTTCTCGGCAAGCCAGATAGGCATCTCATCTCTGTCCTAGGGAAGCTTGCCCATAATCGCATTAACCATAACCGGACTAAGTTTTAGTCCGGTCGGGCCTACTGGATGCGCCGCACCCCCCGGGACCCCACCCGGAAGGTTGCGGGAAATGTAATGAACCAGACCCCTAATTACTGACACTGCACAGGCATAAAGGGGTCTTAGATGCATAGCTGTTAATTGCGCCGCATTAGGATGCGGGGTATAAGCAGCTAAAACAGGCCAAGTAGCGCCTGGGATTGACAACAGTCCTTGTCTGACCGCCGTTATAATGTGGGGGAGGGCGCCATCAAACCAAAAGGCATGCTGCCAAGCAGAAATCGGAACTTCCTGTGTCCTATATGGAGCGTACGCTGCAGGCGCGGCAGCCGGGGTGTAAGTGTGAAAAACACGAGACACCGCATCTACCGGAGGAAACGTGACCCATGAGTAAACCAACTCAAACGGGTATGTTGCGTCCGCCAATACAACAAAAACAACTACCTGTTCTTCCAAAGAAATAAGGAAATCCTGAAATGATTCTGTACAGCCACGCGACTGTGCGCCGGAATATCGACCGCCATATCGACACAGTGAAAGACTAGGAGAATGCAATATAAAAAAGGCACAACTGGGTAGTAATTCAATAGAAAACCGTTTTAGATTATCAAGCTTGAACAGACTTATGTAACTATAGGTAGGTTTTATCCGTCACCACTGTCAACCGGAAACAATAGTGAGGGGGTCGTGGACTGATATAAGCACTACTCGAGAGTATCATAATAAGACCACAATCTTTGGGCGCCATGTTGCAAGGATCCTGCTCATACACAGAACTGTACACAGAGACCCAGGACATCAGTGAATTGTGGTGTACCAGAAAGTCAACTCAGTACCTGGAGAACCCCAACTAGCGTACATCAGTGTCACATTAGCTCTTCGTCCTATAGCAAAGCAACCAATGATTAGACAACCTAGAACATGCAACTTAGTACAAACTCAGGAATGGTGGGGAGTGAGAACACCCTTTTGTTATACTCTCATACCAGTCCACAACAGGAGTAAAGAAAATACACAGTAAGGTTTAAATATTTATTTTAACGACGTGATCTCATGTGCAGTATCTTAGCCAACATAAGCAGACATATGATTAAAAATAATATGGTCAGCATGGTTACAATTCCATAAAACACAAAAGGAGAAAGTATATTATAATGCAAGTGAAAACAGGCCCTTTAGTGCCTAGTTTTAACACCCTCCCTAAATAGGAACTATGTATTATAAACTAAAGAAGGGCTCTTAGGCTTGCTTGGGGGACCCCATTACCTTTCCGCTCAGTAAGAGTAAATTACATCTGGATCAGCATAGGCTCTCTGCATCCCTGGAAACGAAAATCTTCCAAGTGTGTGAAATCATGGCGAGTGTGAAATAATAAAGGCGGCAGAATCTTAGTTGGCTCACAGCTGCCAAATGTTTGTGTCTAGAAAGCGTTATTCGAACATGCCGAAAAACAGCTACCATGTTTTGATAACCTTGACTGCTTCAGCACTCACTGTGCAGACTATGGGCACGATGTAAGTCTAGAAATGGTGGAAACAAAACCCTTTCTCATGTGTAGACCTTCATGAAGGCTAACTTACAAAAACAGCTATGCAGGGTCGTGTGCAAAAGCAGCAAAAGGTAAAATGGCCATGCTAACATAACATGCGCGCAAAGCAGGCCTCAGGCCAACCTACACTGGTCCACACTGAAGCATCTTTACTCTTCCTGCGTGGGTTGCTGTTGCCAAGGCTTGTGTTCAATCCGAGCACCGACGCCGCAGCACTCGACATCCTTTGTGGGACAGCTCAAATCCAGCTCCTGGTCTTCGTCGACACCTCCTGGTCCTTGTGGCTGCAGAGTCAAGCTTCACCTCTTCGCACCTGAAGCACCCGACATCGGTGGGCATTTGTCTATCATGCCCCTGGTCACTGGCTAGTGACCCAGACTCTGTCCCCTCTGCTTTCAGGTTATTCCCATCTTCGATCCATGCTTGGATTGCACCGGGCACTTTTCCTCTTCTGGGAAGCAGCACTTTGCAGCAGATCGCCATTGAAATCAACAACAATTCCCGACACCATTTGACACCTATGCACCCGGCTTTCCCGGGTGAGGTAACTTGAGTACTCCGCTGCTTCCGTGGGTGTTGGCCCTAGAACCCCCTAAGTCTAAAGGGGTTTGCCTAAAGTCCTCCCCTAAGTGTCCTTTAACTTTAAATTTCCAACCGCGACTTTCCCCATAGAAGCTAACGGAGTTCGCGGCTGTGTTCTCACACGGCACACGTCCCCCGTGGGTCCCCTGTGTCACTACCTTGGGTGGTTCCTTGGGGTCCCAGTGATTCTACGTGCTCTAGGCACTGTGTCTAGTCAAGTCGTGGTTCTTATAACACTTTCTTATTATATGGTTTGGTCTCCCCTTGGGGCCCATTGTATATTGTGCTATTTACTGGAGTTCTATCGTACTGATATTGTGTATCTTGTTCTCTAATCTCATAAAGAGGTTAGTAGAGAGTGTTTAGTAATAAATACATATATTTTATATATACCTTGTGTGGTTCTCCTTTCATTTGGTCATTCAAGAGGTTATAATCTGTTAAACCAACCCACAGGGGACGTGTGCAGTGTGAGAACCCAGCCGCGAGCTCCGTTAGCTTCTATGGGGAAAGTTGTGGTTGGAATTTTAAAGTTTAAGGACACTTAGGAGAGGACTTTGAGCAAACCCCGTGTGACAGAGCGACAGCAGGGGCAGTCCCAAAGTACCCTGGGGGTGCCACCAAAAGCACACTCCCACTGGCTGGAAGACCCCCCCCTGACCCTGTTGTAGAATGATAACGGGATGCGGCAGAACAAGTGGGGGAAGTCGGAAAGGCGGATGGAGGTGGTAGAGCGGAAGCTGGAGATGTGGACAGCGAGGACAACGAGGAGGAAGAGAGGAGCGCGATGGTAACCAGATCCCAACCGGGCGGGAGCTGAGGCGTAGAAGATGAGGAACGCAGGGAAATCGACGACGAAGCAAGCCCAGAGGACAAGGAACACCAGGAGAATACTTCTCGGGAAGGCGAGGAGGATGAGGCAGCCGTGACCCTGTTGCCGGGTCACGGTATCAGGCAAGTGCCAAGAGGTACAAAGGGGGCTGGCAGAGCTGGGCGGTTCATCGGGTGGCATATTAGGGCTATTAGGGTGTGGGGCTGAAACAAGTAGCCAGTAATTCTACCTAGCAGAGAACACAGCCAAAGGACGCTAAAAAGGGGGTGGGACAAAGACAGCAACCCATGCACGAAGAGATAAGATGCTTTGGTGCGGACCAGCAAGGTCAGCAGGTCTCCCCAAGAAATGGAGAGTCAGGGCAGGTCTGGAGCAACCAGGGAAGCTCAATTAAAGTTACAGTTGCCTTCTCAAGGACCCACAAGTCAACAGACCTGGGGTCGCGAAGAGTCCTCAAGAAGAAACACAAAGGGCCAGCTCACGGAACACTTGTGGAGTGTAGGTCGCCAGTCTTCGGTGGAATTGCTGCTCGTGGTCAGGGCTACAAGTAACCCAAAGCTCAGCCTCAGAGGTCGCTTCACAGCTGGTGCTTCTGCAAATGGTTGCGGTGTCCAGGAGTTCGGGTAGCACGGTCTCCACGAGGATACAGGCCTCAGACTTGCTGAGCGCACAGATCAACCTCCGAGACCACAGGAACCCACCTCGTGTTTTAAAATTCTTCGTAGTCTGGCAGGAGCTTCGGAGATGCAAACCCGTCAGATGCGTCTTTGGTGCCTGCCAAGCAGGGGAGTAACGCCTTTAGTCCAAGGGAGATTCTTCAGTTATCTAGCACCTTGTAGATGGTAGAGGTTCCAGGATTATGTATCAGAGTATCGTCCAGGTAAATCTAAAATCCTGTAGTCAGGGGTTTCTACTTTATACACAAGGAAGGGTGGGACAAACTCTGGGGACCCACCTGTAGGAGGTTCAGGAAAGAGGGGTGGCTATACCCATTTCCTTTGTCCAGTTTCGTGTCAGAGCAGGGTCTGGTAGCTCCTGCAGCCGGTTTGAGCTGGACTATCCACAGAGACACCAAATGTGCCCCCAGTGCAAACATCAAAGCACTCTTGGAGTGCACCCACCCAGCCCCAATACACTAAAATCTGTATGGGAGGCGGTTACACATCCCTGTGACAGAAAACCTATTGTCAAGGCCTCCCTTGCCGGAGTTTTGTTCAGCAGCAGGAGGCCAGACTCGTGTCTGTGGCTGCAGCATGCATTTTGTGATACCAGGGTTCTGTAAAGCTGGTGCCGGGTGTACCAGTGTAGTCACGTTTCTCCCTCTAGGAGGGTGGAATCATACCTTCCCCGCCAGGGCTGCTCAGATTTCTCCTCCACCTGGTTCCACAGGAGCTTGAGTCTCGGCCCCCGGCCCCCTATGAATTTAAGATCCTTTTTCGCGATGAGACAGTGTCTGGAGTGGCTAGGTACAATTGGCATACCTGTTGTAGAAAGAAACAGGTTTTAGTAGACAGGAAGTCTTGGGGCTCTTGCACTATAAACATATATGATCGGTAATTAGTATTCAATATTAGCAATGGTGCTTGCAGGGAGGGGAGACCCTCAAACCCCTCAATTCTTGCGGAACACGCCACACAATCACAGATAAACTAACATCCTACGCACTCAAAACAGAAAAACAACAATGTGTTAAGTAAAAGTTCTGGTGATGAAGAGAAACAATCCAACGTTGATTCTGGAGCTTTTTGTTCTCCCTTGGAGAACAAAAAGCTCCAGAATCAACGTTGGATTGTTTCTCTTCATCACCAGAACTTTTACTTAACACATTGTTGTTTTTCTGTTTTGAGTGCGCAGGATGTTAGTTTACAATTGGCATACCTGGCGAAGGGACAATGCACCAAAGGAAAAGTCAGATTAGTAGGGATGGACTTCAAGGATGAAAAATAGGGTATATATACCTTTTCTGTGGTGCCAACAATAGATTAGGGAAAGGGAGATTGGTGCATTGTCTGAGATACTGGGCAGGATAAGTTGGGGGGCATTTTTCCAGGAGGGAGGGTGTCCTATCCTGACAGTACAGCTCCACCGTGAAGTGCTCAATAGCACCATCGTTGATGAACAATAAGAGTCGACGGACATTGAACTGTGTTTTTTTTTTTTATATACCTAGCTCCATAGTACTACCTTTCTATGGTAGTTTGATATATAAAAATTTACCCCTTTAGCCGCATTGTTATGGAAGAAGAACAGCCTTTAGCAGCACTCCATTTCGAGCAAATGAACCTAACTTGGTCGAGCTGGCCCACCAAAACTAAGATAGTGTTCTTAATAACAGTTTTTGTCGCTTTGGTAGCAGTGTTAGGGATCATATTGTTCCTTGAAGAAATACAGCCTGTGCATTCCCTGATTGGTACTACTCCTGGTCCCCCTGAACATGTATTTGTCACTTTGGCCCCTCATAAGGAAAGACACCGACAGACTTACGTTGACAAGGTTTTCTGCAAATGCTCCATCAGGCTCACCATACCACCGATGTCACTAATTGTTGGGTTTATGGCTTATTCCCTTCCGTGATACATAAGAATGATCTGTTACTGCCCTTCTCTTATTTGGCCAGTTGTGAAGCATGGTTTCAGTTGTTTACCATGGTGTATATCTGTTATCACGATGATGCAATGAATATGACATACCTTGAAAATGGGATATATAGTGCCTCATCAAGGATTTACCCCAGGGAGGGATGGGACTATTGGTACTCCTCACACAGATGCATATATGAATGTCTATGAGGCCAAAAAGAATGTAACATGTCTCCCGAATGAGATAATGGATTTCCAGGACTTTAACGTCACTGAATATTTCAAGTCTTTTCAACTGAGCAACATTACCCAGGATAAGGCAATGCCAGTAATAATAATTAATACAACAGCTAGTTTCTGTGTCTAAGGTTTTGGAAAGGTTCCAGTAGGAGAGAGTACTTGCAACTATACTTATGTTTTCAACACCACTAGTAGTCCACCACTGCTTCCGCCCCACAATCTGTATTTCGTTTGCGAGTCCCAGGCTTACGTATGACTTCCTAGGGGGTGGTCTGGTGTATGTTACGTGTCCTTCCTTTTGGCCCCCTCTATATCGCACCATCCAATTATCACAGAGACCACAGGTTACAACGCAGGAGTATGTACCTATCCCGAGTTAGAAGGGTTATTGACACGAAAGATATAGATCAGACAGACACTACTTTGCAGCAATTTACAGGTGCCATGAAGGGTATTTTGCCATTTTGGGGTCCCATGCACAACAGCCGTAGTATAGGCAGGCTCACAAGGGTTGTAGAAGGAGTCATCAACACAACAGCAGGAATACTGACTAATATCACAGCTGAGCTTCAGGCTACGAAACTTGTTGCCTTTCAAAACAGGATGGGGTTAGACGTTATCCTTGCTGATCGGGGTAGGGCCTGTCGCACCATCGTTTTTAGTTGCTGTGTGTACATACCGGACCACGCTCCGAATGTCTATGCAGCAATACAAAAGTTACACAGACTAGCATCTGATATCCCCCAGGAGAATGGCACTTGGTCTTGTCCGGATGGTTTTGGGGTCTGATAGCGGCCTGGGGCCTGAAAATACTCTTATTCTTAGTAGCAATTGCAGGGGTTGTCTTCACTTGTCTGTGCATTAATTGCCTTCCCGCCTGCTGTACTTATTGTATACAAAAGTTAACACCCCAACCCAGAATCCAAGAAAAAAAAAAAAAGCCCTCCGCCGTGATGGTACAAGCTGTTCATGAATTGATTTGTATAGATGAGGGCATGTTTTAATATTGATATGTGTATCTATCTGACCTTGTTGAAGATCAACTGAACGGTTAACTTGCCTATGTAGCCACCATTTTGCTTCCCCCTCCATTAGAAATGTAAGACCCTCACCTGATAGCAATAATACAAATTTAACTATGAATGCTAAAAGGAGGGTTTGTTAGAATTGAATGTGTCATTGCCTCATCCTCTATACTGTATACTGTTATGTTAGCATTCATGCAGCTATTCCGTATTGATCGCTATTGCAAATGTGTGTGCCCAGTCCCTTCTAACATTATGCAGGCTAAAGTTAGCTTCTGAGACGCCATTTTCTGCCATGTAACTGCCATGTTACGCTGTGATCAAAACCCAGCCTCTGTGCCGCTCTCTGCTTGCCTCAGCAGAAAGCTGCTGTTCAGTAATTCCCTCTTATCGTATTCAAGGTTGAAACCCAGATATACTAAATGAATAGTTTATTCTGCTTTTGCATGCCTATCCCTGGTCATAGTGCTCCCACACTAGAGAGAGCTGAGACCGAGGAAGATGACCTTGGGAGCCTGATGACCTGTACCAATTCTGCAGGTGGTAGCTCATCCTTCTGTGCCTTCTTTGTTCAGCCTTTGCCCAAGCTGTATTTTTTCACCAGGGGCGGGACTTGGGATGTGTTGGAAAGCTTATTTTGTGTTTCCAAGTGTTCTGAAGTCATTCCCTTGACAGCTATCCCATGAGGCTGGTTGGACCGCACTCCACTGCAGTGTACTTACTAATAAAAGTTTTAGATTGTATTCTCCCCTGTCGTCTGACTCTTAATTTCTCGGAAGGCGGAGAGGTGGTCGCGAGTGACCCGGGTGGGCCATTTCGGGTCACTTCCTTCACTAGTGCCTGTGGCTTGGGTTCAGGGGCCTGAGCCATGGGTCCAGGGACCTGGGTCTTAGGTCCTGGGTCCTGGTTCAATGGGTCTGGGTTCATGGGTCCTGGCTCAATGGTCCTGGTCATGGGTCCCAGGGCCCTGGCCTGGGTCTCAGGTCCTGGGGACTAGGTCCTGGGTCCCGAGACTTGAGGCCTGAGCCATGGTTTCTAACAACAAAAGAGAGTCTGCAAAAGTGAATTATTTAACAACAGTATATCACAAGTGGAAAATAACTACACAGTGGATAAAATGTATTACTCTAAGTTAGGTGGTCAAAAAACAAATAGGGACCGTAGTGAAGGAAAAACTATTATTCTCTAAAAGAACCCTCACTCACCCTAGTGGTGACATGCTTCATCATGGGGTTCAGTCACAGGTGGGGCCGACTATCCCCACCTGTGTGCTTCAACGCCTGCAAGTGCAGCGGAGCAGGTATGTGTGAAAAGGAAAGGAAATGTGATCAGTGGAGGGAAGTGTATTTAAAAGATCACAGCTGTACCTCAACAAACTTTATTAAAGGCCAGTTGTTCACAATAAAAACAGTGAAGTTACTGGGATTTGTATTAGAATTCCAGTGACTTAGTGTGTATGGTCAACATGTTTCTGCTGGTGGTGCTGTATCAGCCAGCTTTCGTCAGGACCAAGAAAAAACAAAAAGAAGAAAAACGTCCTATGGGGGTCCAAGCACGCTAAGGCCTGCCCACACCGTTAGGACTCTAGAGAAAAGATAAATTAATTTTTTACTCTCCTCATCAAACTCACGGTTTTACCCGTCCTCTAGGTTCCTGCTAATCGTCAGGATGAATTTCTGAAAAAATGAACAGAAAACAAAAATATACATTTGTTATGTATATCCCTTTTAGAAATATGTGACCAGCTTAGAGATTCTCTTTCTGTTTATCTTAGTTAATGCTCTTTATGCTATTCTCATATGTATTGACGCTTTTTTAGCAAATATACATGCTGTATAGGTCATTTTGACTCCAAAGAAGGCATGTGTCTACTTGACATTTAACTTGATGGCTTTAACAATATCAACAGAAGATAGTAAAAATCTAGTTCTCAAGGTCCACTTCTCGGGGCCACAGAGGCTAAATCACAGACAGAGGAAAATGCAGGCTAGGTCAAAAAACAATGCACTTACGGTGCTTCAAAAAGTCAACATGCTTCTTAGGCTCGCAATGTCAGGCATATTTTCACTCCCAGCTTCATCTAATGTAAACAAAGCATATCAGAAAAAGCGAGTGATTAACACTAAGGCAACCAAATGTATAATGAGGGGAAAGCCCCTCCGTTAAAGCGACTTACATTCCTGCATGGATAGCGCTTATGCACTTACTTCAGGCCGGTAGACTCGCCGCTCGCAACCTATTAATCTCACCACTGCGGCCCGGATTGTGCCATCCTGCGTTGTTTGCCGGTTTTAAACTTCTGTGTTCCGGTCTCAACGCGTCACTCGTCACATGGTTGTGACGATGTCACGTGATCGCGGCAGTGACCGATCTCGTCTTTCTTTGTTTTGGTACATCGTAAATATTAAAAAGGACATTAATACAGGTCAGACGACCTGATCAAGCCTTAATGTCAATGTTTAAAATATTTAGATTGATGTGTGGTTTGTCAATGATTATGGCGTTTGTACACTTCCGGTTATTAGCGAGCGTACAGCTAGACCGCTAACCTTCAGCCAGAAAAACCCTCAGCCAATAAAAACATTATTCCTTACCACTAATTGTGTGAATATGCTTCCGGTTATGGGTAAATCTACTCATAGACCGCTGCCCCCTTTGTCAATGGTCAAGTTGTGTATCTATAATTGCCTCAGTGTGTTCAAAGCAGTATAGGTTACAATATAAGCTTGCAGGTTTGAAGCTGAATAGTAACTACTTCAGGGTATTTGATACATACAGTCACTACCTAAATTGGCATAGGTATGTAGAACTTGAATTCAGACTTCTAGCAAACAGATCATCAAGAAAAAGGTTTATTTAGTTACAGAGAGAGTTATTAGAGTTCAGGGGATTAGCGAAGAGTTATTTAAAAACGCTACCCCAGGGGATATCATCATTCAATCCCACTTTGTGTGATGCCAGCCGATGAACCCATCTCTGTTCTTGTTCAAATAACCTTTGTTCATTGCCACCCTGTAAATGCTCTATTATTGTCCAGTGGAAATTATCAGGGGAATGTTTATGATCTAAAAAGTGAGTGGTCATCTTGGTGTTGCTCTTTCCACATCGTATGTTGCTTCTATGCTCGCAAATACGGAGTTTGACCATTCTCATCGTCATTCCCACGTATTTCAGACCACATGGGCAAGTTATTAAGTAAACAACATTAGTTGTATTACAGTTTGTGTGGCTTCTTTGTTCCCAGATCTTATTGGGTTCCAAGGTCAGTGTTTTAGAGCTACTTGTGAACGGACAAACACTGCAACTCCCACACGGATAGTGGCCTACTACCGGTGGCAAGCCCCATAAATTCAAGACATTTTGGGTTGGTTCTGGAGTTCTTTTGGGTCGAGTATGAACCAAGGCGTCTTTGAGGCTTTTTGCTTTTTTATAGGAGAACATAGGTTTTTCCCAATTACAGGAGTTAGATGTGAGAATCCTCCAGTGGTGCCTGGGTTCTAGAGCCTGGGTCATAGTTCCTGGAGCCTGGGACACGGCTTCTGGGGCCTGGACCGTTGGGCTTGTGTCCTCAGGCCGGGGACCTGGCTCCTGGGGCCTAGGTCCTGGGTCATGAGTCCTGGGTATTAGTTCTTGGGGCCTGGGACCTGTGTCCTGGGGCCTGGGTAATGGGTCTTGGGTCCTTGGTCCCTTGGCCTGGGTCACGGGGCTTGGGTCCTGGTGCCCAGGTCCTGAACCCAGAGTTTGGGTCCTGGTGCCTGGGTCACAGGGCATGAGTCTTCGGACCTGGGGACCATCGATTCAGAGTTCTTTGGCCTTGGGCCTTGTTCATAGGAACTGGGCCAAGAAACCTGGGGCCTTGTTCCTGGGGCCTGGGTGATGGGTCCAGGGCCCTGCGTCCTGAATCCTGGGTCCTAGGGCATGGGTCTTGGCTCCTTGGGCCTGGGTCCTGGGTCCAGGGTCCGGGTCCTGGAACCTGGGTCATGTGACCTGGGCCCTTCGGCCTGCTGCCTTAGATCTGGGTCTTGATTCCTGGGTCCTGGGTGCTAGGTCCAGGTTAATGGGTCATGACTCCTGGGGCCTAGGTTCTGGGACCTGTGTCCTGGTTTCTGGCTCTTGGGGCCTAGGTCCAGGGTCATGGGTAATGGGGCCTTGGTCCTGGGTACTAGTTCCTGGGACAGGGGTCATGGGTCCTGTGTCTTTTGGCCTGGGGTCTTGGTCCTGGATCCTGGGACCTAGGTCCCCGATCCCATGGCCTTGGTCCTGTGTCCTGTCTCCTGAATTCAAATCATCTTGTTAATTTGTAACTTTATTTTGCTAACATTGAAATCAACAGATGAGTCCTGATATTCAACCTAATGAGTCCTGAATTTAAATCATGTTGCTGGTTTATAAGCATATTTTACAAAAACTAAAATCAGCAGATGAATCCTGATTCTCGAGCTGATGAGTCCTGAATTCAATTCATCTTGTTAATTTGTAATTTTATTTTGCTAACATTGGAATCAGCAGATGAGTTCTGATTATGGAGATGATGAATCCTGAATTCAAATCATGTTACAGGTTTGTAAGCATATTTTACAAAAACTGAAATCAGCAGATGAATCCTGATTTTTGAGCTGATGAGTCCTGCAGTCAAAGCATTTTTTTAAAACACAGTTTATTGGGTTTTACAATTTGCATAATATACAAACAGAACATGCCATGTAGACGTAATTCCACAAAGTAATTATATAAATGATACATATGACAATTTTACGTATTCAACTGTTCAATTTTGGAGTCTCTGTAATAAAGTAAGGATGTTGCATTATATACATTTAAGAAGTGGTTCGTCTGTCATTACACCCAAATGATTAGATACATATGCAATTTTATGAACACATTTCTAAACCTTCTTTAACTACCCAACCAAACCCTCCCATCCCTCCCACCTTCTATTTGACTTGCTCTCAATTTTATATGTGTTCGTCCCATTGCTCCCAGCAGCCCTATCAAGAGCGGACAACAACACATGCAAGGCAGTGTTATATTACCTCATCAAGGGTAGCGTGTGGCTGGAATGCATGGGCTTGGACAGGTATACTGTTGGCAACTATTCTTCCTGGACTATGGGGAAGGGGTCAGGCAGAAGCGGTTTAAATGTCTCCATAATTAACTCCCACTCCATTGATATGGGTCTTTTACGCAGGCCCGAGCTTCTTCCCTACGTATGGCTGTGCTTTCCGTGCCCCCCATCTTGTCATTTCTTGGTGCCAGGTGTATTCAGTTGGGGGTCTGGCGGATTTCGTTATGCAGCGTTTCGCAATGAGTAGCGCTAAGTCAGTAAAACGTGTTTGTACTTTTTGTGTTTTCGGGCATCATGACAGACCAACTAGACCGCTTCCGACAGTGTCACTAATAGATTGGCCTGTTGCTGCTCTGATACTCTTTACTATCTTGTTCCAGAATTCTGTGAGCATCGGGCAGGACAATAACATATGGAGAAGATCAGCTTCTTCTAATTTACATCTAGGGCAGGTATGTTGTGTCTCGGGAAACATAAGTTGCAGACAGTGGGGGGTAAGGTAGTCTCTGTGTAGTATCATGCATTGAATGTATTTAAATTTGGCACTGCGGGACACCTTTCTCAGGTATTCTAACATCCCAGACTATTCGTAGTCCATTAGCTCTTTCTCAAGATCTTCCGCCCATTTGTTGCACATATTGAGGAGAAGGGCCACAGTATGTACTCAGATACCTCTATATAACCACTTGATAAGGTGGCGTCCTGTCCCCATTAGGAATATTGCCCGGACCAAAGCGTGTGTTGGTGGTTCCACTCGCTGCGGTGTACAGCAAGCAGCATGTGTTAGATATAGGTTGGCAGGTATTCCATTTTCCCTAGCAAAGTTTTGGTGATCTATTAAGGCTCCATTACGAAACAGTGCCTCCACTCTAGATACCCCACCCTCAATCCACATATGTATCCTACGTCTAGTGATGAGACCCGTTGGCGTTGGAATCCCAAGTAATGGGATATTGTCTGCATGTGGGGAACAGCGATGTGTATATTGCAATGTCCTTCTCCAGTATGCAAGTGCTGTTCGTTGTAGAATCGGGGCATGTTGTGGGATTGTGGTTCGGGGCAGCATTAAAGTGTGCACCGTACCTTGATTGATATCCCGTGCTGTATAACCTATTTCATGCAGATTGCGGCCCGCGAGCCAATATGACAGCCATTGAAGTTGACTTGCGTAGCAATATGCATAGAGGTCATGTGCGCCCAATTCTCTCTTATCTATGCCTTGTTGGAGTTTTGACAGTCCGATTCGTCTGCGGCCGGTTCCTCAGATCAATTCAGATAGTAGCGTGTCCAGCGATTTAAAAATGGGGGTGGGGATTACTATTTGCGAATTGGTAAAGAAATATAGGAGGCGAGGGAGAACAACCATTTTAGATATGGCCACTCTCCCCATCACAGACAGAGGTAACGACGTCCAGAAGGCTGTTTGCATGCGCAACGCTCTCAAGTCTTTGGTTAAATTACCTTCAATAATGTCCTGTGGACACCTGTAAATTTGTATTCCTAGATATTTTAATGTGTGTTGTGCTACGACTAGGGACAGACGTTCAAATCGTATCACATCCGGGCGCGGGCCAAGATTGAAGAAAAAGGCTTGGGACTTAGTTTCATTTATAGCAAGGCCCCAGATATGGGCAAATTGCGAGAATATCTCCGGAACTTGTTCCAGGGTATCAATCAGGTCTTCTGCATAAATAATTATGTTGTCCGCGTAAACAGACATCACATGTGTGCTGGTACCCAGCCGAATACCCACCTGCGTGGCCGAGGACCTCAATTTTAGGGCCAAGGGTCCCAACGGCAGCACAAATAACAGTGAGGATAAAGGGCATCCTTGACGTCTGCCCCTGCCAACTGAATAGGTGCGCAAAATAGGACTACCAGTGCATGCCCTTGCTGTGGGAGTGGAATACAGGAGTTGCAACAATTTAATGTATTTGGGGGTATGCCAAATTTTATCAGGGCCCTGGTCATATAATCCCAGCTAAGGGAGTCAAACGCTTGTCGAAAATCCAGTGTGATGCAGCCGGTATTGTGGTTGTCTAGAGGGGTTGACGTCATTACATGATAGAGTTGTCTAATATTCAATGATGTACTACGTCCTGGTACAATTCCACACAGATCTGAATGAATTAGTTTGTTTAGGTATGGTAACAGATGCAGTGCCAACATTTTACCTAATATTTTGTATTCAGTATTAAGAAGTGAAAGGGGTGTGTACCCTGCAATGTCAGTAGCCTTGCGACCTGGCTTTGGCAGGGAGACTACTAGGGCCTGTATTGTAGTGGAGGGTAATGATCCTGTATCTATTGCCGATTTATATAACTGTTCTAGCTGCTGGGTCAAAGCAAAGGAGAAAATATCCAAAAATTCTATCTGTAGACCGTCTAGGCCAGGCCTATATAGCTTCCTTTATTTCTGTTCTAGTTATGGGACCAGACAGGGACTCTTGTTGCGCATGGTTTAATTGAGGGAATGTTAGGCCATAAAAAAAAGTAGTTTAGGAGTCTTCCGCTATTCGTGGGGGGGGGAGGTACAGTGATTCGTAATATTCACAAAACGCCTCATTGATTTCCTGCACCGTGTGCACTATGACCCCACTTATCGTGGCTACCTCGTGTATTTGTACTGATGGGGGTGCGTCTGTAGTATGCGTGCAAGGAGTGTGCCCGCTTTGTCCGCCTCGGTATGCTTTAGTTGAGTATATGCTTTATAGTCTATTTGTCTAAGAGTTTCAAGTAACTCAGCATGTTGTATATAAGCCTCCTGTTACATTGTCACCTTCGTGGGGTTTCCGATCGCCTACTGCTCAAGTGTGCACATGTTGTTTTTGACTCCTTTAAGTTTATTATGTATTTCCTGATGGGCTCCAGAAGTGATACTTATAGCTATTCCCCTCAGCACAGTTTTAAAAACGTCCCACTCTATTGGGCGTGTGGACACCATACCCATATTTTCAGCAAAGTAGTTTGTGATACCTTCTGCCAATGTAGTGCGCAATACAGAGTCTTCTAGCATGTGTGGCCATAGTTTCCAAGTGGGAACTGGGGTAGGGATCCTACCCCAAGCTAGTGTAATCTCCAGTGGATTGTGATCCGAAAAGGTCTTAGTCAAATATGTGGTATGCGTAACTTATGTAGTGAGATGGGTCGAGCAGAATAGTCGATCTATCCGGGTATGAAGCTGGTGTGTAGGGGAAAAGAATGAGGTTTCCCTACTTGTCGGGTGTTTCAGGCGCCATACATCCCCCAATGTCCAGTGGTCCACCCAATCTCGCAATGCTTCCGCCTGTTGTATGGACCCATCGCCTAGAAGTGGTGGATGGGATCGGTCTAAGTGCATGTCCATAACAGCGTTGTAATCCCTGCCTAATATCCATGGGTATTCTGCCCATCTAGCCAACTCCAAATTAAGGCCACAGATGAACTTATTCTGATCAAAATTCGGGAAGTAAAGATTGCCTAGTACTATCTGTGCACCATCTAATGTACCATGCACTAGTATATACTTCCCAGATGGGTCCGCCCGTTGTTCTATCATTTTGAAAGGGACCCCATTCTTGGTCAAGATTGTTGCCTCCCTAGCAAATGCTGAATATGAGGTAGAAAATATTTAACCTCTCCACTTTTTCCACAGCTTACTTACTTCCGCCTCAACTAGGTGGGACTCATGTTGGAACACTACCTTTGCCTTGCAGCAATACAATTGCACATATATTCTATGGCATTTATGTTTTAATCCCAAGCCTCTTACATTCCCAGTCATTATAATATAGGTGCCCTGCATTTGGTCTTGGTGTGGTGTTCATGGCGCTGTTGCTCCTGGTATGGCAAAGTGGGAGAACTACAGTGTGGTGTGTGAGGCAGTCCATTTTCCTAAATCCCTTAACATTAACAATCAATACCTGGTCCAGCAGCAAAACTGTGCTGGTCCAAACTAAATACACAACCGTGTAAACATGAATCAAAAACTTTAGTGCATTCGCCATAGTGGGGGGTGCGTATTCCACTACTCTTGGCTACTAAGATAAGTGTCCCAGGGGCTCAGTCCACCCCGGACCAGAGGTGCTTACCAATATGTCCACAGTTAATGCTGACAGTCTTAGAGTACCTGATACAACACTCTGGATGTACTTATCAGATCTGTAAATAGAGGGAATGTACGACTATTCTGGTCTCTCATTGGTGAGGGTTGTGGAACAAGAATTAGGTCCCTTCCCCCCCCTATTTCCGAGAAAGTTTGGGTGGGTTATGTCACGCAATTATATGCTGGTAATAGGCCTGTTGTGGACGACAGAAGGATGGGCGATGTTGGACCGTTGTTTGAGCCGCCCTCTGAAAAGATCATCGAATCTGCCATAAAGGACTTACACTCGTCCGGTGCCATGGGCCCTGATGAGCTCCCAGTTTCGGTGTTAAAACAGGATGCCGAATCATGGAGCAAAATCTTATTTCCAGTATACAGATTTTGCTTCCTACATAGAACTGTTCTTCCCTCTTGGAGGGGGAGTATTCTGGTACCCCTATTTAAGAAGGGGGATAGGAATACGCCCCAAAACTATCGACAAATAGCTTTGCTTGATGCTATAGGGAAAGTATTTGCGAAATGCCTGTTAACATTAATATCTGACTGGGTTGAAGGGGGTCAGTTGCTGCCATTGGAGCAAACGGGTTTCCGTAAGCGTCATATCACAATAGATAACTTATGCGCCCTGCAGATAATTTTGGATAAATACATAGGGGCTCGAGGCGGAAGAGTTTATGCTGCGTTTATAGATTTCTCCACAGCATTCGACAAAGTTGATCGCCCCCTGCTGTGGAGAAAGCTATCTTCTCTCGGAATGCCCTCACTGCTCTTAGATTTAGTTAGGGATCTCCATACTGATACCTGGTGTAGGGTATTATTGGGTGGCGAAAGAGGGCTATCCCAGGCGATACCCACTGCAAATGGATTGAAACAGGGATGTCTATTAGCGCCATTATTATTCTCTCTTTACATCTTGGACTTACCTTCGTTTTTGTCTTCAAGCGATGGTAACGCCCCAGTACTAGGTGGCTCCCCAATTGTTTGCATGCTATATGCGGACGATATTCTGATACTGGATTTAACACCGAAAGGTTTGAATAATCGTCTACAAGCACTTCATATATATGCAGAATATCATCACCTGAAAATAAACGTAGCAAAAAGTAAAATCATGTGTATGGCAGGCAGGAGAAAGGCAAAATATGAGAACTTTAGGTGGACGGTGGGGGGAGACAGGCTGGAGGTGGTGAATTCCTACGTGTTCTTAGGGAAGATAATATCTGCCAATTTGAGCGATAAGGATCATGTTGCTAACAATTCTCAAAAGGCTCTGGCCCAGGGTAAAAGTCTGAGTGCCTTATATTGCGCGACGGGGAAAAGACATTTCCCTTATCTGCTAGAGGTTTTTTGCGCAAAGATTTCAGCATCCCTGCTCTATGGTGTTGAATTAATTGATCTGGGGCAATGGAGTTTTCTGTATACTGTAGAGGGAAAGATCCTCCGACAACTAGCCTCAGTTAATACTACCTGCACAACAGCTACTCTTAGATTAGAGTTTGGAATCCGTAGTAGTTGGGTGCAGGCTTTAGCAGGGATTGTCCGTTGGGTGTCGTGCATGGCTCGGGGGGAACCCGGAACCATGCGGAGTCTCATGAAAAAAGAATTGTTGGGATCCTTAAAAGAACACTCTAGAATTGTGAGGAATTTTAGAAAGGCGGTTGAATACCTTCAACTAGATGAATTAACTTTGTTTACATTGTCCCCAGGCCAGTTGAAGGCTGTTTTAAAACTGGCCACTTGGAAACTGAGTTTTAGCCTTGACAGGGAGGCAATTCTTGCAAAAAAGGGCCCCTCACCATTTATTGACTTCTGCCTATATAAGAAAATGCAACCGTACGTGTCATGGAATATACCTCACGGAATACGGCGTTTCTGGTTCCTCTTAAGGCAGGACCTCCTTCCTCTAAACAATTTAACATCTACCCTGTAATTTGTCATCTTTGCAATATGTTTACCCAGGATGTTATACATGTTCTCTTTATATGCCCAGACTTTCGGACATCACGTAGAAAGTGGTTTAGACATATATGTTTAAAATTGGGTCTCTTATCGGCGAGCTCTTTTTTAAATGCTTTGTACAATCCGCCCAATGAAATGTTTTGCTTTAATATATTTAACTTTTTTAAATGTTTTCTAGATATCTATTAGATGGCTTAGGAATCAAATGCCTAATAGTATATGTTTTTTTATCTTGTTATGTAAAGTATGTATATGTACAAATATATGTTATATTTCTTTTATGTGGATCTCTTATGAGTTCCAAAACATAAATAAAGAATTGAATTGTACTTATCAGATCAGCCCACCTAGTGGTGTCTCAGCCCAGGAAACCAGCAGCCGCCTGAGGCATTACGGATCGGAGTTGCGCCAGGCTACCCTCAGAGTCAGAGTGTTCAGTGTTTTCAGCTGAGGAGTCCGAAGCTGGGTGAATGCTACAATCAAGGAAGGTGATCACTGCTGCTATTGCCTCCGTTCATCCATCTTGAGCTTGTTCCGGGTGGGGTTCCCGGTCTGTTGCTTGTTGGGTGACTTGTTATGGCATGACCTACGACTCTGGGCGCCTCTTGGTGTCTGGGGAATGCTTTGAGAGGATAGTCCAGAAGTTGATCGGGAAACATTATCTCCAGCCATTCCTTCGCCTCTTCCAGGGGTGTCAAAGAATTACGTGTTTTAATCGTGGATGATCTTCAGTCTCGTTGGGAACAGGAGGGCATATTTAATGTCCAGGGCCCTAAGCTACTTTATAATGTCTTGATACAGGGGCCGCCTGCGCTGTACCAGCATGGTGTAATCTGGGTACAAAGACACTCAGTGATTCTCATAGGAAATTTTAGATTTTTCCCTTGCAGATCGCAATAGTATTTCTCGGTCCTTAAAGTTCAGTATCCTAGCAATCATGGGGCATGGTGGAACTCCAGCCGTAGGCCTGTCTCTGGGGATTCTGTACGCTCACTCCACACAGAAGTGCGCCGAGAGGCCCTCTGGTGCCACATGGACCCTGAAACATTGTTCCATAAATTTAGTTGCGTTGGGGCCTTCAGATCGCACTGGCAGACCTATGACACGGACATTGTTCCTTCGGGCCCTCCCTTCCGCATCATCCACTCTGTCTTGGAGTCCGGACACCTGACATTGAAATTGTGTGATTTGTATTGTATGTTCTATGTGTTGCGGCAAGATCTCTGTTAGGGCGAGCTTGTGGTATTTGACAGTGTCCGCTACTTTGGCATGATCTGCCTTTAGGAGAGTGAATCAAGTTGTTAGGGTGCCAATTTGCTGTTCTATTCATCTTCTTGTGTCTCTCACTTCTTCTAGGATTATGTCCAATTTATCTGGGGATTCTTCCAGGTTACTTGGCGGGATACAGTTTGTAAATTGAGTGGGGACGTCCACATCATCCGATTGTTGTGTGCCGGAAGTGGCTGCATTCGTTACTTTCCCACTTGGGCGCCCCATCCTTCAGTGTCGTCTGATTACACTTCCGTATGTGGGTCACTGAGTTAATCCAGTGGTGCCAATACCGGGTGGTGTCGCTCTGGCCCCCCAACTTATCAGAATCTCACCAGTGAGTTTGTAGGTGCCAAAGCTGCCGCGGCGCAATGAGCAGTCCTCTCCTAGATCAGCAACCACGTGCCAGTCGTGGCACAGTAATGTGCCTATTGTAGAGCAACCAGGGTCTATCCACACAACAGAGTCCGTCAGCTGACTGACCAGTGAGAGGGACAGCACAAATGGGGTGACCAGGGCTCCACAATCCAGGAATCCGGTGATAAAGATCAGTCATGTCAGCACCCAGCTCAGCGACCCACGTGCCTCTACCATACAGTTTACAGTGTCTGCAAATATCTAAGACGGGGGCGAGAGTTGGCACCGGTGCAACACTTTATTAAATGAAGAGTGGACTGTCCTATGGGATCTTCAGGTGTCTCCCCCCAAAACGGGGTGGTTTCAGCAGGGAATGCTGGTGCCCGGGCGCATATATTAGTAGTAATGGCACCTTAGTCCTCCACCATCCTCCAGCAGGCGTAGTTTGCACCGTCCGCCCCCAGCTGCACTCACCAGTCAGTGGCTAAGCTCTTCACCGCTGCAGCGTGCACAGGCTAGGGGAGGTATCACGGCTCCGCTGGGCTCGGGAAATGATGGGCCTTTGTGCGTTGGTCACAGGGGGTGGTATGACCTTCTTGCTGGTTACAGTGGAGGTCGCACCCCTCCTCAGCGTAGCATACCCAGCCAAAACAGGGAAAGCACAGTGGTGGCGATCGGGTCCCTTAGATTTGCAGTGCCTTCCCAGCTGCAATCAGACAATTCAAGTAACACCCGCTGCCTGCTCCCAGCCCCTCCCAGTCATTGTTCTCTGAATCAGTGGGGGGGAGGGATGGCAAGTAAAGCTCCAATGGCAGCAGCACAATGCCTCTTCTCGATCTGCACGGCCAGGGAGGGGAGGCTGGTATTGCAGAGTTTGGGGAATTCTCTGAGAGGCAGTCCGGTCAGGAAAGCGAGCCATGTCCCTCATGCGCTCTCACCTCGTGATGGTCCTCCAGCTTCAGGAGCACTACAAAGAACATAGGGCTGTGTATCTTCCCATCAGATCTGGTGCACATCCAGCACTCTCCATAAGCTTTGAAATTAGGCATCCATTTGTCGCACACGGAGGGCCCCGTCAATCATCCTCATAGTCAGCAGGGGGAGGGGCAGCAGCGACTGTGGACAGCCAGGTCATTGTCCACAGCAACATCCAGGGCCAGCAGCACTACCCAAACTCCGGAGATCCAGACCCCATTTACATCAGGATGTGTTCCGGGGGGGTCTGTCGCAGCCAGCGATCCCCAGCAGTTCGACATGGAGGCCGCCGACACAGGTCCTCACCTCCCCCTCAGCATCCGGGCTCGGCTGATCACACGGTCCTAGCCCCGCAGGCAGAGCTTTACCCTGCATACAACGATATCTCGATCTCTGATCAGCGCAGCCTAGATTCCACGCGTATCCGGTATTTAGCAAATGTTTCCACAGCTTATGGCACGTTCAGGCATAATTACTGCAGGATTATTGCACGATTAATCAATCGGGGTGCGGAGCTCTCCTACTTTGCCTCTGTCATGCTTGCCAGTTGGCGACGCCCCCATCCGGAATTCAAAGCATGTTGCTGGGTTATAAGAATATTTTGCAACAAGAAAAAACAGCAGATGAATCCTGATTTTCAAGCTGATGAGTCCTGAATTCAAAGCATGTTTCTGGTTTATAAGCATATTTTACAAAGTGATATCCGCAGGCTTTATTTTTCTAACACTGAAATCAGCAGATGAATCCTGCTTTTGAAGCTGATGAGTCCTGGGTTCAAATGGTCTTGCGTACTTTCAAGTTTATTTTGCCAACATTGAAATCAGCAGATGAATCCATATTTTAGAGCTGATGAGTCCTGAATTCAAATCATCATCCACAATTGTAACTTTATTTTGCTAACATTGAAATCAGCAGATGAGTCCTGATTTCAAATCGTCTTGTTGATTTGTAACTTTATTTTGCTAACATTGAAATCAGAAGATGAGTCCTGATTTTGGAGCTGATGAGTCCTGATTTCAAATCATCATCCACAATTGTAACTTTATTTTGCTAACATTGAAATCAGCAGATGAATCCAGATTTTAGAGCTGATGAATCCTGAAATTAAATCATGTTGGTGCTATATAAGCATACATTACAAAATATGAAATCAGCAGATGAATCCTAATGTTCGAGCTGATGACTCCTGATAGCAAAATAAAGTTACAAATGAACAAGTTAATTTGAGAACATTAAAATCAGCAGATGAATCCTGATTTTCGAGCTGATGAGTCCTGATTTTAAATCATCTTGTTAATTTGTAACTTTATTTTGCTAACATTGAAATCAGCAGATGAATCCAGATTTTGGAGCTGATGAATCCTGAATTCAAATCATGTTTGTGCTATATAAGCATACATTTCAAAATCTGGAATCAGCAGATGAATCCTGGTTTTCAAGCTGATGATTCCTGATTTCAAATCATCTTGTTAATTTGTAACTTTATTTTGCTAATATTTAAATCAGCAGATGAATCCTGATTTTGGAGCTTATGAATCCTGAATTCAAATCATCTTGTTAATTTATAACTTTATTTTGCTGACATTGAAATCAGCAGATGATTCCTGATTTTCGAGCTGATGACTCCTGATTTCAAATCATCTTGCACATTTGTAACTTTATTTTACTAACGTTGAAATCAGCAGATGAATCCTAATTTTAGAGCTGATAAGTCCTGAACTCAAATCATCTTGTTAATTTGTAACTTTATTTTGCTAACATTGAAATCAGCAGATGAATCCTGATTTTGGAGCTTATGAATCCTGAATTCAAATCATCTTGTTAATTTGTAACTTTATTTTGCTGATGTTGAAATCAGCAGATGAATCCCGATTTTTGAGCTGATGAATCCTGAATTCAAATCATGTTTGTGCTACATAAGCATACATTACAAATACTGAAATCAGCAGATGAATCCTGATTTTCGAGCTGATGAGTCCTGATTTCAAATCATCTTGTTAATTTGTAACTTTATTTTCCTAACATTGAAATCAGCAAATGAATCCCGATTTTGGAGCTGATGAATCCTGAATTGAAATCCTGTTGCTGCTATATAGCATACATGACAAAATCAGAAATCAGCTGATGAATCCTTACTTTCAAGCTGATGAGTCCTGAATTTAAATCATGTTGTTAATGTGTAACTTTATTTTCCTAACATTGAAATCAGCAAATGAATCCCAATTTTGGAGCTGATGAATCCTGAATTCAAATCCTGTTGCTGCTATATAAGCATACATTGCAAAATCTAAAATCAGCAGATGAATCCTGATTTTCAAACTGATGAGTCCTAAATTCAAATCATCTTGTTAATTTGTAACTTTATTTTGCTAACATTGAAATCAGCAGATGAATCCTGATTTTGGAGCTTATGGATCCTGATTTCAAATCATCTTGTTAATTTGTACCTTTATTTTGCTAACATTGAAATCAGCAGATGAGTCCTGATTTTGGAGCTGATAAGTCCTGAATTCAAATCATGTTGCTGCTACATAAGCATACATTACAAATACTGAAATATGCAGATGAATCCTGATTTTCGAGCTGATGAGTCCTGATTTCAAATTATCTTGTTCATTCATAACTTTATTCTGCTAATATTGAAATCAGCAGATGAGTCCTGATTTCAAATCATCTTGTAAATTTGTAACTTTATTTTTCTAACATTGAAATCAGCAGATGAAGACCTTTTTGGAGCTGATGAAACCTGAATTCAAATCATGTTGCTGCTATATAAGCATACATTACCAAATCTGAAATCAACATATGAATCCTGAATTTTGGAGCTGATGAATTCTGAATTCAAATCATCTTGTTAATTTGTAACTTTATTTTGCTAATATTGAAATCAGCAGATGGGTCCTGATGTTTGAGCTGATAAACCCTGAATTCAAATAATGTTGCTGCTATATAAGCATACATTACCAAATCTGAAATCAACAGATGAATCCTGATTTTGGAGCTGATGAATTCTGAATTCAAATCATTTTGTTAATTTGTAACTTTATTTTGCTAATATTGAAATCAGCAGATGAGTCCTGATTTTTGAGCTGATGAATCCTGAATTCAAATCATGTTGCTGCTACATAAGCATACATTACAAAAACTGAAATCATCACATGAATCCTGATTTTAGAGCTGATGATTCATGATTTCAAATCATCTCGCACATTTGTACCTTTATTTTGCTAACATTGAAATCAGCAGATGAATCCTGATTTTGGAGCTGATGAATTCTGAATTCAAATCACCTTGTTAATTTGTAACTTTATTTTGCAAATATTGAAATCAGCGGATGAGTCCTGATTTTTGAGCTGATGAATCCTGAATTCAAATCATGTTGCTGTACATAAGCATACATTACAAATACTGAAATCAGCAGATGAATCCTGAGTTTTTGAGCTGATGATTCCTGATTTCAAATCATCTCGTACATTTGTAACTTTTTTTTGCTAACATTGAAATCAGCAAATGAATCCCGATTTTGGAGCTGATGAATCCTGAATTCAAATCATGTTGCTGCTACATAAGCATACATTACCAAATCTGAAATCAACAGATGAATCCTGATGTTTGAACTGATGAATCCTGAATTCAAATCATGTTTGTGCTACATAAGCATACATTACAAATACTGAAATCAGCAGATGAATCCTGATTTTCGAGCTGATGATTCCTGATTTCAAATCATCTCGCACATTTGTAACTTTATTTTGCTAACATTGAAATCAGCAGATGAATCCTGATTTTGGAGCTGATGAATTCTGAATTCAAATCATCTTTTTAATTTGTAACTTTATTTTGCTAATATTTAAATCAGCAGATGGGTCCTGATGTTTGAGCTGATGAATCCTGAATTCAAATCATGTTGCTGCTACATAAGCATACATTACAAATACTGAAATCAGCAGATGAATCCTGATTTTCAAGCTGATGATTCCTGATTTCAAATCATCTCGTACATTTGTAACTTTATATTACTAACATTGAAATCAGCAGATGAATCCTGATTTTGGAGCTTATGAATCCTGAATTCAAATCATCTTGTTAATTTGTAACTTTATTTTGCTGACATTGAAATCAGCGGATGAATCCTGATTTTCGAGCTGATGACTACTGATTTCAAACCATCTTGCCTATTTGTAACTTTATTTTACTAACGTTGAAATCAGCAGATGAATCCTGATTTTGGAGCTGATGAATTCTGAATTCAAATCATCTTGTTAATTTGTAACTTTATTTTGCTAATATTGAAATCAGCAGATGAATCCTGATTTTGGAGCTGATGATTCCTGATTTTAAATTATCTTGTACATTTGTAACTTTATTTTGCTAACATTGAAATCAGCAAATGATTCCCGATTTTGGAGCTGATGAATCCTGAATTCAAATCATGTTTGTGCTATATAAGCATACATGTCAAAATCTGGAATCAGCAGATGAATCCTGATTTTTGAGCTGATGAGTCCTGATTTCAAATTATCTTGTTCATTCATAACTTTATTCTGCTAATATTGAAATCAGCAGATGAGTCCTGATTTCAAATCATCTTGTAAATTTGTAACTTTATTTTTCTAACATTGAAATCAGCAGATGAAGACCTTTTTGGAGCTGATGAAACCTGAATTCAAATCATGTTGCTGCTATATAAGCATACATTACCAAATCTGAAATCAACATATGAATCCTGAATTTTTGAGCTGATGAATTCTGAATTCAAATCATCTTGTTAATTTGTAACTTTATTTTGCTAATATTGAAATCAGCAGATGAGTCCTGATTTTTGAGCTGATGAATCCTGAATTCAAATCATGTTGCTGCTACATAAGCATACATTACAAATACTGAAATCAGCAGATGAATCCTGATTTTCAAGCTGATGATTCCTGATTTCAAATCATCTCGTACATTTGTAACTTTATATTACTAACATTGAAATCAGCAGATGAATCCTGATTTTGGAGCTGATGACTACTGATTTCAAATCATCTTGCATATTTGTAACTTTATTTTACTAACGTTGAAATCAGCAGATGAATCCTGATTTTGGAGCTGATGAATTCTGAATTCAAATCATCTTGTTAATTTGTAACTTTATTTTGCTAATATTGAAATCAGCAGATGAATCCTGATTTTGGAGCTTATGAATCCTGAATTCAAATCATCTTGTTAATTTGTAACTTTATTTTGCTGACATTGAAATCAGCGGATGAATCCTGATTTTCGAGCTGATGACTACTGATTTCAAATCATCTTGCATATTTGTAACTTTATTTTACTAACGTTGAAATCAGCAGATGAATCCTGATTTTGGAGCTGATGAATTCTGAATTCAAATCATCTTGTTAATTTGTAACTTTCTTTTGCTAATATTGAAATCAGCAGATGAGTCCTGATTTTTGAGCTGATGAATCCTGAATTCAAATCATGTTGCTGCTACATAAGCATACATTACAAATACTGAAATCAGCAGATGAATCCTGATTTTCAAGCTGATGATTCCTGATTTCAAATCATCTCGTACATTTGTAACTTTATTTAGCTAACATTGAAATCAGCAGATGTTGACCTTTTTGGAGCTGATGAACCCTGAATTCAAATCATGTTGCTGCTATATAAGCATACATTACCAAATCTGAAATCAATAGATGAATCCTGATTTTTGAGCTGATGAATCCTGAATTCAAATCATGTTGCAGCTACATAAGCATACATTACAAAAACTGAAATCAGCACATGAATCCTGATTTTAGAGCTGATGATTCCTGATTTCAAACCATCTCGCACATTTGTAACTTTATTTTGCTAACATTGAAATCAGCAGATGAATCCTGATTTTGGAGCTGATGAATTCTGAATTCAAATCATCTTGTTAATTTGTAACTTTATTTTGCTAATATCGAAATCAGCAGATGAGTCCTGATTTTTGAGCTGATGAATCCTGAATTCAAATCATGTTGCTGCTACATAAGCATACATTACAAATACTGAAATCAGCAGATGAATCCTGATTTTCACGCTGATGATTCCTGATTTCAAATCATCTCGTACATTTGTAACTTTATTTTGCTAACATTGAAATCAGCAGATGATGACCTTTTTGGAGCTGATGAACCCTGAATTCAAATCATGTTGTTAATTTGTAACTTTATTTTGCTAATATTGAAATCAGCGGATGAATCCTGATTTTCGAGCTGATGACTACTGATTTCAAATCATCTTGCATATTTGTAACTTTATTTTA
Source organism: Lissotriton vulgaris (assembly GCF_964263255.1). Taxonomy (NCBI): domain Eukaryota; kingdom Metazoa; phylum Chordata; class Amphibia; order Caudata; family Salamandridae; genus Lissotriton; species Lissotriton vulgaris. The sequence continues at coordinate 510,100,856 of NC_141700.1, read as the reverse complement.
CTAACGTTGAAATCAGCAGATGAATCCTGATTTTGGAGCTGATGAACCCTGAATTCAAATCATGTTGCTGCTATATAAGCATACATTACCAAATCTGAAATCAACAGATGAATCCTGATTTTGGAGCTGATGAATTCTGAATTCAAATCATGTTGGTGCTATATAAGCATACATTTCAAAATCTGGAATCAGCAGATGAATCCTGATTTTCAAGCTGATGCGTCCTGATTTCAAATCATCTTGTTAATTTGTAACTTTATTTTGCTGACATTGAAATCAGCAGATGAATCCTGATTTTCGAGCTGATGACTACTGATTTCAATTCACCTTGTTAATTTGTAACTTTATTTTACTAACGTTGAAATCAGCAGATGAATCCTGATTTTGGCGCTGTTGAATTCTGAATTCAAATCATCTTGTTAATTTGTAACTTCATTTTGCTAATATTGAAATCAGCAGATGGGTCCTGATGTTTGAGCTGATGTATCCTGATTTTGGAGCTGATGAATTCTGAATTCAAATCATCTTGTTAATTGTAACTTTATTTTGCTAATATTGAAATCAGCAGATGAGTCCTGATTTTTGAGCTGATGACAATCAGCAGATGATGACCTTTTTGGAGCTGATGAACCCTGAATTCAAATCATGTTGCTGCTATATAAGCATACATTACCAAATCTGAAATCAACAGATGAATCCTGATTTTGGAGCTGATGACTTCTGAATTCAAATCATCTTGTTAATTTGTAACTTTATTTTGCCAATATTGAAATCAGCAGATGAGTCCTGATTTTTGAGCTGATGAATCCTGAATTCATATCATGTTGCTGCTACATAGGCATACATTACAAATACTGAAATCAGCAGATGAATCCTGATTTTCAAGCTGATGATTCCTGATTTCAAATCATCTCGTACATTTGTAACTTTATTTTACTAACATTGAAATCAGCAGATGAATCCTGATTTTGGAGCTGATGAATCCTGAATTCAAATCATGTTGCTGCTACATAGGCATACATTACAAATACTGAAATCAGCAGATGAATCCTGATTTTCACGCTGATGATTCCTGATTTCAAATCATCTCGTACATTTGTAACTTTATTTTACTAACATTGAAATCAGCAGATGAATCCTGATTTTGGAGCTGATGAATCCTGAATTCAAATCATGTTGCTGCTACATAGGCATACATTACAAATACTGAAATCAGCAGATGAATCCTGATTTTCAAGCTGATGATTCCTGATTTCAAATCATCTCGCACATTTGTAACTTTATTTTGCTAACATTGAAATCAGCAGATGAATCCTGATTTTTGAGCTGATGATTCCTGATTTCAAATCATCTCGTACATTTGTAACTTTATTTTGCTGACATTGAAATCAGCGGATGAATCCTGATTTTCGCGCTGATGACTACTGATTTCAAATCATCTCGTACATTTGTAACTTTATTTTGCTAACATTGAAATCAGCAGATGATGACCTTTTTGGAGCTGATGAACCCTGAATTCAAATCATGTTGCTGCTATATAAGCATACATTACCAAATCTGAAATCAACAGATGAATCCTGATTTTGGAGCTGATGAATTCTGAATTCAAATCATCTTGTTAATTTGTAACTTTATTTTGCCAATATTGAAATCAGCAGATGAGTCCTGATTTTTGAGCTGATGAATCCTGAATTCAAATCATGTTGCTGCTACATAGGCATACATTACAAATACTGAAATCAGCAGATGAATCCTGATTTTCAAGCTGATGATTCCTGATTTCAAATCATCTCGTACATTTGTAACTTTATTTTACTAACATTGAAATCAGCAGATGAATCCTGATTTTGGAGCTGATGAATTCTGAATTCAAATCATCTTGTTAATTTGTAACTTTATTTTGCTAATATTGAAATCAGCAGATGAGTCCTGATTTTTGAGCTGATGAATCCTGAATTCAAATCATGTTGCTGCTACATAAGCATACATTACAAATACTGAAATCAGCAGATGAATCCTGATTTTCACGCTGATGATTCCTGATTTCAAATCATCTCGTACATTTGTAACTTTATTTTGCTAACATTGAAATCAGCAGATGATGACCTTTTTGGAGCTGATGAACCCTGAATTCAAATCATGTTGTTAATTTGTAACTTTATTTTGCTAATATTGAAATCAGCGGATGAATCCTGATTTTCGAGCTGATGACTACTGATTTCAAATCATCTTGCATATTTGTAACTTTATTTTACTAACGTTGAAATCAGCAGATGAATCCTGATTTTGGAGCTGATGAATTCTGAATTCAAATCATCTTGTTAATTTGTAACTTTATTTTGCTAATATTGAAATCAGCAGATGAATCCTGATTTTGGAGCTTATGAATCCTGAATTCAAATCATCTTGTTAATTTGTAACTTTATTTTGCTGACATTGAAATCAGCGGATGAATCCTGATTTTCGAGCTGATGACTACTGATTTCAAATCATCTTGCATATTTGTAACTTTATTTTACTAACGTTGAAATCAGCAGATGAATCCTGATTTTGGAGCTGATGAATTCTGAATTCAAATCATCTTGTTAATTTGTAACTTTATTTTGCTAATATTGAAATCAGCAGATGAGTCCTGATTTTTGAGCTGATGAATCCTGAATTCAAATCATGTTGCTGCTACATAAGCATACATTACAAATACTGAAATCAGCAGATGAATCCTGATTTTCACGCTGATGATTCCTGATTTCAAATCATCTCGTACATTTGTAACTTTATTTTGCTAACATTGAAATCAGCAGATGATGACCTTTTTGGAGCTGATGAACCCTGAATTCAAATCATGTTGCTGCTATATAAGCATACATTACCAAATCTGAAATCAACAGATGTATCCTGATTTTGGAGCTGATGAATTCTGAATTCAAATCATCTTGTTAATTTGTAACTTTATTTTGCTAATATTGAAATCAGCAGATGAGTCCTGACTTTTGAGCTGATGAATCCTGAATTCAAATCATGTTGCAGCTACATAAGCATACATTACAAAAACTGAAATCAGCACATGAATCCTGATTTTAGAGCTGATGATTCCTGATTTCAAACCATCTCGCACATTTGTAACTTTATTTTGCTAACATTGAAATCAGCAGATGAATCCTGATTTTGGAGCTGATGAATTCAAACCATTTTGGTGCTATATAAGCATACATTTCAAAATCTGGAATCAGCAGATGAATCCTGATTTTCAAGCTGATGCGTCCTGATTTCAAATCATCTTGTTAATTTGTAACTTTATTTTGCTGACATTGAAATCAGCAGATGAATCCTGATTTTTGAGCTGATGACTACTGATTTCAAATCACCTTGTTAATTTGTAACTTTATTTTACTAACGTTGAAATCAGCAGATGAATCCTGATTTTGGCGCTGTTGAATTCTGAATTCAAATCATCTTGTTAATTTGTAACTTTATTTTTCTGACATTGAAATCAGCAGATGAATCCTGATTTTGGAGCTGATGAATCCTGAATTCAAATCCTGTTGCTGCTATATAAGCATACATTGCAAAATCTAAAATCAGCAGATGAATCCTGATTTTCAAACTGATTAGTCCTAAATTCAAATCATCTTGTTAATTTGTAACTTTATTTTGCTAACATTGAAATCAGCAGATGAATCCTGATTTTGGAGCTTATGGATCCTGAATTTAAATCATCTTGTTAATTTGTAACTTTATTTTGCTGACATTGAAATCAGCAGATGATTCCTGATTTTCGAGCTGATAAGTCCTGAATTCAAATCATCTTGTTAATTTGTAACTTTATTTTGCTAACATTGAAATCAGCAGATGAATCCTGATTTTGGAGCTTATGGATCCTGAATTCAAATCATGTTGCTGCTACATAAGCATACATTACAAATACTGAAATCAGCAGATGAATCCTGATTTTCACGCTGATGATTCCTGATTTCAAATCATCTCGTACATTTGTAACTTTATTTTGCTAACATTGAAATCAGCAGATGATGACCTTTTTGGAGCTGATGAACCCTGAATTCAAATCATGTTGCTGCTATATAAGCATACATTACCAAATCTGAAATCAACAGATGTATCCTGATTTTGGAGCTGATGAATTCTGAATTCAAATCATCTTGTTAATTTGTAACTTTATTTTGCTAATATTGAAATCAGCAGATGAGTCCTGACTTTTGAGCTGATGAATCCTGAATTCAAATCATGTTGCAGCTACATAAGCATACATTACAAAAACTGAAATCAGCACATGAATCCTGATTTTAGAGCTGATGATTCCTGATTTCAAACCATCTCGCACATTTGTAACTTTATTTTGCTAACATTGAAATCAGCAGATGAATCCTGATTTTGGAGCTGATGAATTCAAACCATTTTGGTGCTATATAAGCATACATTTCAAAATCTGGAATCAGCAGATGAATCCTGATTTTCAAGCTGATGCGTCCTGATTTCAAATCATCTTGTTAATTTGTAACTTTATTTTGCTGACATTGAAATCAGCAGATGAATCCTGATTTTTGAGCTGATGACTACTGATTTCAAATCACCTTGTTAATTTGTAACTTTATTTTACTAACGTTGAAATCAGCAGATGAATCCTGATTTTGGCGCTGTTGAATTCTGAATTCAAATCATCTTGTTAATTTGTAACTTTATTTTTCTGACATTGAAATCAGCAGATGAATCCTGATTTTGGAGCTGATGAATCCTGAATTCAAATCCTGTTGCTGCTATATAAGCATACATTGCAAAATCTAAAATCAGCAGATGAATCCTGATTTTCAAACTGATTAGTCCTAAATTCAAATCATCTTGTTAATTTGTAACTTTATTTTGCTAACATTGAAATCAGCAGATGAATCCTGATTTTGGAGCTTATGGATCCTGAATTTGAATCATCTTGTTAATTTGTAACTTTATTTTGCTGACATTGAAATCAGCAGATGATTCCTGATTTTCGAGCTGATAAGTCCTGAATTCAAATCATCTTGTTAATTTGTAACTTTATTTTGCTAACATTGAAATCAGCAGATGAATCCTGATTTTGGAGCTTATGGATCCTGAATTCAAATCATGTTTGTTCTATATAAGCATGCATGTCAAAATATGGAATCAGCAGATGAATCCTGATTTTCAAACTGATGAGTCCTAAATTCAAATCATCTTGTTAATTTGTAACTTTATTTTGCTAACATTGAAATCAGCAGATGAATCCTGATTTTGGAGCTGATGAATTCTGAATTCGAATCATCTTGTTAATTTGTAACTTTATTTTGCTAATATTGAAATCAGCAGATGAATCCTGATTTTCACGCTGATGATTCCTGATTTCAAATCATCTCGTACATTTGTAACTTTATTTTGCTAACATTGAAATCAGCAGATGATGACCTTTTTGGAGCTGATGAACCCTGAATTCAAATCATGTTGCTGCTATATAAGCATACATTACCAAATCTGAAATCAACAGATGAATCCTGATTTTGGAGCTGATGAATTCTGAATTCAAATCATCTTGTTAATTTGTAACTTTATTTTGCTAATATTGAAATCAGCAGATGAGTCCTGATTTTTGAGCTGATGAATCCTGAATTCAAATCATGTTGCAGCTACATAAGCATACATTACAAAGACTGAAATCAGCACATGAATCCTGATTTTAGAGCTGATGATTCCTGATTTCAAATCATCTCGCACATTTGTAACTTTATTTTGCTAACATTGAAATCAGCAGATGAATCCTGATTTTGGAGCTGATGAATTCTGAATTCGAATAATCTTGTTAATTTGTAACTTTATTTTGCTAATATTGAAATCAGCAGATGAGTCCTGATTTTTGAGCTGATGAATCCTGAATTCAAATCATGTTGCTGCTACATAGGCATACATTACAAATACTGAAATCAGCAGATGAATCCTGATTTTCAAGCTGATGATTCCTGATTTCAAATCATCTCGTACATTTGTAACTTTATTTTACTAACATTGAAATCAGCAGATGAATCCTGATTTTGGAGCTGATGAATTCTGAATTCAAATCATCTTGTTAATTTGTAACTTTATTTTGCTAATATTGAAATCAGCAGATGAGTCCTGATTTTTGAGCTGATGAATCCTGAATTCAAATCATGTTGCTGCTACATAAGCATACATTACAAATACTGAAATCAGCAGATGAATCCTGATTTTGGAGCTGATGAACTATGATTTCAAATCGTCATGTAAATTTGTAACTTTATTTTGCTAACATTGAAATCAGCCGATGAATCCCAATTTTGGAGCTGTTGAATCCTGAATTGAAATCATGTTGGTGCTATATAAGCATACATTACAAAATATGCAATCAGTAGATGAATCCTGATTTTCGAGCTGATGAGTACTGAATTCAAATCATCTTGTTAAGTTGTAACTTTATTTTGCTAACATCGAAATCAGCAGATGAGTCCTGATTTCAAATCATCTTGTTAATTTGTAACTTTCTTTTGCTAACATTGAAATCAGCAGATGAGTTCTGATTTTGGAGCTGATGAGTTCTGATTTCAAATCATCATGCTAATTTGTAACTTTATTTTGCAAACTTTGAAATCAGCAGATGAGTCCTGATTTCAAATCATCTTGTTAATTTGTAAATTTATTTTGCTAACATTGACATAAGCAGATAAATCCCAATTTTGGAGCTGATGAATCCTGAATTTAAATCATGTTGGTTCTCTATAAGCGTACATTACAAAATATAATCAGCAGATAAATCCAGATTTTGGAGCTGATAAATCCTGAATTCAAATCATGTTGGTGCTATATAAGCATACATAAAAAAAATCGGAAATCAGCAGATGAATCCTGATTTTGGAGCTGAGGAGTCCTGATTTCAAATCATCTTGTTAATTTGTATTTTTATTTTGCTAACATTGAAATCAGCAGATGAATCCCGATTTTGGAGCTGATGAATTCTGAATTCAAATCATCTTGTTAATTTGTAACTGACCTGCCTGTGTTTGAGGGGCGTGCCTAAGCTGCCGAAAATGGCGGATCGTTCTTCCTGAGGCTCCCGCTGCCGGCCCACTCCAAAGGCCTGACACGAGATACCCCATGCAGCTACGCAGGAAATGTGACCAGGTTTAGCCGTCGGAACACCTTGGGATGACTCGGAGGTGCTCGAATCCACGCACAACGGCCCACAACGAGCCCATGGAGCCGTGAAGTGCCTACCGGGCGTGCTCGATCAAAATGGCGGCCATGCAGTGAGACGGCGCTGCTGGAGAGTCGCCCGATCCCGCTGCGCAGGGGCCGGGGGACCTCAGCGAGGCACTAGCGAGACAACAGCGGGTGGCATGGTGGATTGGCGGTGAGCGGGTGAGACACCGTTGGAAACCAGCACGGAGAGCGGGGGATCAGAGCGCGGTCCGGACCTGGCCTGAAGGCGGCAAGTTCCCCTCCGACAAGGTGCACCGTCGCAAGGACCCTGCCCATCCGCAGCGCTGCCGCCGGGGGAACGCAGACCGCCTGCCTTAGCAGGAACCCGCATCAGGCACTAAGGGCTGAGTCACAAGAGGAGGAGCTGTTGGCCGGCCCGCTCGGCGATACCTGGGAACACCCCTGACCCCGGAGGCATGAGTAGCGGCGGACCCCCTGAGAAGACGCCATCAACAGTGCGGCAGGTGAGGAGGGGAGACGACAGAAGGGGTGAGAACGCACCATATACCCTAATACCTGATGAAATCCACGGTACCTAGATGGCTCATGTAACCAGGGCAGGCCCATCCCACCCCTGAGGCCGAGGGCGCTGGCGGAGGGCAACGGAGCCACCCCGGACCTAGTACAGATTTCCCCCCGGTGAGCCCTTCATCTGAATCGCGGCCCCCAACGCATCTCCTGTAAGACAGTTGAGCCACTACGAAGGCACACCATCCACGGTGAAGGGAGTGGGGGACGCGGATACGGAGGACGTCCCCAACCGTGACAAAGAGACCACTCCATTGCTGCAGCCATAGGGCCACCACTTGAGACGCCTGTGCAAACTCGCCACATCTCCGCCCCACGATCCGCGGAACACCCCAACCACTGGGAGGCCCTCCCCATCCAACACCTGTGAGACCCGAATGGGCTGCATTTGGGAGCAGTCCCCACTGCTCGTGAAGCCCAATTGGACCCAAATACTCTGCAAATCGGGCAGCGTACGCGCCCACCACCCCGGCTACAGGGACCCCCACACCTCACGCGATGGGTCGCCGGACAACACCAACCATACAAGGCGCAGACTCCCAGAGGCCGCAAAATCAAGCACAGTCACAAACAACACTACAGGACGTGCAGGACAAGATGGACCCCACTTCCAGAAAACTGGACCAAGTGTTGGCGGCGATAGAACTCTCAAGAGTAACGATGGAACAAAAGTTCGACTCCATGGCGACAGACCTTAATCTTCTCTGTGATGACCATAAAAAATTATCGGGCAAAGTGTCGCTCCAACCGCAAGTGCAACAACATCATTGAGACATCGCGGACCTCCAATCTAGGCTCAAAACCCTGGAGTACAAGGCGGACGACTTGGAGGGGCACTCCCGAAGGAGCAACATCCGTGTCATGAACCTACCGGAGGGGGCGGACCCCGTACAGTACATCACCGACTGGATCACGTCCTTCACTAGAAGGACACTCCAAGCCGCTGCCGCATTGGGTCCGCTTGGGTCGGCATCAGACCTTGACAATGGACCGCACCTGGTCAGCTTGAAGAGGACACTAGTGATGCACGGGCCTCCCGAGAAGGGTCCCAAACACCCCCGAGAGTGACACCCCAGACATCAGGTTTACTGATGGGAAAGTGGACATAAACGCGGAGCACACCCGGCGTGGAAGTAGAGCCCACACCACCTCGTCTACCGGATCCCGAGAAACCCAGAACACAGGAAATGTTCTTTGCCTTTTGCCACACACACGAGGAATTCATTAGGACCAACTTCCAACATAATGCGGGCACTGCTTCCTCTAGAGGCTTAGAATGGGATGTGTACAAGGTCACTGCGCGCGGACACTCCATCCAACAGATAGTGGGGGTACGACGAACACTAGAAAGGGCACTGAGTGAAGCGGAACTGTCCCTGACAGGATTATCTCACGATTTGGACCAGGGCAGGGCTACCCCAGATCAGATAGGGGCGGCGAAGCTGACCTACATGGAAACGCTTCGAGACCTGCGGAAATATAACTTTCGCAAATACGCGATCAGCATGCACAGGGAGGGTAACAGGGCGGGGGCCCTCTTAGCATGGATGGCCAAACAGGATACACACCCACAACCCATCACGGAACTGCTGGATGAAACAGGCAGCCTCCACTACACTCAAGCTGATATCCTTGACATCTTTCGCACCTACTACACAGAAATATATTGAAACCCCGCACTGACGCCACACGACGCACTACAACACTTCCTAGGTGTCCACAGACTCCCCGCTACATCCCCAGAAGACCAAAGAGACTTGGACAGTAAAATCACAGCAGCAGAGATCAAGCGTGCCATAGGGTCCCTCGCCCAAAATAAATCGCCAGGGATGGATGGACTCCGGCTAGAGTACTATAGCAAATTCAAAGCCCAAATAGTGCCCCGTCTCGCACTCATGTACGAGGAGACCAGATCGAAAGGAATCCTACCCGCTTCATTTCGGTAATCCGTTATGGTAACATTTCTGAAACCGCATAGGGACCCCACACATCCTTCCTCGTACAGGCCCATTACACTCCTGAATGCGGACTGTAAAATCATGGGAAAAATATTAGCAGACCGCTACAGTCCACTGACTCATACCCACATTAATCCACTCTGACCAATGCGGATTCGTGCCCGGGAGTAGCACTTCGCACAATCTGAGGAGGCTCTTCCACATCCAAGACAGCGTACGTGAGAGGCACCCCAGAGCGGCGTGCTTAATATTTGACCTTGAAAAGGCGTTTGATACACTGATGTGGTCACACCTGTTCGCGGTTCTCCAGTCTCAAAATTACAGCCAGACTCTGCTAGTCTACATGCGACTCTTATACAAGGGACTCACCTCTAGGGTGCGAATCGGTAAAATGGTCTCAGCCCCCTTCCCGATTGAAAGGGGCACAAGGCAGGGATGCCCACTCTCGCCCCTCCTGTTCGCACTGGCGGTCGAACCCATGGCCGTCCGACTGCGGGGGAAGGGGCTGAGTGGGGGATACCGATAGCAGGGACAACGCACTGCGTCTCCTTGTACGCGGATGAACTACTCATCTACATGTGCGATGTAACGTGTGATCTCACCCCAATCTGGGACACCCTGCAAGCATTCTGCGCCATCTCAGGACTCAAAGTCAATTGGGAGAAGTCGACCGTCTACCCGCTCAGCTCCCATCTAGCTACGCATGCGGTGGGGCTAGGCCCAAAATCGCTACATTGGAACGGAGCGGCCCCCCTGATACCTGGGGGTGCAACTGTACCAATCCCCGGTGGACTTGTATGAAGGCAACCACCGCAAGGCGCTATCTGGACTACGATCGGCGGTGGCCTTCTGGAAAACACTGCCCCTAGCAGCCATCGGCCGGGTAGCACTGGCAAAGATGATTATGGTGCCCAGACTACTTTATCACTTCGCCAACTTGCCAGTGATCCCACCTAAATCTTTTTTCCGGGAGCTAGATACTCTGCTAACAACGCTCATATGGGGTGACGGCCGGCATAGAGTAGCGCTCAGTAAACTGCAGTTGCCCACCACGGAGGGCGGCCTAGGAGCCCCATCCTTCGAACCTTATGTTTTAGCAGCACAATTGCAATGGCTGTCCCACTGGACAGCAGAGCGCCACGTGGCGGAAACTACTACAGAAGCGGGTGAGATACCTATCCCGGTCATCAGACGCATGCTTCTACCAGGCACCAAACCATCCCGCAGGCACCCACTTCAGGTGTCTATAGCACGAAAATGCATGATGCGCGTTCATCGACTCTCCAAGGGTGTACCGCTCTACTCCCCATTATTGCCGCTAGTGGGTCTCCCCCGAGGGGAACATCTTTTCACCACCAGGAGCTTACAAATCTGGACCGATCATGTCGTGACTGAGGTGGCAGAGTTGATCCAGGACGGGCAACTACGCAGATACGACCAGATGATGGAGTGGTATGACCTCCCACGTGGCCAATTCCTCATGCATATACAACTCCGAGAGCACCAGGAGCTTACAAATCTGGACCGATCATGTCGTGACTGAGGTGGCAGAGTTGATCCAGGACGGGCAACTACGCAGATACGACCAGATGATGGAGTGGTATGACCTCCCACGTGGCCAATTCCTCATGCATATACAACTCCGAGAGCACAAGCAACCACTCTGGGACTTGCACGGCGGGGAACCAACCACGCAAACAGTGCTCCACACGATTCTCAGAATGGGCTCCGGCAGACACCTCATAACGTGGCACTAAAAGCCATCAGGAAACTAGCGAACGTCTCCCTAGACGCCCTACGGCAGACCTGGGAGGACGACGTGGGTAGAGTGTTCCACAACACGGAATGGAAGAGCGCCCTGGAATACACCAAAAAAGTGTCCAGAAACGCGAGATTTAAAAACATACAATTTAACATCCTCCACCGAGCCTACCTCACGCCAGATAAGCTACAACTATACTACCCAGACCCCCAATTTCTATGCCCGCGGTGCGGCCTACCGGACGCACCTTTCAAACACATATTCTGGGATTGTCCCACTATGGGCCAATACTGGACCAGAATACACCAGACTCTCCGCACGTTAGTCAACCTACCACAAATAGAATCCTGGGAGGTCAGCGCGTTGGGGATCTACAACAGGAAAAAGTCTGAGAAGCTGCAATGGAGGTTCGCCTCCTTTGCACTCCTGTTGGCAAAAAGGGCAATCGCCATGCACTAGAGAGCCCCCTCGGGCCCCCCCGGAAACAGCCTGGATGGGAGCAGTATGTAAATGGGGGGCGGCGGAAGAGGAGCTCCTAGGAGAAGAGGAAGTGAAAGGAATGCGGATGAACCCCATCTCTCTAGAATGGGCCCAACTGCTCTTCCAATTTAAACACGAAACAACCCCGGAGGTCATACCAGACCCATCTCCCCCCACACCCAGGCCTCCCCAAGGCACCCCTCACAGCTACCAGACCCTTGAACCCCCCACATGAGGAGCAAGGAGGAGCAGCCACATGCCTCCCCCATGAGTAGTTTGTTTTGCCCCCCCGGTGGCTGATGGCCCCCTCCCCCCGGGCACCCCCATGCGCTGCGCTCGCTAACCCGGACCATTGAGTCACACGCATCCAACGCTGCACGATACACTAGGAGACGTTTCCCCCACAAATCCATGACCTCCCCATAGTTTCCACTGGCAGTTCTGAGACCGGCACATGTTTCTTTTTCTCTTCTCCTTACCAGGATTGATCATGAGATTACAGGCCAGAGACAACACACATGGGAACGACACCCACCTACGCCTCTACTGATATGCATTTAAGCGAACACGGACTCGAGGGCCCTTGTACTCTTCATCCGAAATTTCCCTCTCCATGTTCATGGTCCCATTGGCTATAGCTAAGTCAGACGAGGTTACAGCCACCTGACACATGACGATCACTATATGTACATCTATGCTTGGTTATGATACCATCTGATTGTGTAAAAATGTGTACTGATCTTGTGCCTTACCCCCTTCGGGGGACGTGATATGAGAAAATTCAATAAAAAGATTTAAACAAAAACATCTTGGTAATTTGTAAATTTATTTTGCTAACATTGAAATCAGCAGATGAGTCCTGATTTTGTAGCTGATCAATCCTGAATTCAAATCATGTTGCTGCTACATAAGCATACATTACAAAAACTGAAATCAGCAGATGAATATTGATTTTCGAGCTGATGATTCCTGATTTCAAATCATCTTGCACATTTGTAACTTTATTTTACTAACATTGAAATCAGCAGATGAATCCTAATTTTAGAGCCAATGAGTCCTAAATTCAAATCATCTTGTTAATTTGTAACTTTATTTTGCTAACATTGAAATCAGCAGATGAGTCCTGATTTTGGAGTTGATGAGTCCTGATTTCAAATCATCATGTTAATTTGCAACTTTATTTTGCTCACATTGAAATCAGCAAATGAATCCCGATTTTGGAGCTGATGAATCCTGAATTCAAATCATGTTGGTGCTATATAAGCACACATTAATTTGTAACTTTATTTTGATAACATTGAAATCAGCAGATGAATACTGGTTTTGGAGCCGATGAGTCCTGACTTCAAATCATCTTGTTAATTTGTAACTTTATTTTGCTAACATTTAAATCAGCAGATGAGTCCTGATTTTGGAGCGGATGAGTCCTGATTTCAAATCATCTTGTTAATTTGTAACTTTATTTTGCTAACATTCAAATCAGCAGATGAATCCTGATTTTGGAGCTTATGAATCCTGAATTCAAATCATCTTGTTAATTTGTAACTTTATTCAGCAGATGAATCCTGATTTTCGAGCTGATGACTCCTGATTTCAAATCATCTTGCACATTTGTAACTTTATTTTACTAACATTGAAATCAACAGATGAATCCTAATTTTAGAGCTAATGAGTCCTGAATTCAAATCATCTTGTTAATCTGTAACTTTATTTTGCTAACATTGAAATCAGCAGATGAGTCCTGAATTTGGAGCTGATGAGTCCTGATTTCAAATCATGTTGTTAATTTGTAACTTAATTTTGCTAACATTGAATTCAGCAGATGAATCCCGATTTTGGAGCTGATGCATTCTGAATTCAAATCCTGTTGCTGCTATATAGCATACATTACAAAATCTGAAATCAGCAGATCAATCCTGACTTTCAAGCTGACGAGTCCTGAATTCATATCATGTTGTTAATTTGTAACTTTATTTTGCTAACATTGAAATCAGCAGATGAGTCCTGATTTTGGAGCGGATGAGTCCTGATTTCAAATCATCTTGTTAATTTGTAACTTTATTTTGCTAACATTCAAATCAGCAGATGAATCCTGATTTTGGAGCTTATGAATCCTGAATTCAAATCATCTTGTTAATTTGTAACTTTATTCAGCAGATGAATCCTGATTTTCGAGCTGATGACTCCTGATTTCAAATCATCTTGCACATTTGTAACTTTATTTTACTAACATTGAAATCAACAGATGAATCCTAATTTTAGAGCTAATGAGTCCTGAATTCAAATCATCTTGTTAATCTGTAACTTTATTTTGCTAACATTGAAATCAGCAGATGAGTCCTGAATTTGGAGCTGATGAGTCCTGATTTCAAATCATGTTGTTAATTTGTAACTTAATTTTGCTAACATTGAATTCAGCAGATGAATCCCGATTTTGGAGCTGATGCATTCTGAATTCAAATCCTGTTGCTGCTATATAGCATACATTACAAAATCTGAAATCAGCAGATCAATCCTGACTTTCAAGCTGACGAGTCCTGAATTCATATCATGTTGTTAATTTGTAACTTTATTTTGCTAACATTGAAATCAGCAGATGAGTCCTGATTTTGGAGCTGATGAGTCCTGATTTCAAATCATCTTGTTAATTTGTAACCTTATTTTGCTAACATTGAAATCAGCAGATGATGACCTTTTTGGAGCTGATGAACCCTGAATTCAAATCATGTTGCTGCTATATAAGCATACATTACCAAATCTGAAATCAACAGATGAATCCTGATTTTGGAGCTGATGAATTCTGAATTCAAATCATCTTGTTAATTTGTAACTTTATTTTGCTAATATTGAAATCAGCAGATGAGTCCTGATTTTTGAGCTGATGAATCCTGAATTCAAATCATGTTGCAGCTACATAAGCATACATTACAAAGACTGAAATCAGCACATGAATCCTGATTTTAGAGCTGATGATTCCTGATTTCAAATCATCTCGCACATTTGTAACTTTATTTTGCTAACATTGAAATCAGCAGATGAATCCTGATTTTGGAGCTGATGAATTCTGAATTCGAATAATCTTGTTAATTTGTAACTTTATTTTGCTAATATTGAAATCAGCAGATGAGTCCTGATTTTTGAGCTGATGAATCCTGAATTCAAATCATGTTGCTGCTACATAGGCATACATTACAAATACTGAAATCAGCAGATGAATCCTGATTTTCAAGCTGATGATTCCTGATTTCAAATCATCTCGTACATTTGTAACTTTATTTTACTAACATTGAAATCAGCAGATGAATCCTGATTTTGGAGCTGATGAATTCTGAATTCAAATCATCTTGTTAATTTGTAACTTTATTTTGCTAATATTGAAATCAGCAGATGAGTCCTGATTTTTGAGCTGATGAATCCTGAATTCAAATCATGTTGCTGCTACATAAGCATACATTACAAATACTGAAATCAGCAGATGAATCCTGATTTTGGAGCTGATGAACTATGATTTCAAATCGTCATGTAAATTTGTAACTTTATTTTGCTAACATTGAAATCAGCCGATGAATCCCAATTTTGGAGCTGTTGAATCCTGAATTGAAATCATGTTGGTGCTATATAAGCATACATTACAAAATATGCAATCAGTAGATGAATCCTGATTTTCGAGCTGATGAGTACTGAATTCAAATCATCTTGTTAAGTTGTAACTTTATTTTGCTAACATCGAAATCAGCAGATGAGTCCTGATTTCAAATCATCTTGTTAATTTGTAACTTTCTTTTGCTAACATTGAAATCAGCAGATGAGTTCTGATTTTGGAGCTGATGAGTTCTGATTTCAAATCATCATGCTAATTTGTAACTTTATTTTGCAAACTTTGAAATCAGCAGATGAGTCCTGATTTCAAATCATCTTGTTAATTTGTAAATTTATTTTGCTAACATTGACATAAGCAGATAAATCCCAATTTTGGAGCTGATGAATCCTGAATTTAAATCATGTTGGTTCTCTATAAGCGTACATTACAAAATATAATCAGCAGATAAATCCAGATTTTGGAGCTGATAAATCCTGAATTCAAATCATGTTGGTGCTATATAAGCATACATAAAAAAAATCGGAAATCAGCAGATGAATCCTGATTTTGGAGCTGAGGAGTCCTGATTTCAAATCATCTTGTTAATTTGTATTTTTATTTTGCTAACATTGAAATCAGCAGATGAATCCCGATTTTGGAGCTGATGAATTCTGAATTCAAATCATCTTGTTAATTTGTAACTGACCTGCCTGTGTTTGAGGGGCGTGCCTAAGCTGCCGAAAATGGCGGATCGTTCTTCCTGAGGCTCCCGCTGCCGGCCCACTCCAAAGGCCTGACACGAGATACCCCATGCAGCTACGCAGGAAATGTGACCAGGTTTAGCCGTCGGAACACCTTGGGATGACTCGGAGGTGCTCGAATCCACGCACAACGGCCCACAACGAGCCCATGGAGCCGTGAAGTGCCTACCGGGCGTGCTCGATCAAAATGGCGGCCATGCAGTGAGACGGCGCTGCTGGAGAGTCGCCCGATCCCGCTGCGCAGGGGCCGGGGGACCTCAGCGAGGCACTAGCGAGACAACAGCGGGTGGCATGGTGGATTGGCGGTGAGCGGGTGAGACACCGTTGGAAACCAGCACGGAGAGCGGGGGATCAGAGCGCGGTCCGGACCTGGCCTGAAGGCGGCAAGTTCCCCTCCGACAAGGTGCCCCGTCGCAAGGACCCTGCCCATCCGCAGCGCTGCCGCCGGGGGAACGCAGACCGCCTGCCTTAGCAGGAACCCGCATCAGGCACTAAGGGCTGAGTCACAAGAGGAGGAGCTGTTGGCCGGCCCGCTCGGCGATACCTGGGAACACCCCTGACCCCGGAGGCATGAGTAGCGGCGGACCCCCTGAGAAGACGCCATCAACAGTGCGGCAGGTGAGGAGGGGAGACGACAGAAGGGGTGAGAACGCACCATATACCCTAATACCTGATGAAATCCACGGTACCTAGATGGCTCATGTAACCAGGGCAGGCCCATCCCACCCCTGAGGCCGAGGGCGCTGGCGGAGGGCAACGGAGCCACCCCGGACCTAGTACAGATTTCCCCCCGGTGAGCCCTTCATCTGAATCGCGGCCCCCAACGCATCTCCTGTAAGACAGTTGAGCCACTACGAAGGCACACCATCCACGGCGAAGGGAGTGGGGGACGCGGATACGGAGGACGTCCCCAACCGTGACAAAGAGACCACTCCATTGCTGCAGCCATAGGGCCACCACTTGAGACGCCTGTGCAAACTCGCCACATCTCCGCCCCACGATCCGCGGAACACCCCAACCACTGGGAGGCCCTCCCCATCCAACACCTGTGAGACCCGAATGGGCTGCATTTGGGAGCAGTCCCCACTGCTCGTGAAGCCCAATTGGACCCAAATACTCTGCAAATCGGGCAGCGTACGCGCCCACCACCCCGGCTACAGGGACCCCCACACCTCACGCGATGGGTCGCCGGACAACACCAACCATACAAGGCGCAGACTCCCAGAGGCCGCAAAATCAAGCACAGTCACAAACTACACTACAGGACGTGCAGGACAAGATGGACCCCACTTCCAGAAAACTGGACCAAGTGTTGGCGGCGATAGAACTCTCAAGAGTAACGATGGAACAAAAGTTCGACTCCATGGCGACAGACCTTAATCTTCTCTGTGATGACCATAAAAAATTATCGGGCAAAGTGTCGCTCCAACCGCAAGTGCAACAACATCATTGAGACATCGGGGACCTCCAATCTAGGCTCAAAACCCTGGAGTACAAGGCGGACGACTTGGAGGGGCACTCCCGAAGGAGCAACATCCGTGTCATGAACCTACCGGAGGGGGCGGACCCCGTACAGTACATCACCGACTGGATCACGTCCTTCACTAGAAGGACACTCCAAGCCGCTGCCGCATTGGGTCCGCTTGGGTCGGCATCAGACCTTGACAATGGACCGCACCTGGTCAGCTTGAAGAGGACACTAGTGATGCACGGGCCTCCCGAGAAGGGTCCCAAACACCCCCGAGAGTGACACCCCAGAAATCAGGTTTACTGATGGGAAAGTGGACATAAACGCGGAGCACACCCGGCGTGGAAGTAGAGCCCACACCACCTCGTCTACCGGATCCCGAGAAACCCAGAACACAGGAAATGTTCTTTGCCTTTTGCCACACACACGAGGAATTCATTAGGACCAACTTCCAACATAATGCGGGCACTGCTTCCTCTAGAGGCTTAGAATGGGATGTGTACAAGGTCACTGCGCGCGGACACTCCATCCAACAGATAGTGGGGGTACGACGAACACTAGAAAGGGCACTGAGTGAAGCGGAACTGTCCCTGACAGGATTATCTCACGATTTGGACCAGGGCAGGGCTACCCCAGATCAGATAGGGGCGGCGAAGCTGACCTACACGGAAACGCTTCGAGACCTGCGGAAATATAACTTTCGCAAATACGCGATCTGCATGCACAGGGAGGGTAACAGGGCGGGGGCCCTCCTAGCATGGATGGCCAAACAGGATACACACCCACAACCCATCACGGAACTGCTGGATGAAACAGGCAGCCTCCACTACACTCAAGCTGATATCCTTGACATCTTTCGCACCTACTACACAGAAATATATTGAAACCCCGCACTGACGCCACACGACGCACTACAACACTTCCTAGGTGTCCACAGACTCCCCGCTACATCCCCAGAAGACCAAAGAGACTTGGACAGTAAAATCACAGCAGCAGAGATCAAGCGTGCCATAGGGTCCCTCGCCCAAAATAAATCGCCAGGGATGGATGGACTCCGGCTAGAGTACTATAGCAAATTCAAAGCCCAAATAGTGCCCCGTCTCGCACTCATGTACGAGGAGACCAGATCGAAAGGAATCCTACCCGCTTCATTTCGGTAATCCGTTATGGTAACATTTCTGAAACCGCATAGGGACCCCACACATCCTTCCTCGTACAGGCCCATTACACTCCTGAATGCGGACTGTAAAATCATGGGAAAAATATTAGCAGACCGCTACAGTCCACTGACTCATACCCACATTAATCCACTCTGACCAATGCGGATTCGTGCCCGGGAGTAGCACTTCGCACAATCTGAGGAGGCTCTTCCACATCCAAGACAGCGTACGTGAGAGGCACCCCAGAGCGGCGTGCTTAATATTTGACCTTGAAAAGGCGTTTGATACACTGATGTGGTCACACCTGTTCGCGGTTCTCCAGTCTCAAAATTACAGCCAGACTCTGCTAGTCTACATGCGACTCTTATACAAGGGACTCACCTCTAGGGTGCGAATCGGTAAAATGGTCTCAGCCCCCTTCCTGACTGAAAGGGGCACAAGGCAGGGATGCCCACTCTCGCCCCTCCTGTTCGCACTGGCGGTCGAACCCATGGCCGTCCGACTGCGGGGGAAGGGGCTGAGTGGGGGATACCGATAGCAGGGACAACGCACTGCGTCTCCTTGTACGCGGATGAACTACTCATCTACATGTGCGATGTAACGTGTGATCTCACCCCAATCTGGGACACCCTGCAAGCATTCTGCGCCATCTCAGGACTCAAAGTCAATTGGGAGAAGTCGACCGTCTACCCGCTCAGCTCCCATCTAGCTACGCATGCGGTGGGGCTAGGCCCAAAATCGCTACATTGGAACGGAGCGGCCCCCCCGATACCTGGGGGTGCAACTGTACCAATCCCCGGTGGACTTGTATGAAGGCAACCACCGCAAGGCGCTATCTGGACTACGATCGGCGGTGGCCTTCTGGAAAACACTGCCCCTAGCAGCCATCGGCCGGGTAGCACTGGCAAAGATGATTATGGTGCCCAGACTACTTTATCACTTCGCCAACTTGCCAGTGATCCCACCTAAATCTTTTTTCCGGGAGCTAGATACTCTGCTAACAACGCTCATATGGGGTGACGGCCGGCATAGAGTAGCGCTCAGTAAACTGCAGTTGCCCACCACGGAGGGCGGCCTAGGAGCCCCATCCTTCGAACCTTATGTTTTAGCAGCACAATTGCAATGGCTGTCCCACTGGACAGCAGAGCGCCACGTGGCGGAAACTACTACAGAAGCGGGTGAGATACCTATCCCGGTCATCAGACGCATGCTTCTACCAGGCACCAAACCATCCCGCAGGCACCCACTTCAGGTGTCTATAGCACGAAAATGCATGATGCGCGTTCATCGACTCTCCAAGGGTGTACCGCTCTACTCCCCATTATTGCCGCTAGTGGGTCTCCCCCGAGGGGAACATCTTTTCACCACCAGGAGCTTACAAATCTGGACCGATCATGTCGTGACTGAGGTGGCAGAGTTGATCCAGGACGGGCAACTACGCAGATACGACCAGATGATGGAGTGGTATGACCTCCCACGTGGCCAATTCCTCATGCATATACAACTCCGAGAGCACCAGGAGCTTACAAATCTGGACCGATCATGTCGTGACTGAGGTGGCAGAGTTGATCCAGGACGGGCAACTACGCAGATACGACCAGATGATGGAGTGGTATGACCTCCCACGCGGCCAATTCCTCATGCATATACAACTCCGAGAGCACAAGCAACCACTCTGGGACTTGCACGTCGGGGAACCAACCACGCAAACAGTGCTCCACACGATTCTCAGAATGGGCTCCGGCAGACACCTCATAACGTGGCACTAAAAGCCATCAGGAAACTAGCGAACGTCTCCCTAGACGCCCTACGGCAGACCTGGGAGGACGACGTGGGTAGAGTGTTCCACAACACGGAATGGAAGAGCGCCCTGGAATACACCAAAAAAGTGTCCAGAAACGCGAGATTTAAAAACATACAATTTAACATCCTCCACCGAGCCTACCTCACGCCAGATAAGCTACAACTATACTACCCAGACCCCCAATTTCTATGCCCGCGGTGCGGCCTACCGGACGCACCTTTCAAACACATATTCTGGGATTGTCCCACTATGGGCCAATACTGGACCATAATACACCAGACTCTCCGCACGTTAGTCAACCTACCACAAATAGAATCCTGGGAGGTCAGCGCGTTGGGGATCTACAACAGGAAAAAGTCTGAGAAGCTGCAATGGAGGTTCGCCTCCTTTGCACTCCTGTTGGCAAAAAGGGCAATCGCCATGCACTAGAGAGCCCCCTCGGGCCCCCTCGGAAACAGCCTGGATGGGAGCAGTATGTAAATGGGGGGCGGCGGAAGAGGAGCTCCTAGGAGAAGAGGAAGTGAAAGGAATGCGGATGAACCCCATCTCTCTAGAATGGGCCCAACTGCTCTTCCAATTTAAACACGAAACAACCCCGGAGGTCATACCAGACCCATCTCCCCCCACACCCAGGCCTCCCCAAGGCACCCCTCACAGCTACCAGACCCTTGAACCCCCCACATGAGGAGCAAGGAGGAGCAGCCACATGCCTCCCCCATGAGTAGTTTGTTTTGCCCCCCCGGTGGCTGATGGCCCCCTCCCCCCGGGCACCCCCATGCGCTGCGCTCGCTGACCCGGACCATTGAGTCACACGCATCCAACGCTGCACGATACACTAGGAGACGTTTCCCCCACAAATCCATGACCTCCCCATAGTTTCCACTGGCAGTTCTGAGACCGGCACATGTTTCTTTTTCTCTTCTCCTTACCAGGATTGATCATGAGATTACAGGCCAGAGACAACACACATGGGAACGACACCCACCTACGCCTCTACTGATATGCATTTAAGCGAACACGGACTCGAGGGCCCTTGTACTCTTCATCCGAAATTTCCCTCTCCATGTTCATGGTCCCATTGGCTATAGCTAAGTCAGACGAGGTTACAGCCACCTGACACATGACGATCACTATATGTACATCTATGCTTGGTTATGATACCATCTGATTGTGTAAAAATGTGTACTGATCTTGTGCCTTACCCCCTTCGGGGAACGTGATATGAGAAAATTCAATAAAAAGATTTAAACAAAAACATCTTGGTAATTTGTAAATTTATTTTGCTAACATTGAAATCAGCAGATGAGTCCTGAATTTGGAGCTGATGAGTCCTGATTTCAAATCATGTTGTTAATTTGTAACTTAATTTTGCTAACATTGAATTCAGCAGATGAATCCCGATTTTGGAGCTGATGCATTCTGAATTCAAATCCTGTTGCTGCTATATAGCAGCAAATCAAAAAGGAGAGAGAGGACTAGGTAAGCCAGTCCGGGTCCCCTGGTTATATGTAGAGATATCAATATAGGACTAGCTATGTTGTGTTAGAGGAGACTCAGAAGGTATATCTGTAGGCAAACCCTTAGGTTTGGACATGAAGCCCTCACACACCAACCTAGTTGGTGTCATGCTTCATCATCGGGCCCACCACAGTGACACCGAATGTGTCCCGGGTGTGCTGCGACTCCAGATTACTGAGGAGCAGGTATTCTTACTGAGTGTGCAGTGCTGGTGAGAATGGAGGTGAAAGGTTTAAAAGCTATCCAGGAGGTCCCAGTTCCCGAGGGTAAAGGTAAATTTTAATACCTGGGCCCCTGTTAGCAAGATAAAAAGGCTGTGGACGTTGTGGAGTATATTAGGGGCTCCTACGTCCTTGTGGTCTACATGTTTCAGCCAGGCCTTTTGATTAAAACTGGCTTTCCTCAGGACCAAATGAGTATGTGTGAGTGAAAATAAACTATATTAAGTGAAAGTGTATGGTAAAAAAGTGTTGCACTCGCTAAGGTGCCGTACGTGTAAGAGGGGGATTCCCTCTGCTTTAACTTGCTACTTGCTGTTAAAGCCTCATGGGTCACTTGGCAGGGAGGGAAAGGAGACCGGTATTTCCGATCAGCGGTTCCTGCGACCTATCGTCCTGCTCCAGTGACCCTCGGGAACTGGGACCTCCTGGATAGCTTTTAAACCTTTCACCTCCATTCTCACCAGCACTGCACACTCAGTAAGAATACCTGCTCCTCAGTAATCTGGAGTCGCAGCACACCCGGGACACATTCGGTGTCACTGTGGTGGGCCCGATGATGAAGCATGACACCAACTAGGTTGGTGTGTGAGGGCTTCATGTCCAAACCTAAGGGTTTGCCTACAGATATACCTTCTGAGTCTCCTCTAACACAACATAGCTAGTCCTATATTGATATCTCTGCTGCTATATAGCATACATTACAAAATCTGAAATCAGCAGATCAATCCTGACTTTCAAGCTGACGAGTCCTGAATTCATATCATGTTGTTAATTTGTAACTTTATTTTGCTAACATTGAAATCAGCAGATGAGTCCTGATTTTGGAGCTGATGAGTCCTGATTTCAAATCATCTTGTTAATTTGTAACCTTATTTTGCTAACATTGAAATCAGCAGATGAATCATGAATTCAAATCATGTTGCTGCTATATAAGCATACATTACAAAATGTAAAATCAGCAGATGAATCCTGATTTTCGAACTGATGAGTCCTAAATTCAAATAATCTTCTTAATTTGTAACTTTATTTTGCTAACATTGAAATTAGCAGATGAGTCGTGATTTTGGAGCTGATGAGTCCTGATAACAAATCATCATCCACAATTGTAACTTTATTTTGCTAACATTGAAATCAGCAGATGAGTCCTGATTTTGGAGCTGATGAGTCCTGATTTCAAATCATCATCCACAATTGTAACTTTATTTTGCTAACATTGAAATCAGCAGATGAGTTTGGATTTTGGAGATGATGAGTCCCGATTTCAAATCATCATCCACAATTGTAACTTTATTTTGCTAACATTGAAATCAGCAGTTGAGTCCTGATTTTGGAGCTGATGAATTCTGAATTCAAATCATGTTGCTGCTACATAAGCATACATTGCAAAAACTGAAATCAACAGATGAATCCTAATTTTAGAGCTAATGAGCCCTGAATTCAAATTATCTTGTTAGTTTGTAACTTTATTTTGCTAACATTGAAATCAGCAGATGAGTCCTGATTTTGGAGCTGAATAGTCCTGATTTCAAATCATCATGTTAATTTGTAACTTTATTTTGCTAACATTGAAATCAGCAAATGAATCCCGATTTTGGAGCTGATGAATCCTGAATTCGAATCATGTTGGTGCTATATAAGCATACATTTCAAAATCTGAAATCAGCAGGTGAATCCTGATTTTCAGGCTGAGGAGTCCTGATTTCAAATCATGTTGTTAATTTGTAACTTTATTTTGCTAACATTGAAATCAGCAGATGAGTCCGATTTTGGAGCTGATGAGGTCTGATTTCAAATCATATTGCTAATTTTTAACTTTATTTTGCTAACATTGAAATCAGCAGATGAATCATAATTTTGGAGCTGATGAATCCTGAATTCAAATCATGTTGGTGCTACATAAGCATACATTGCAAAATCTGAAATCAGCAGATGAATCCTGATTTTTGAGCTAACGAGTCCTGATTTCAAATCATCTTGTTAATTTGTAACTTTATTTCTCTAACGTTGAAATCAGCAGATGAATCCCGATTTTGGAGCTGATGAGTCCTGAATTCAAATCATCTTGTTAATTTGTAACTTTATTTTGCTAACATTGAAATCAGCAGATGAGTCCTGATTTTGGAGCTGATGTGTCCTGATTTCAAATCATCTTGCAAAATTGTAATTTTATTTAGCTAACATTGAAATCAGCCGATGAGTCCTGATTTTGGAGCTGATGAACCCTGATTTCAAATCATGTTGGTGCTATATGAGCATACATTACAAAATCTGAAATCAGCAGATAAATCCTGATTTTGGAGCCTATGAGTCCTGACTTCAAATCATCTTTTTAATTTGTAACTTTATTTTGCTAACATTTAAATCAGCAGATGAGTCCTGATTTTGGAGTTGATTAGTCCTGATTTCAAATCATCTTGTTAATTTGTAACTTTATTTTGCTAACTTTGAAATCTGCAGATGAATCCTGATTTTCGAGCTGATGAGTCCTGATTTCAAATCATCTTGTTAATTTGGAACTTTATTTTGCAAACATTGAAATCAGCAGATGAATCCCGATTTTGGAGCTAATGAATCCTGAATTTAAATCATGTTGGTGCTCTATAAGCGTACATTACAAAATATGAAATCAGCAGATGAGTCCTGATTTTGGAGCTGATGAGCCCTGATTGAAAATCATCATGTTAATTTGTAACTTTATTTTTCTATTATTGAAATCAGCAGATGAGTCTTGATTTCAAATCATCTTGTTAATTTGTAACTTTATTTTGCTAACATTGAAATCAGCAGATGAATCCCGATTTTGGAGCTGATGAATCCTGAACTCAAATCATTGTGCTGCTATATAAGCATACATTACCAAATCTGAAACCAGCAGATGAATCCTGATTTTCGAGGTGATGAGTCCTGAATTCAAATCATCTTGTTCATTTGTAACTTTATTGTCCTAACATTGAAATCAGCAGATGAGTCCTGATTTTGAAGCTGATGAGTCCTGATTTCTAATCATCTTGCAAAATTGTATTTTTATTTTGCTAACATTTAAATCAGCCCATGAGTCCTGATTTTGGAGCTGATGAGTCCTGATTTCAAATCATCATTATTTGCACCGGTGGACGTCCACCACCCTGCCAAGAAGATTGGCCACACACAAATATGCTGAACTTGTCCCGGTATAATTTTGAAACACCGGGACATGTTCTGCAGCGCCTGCACATTTAGTCTGCTTTCCATTCCCAAAAGCAATGTGCAGGCGACGATCCAGTGTTTTTTCACCTCCAGCTGGGCCAAGGTTCAGGGGCCATCAGGCGTACTTCTGATTGAGTTGGCGACTGGAGGCTGTGTGGAACGTCACACTTAAATGCAAATGCAACAGAAGAGAAACAAAAGCACACACCTCACCTGCGTAGCTAGGTCTTAGACCGCCCGTGGCGGCCCCTGCTTTTGCTGCCCATGGCGGTGTGATGGAAGAGCGGTGGAGGGGGGTGTTGACTATTCATTAGCTGCAACAGCCGCAATTAAGATCGGCAGGGGGAGGGGGGCTGTGCGGCCAAACAGCCTCAGGTGAGAGCAGGGAGGAGGGGAGCCGGATGCCGCTCCCAAAACTCATGCCGCCCCCTCCGCACCCCCTAGCTATGCCACTGACACAGCTTGCCATCTCTTCACAGGTACCTAAGAAAGGCATGCAGTGTCGCTTTTTACTTTGATTGTCAGTGTACACAAGTCCATGCACTGTAAGAATGTTGCATGTGTTAGTCTGTCCCAGTATTTACACAATAAACAGTTTAAATAGCACTATTTTATTTCTTTTATAGCACTACTCATCCCAGTGCAGGGTGTTAAAGTGCTTTGCATAACATACATATTATCCATTGACAATAACTCATGTAAGTATGCACATCAATGTACACGATGCGTTACATGGTGTAGGACTCTCATGTCCATCATAGCTCACTGAGCTATATTAGAAGGATTACAATTTATGAACTGCCAGTAGAAAAATGATCTCTGTTTTCAAAGCAGTAACCCACTTACCTAGCTACACAAGATAAAAAATGTCATCTGCGTGTTACATGATGTGCTTGACAGGACACACCTTAATCTTCTGAACTACTTTCATTCATATCTGGGACTACACAAAATACAGATCTCTCCAACAGATACGTTAAATCTCATCATTATTATTCCCTGGAATTTCACTGGGTACCTCTGCAGCAGATGCCTTAACACCATAAAATATTTTAAAATGCAGACTTTGCAATCAATTAAGTAGAACAGATCTACTACCAGGCTTCTCCCTATTTCCAGTTTGTTTATGGCAGGATTTGTAAAAAAATAAATAAATATATATATATATATATATATATATATATATATATATATATATAAAGCTCTGATAGGCTGTTCTAACTTGGCACCCATCCAGGGTCAATTTGTGCTGAACTACGGATACCATAAAGCATTGGGAACCTGTGGCCTATCAGAAGGCAGCATCTTCAATTCCCGGTGAAGCACGCATTGCCGAGTTGCAGACAGAAACGGCCTCTGAAGAAGCAGCATTGCGAAACGCGTCAGGCCGCGACTTGTGAGCTGCCGAGCCTCGTGGCATAGTTTTTCCCGGAGTGCCCCCGAAAACGTTGGGTGACCTGAGCTTTATATATATATATATATATATATATATATATATATATATATATATATATATATATATATATATATTTCTTTTGAGGCCTAGATTTTGCGTCAGGATTGCTTCACTTATTTGACACAACCTCAATGCCAAATCAAATTTTTAAAATCTCATAACATGTTTTTATGGATTGTGGAAAAACAAACCTACAATTCTTTTTTCCTTCTTTTGGTTGAAGGGAATATTTTTCCTACTGCTCATCTGTTTGATTTATTCTTGCATTCTAACTCATGCCACAATCAAACAATACTTTGTTTAGTGGTGGAGTTCACATGAGCATTCTCCAGATTAGGCTTGGATCTGAAAACCTATTGCATTTTGGGAGACTTCAATTCAGCTAATTGGGCTTAAGTACCAGGTGAAAACGGTTGAAAAATAAGTCAATGGCTAGAAACTGCATGTGCGTAGCACTGGGTTCCAGCAAAAGCACATATTCCACTAAGGCTCCACCCCACCTTCTAACCTCTTTTGTTCATTTAAGCCTGAGCTATGTGGTTATCCCACCTATCACACATGCGCATCCTGGTGAGTGGAGAAATGCTCTAGGATAATGAAGCCAGTGAGGGGGGAAAAAGGAATAACTCCAACTCCAGAATGTTGGGGAGTTAATGTCATGTAAACAAAAAATCAAAAGGGGGAGTGAAGAGGTAGTGCTGGAAAGCACTCAGGTAGGCGCACCCTCCGCCAGTTAATGGTATGAATAAACAAGGTCCACCTCTAAGAGGTTTCCTGTGAGCCAAGGTATTGTAGGCATACACAGTATTTGTTAAAATACCCCTCACACACCAAAAGGGCCCTTGGTGTCATGCTTCATCATCGGGGTCTTCCTGCCTCGCTGCGGGACGGGTCGTGTAACGACTAGCGACTACGCTGGAGCACTTAGACATTGTAGGTGCTATGTGAGGTGTATTGAGTGAGTGTGAATGTAACTTCCATTAATACTCGAGCAATCCTCGCGTCCTCCCTCATCCGCGGCTTCCGTGTACCCTTCCTCCAGATTGGCTCATGGGGCACTGACTCGTAATTATTCTCGCCCACGCTTCAGAAATACTGATAGGGTTGTAATTACCAATTGAATCTCATACCGCAGTGGTATTATAACTTACATCCTTTCACTTGTATATACACATAGCACACATTGATGGCAACTTTAGTGAGTGATAGTGGGATCTGACCCCGTCCTGACGAAGAGGCATTAAGCCTCGAAACATGTTGACATCAGCAGGAGAACTAGCCCATTGTTAAGCTAAAGTTTCTCTGCTACACAGTTTTTAACGAAACCAGCCTATGACTAATAAATAATTTTTGCTTACATAAGGCCAGGTATTCTTTTTAATCTCACTTTTCGATATCAGTCTTGACCCTACACACACTCACTCAATACACCTCACATAGCACTTACAATATCTAAGTGCTCCAGCATAGTCGCTAGTCGTAGCACGCCCCAACCTGCAGCGGGGTGGGAAGACCCCTATGATGAAGCATGACACCAAGGGCCCTTTTGGTGTGTGAGAGGTATTTTAACAAATACTGTGTATGCCTACAATACCTTGGCTCACAGGAAACCTTTTAGACGTGAGTTAATGTCATGGCCAGCTATCAATCACATATACCCATTTTCAGAGAATCTTTTCCTGTGCGAAAATATTTTAGACATATGAGTCGTTTGCCCTAGAGCATACTCTATTTCTCTATTCCATAATAAACATATTCACACTTGCATCCCCTACGCAGGGGGTCTGGCACAACAAATTTGCCAGAGATGCTTTGGGTTCTCAGTCCGGCCCTGTCTGCATCATATCAAGCACTCAGAGAGATATATTTTTAACCAAGACTGTTAAAATGACTTTGATTGCTCAGTGACCAATAATATGACACCCATATATGACACCCTGGGGCCTAAGTCCTGGGGCCGGGGTCATGGCTTCTTGGTTCTGGGTCATGGGGCCTGGGTGAAGGGTCAAGAGTCCTGGGCCCTGAGGCCTTGGACCTGAGTCCATGGGCATGTGGCCTTGGTCCTGGTGCCTGGGTCCTGGGCCTTGGTCATGGGGCCTGGTCCTGGGTTCTGTGTTCTGGATCCTGGCACCTAAGTCCTGGGTCATGTGGCCTTGGTCCCGAGTCTTTGTTGCATGGGTCCTGGTGCCTGGGTCTTGAGTCCTGGGGCCTGAGTCATGGGGTCTGGGTCTTGGATCATAGCTCCTGAGTCCATGGGATTGGGGTCTGTGTCCTGGTGCCTGGGCCTTGGGGCTTTGGTCATGGGGCCTGGTCCTGAGTACTGAGGCCTGTGGCCTGGGTCTTGGGTCCCATGTAATGGATCCTGGCACCTAGGTCCTGGGACCCGGGGCCTTGGTCCCGAGACCTGTTGCCTGGGTCTTGAGTCCTGGGGCCTGAGTCATGAGGTCTGATCTTGGGACCTGGGTCCCGGGTCTGAGTCAAGGGGCCTGGGACCGGAGTCCTGGGGATCATAGCTCCTGAGTACATGGGCTTGGGGTTTGTGTCCGGGGGCCTGGATGCCAGTGATTGATTCCTGGATCCTGTGGCCTTTGTCCTATGTTCTGATGTTAGAATAAAAATGTTTTGGCTGTGTTGATTATGTATTGTTCTATGTAAGTTAGCATTTGCGGGACCATTTTATGTTTGGCCGCCATTTTGAACTATGATTGAAACTAATCTTTCTCTTTCTGATAAAACAGCTTTTGGTAAGTCTCATTTCTCCAAGGTTGGGCCTTGCTTTTTCTAATGAATACACGGTTCTTATTAGCGCATACCTTTTCCACTAGATAATGGCCTTCTCCCACTAGTCTAGCGGCGGGCACGGACTGAGCGACCTTGAGTAGTAGATATTGTGTGCCCGGCCTCAGGATCGAAATGTATCCTTCTTTACTTCTTTGTGTAGCTGCATCTGCCTGGTAAATTCCATTGTGGGTGTGCCTTTATTGGTTCTGAATTGTACATAATGTCTCACCATGTTTGCTGATGTCAATCCCTCTGCAGCAATCCAGAGAGACTGGGCAGACTGGGCTCCGCTCAAGTGTATCTGAAAAAATGTATTGGTTTGTATTCTCAACTGTATGACAGACTCTTCATTTTTATGGAAGGCTGAGAGGTGGTCGTAAGTGACTGCGGGTGACCCTAATCTGGTCACTTCCTTCACTGGGTCATGGGTCCTGACTCCTAGGCACCAAATCCTGAATCCTGGGTACTAGGTCCTTGTGCCTGGGTCATGGGTCTTGGTGCCTGGGTCCTGGGGTGTGCATCCTAGGGTCTGGGTCATAGGTCCTAAACCCTGGGTTGTGACTCCTGGGGTTTAGGTACTTAGGCCTGGGTACGGGGGTCTGGGTCATGGTTTCTGGGGCCAGGGTCCTGAGGCCTGGGTCACGTGGCTTGGGTTCTGAGTCCTGGGGCTTCAGAACTGGGTCATGGGTCCTGAGTCCTGGAGCTTGGGTCCCGGGTCCTGAATCCTTGAACATGGGTCCTGGGACTTGGGTCCCAGGTACTGATTCCTGGGTCCAAGAGCCTGAGTCATGGGTCCTGGGTTCTAGGTCATGGGTCCCGAGTCCTGAGTCCTAGGGGCTGGGTCCTGAGTCCTGTATCTGGGTCTGGATCACAGCTCCTTGGGCCGGGGTCCAGGGGCCTGGGTCACGTGCCTTCGTTCCCGGGACCCAGGGCCCTACGACCTGGGTCATGCTGCTTAGGTACTGGGTACTGAGTCCTGGGGAGGGGCCTTGGGTACTGGGTCCCATGTCCTTGAGCCTGGATCCAGGGTACTGATTCCTGGGTCCTGGAACCTGGATACTAGGGGGCATATATATGAAACTATTTTGCGATCGCAAACACTGCAAATTGCAAAAAAACAGAGATTTCTTACTTTGCGAGGCCAGAAGTCTGCGAATTTCCCAGCCAATTTGCAATCGACAACTTAGTTTCTTTTTTAGTAGATTAAAGCCATATATAAGGTTTTGGTCCTCATCGCGGTGAGCTGTGATTTATAACTCAATCTTTGTTCCACCTTAAATCCAAGATATTTGTATGAGACAACTGCCTCTACTTTGAAACCATCGATGTGCTATATGTATTTCTTATATTTAGCGTCCACTAGTTGTACTACCTTTGTTTTTGATAGATTTAATTCTAGCCCTTGCACTTCCATGTATTTGGCTAATGCGCTTATTCCACGTTGTAAACCGATTGGAGTTTGGCTTAGTAAAATTATGTTGTCTGCATACTGAAGGCACCTGATTTCCTCATAGGCTAACGAAGGTGCATGGCAGTTAGTTTCTTGGAGGGCATCTACGAGATCTCGGTCAGTGCATCAAAAATAATGACACCCTGACTGCGCAAGCCTCTTATAAATCTGCCTCTAATTCCTGCAAATGTTGCAGAGGATACGCCTATCGTCTTGAATCGCTGGTGCAAGCCATTTGTAACTGTCTATATCTATTGAACCTTTGTAAAAACTTTCTGTGACCATGTTTTATTAGACCGGGCCTTTGCTCAGTTGTAAAAACCCATACGCAGAAGTCTACAGAGTACTAATTCCCAAATTATTCGCTGATGGGTTAAATGTACGATTTGGCAATCAAATAACTTGATGAATGGTTCAGTAAATTGTATTCGGAAGATGGTCTGGGAATGTGATGTATTAAGCTTGTGAAAAATCAACCTTGTGATTTTGACCTGATAGTTAATGCACTCTTTTAAATATGTGTAGCTTTCTGCTTTGATCAGTGAAATTAAGATTTCTTGGCCCTGTTAATCAGGAACTAATTGCATTTTCGGAATCAATTTATAGGTGAATGTCAAATTGTGGAAATCTGGCCAGTTAAATGTATGTAATTTAGTGGTATGTTTGTTGTCCAATGCTTACTGGTCCATGAAGTATGATCTGATTTGACTTAAGATCTGTAAAGTGACAAAATTTTATATATAGAATAGCATCTGCTTTTTCAACCATGGATTTTTTATCGCTGTGAAGGACACAACTTGGGTACTATCTGATTTGGGGTACGTAAATAGGCGAAGCTTTAGATATTGAGTTCAATTTCTTCAACTTTCCTGCTGTATAGTCCAGTGCAAAATACAATTTAAGGATGCCTTATCTTGCTTTCTGACCTGTAATTGCATAGTATTTTTTATTTAGCAAAGTTCTTAAAGTATTGTAAATCTTGATAATGTGTAAGTGAATTATGTACTAGTTATTACGCAGTATTTTTTTTACATTAAACAGAAATTAATGCACTTTAGGGATTAGCCTGTCTCTAGCATTCTTGTACATTGTATTCTGATCAGTATTTAGAGCAGAACGTCCGTTTTTCGGGTGCTACTTAGGATCTGTTTCACTGTTTGTACTAGTGCACTCTTGTCAAGTGTTATGAACAAGCGAAGAGTACACTTTAGGGATTAGCAGGTTTATTTTTGATTTGAAATAATTATAAGGAATCAGTCAGCCAGTATTTACACTTTCGTGCATTTATACTTTGCTCAGTGCACTGACCTGTAAAGTAGGTATTTTGGATCAGTTATATTCCCCCTAAAGTCCCTGTGTCAATGTTCTGTTATCCGGTGGAGTGGCTAGAATAACTGAGTATGCCTTCAGGGACTAAATTCTTCTCTACTCCACAATCGCACTGTATTCTGTTTAGTGGTGACCAGGTGATTTTTAAATTTTTAGTTCCTCTTGTTTGTTGAACATTTTAACTTAGTAACGCACGCTGTTGTTGTAAAACATGAATGTTGTGTTCTATATAGTATTTTATTGGCGAACTAGATATTATAGTACATTTTTACAATGTGACTGATGTAATGTTATTTAGGCTACACATTAGTACTAATTTTTATTAATTGAACAAATAAAGATATCTATAACAGCACACCTGTCAATGATATAGCGGGTTAGCCTCTCACACGGGTTGACACAACTCCATGTTATGTTATGTTATATTTATTTTTATATAGCGCACGGCTACTCAAAAAGAGTGTCCCGGCGCTTTTAATAATGAGACCTACAGCAGAATAACACAACACAGTAATAAAAACAAAGTGGGAAGCAGAAACAGAAAAAAACAGAGAACAACCTAGAGAGCAAACAGCCAGGTTTTTAGGCCTTTCCTGAATGCGAGTAAACTAGTAGCTCCCCGGAGTGTCAGCGGCAAGGTGTTCCACAGCTGTGGCGCCAGCAGTCCAAAGGAGCGGCCTCCAGTGCCAGCTCTCTTTATGCGCGGCACATCCGCCAGAAACAGAGATTCTGATCTGAGAGAGCGAGCCTCACCAATTTATCTGCACCCTGAATAAGAAGGGGGTACTCACTAGGTCAAACAATGGCAGGTGAGAGCCCCAATGGCTTGCGTGGGTAGGCCAACAGGCCTAAGCTTCTAAGCGTGAAAGATAAAAAATGGTCAGAGGAATGGACATTTATTTATTTTTAAAGTTTTATATAGCCCGAACAAGATCCCGAAGGATATCAGAGCGCTTTACAAAAATGATGGAAGGAAGGAGAGAAGAAATAAAAAGTCTGTTTAGTGTCAATCATAAGTGTGTAACTGATGACTCATCTTCCATGTGATGGCTTATGAGAAGCAGCATATATTTATGAAATGAAAATAAATGTAGCACAATAACTTGTTATTTAGCGCAGCTGTGCTAATAAACACACATCCAAACACTTCTTACTAGAGGGCAAAGGTGAAATTTGAGTTTATTTCCACAGTAGAGCGAACTTGATTTGAGAGAATCACTGTTTATTACCAAATATATTGCATATTACAATTGCTTTACACATGGAAGCAACTCATGTCATTTGAGATGTCATCAGTGATGTCATCAATAATATAATTTAACATGCAATGAGTGATGTAATATGGGAAGTTAAAAAAGCCCTGCATGGAGAAGGCGCAAGTTATAGTTAGCTCAGTCAACTGTAACCAGGGCCACTGGGATTATGACATTTTGTGGCTGCTGTATTTTCTGGATAATTATGAATTTGCTGCATTTGCCACATAATACATCATCTACAGATTTTAAAAACAAAAACATTTTGTTTCTAGCTCAAACAGACCAAAAGATACTTAAAACACATTAACCCGTGTTGCAGCACAGTGCAAGGCCCTTCATAAACGTTTGACTGGTCACCCCCTGTTATATGGCTGAGATACCCGCCACCCCCTCTCAACACAATCCCCAAGGATGGGAAACCGGAAACAGTTCTGAACTTTTGGAAGACGGGAGGGAGTGACCCTCCCGGCCGTATTTATTAAAATATGAAACAAAATTAAAACATTAAAATAACAGTTTCATATTATGTACAATTTCATTACCACATTGCGATGTTTGGCTAACCTTAACATATTCTCTAATACAAAGGTTCTCCTAGCCGAACTAACATCCTACAAAATATTAACTTGCAATTTGAAATTGTACATCCTAACGTTTAAGGGCCAACGGCAAGGTCATAACCGGTGTCAAGATCCCTAAACCAGAAATATCCCCCTCACTTGTGAGGTGCGACCGCACAGAGGTGTACCTCAAGTGCAACTACCAATTTCCCTTGACTTGACGGGGGCCCCAATAAACTCGACGCCACTTAAAGGTCGTCCGAGGACTCGTGTGAGGTATCTAGAAGGTAGCGTAGACCTCCCCCCCAAACCCCACACAACTTACCACATCTGCCGTCGCAGATGTCCTGGCCCCGGGAAATTACCCAGGAGGGGGCTGTAGCCCCTCCTACCCAGGAAGGGGCCTTGACCGCCTTTCCTTTCCTTTCGGCGGCCCATCCTTAGAAGGGACCGCCTCCCCGTTGAGGGGCTAATGGCCACCTCCCTCGAGCGCTCCCATCCGTAATGGGTGACGCCCACTCATAGGGATCTTCCAATTAGTGCTCACCGATCATGACCTTACCGCCCGACAATAAATACGACAAATCTATCTAAATTACTAAATTACAAAACAATTATAATTTATTATAAGCATGATTACTGATCAACACTAGTGCAAATACTTTATTTGAAAACATCCGGAAAATGACCATCTTTATTGCAGATTCAAAATATCACGACAGTCATCACAACCTGAAAGAAATAGAGTTACCACATCAAAACTGTATTCAAAACAAGTAGCTGTCCTCAGGGGCTGGTGGGTGGGTCAAAATTGGCTCTTCGTTCCGTCTCGAGCTCACGTGCAGCGAGGAGGTGCAGCTTCAGACCACAGGAACAAGAGGATGCTTTCTTGGCTTGTTGCTCCTTTTATCCGTCTTCAGGGCGGGCGTAAACCCGCCCCTGCCTGCCCCAAAGGGCGTGGCCGGCCGCGTCAGTGTCTAGGCCAGCCCACTCCAGGGCGGGAAAAAGGCGCGCCCCGGCTACGCCGCTTCGGGCATACCAGCCGAGGCTCGCCTCCCGCCTAAGATGGCTTCCCGGGGGGATCGTGGTACTCCACCATACGTTCGGGGGGACCGAATGGTCGCCCCTTTCCACTTATTGCTGGATTTGGGTTTTTAACTGGTGAAACCTGTGCCCAGACAGTTTTGACATGTGTAAAAATAACAAAATAATGAAATAATACAATAACAAAAAGTGAATGAAATTGTTTTTTTTGTTATTAAACATTAGTTTTTAATCTTCTTTCAACACCTGACTATAATGTCACTTTAACCTTTGTTTTTTTCACAGAAATTCTCGATTTTTTTTCACATAAACCAACATCGTATTACTATACCTAACTATAACGTCAATTTAAGCGTTGTTTTTTACAGTGAAATAAAAATATATATCTAGGGAATCAATTATATGACTCATGTTGGCACCCTGCATAATACACATCAGCACATCTGGGTCGAAAATTACCTGAGTTTGGTGCGTAGCCTACTGCGTGAATTTATGTATTCATTAACGTTTTCAGAGATCTTGATCCCAAGTACCATTTGCTATAACATACCTTCATACAGCCTGGCGCACACGGGGACGGGAAGATGGGAGCGGGGTATTTATTAACATTTTCAATGGGCGCAAAGCACCACATCAATTTACCTACCATCAAAGGACCATGGGTGCAACACAAAATTGTGCAGTGGTGCACGAGTGCCTAAGTAATGCCTTAGGTAAAAATCTAGGTGATACGCTCAGGCCATGAGCCAGTTCCTGTTTTATGACACAGGTTAACACCAATATATATACAGAATCAGCAGCAAAGATGAGGTGTCTGGCAGATATGAGGGAAAAGGGGCTACTCAATGAATATGAGCAACAGAAATAGCATATAATTCACAGCTAGGATAACGGAGGCTGCTGGTGTGATATCTGCATTGGCTATTGTGCGTTGTATAACAAGGGTCTAATTCATGAAGTGTGATAAATGCACAAAGAAGTGCATGCCCTGTAGATGGAAGACACAAATATCAGAAAGAGTTACTTTATTTATGTTTGTTGCAGTCTTTTGGAATCCCGGAAATTGCAACAGTTTGCAACAGTTCATCAGAGGACTGTAGAGCAGGACCAAAGATCAGCAGTATTGGGGAACATAGTGAGAAATACCATGTAACACAAAGGAATGCCATCCTCACACAATCGAACCTCATTAATTATGCAAAATATGAACGAATGCACACTTAGAAAATAATACATAGGTTATTACTCGTAGGAGTAATAGCAGCAGCATTACATTTTTCAAATGAGTTGAGTAACTGTAGAACCAATAGGCTATACTTTACAAAAATGAAATTAACAATGCACTGTAAGCCGTACATAGGAGCACACAGTGATATCTCCAGTAAGGCACTATATACTATATTATAAATTGGGTACTATACACTATATTATAGATGGGGTGTTAATAGGATTAGAAATACCACAGCTGGTAATTACAGGATGCTAGAACTTACTGGGTGGCAGATTCCCAACTGATTATGAGTTTGTCTTCGGAAGAAGAAAGAACTGTGGAACTCTGTGTTTCACTCACATTGGAGTAGTTTTACATTCAGTGGGGATATTCTTCGTTGTTGACATTTCACAGGGTAATGGGGAATATCGGATGTGTGGGTTGTCCTGCAAAACTCTTTGTTTAGGGCCAAATAAGAATTTACCCACAACATTTAATGGAGGACTACTTACACGTGGATTTTAGTGCTTCTACTGGTCTTATAATCTTCTGGAGCATTATATATTATTTTCTGTAATTCCAGTCATGACGAATAAGACTGCTTTTAGTTACTAAGAAAACGGTGAATCAAAGCTTTTGGCCTTAGAAGCATTATATTGGAACATATAAGGTGAAATGTATGACTGCTTCTTTGGTCTGACGTGTGAGTATTGTAAAATGGTGCCCCCCCATAAACATCATCCCCACCTTTTGGTTTGGTGTAGGTCTGGGCAAATTTTGAATTAGGCTGGAGTAATTGGCTTAATTTTGGTATTTTTTCATAACACAATTCTTGCAAAATGACCAATATTGCGCTATTTTACCACATTGCATGATTTCAGGGTGACATTTTTACACCACATGTAACGTTTGGGTAATTTTTTAATAAGAGTGTCAATTCGGGTAATTTTCTTACGAGAACGGACTGTTCAGATAATTTTTGAGCTCAAAACTAAGAATCCAGAAGCTACCAACAGTTCCTTTAATGAGGGTGGTTAACAAACATTTATTTAAGGTAAAAATTTTTACTGGAACAGACCATTATGGTAAATTTATGCGCAAAACTACAAATCTGAACATGAAGAGCACTGTTTTGAATGTGAGCAACCGAAAATCAACTCTAACTTACATTTCCAGTTGAATCTTTGGAGCTTTCGGGAAATTTTTAAGAGTAAAATACATTTGGCGAATTGTGTGTAATTAGTTTAGGGAAGAAATAACACCCAATGAGTAATGTTTTAGATCTCAAAGTATGGATAATTTGAGGACAAGTGAGAATTAATTCATGAGCTAATCGACCAATTATAATTTCCTACCAATTGTTGGCACCATTCAAAAGCAAAGAGCTCATGCTCCTCCTGCACTGCCAGGAACACTTTCCACGAGATGCAGGGATGACACACCAAGGAAGAGGAATTGGCAAAATCTGAGCTGCTTTACAAATTGGACCCATGCACAAGTACAGTTTCAGTCAGCTTGGTGTCTGCCATTGGCTCTGTGAAGTCCTGCAGATTAGCCAGTGTTGTCATACAAACTCCAGGGTTAGCCACTGAAGGCAGGAAAAAGGCAGACTGTGGGAGAGATAAGAGTGTTAAGCTTGAGTCAATCTTCATAGCATGCATAAGAGTCGGGCAGTGGTATCGCTGGTCATGAATTATATGCAATGTGCTTCTGTGCATCCACCCTGTACATACAACAAAGGAGGTCATGAAGATACACTTCTTCCATAAGCCAACGAAACAGGACTTTGGGTGCTCAAAAGTGACCAGCCTGAGACGTATGCAGTTACTGCATACTAGTAACATCCTACAATGCTGACAGCACACTAATTAAAAATGGAATTCCTTCTGTATCACACATCTAAGAGGCAATACGTAAACGAAATGTTCTTAACAGTGCATTACATCACACAGGAATGCCTGTATCAATGTTAAGCTCTCTGGTCTCCCAGCCACAAAATATGGGCTCCTTGAAGCAATAACTATGCAGT
This sequence comes from Lissotriton vulgaris, assembly GCF_964263255.1. Classification (NCBI taxonomy): domain Eukaryota; kingdom Metazoa; phylum Chordata; class Amphibia; order Caudata; family Salamandridae; genus Lissotriton; species Lissotriton vulgaris. The sequence continues at coordinate 510,062,079 of NC_141700.1, read as the reverse complement.
GATCTGTTAGATTATATTTGATCCTACAACCTGGTGGAAGATGTGCAAAACATACAGCAGAATGAAGCCTTCATCTTGGCACCTCTTTAGTTCAGGAAAAGTTGTGTTTTCCTCAACCACCTCATCATTTGTGAGTTAATAGTGTCTGAAAAAACTTGCACTAACTCGTGAGTTAAAGGATTGTGACATAAATCCACAAGAATGGAACAAGTGGAACGATGGAGAGACGTCAGCAAAGTACATACTGAGAAAAAGTGCCAGTATACAGTATACAGTCTGTACTCTAATCGTATATTATGTAAAGCAAAGGAACCATAACTCATGGTTTCCACCAAAATATCAAGGTTTTCATATTGACCTGCACTTATATCGACTATCAACTTAATTGTCAAAGCAAGCTGTGGATTTAGAAGATCAAATCTATAACTACCCTATGTATTCGTACTTTGACAATATGTTGGAATTATATGCTCTGCTGTCTATATAAGTGTATAGGAGCCAGTAGGGATGTTTTGACCTTGATGTTTTGACGTACAACTGCTCATTACACCTTGTAAGCAAAGAAACATGTTTTTGAACGGCAGTCCTCTAACTTACCACTTCTAATCCTAAATATACTTCCATTTAAACTGTGTCAATAGCACTGGTATATCCCTTAAAGCAATCAATGTACTCATGTGATGCCATTCAGACCAGAACAAAAACAATGTGAACAGTAAGATGCCCCTGCAATGACATGTAGATTTTGAATGGAAAACGAACAATTTCTGTGCAGGGAGATAGACTTGGAATGGGGAATGACCCTGTGTCCCTGAGTACAGTTGAAGGGGTGAAGATGAAGAGCCTTCCACTGTGGAAGGTAAAGTTATATGCCGTTTAGTTTGTTGTCTTTTAGGAGTAAGTTCTTGTTGATGCAAGGAGAGATGCAAAACCTCTGCAAGAGAATGCAATGCGAAGCAATGCAGGCCATCGACTCGTAGGTTGAGCTGGAACTATTGCACAAAGCTTGGAGTGATACTGTGCTTCTTCATAATGGTGAGACTGCGCACCTATAAGTGATGCACAGCTAGAAGTTCCTGTGGAAGGAAGAGCTGGGAGAGATGTACTTCCTCTTCAGATTGGATTTACAGGTGGAAACAGATGACATCTCTTCAGAAAGGGCTTAGAGCCGGTGGGCTCTGGAAATCGAGGTAGAGCTGAAACTTCAGGGAATGTGAAGCTTACTTAAATGGGAGGTAGAGCTGTATGTAACATCAACTTCTTCATACGAGTGGCATAATTTGAATTAGAGGTGCTGAGGCGCCATGATTTATCGTTTCCCACCACATAGTAGTATGATGACCTCCTATTAAGGCTTGTTGAAGTTCAGACTGTGCCCCTTGTGTCTTTGGATGCAAGGTTTGCGCAGTGTCTATGGACAGAAAAGTTCCCTGCACAGTGTGCTGTCCACAAATGGTAAGAAAATTCAAGCGATTTGAGAGCTACTGCTCAGAACTGAAGTAGCTGATAACTTAGTTGTTTTTCATCAGTCCAGACCAAGCTTAACAAGATGACACGGTTTCCAGAGACTTCCAAAGAGATCTACAAATTTCAGGATACAGTCAGTTTATGGCGCAGGAGCCCTCATGGGAATCTCATCCGGGACACCAATAAGTACGTCAGTGTCGAAGGATACATCTGGAGTGGTGGGTCCCCTAATTCCACAGTTTGAGCAAGTTACAGAATCGGCTGCCTCAATTCACCGCCCGTTATGCCACATGGCTATGTGCTCTGGAGCTGAAAGAAAAAGCAGGTTAAAGTTAGAAAACTAAACAGTAGGTCAAACAATGTGTCATTGAGGTGAAAAGTAAAAGCAAAGAACACCATGTGATGCCTTTGTAAGACCATTTAGATGTTAGCTGCTAGTCTTCAAGACAATGTAGGTCCCTCCTCGGGCTGTCTAATGCAACTGCATCTTCCTTAAGAGCAACCCAATTTCATTTTACAGTCTTTGAAAAGTACACTAGACCCCTTTCAATCTGGCTTTAGGAAAGGATGCAGCACTGAAACCGCCATGCTAAACATTGTTGACGACATCCACCACTCACTCGACAATGGTGAATCTAGCCTTCTGATCCTCCTTGATCTATCTGCAGCGTTTGATACTGTTAACCACTCTGCTCTACTAAATGTTCTTAGAGATCGATTCGGACTGAATGGTACGACACACAAATGGTTCGTCTCATCCCTAACAACACCGTTCTCAACAAATTAAAATCCAAAATTGCCTATCTAACCCTACCTCCATCTCTTTAGGAGTTCTGCAAGGATCCATCCTCTCTCTTTAACCTTTTCATGGAACCCCTCACACTCATTCTTAAACAAGCCAGGATCAACTACCATCTCTACACCAACGACACACAACTCTATTATAAGATTAAAACTCATGCTGACATCCTTCACCTCAACAACACTCATCAAGATTCAAGCCTGGTTCCACATTAACCACCTCAAACTCAACCCTAAAAAACTGAAATTATTCTCTTTTCCCCTAAAAATAACCAGCTCCCCATTCAGAATTTGATCTCTGACCTTAATACCCTCAACTGCTCCTTATCTTTGTCCTCCTCAGTCAAATCACTAGGGATCTCCCTTGACAACCTCCTAACCATCAAGGTACACATCAACAATTCTGCCAAAGGAGCCCTCTTCACTCTCCGCCACCTTAAGAAAATCAAGCCCTTCATCCCTATCGATGATTTCAAACTCGCAGTCCAATCCCTTGTTCTTTCATGCATCGACTATGACAATGCCATTCTCACCGGAATTCCCATGATCCACCTAGCACCTCCTAAATCTGTGCTTTACCTTGCAGCTAGGCTTACCTCAGACTGCAAGCGATTCGACCACATCTCCCCTGCCCTTAAAACCCTTAAATGGCTCCCCATTGAAGGTAGGTCCACTTACAAAACAGCCTGCATTACTCACAAAATTCTCCATCAGAACACACCGACCTACCTTGCTAACAAACTCACCAAAGCCGGTTGCTCCCGTTCCCTGAGAAGTACGAATACCCTCCTTCTTATCCCCCCCTTCTAAAAAATAAAACCACCCAGTCATGATCCTTTTCTGGCAACGCGCTTTGCATTTGGAATGACCTTCCAACTGACCTTCGCTGCAACCCTTCCTACTCTAGCTTCAAAAAAGAACTCAAACTACATCTCCTCAATAAGTACTGGGGACCCTGATCCCTATCTGTTCTCCCCCACTAGCCACTTCTTTCCCTTACTCGCCCTTCCTCCTCGTCACGTCCCCCTACCGGTTTACCACCTTCACTGCTCCTTACACTCCCCTTCCCCTGTCCACCCTCAGCCCTCATCCCCTCCAACCCCCCAACCACTTCTGCCACTCCCGCTCTCTTCCTTACCAACCTAACGGACCACTAAACTCCCTATCCTGACTGTGCAATTTTCCGGCTCTCTTTTTAATTTGTGCCTTATGATATTTTTAATTATCGTATCTTCCACATTTTGGTGTGCTTATTTCCCATATTTATTATTGTGAAATCTTTCATGCAGTGACTTTTTATGTTGTTTATATACATTGATGCTATGTATTTCCCCTGTATTATTGACCTTCCTGTCTCAAAAAGTAAAGCGCTCTGATACCCCTGGGTCCAGCCAGCGCTATATAAAACCTCGAAATAAATAAATAAATTAATTAATTACCATGGCTCCCATTCAACTGTCCTTATAAGAAGGTACCCACAAAATAACAACACAGAAGTACAAACAGTACCAGTGGGAAACACCCTCAATGAAAATGTTCAAGTTCCCCTTGAAAAACAGTTTTTTGGTATTCACTTGGGAACAGTCTGGGAATTTCATTGTTTCTATGTCGTCTCTGCGGACTGTGTGAAGATTGTGTGCATGGAAGAATTGTAGAGAAAAGAGCCATGTTGGGATTTTAGGCATAAAACACTTGTTTCCGTTTAATCCAATTTACAAAGCCCCAAATTCTCGTAAATTCCTCTGGTTTGGCCTTTTGGGGCTCCAATGGAGGGCATCATACCCATTTTCTCGATTTTCTATCCTGGGATGGAATAATGTTCTCGAAAAGGTTTCTCTTTCTTCCTGTGATTAATGCCCTAGATTTGTATTCATTTCGGGCCAGATGTAGGTAATTTCCATTTACCGAATGGAAAATACCGACTCATACCGAATCGGTATTCCTCAATCGGTAAATGGTATGTAGCTAAAAAGTCGGTAAAAGTTACCGATTTGGAATTGACCGAGTCGGTAAAATCCGAGTTGGTGAAACCCAAGCAATCCTATGGGCCACATTGCCCATAGGAATGAATGGTATTCACCAAATCGGAAAATCCCGATTCGGATTTCACCGACTCGGAATTTACCGATTCGGTAATTACCGATTTGGGAGTTTGAAACACGCCATGTGAGCCTGTCAACCAATCAGGGGGAGCCTACACACCCCACAGCCAACGCCCTGTGAATCCAACCAATGAGAGAGAGGCACCCCACCCCAGTACCTGGGAGTGGCCACACCCATGCAGGTGGAAACCAACTGAACAAACAAATCTGCAGAGGAGAGAGGAGCAGAGCATCCACAGGCAAGCAGACTGACAGAATGGAGGCACAGGAAGGACAGAAGGATGCCGCTGAGAGGAAAAGGAAGCTGAAGTTCAGCCCAGAGGAACTACAGGTGGCTGTGGAAGAAATTGTCAGCCACTACAGCCAAATATTTGGGAGGCAGTCTCTGCATGTTGCAGAGACTGTGAAGAGGAACATATGGCTAGCAATTCAGGGCAAAGTGAATGCCATAGGAGTCACCCACCGGGACATTGAGGACATCAAAAAGCGGTGGTATGACCTGCGTATAGTGACCAAGAAGAAGATTGCAGGACAGAAAAAGGATGCAGGTTTGACTGGAGGTGGCAGGGGCAAAGCCCCAAAACTTACACCAATTGAGGAGCAAGTTGCATCCACCATGGAGTCTGAATGCATCCATTGGATTGGAGACCTGGACAGCACAGCGAAAGCAGCCAGGAAACAAGGCAAGAGGCATGTACCCCATGCACCCCCAGCTATCCCAACCCTGCATCCCACTGTGTACACACATGACACAGCAGGAGAGGTCACAATTTCTTGCTGCAATGCATCATGGTAGACGTAGTCATGTACACACAGATGCAAAGTACACCACACATGACTCAGCAAGGCATGCCACACACATCCCCAAACAAGCAATGTGGACTGTGCAAAGGTGTGCAGACCATTTAATTAAGAAACAAACACAGACAAACTACATCATTGACACTATATCAATTTCATTCCACAGGAGAGTCGTCACGCAGTTCTGCACCGCCGAGGGAGGAGAGGGCAGCACCATCTAAAAGAGGGGAGAAAGAAAAAAGGAAAAGTCGTCACAGCGCAGGAGAAGGTGGAGACGACCCTACCCAGGACCTCTCATCACCAGACCCACCCACTAGACCGATCCCAATGTCCCCTCTGTTGTTTGGGTCTCCTGACCTCACAAACACGCCCATGCCGGGAGGGGAAAGTAGCCAGGTGGAGCCCCCGCAGAGGATTCTGCAGACCTCTGATTCAGAGGATGAGGAAGATGTCCCCCAGAAGAGTGCGCCCGTGCCTGACAGGCCAAGACCAACTATGTCTGCAGGCTCAGCGCGCACTACTGTCCTTGGCAGGAGGGCACGTGATGGTGGGGAGGGCCAGGATGGGGAGAGCGTGTTCTGTGGGCTGGAGGGCACGATAGTGAAGGTGCAACGCCAGCAGGCCAAATCACTGCAAGCCATGCAGCGGCAGGTGCGTGTTTTGAGCGCAACAATGTCCAACATGGATAAGGGCATAACCCAAATGGCTACTAGCCTTGACCTGATAGCACAGGGGATCTCTGACATTTCTACCTACATGGGGGTCCTCTCCGACAAGCTTGACAGGAAACATCTCCAGCGTGCCTGGGAACGGCAGTACATGCGCCAACAGACCAAGGCCATGAACAGGTTCGCTGCCAACACAGCTCTCCTCTGCAGAAACTCCATCTCAATGCAGGAAGCAATAGAGCACTGCTGCATTGACTTAACCCGGGGTATGGGTAGAGTGACCTCTGCAATGGAGCAGATGTTGACCTCAAACCTAGGCAATGCTGGTGACACGGGTGTGGAGGAGACTGAGGGGTCAACCAGCAGGAGTGGCTCCAGTACACCTGTCCAGGAGGTGCGCACTAGCGGCAGGCACAGCCAGGCAGAGTCAGGCACCAGCAGGGAACCTGAAGGACAGGCACCTAAATCCCGCAATGTGGTGCGAGGACGCAAGCACTGAACTATGCAGGGGACTGACTCTACTGCACACAGTGACAGCAACTGAGTATGTGCAGCCAGTGACATTGACGTACAGTCATGTGACCATCATGAAGTAGTGCAGAATAAACTACTCATGTCCGGAAGTATGCCTGTGTGTGTGTCATACTTTACCTAGAAATAGCGTTGTGTAATTTCAGTCCATCTCAATCTGCCATCTACTGAGGCTGGCCCTGTTGCCTGGGGCTCTGCATGTTCTTGGTCCTCATCTATGTTTTCATGATGTGTCAACTCCACCTCTGTGCCTTCCTTGGTAGCAAGATTGTTCAATATGGCACAGGTCACTATAATTTTGCAACACAGGAGGGGGGTGTACTGTCGCGCACCTCCACTTTTGTGGAGGCAACGGAACCTGCTCTTCAGGAGTCCAAAGGTTCTCTCCACAACATTGCGGGTGGACCTGGGTGCCACATTGTATCGCCTTTCTGCTCTGTTGGTTGGGTTCAGGTACGGTGTCAGCACAAAGGAACGCAGGGCATATGCACTGTCACCTGGGAGAGAACAAGAGGTACATGAGTTTCATACACATTCCACATGGAGCTGAGATACATTTCAGGGTGTGTGCTACATATTTACCTAGCAAATAACCATCTCCAAAATCGCCATTCTGTAGCCGTGTGTATATTCCACTGTTCTGGAATATGTAGGAGTCGTGCGTGCTCCCTGGGAATTTAGCAACTATGTCGGTGATGATGTTCTCTGCATTGCATATCAACTGCACGTTGATGGAGTGCGTAGACTTACGGTTTCTGTATATGTGTTCCGTGGCTGCAGGTGGGCATAGGGGAATGTGGGTGCCATCAATACAGCCTATCACATGCGGGAAGTGAGCCAGTCCATAGAAGTCTGTTTTAGTTTTGGCAAGTTCCGCAGGTGTGTCAGGGAACTGTATGTAGTCTCCCATTCTCTGAGTCATGACATCCAGGAACTTCCTGAAGAAACGGGACAGACAGCTCTGGGATACACCTCCTACTGCAGCTATCACACTCTGGTAGCTCCCAGAGGCAAGCAGGTGTATGCTGCACAGCACCTGGACATGGGGAGGTATGGCGTGGGCCCTGGGTGTTGGATGATCCAGGTATGGGTGGAGGTCCCTTATTAGGTCCATGATGGTATTGGGGTGCAGCCTGTACCTCTGGAGAATCTCAGGCTCAGTCAATTGGAACAGAGTGATCCTCTGCCTGTACACCTGCTCCTCCCTTTGCCATACCCTCAGTCCTGCTGCCTGTAGCCTTCGCCTCCTCGCTATCACATAGAGTGCAGCCATTTTGACTGGAGGGTTGCACCACCTTTCAGTCCATGGTAAATACCGACTCCGAAATACCGAATTTGGATGAATTCGGTATTTTTGTCCTTTCCTACATCTCGATGGCCATGTTTTCCGATTCCTTATTTACCGAATCGGTGTATGACGACTCTGTATTTTTCCTATCGGTGAATACCGAATCGGTAAATATGAACTCGGAGAATTCCGAGTCGGTATTTTTCCGATTGATATTTTCCGAATCAGTATTTTTTTGACACCTACATCTCTTTCTCGCTATACCGCTCGGTAACGGCCGATTTTACCGATTTTGGGCCGTTACCGACCGGTATTTGCCGACCTACATTAGGCTTTGTGTCTAACAAGCAGAACAGCAATTTATCTCCCGCTCTTTATTAAGTCGAATAATGTTACGCAAAACTGAAGCGGTGGGCTTGCAGGCGTCTAATCTAAGCAGAGGTGATTTGCACAATTTTTGACTTCTAACCATAGTAACTACTCTACTACATGTATGTACGAGACATCTCAATTATCAGAAAAGATTTTTGATATGAACATGCCGCTTGCCTAGCGGTTTACAAGACAATGCTCATGTTTTATCTCAGGTACAATGTGGCTGTGAAAATAGAGCTAGTTCGAAACAGAGTCTTGGGCACAAGCAGCAATCTGACCCCTTGGCTTAAACTCGGATTACATGGATTACATCCAGGTACAATCCCAATCCAAACACAGACAAAGCAGGCCGACTACTATATATTTCGTAAGGGTGTGCGAAATTCGTAACATTTGCTTTTATGTAATTACATGAAATTTCAGAAAAAGCAACCATAATTAAGTGAAAAAGCAAAACCAGCATTTGGCCATATATTTTAGCACAAAATGTGTCCTTGCATCCACTTTGAACATGAGGAGGCATTTTTTGTACAAAAATAGTGTAAAAAACACAAATGCCGCGAACAGCAGCTGCAACATGGCATAACAGTGTAATTTGGGGAATTTCTTGTAACAATCGGAACAAATACATCCGCATATAGGGCATTTTGCCTGGGCCTACTTTTCAGACTGCTGTGCTACAGAATCACCGCCCTCTCTAGCGCAATCACCCCAAAATGCGCTGCGCTGATGCTTGTTTCCAGTTCTTTCTTTAAAGACTGAGTAGCATCCATGTGAGTTAAAGTGTTATTTGCAATTTTCCTATTTATGTCGGGGAAAACTGTATCCATTATCAGCATCAACACCACTTTTAATCAGGCAGACCCCAGCATGCTTAGTTATGGGCCAACTGAGAACCCCCATCGTTCTAAACTGTTCTTACTTAGAGGATGACTATTTTACTCTCCCGTGCCTCCAAAACATTAATCAGGACCGGTGCATTGTAACTGAATATTAGGACGACAGCAGAATGTTGGTATTAGACAAGGGGGCTGCTCCATTGGAGCGCCAGAGCGTTGCACCTTGAAATGTTTGCCTCCTTGGCTCCAGAAGTACAGTTTAGGTTGTTTTTTCTGTCCAAACGGCCGCGATTTCTTAATTTTAGGGCAGGTGTCAATCAAAATGAGAAAGAGCGCAGGGTGACAGCTGTGGGTGGGGCTTCAGAGCAGTTATTGTTTGAAGTAAAGTGCGCATGTCGGATTGGACGGGTATTTTTCTTGCATCCAACCAAACATGCGTACTTGAAGCTTCTCCTATACGCACATTAGTGAGCTGGGGGGATGTTGGAGTTGCGACCCCTCGGTCTCCTGAGGAGCGCTGAGTTTGCCGGCTCCAGCCAATCCTGGTGCTGCTTCCATGCGATTTGATAACATAAAAGGCAAGGAAGCAGCGTCTGGATTGCTCCGGATACGCAGGTCTCTGCTATTGCTACCAGCTACGTTGGACTTTAAAAGCACTCGTTATTTTCTTCCTCGTTGGAATTACAGACAGAGTTGGACAATATGAGTGGGACCGAAACTGAGCTGTCGGCCGTGCAATAAATGCAAACAGGGCTCCTATTAATTCTTAAAATGGTATGCGTTTGATGAGATTATTAAAGTGTTGCATATTGCATTCAGGGGAGGGGATGTGGCATAACGGTCCAAACTGCCAACTTTGGAACGGAGGAGGGTGCAGTGTGCCCTCACAGTATCTTAAGGGGTGCAACAGGAGGGTGCAGCGAGTTGTCTAAACATCTAAAGTGGAGCAATGTAGGGAGCAATGAGCCCTCACAAGACCTAGCGAGTGCAAGAGGAGCAGGAAATCCAGTGTGCCCTCACAGCATCCACGGGGTGAAAAAGGAGCAGAGAGGCCTCACAGCATCTAGGGGGTGCAAGAGGAGCAGAGGAGGGCACAGTGAGCCCTCACATCATCCAGTGAGTAAAGACAGTTCCCAACAGGTATTATGCGAAGACAATTTTGGATAAGGTTGAAAATACATATCCCTATCTGAACGAGGAATTTTACAACACCCAACAAAACCCTCCAAGAACACAGAACTGGGGACGGTACAGAAACAACCAACGAGTCACCTTTTCTGTCTCTTCCAATAGCTCTGCGGAGGACGCAGACGCAACAACTTCTGGACCACAGCCACTACTACCCCCGGGTTTTTTAGGATGAGGCCGCGGACGCGGACAACATCCACCACCACCACAGAACCGCCAAACCAGAACCAAACAATATCAACCTCCAGTTCCAGGTTACCGCCAAACCCGCAACCGGTACTATCAGTGGGGACAACCACAGTAATCAATAATCAGGAAGTAACCACCACTGCTATGTCCATCCCCATTTTCAACTTATCAGACCATACCCTGACCCCAGAAGAAACTGGACTTCTCTCACGTGGTCTTTCATTTGTGCCAACAGTCAGAACCAACTTCTTGGAACTACAATCGAATCTTCTTAAATTTTTCAGAAGAATACGACTAAAATATTTCTTTGCTGACAAACCAGACACCGGAACGAATCAAATCTCCCCATTTAGGCTTCCATCTACCTTCAATCCGCCATCCAGCCAGATGACACCTGAAATTCTAACATTTGAGCGGCTCGTCCTCAAGGAAGTAATGGATCTAAAAACTACCCCACGGTTCATTCCGTACAATCTACCCTTTACAGAAAAAGAAGCCCTGAATACCCTGCAAAATAACTCGGAGATTGTCATCAAGCCCGCAGACAAGGGTGGTGGAATTGTCGTTCTAAATAATACACAGTATGACAAAGAAGTGGAGCGACAACTTGCCAACCGCGAACACTATCGGGTTCTCTCCAAAGATCCTATGGCAGATATCAGACAGAAGATTCTCTGTATTACCACTACAGCCAGAGACAATAATATCATCACCAAGAAGGAATTCGAATTCTTGAACAACCCCCACCCCCGGACCCCGGTCCTATATGTCCTCCCAAAGATCCACAAAGACGCCAATAACCCACCTGGACGCCCCATCGTATCAGGTTGTGGTTCAATCTTGGAACCCCTGGGGAAGTATCTGGATGCAGTCATTAAGGAATTTGTACCCATTACCGATACCTACATACGCGACACCATGGATTTAATCAACACCATAGAGGACCAACCCTTTGAACTGGACACTAAAACCATGGCCAGCCTGGACATCGAGTCCCTTTATACCAACATCCCCCATCATGAAGGACTCGAGGTGATCAAAAATCTACTAATTTCCAGACCCCAACCTGCAAAAATCCCTACTGACTTTATCATGGACCTCCTGAGAGTGGCATTACAAAACAACTACTTCATGTATAAAAACATATACTACCTCCAAATCAAGGGAGTATCTATGGGCGCTTGTTTTGCCCCAAACTTTGCCATCCTGTATGTCCATAATCTGGAAAAATCATTGATTCTGAACTCCATCAACCCGTATCGACCCCAAATCCATTTGTGGCGTCGATATATAGATGACATTTTATTGATTTGGAATGGAACAGCCGATTCTTTACAACCCTTCATGACCTGGCTAAATTCCTCACAAGAACATCTCAAATTCACAAGTGAGACCAAACAGAACGTAATACCCTATTGCATTACTCTAGTAACCACCCAAGGGGCTTACGAGATGGACTTCCATTCGGCCAATTCCTCCGAATCCGGCGCAATTGTAAATGGCGCAAGGACTACTTCAGAGAGGCAGACATCCTGGCCATAAAGCTTATAAACAGGGGATATCCACGACGCCTGATTAACCAAGCGAAGAAACGCGCGTGAATTTACTAGTGCCGAACCAAAACAAAAAACCCATGAACAGAATTCCTTTTGTCTCTGTTTTCAGCCCAGACAGCAACAGAGTAGCAAAAATAATCAAGAAAAATTGGGCAGTGTTAAGGTTTGATGAACAATTTCATGAACCACCGCTTTTCTCTCATACCAAAGAGGCAATAACATTGCCAATCATCTTGTTCGAGCCATCACATGGCCCACTGCCACAACGGACAAACATACCATCACTGCGGCATGGGGAATGCCCCCAGTAATTGGACACTTCAAATGCCAATCATGTAGCGTCTGTGAGCTAACCTACAACACCAAGGAATTTGTTTATAATGGACAGACTCATCAACTTTCTCACCACTCAAACTGTAAGACTCAAAACGTCATCTATGCTATCCGTTGTCCATGCGAACTAATCTATATTGGCCAGACCACCCAAATGGTCAAACAACGGATAATACAGCACAAAAGCAGAATTAACTGCAAAGTACTTACGGCTCCACTGGTCGCACATTTCTTGGAAAAATCACATACGGACACTGACCTAAGATGGTTAGTCATTGAAAAACCAACACTGCCTATCAGGGGTGGCAACATGGCAGTCCTTCTCAACAGAGCAGAATGCAAATGGATTGCACGAGTGGACTCTGTAAACCAGGGGTTAAATACCCTTGATGAGTGGACAAACACCATCTCCATCTAATTCCTCTGTCCATTCTTTCAAACTGTATATATCTATCCCTCTTCTAACTGCCTCTTGAGTGATGTAAAGAAATGTGATGTCGTTGTTGTTTGGATAACAGAAAAATGCCTTGGCATTTGGATGACCCGCGTTCATCCTAAAATACATCATGTAAAAATGCCTAGTGTATACATTCCTAATTTGAAATGTCTCTCAGTATGTATCATGGGGCAACTCTAATGATAACAGTGTAACCATGTTCACCACTTGCCCTTCTCCGTCCAATACCTGAGCGCTGTGAACCCCCACCCAACACACACCCTCCGCGGCATGCGTGTTCGGTCTGAATTATTGCCGATTCATCCTTCTCGAGTGTTACCAAGGCAACCTCCGTAAACACCTTGTGGTCCTCCTTCAATGTTGTTAGGAGTCCCTCTCACTGCTCCGGTACAGCCAATACCACTCCGGTACACTCCCCCTCTCCGCCCCTGGCAGTCACGTGACTCCGCCCCCAAGCCGTTTACTTCCTGATTTATATTAGGGAAGAACACGGCCGCGGGTAGCTAGCGCATTTACTGCCTGCAACCCGTTTGACAGCAGACTCCCGGTTACGGCCCACAGCCCTGATTCAGTCAGGTAAGAGACAATTTGCACCGCGCGTCGAGCGCTCCTTTACATCGAGATTTGTAGCGGTCTCTTGATACCGTACTGGGCTCACTTTAAGTACTTGTCCTCTCTCTCCCCCCCTCAGGCCTCGCCAGTATTACTCGCTGCCCAGACGGAAGAAACATTCAGGTAATTACAGTTACCGTGGTTTCTAGTCGTAGTCAATATGTTTAGTCTTCCTCTAAAACTCTGTCTACCACTTGCTCCCCAGTAACCTTGGACGATCGAGTCTTAAAACAGGATTTCAACCACGTCTTCCTGCCAGAGCTTAAGTGTGAGTTTCCTACTTTCCATATGCGGCGACCCTATTCACTAGCTTAATGACCACCTAGGCTGACTGAGCTATAACGGCTTTTACCCCGCATCCTGCAGTACCCTAGCCACTCCCTATGTCACTAACCCCCGGCCCATTCCGGCCCTCACCACCCCCCATCATGACACTTCTTAGTCCGCAATTCAGACCGAATTAAACACCTGTGCACTTCCCCTTCCCCTGCCCGTTCGCCTACCCCAGACCCCGCGCTCAAACTGCCCTTTCTGTCCACAGCACTGTTCCCATCGACAACCCCGTCCTGATGAGGATCCCGACTTATGGGGATCGAAACGCCGTCGACTAGACAGCTTGAATTTTACGACGCAATTCACGTCTTGTGCTCCCATACAAATAATTGTGTTTCAAGTGATGGTTACTTGTCTCTGTTGGGGCCATTATTTGATGTTTATACCTTGATTAATGCGTCGCCTTTGCTGTTGTTTTTAAACACTTGCACACCCACTTGTCACTGATTGTATATAGCACCTGCACCAAGTGTCACTGGGTTGTCACAAGATCCACTCTGTACAGTGCTGCTTTAACTGTATTGACCCTTGAAAGTTTTTTCCTATTGCTTATGAAAACAAGATTACCCTTTCTGAAAAGCCTTTGACTCCTTGGTTTTCCTTTCTTTGTAATGCATATTGCATACATTTCCAAAATTGTCTTCGCATAATACCTGTTGGGAACTGTCTTTACTCACATGATACACCCATCCCAACGAGGTTTATGGGTCCTCTCCTGTTGTTCTCATACACTCACATCATCCAGGACAGCCAACATGCTCCCTATTTAATAGCTGTGCTCTCCAGAAGGCCCAGTGCTGAAACGGTGGGGAACAACTGATGTTGTTAATTTAAATTCCCCTTTTTTATTTATCCCCTTTTTTGCACTTAGGGGCTTTTTACAAGTCTGGTGGTCCACGGACCGCCAGACTTGCAGAGCATGGTATTGGTGTTCTTCTGAATGCTCTATTATGATTCGGGCTGTCGGACCGCCCTGGAACCGACTGATGCAGCGGTCTTGATGCCGCAAAATGCTTGGCGGGACCGTCGTGGTCCTGTCAAGCATATTACGAGTTTCCTCTTGGCCACACTTTTCATGGTGGTTCCTCCACATAAAAGTTAATAAAGAGTACTTAAAAGTTGGATGAGACTCTACTATCTCTCTCTTTGGAGCACAGAACATCAATTAATTACTTCAGTTCTGCACTATCGTAAGACCCAATGTTAATGCAAAGGGGTCGTTCATGTATACATATGGGTGCATTCTTAGATGCTACTTTACTTACACAGTAATTCCATTTGTATAACATCTCATACCTCATTGTGAGGCGCAAAAGCGCACAATCTGACGAGTAGCATGCTACAACATGGATGAGCGCTTCGCTGGAAGGGTATTGTGTGCTAAGTATTTTGGTGATGTTAGTAAATGACCAAGAAGTGATCTTATGTCCTGTTTTGCAGCGCTTCACAATCGGATGGAGGAGGATCAGTGAGAATGTGCTCAGGTTACATTAGTTGGGTGCTATATGTTACTCTGCGGCAGCCATGTTGGGGTGATGGCGATTACCACCAACTTCACACCACCTCCTCTGCTGGGTATAGCAATAAGGACAATCACTTTGTGGATCTCATCGGCCTAGAGAGATGTCTGTATTGCAGCCAACCCTGACATTAGTTGTTCTTGTGCTCTAAGTATTTTACTACTTACAGTGTCTAATTTGAACCTATAGAGGAAAGGGAGAATGGCCTGAAGGGGTGGAGTGTATAAAGGCCTTCAAGATGACGGTCAAAGATGTTAGGTCTCTCCGGGCATTGGTACCCGTTCTTTTAAAGAACTGAGTGATTTAGATTGAGAGTTGCTGTGATACAATTGCAGACAAAGTATGCTCTGATGAAGTAGATGTCTTGTTAAAGTTTGGTACATCCAATGTATGTTATCCAAAAGAAACCTTGACATTCCTTAATTTTCCTCCCACAAACATGGGTACTTTACCTCACACATCACAGAAATGCTATTGTGAGTCAAAAAATGTTTACGTTTAACAGTAGTCCTAAGTGGGGATTAGTTGCTATGTTACCTTTTATAGTACTGCTCTAAACAAGACAGGTGAGACATTTAATGAGCATTTATATGAAAAAGCAGAGGTAAAGTGAAACATGTTTAACTCTTTAGTCTTGAAAAATGTAATTTCCATTGATTAACAATCACATCAAACTAATCCTCAAAAATCCATCACTAGATCCAACCGATGTGGCTAATTATACATCCATCTGCAACAGCATTGTCATTGACACACTCACAGTCCACGTTGGGTCACACACATTCTTCCTAGATCCACCCTAACTGAGAACCAGTCGGATCCTTACTGCCTCCCAGTCTACACTGTGCCCTACACTCTAAAACACACACTTTATCCTAATAATCTCCTTACTTGATTCTGTAACACACCCAACACTCTTGCCTGCCTCCATAAGGTCAATATCTGGATATCTAGAAGCCATCTAAAACTTAAGCAAGTCAAAACCGACCTACTCATATGTGACAAACTAGAAGAAGCTACACCCTACCTTAATACCTAATTTGGCCAAATAGCCCGTGGCTTGCCCACTCCACTGAAGATAGTTAGAAGTGCAGGTGTAACCACGGACCCCTGTGTCACCAAATAGTCACACACCAACAAAGAGGGCTCAACATTCTTTTTCATTGTTGCACTCTGTGCCACATACAACCCAACTTTGGATAACCCTGGAGTTCATAGGCACCAATGAAGCTAATTTTCTCCTGCATACACTACGGTACAATACTACTACCTGATATACAACCAAACCTCACAGGAAGATTCCAAAGTGGCCAGAACGCTCTTACCTAGGTCTACCAAACAGGAAGAGGAAACCTACACTGCTCTAAAAACTCAGGCTGACGGATATCCTGCAAGTCAAGTTAAAAACCCTTTGTATCAGGCACAGAACATAGATGGAGTCCAGGTTTCCTAAGTGCAAACTTACATGTACTTTTCCCCTCTAAACACAAAACTGCATTAGAAGAAAAAAGAAATCAAGGGTACACAATTCCCAGTCCTGGCATCAGACCTACGGAACTTTTTCCCTTTCCCACATATGTTTTAAGAGAAGATTGCATATTTTTCAGAAAAGCTTTAAAAATATGGCACTTCATACCAACCGAATTCCACATATCAGAATAGACATCAATTTCCATACACCCACAGCAACTATCATCAAAGACACATACATTTCAACAAGCAGTAAACTACTTCCACATCGTTTACACCTCAAACCACAACACACCGTTTGAAGGAAACTATACATCTCAGCACACCCAGCTGTCACACAGCACATCACAAGACGTTGAACAAAGATCTTTACATTTCACTCCTACAACACATCATACCACTGTTCACCAAGCCCCAACCACATCATACCACACAATTCAACACATTGCTCCACATCATACAATACCATACAGCACCAATCTTTGCCACATGCAGCCCTGCTATGATGATGATGATAAATTTATAAAGTGCAACTAATACCTTGGGGTGTCTAGGCGCTACCTACAGTACATTCGGTACAGAGGGGGGTAAACCAATTACACTGAAAACAGCCATGTGTTAAGGCCTTTCATGAATTTGAAGATGCTATTTTCACATTTCAATGTAATGGGCAATGAATTCCAAAGGTTTGCCGTTATGGCGTGTAAAACTCTTTCCCCCCATCTTGCCTTGCTGATTCTGGGTACAGTTATGTTTCTCAGTGAGACTGATCTAAGAGTTCTTGCAGGGACATAGGGTTTCAGAAGTTTCGTCAGCTGTGTTGGCCCCATGCTATTGAGACATTTAAAGGCAATACATAATGATTTACATTGTATCCTCTTTGGTCACTGGAAGCCAATTTAGTCTAGTAAGCGCCGGGGAGTCTGAGACAAACTTCGGGATGCCTAGCAATAGCCTGGCCGCTGCGTTCTGAGCCGTTTGGAGTTTGTTGATGCTACGGCGTGGAGCACTGGAAAGGAGGGCATTACAATAATCAAGACTGATACCACTGTCTTCCTTAGATTTATCTGTATTACCGGGAGGACTTTCCTCAGAATCTTCAGAATGAAAAATAAAGCTGAGGTGGTGGCATTGATTTCATTCTCAAAAGTAAGCTTTGTGTCAAAAAGGACCCCGAGATTTTTCACCTTGGGTACAGGCTTAGGCAACAGACCCAATTGGTTGGGCCACCAGCTGTTGGTCCAAATGGGGATCAGGAAAGACAGTCCTCGGATGCCAAGCTTAAACCTTTCTGCTCTATGTTCTCAGACAAACCACAGAGAACCACACTAACAAAACACGCCATCGAGACCATCTCGGGCAGGGTAATAAAGCAACAACCCTACCGGATACCCGCAGCCCGGAGACAGGCAGTGAGTAATGAAGTCCAGAGCATGCTGGAAATGGGGGTTATTCGCCCCTTCCAGTGCGAATGGTCATCCCCCATAGTGATGGCACCCAAGCCTGTCGGGTCTACCAGGGTTTGCATGGATTTCAGAGCCCTTAACTCAGTCTACAAATTCAATTCTTACCATATCCCAAGGATTGACGAATTAATGGAAAAACTGGGAGAGGCTAGGTATATAACTACTCTGGACCTCACAAAGGGTTACTGGCAGGTCCCGTTCAAAGAATGAGATAGGGAAAAGCCTTTGTCATGCCCGATGGTCTGTATGAATTCACAGTACTCCCATTTGGTCTTCAGGGGGCACCTGCTACATTTCAACGCCTCATGAATACGGTGCTCTGTGACCACCAAACATTTTTGTCAGTCTATCTAGATGACATCCTGGTATACAGTCCCACGTGGGAGGACCACCTCACACATCTCCAACAAATACTATGGGCCCTACAAACCGCTGGTCTCCACATAAATTCAAAGAAATCCAGTGTAGGTTTACAGAAAGTCAGGTGCCTGGGGTATGTTTTAGGCAATGGTGTGATAGCACCGCAAGAAGAGAAAGTAAAGGCCATAAGAGAAACCCCTTTTTCCACTACCAAACGAGACGTGAGGGCCTTCTTGGGCTTATTGAGGTACTACAGGCGTTTTATACCCCAATACTCGGAAATAACAGGCCCCCTTACAGACATTCTGCGTAAAGATGTGCGAGCCACAAGCCAAGACTCTCTTAAACCCATCAGAAACCTTGTTAGAGGCCTTCAGTCGCCTTAAAGAATCCATCACCACCAGTCCAGTTCTCACCTCTCCTGACTTCACCAGACCCTTTGTCCTCCACACTGACGCTTCCGACTGTGGTTTAGGTGTGGATATGTCAGTTATCCCTAACGGTATAGAACATCCTGTCCTCTTTATAAGTAGGAAGTTATTTCCCAGGGAGATGAAGTATCCAACAATAGAAAAAGAATGTCTTGCAGTAAAGTGGGCTATTGATAAGCTGAGATATTATCTTGAACGAATACACTTTACCCTGTACACAGACCACGCACCACTACAATGGATGAGTAGGAATATGGGCCATAACTACTGGGTCCTACGCTGGTTCCTGTCCCTTCAGCCCTTTTCCTTTGAGGTGAAGCACAGGAGAGGGAAAGAGAATGGGAACACTGACTTTTTGTCCCGGGTAATTCCTCTCCCCGATCAGGAGAATTCCAGGGGGAGGGTGTGTCACGATTCCAACATTCCCAAGACAAAGTGAAAGATAAAGAGGGAGATGTACATACAGACGAATGGTGGTCCGTGTCAGGTTCCTGCAGCACCGCGCCTACCCAATCTTTAGGGAACTACATCTACCATGATCCTTGTAGGGAGGAAGTATAAGGGAGGTGTTTCCAGGAAGAGAGTTGCTCGTAATTTTGTGTCCTTTCTTTGTGTTTTCGAGTTCCTGGGAGAAGACAGCGTCTATCGAGCTGCTTCAGAGTTTTGTGAAGTGAGAGCGCTGATCAAGATTTCCCGGCATTGAGGTATTGCAACATTGTATCAGCTGGGAGCCCTGTCCGGGCGCTTGCCGGCTTTGCAACATTGTATCAGCTGGGAGCCCTGTCCCGGCACTTGCCGGCATTGTAACATTGTATCAGCTGGGAGCCCTGTTCACGGGCGCTTGCCAGCATTGTGAGAATTGCTACTTTGTTTCCTTGGCTAAGGAAAGCACCGTCTTGTGTGTGCCATTTCCAAACCCGGCTCTACTGGGTTTTCTGTTCCCGGAGCTTGGCGGCGGCTGCTGCAAGTTACCGTGGAAGGATCATTTCTTGTCCTGCAATGTCCGGAGTAGAGTGGTATTCCACTACCTACTGCCGGCTAGTTGTTTTTGTTTGATCTGAATCAGATTCTAATAGCGGAGCGTGGTGGTGGTCGCAACCACACACTGCCGTTATATGGTTTAAAAGACTCTTGTTACTACATAAGTGTACACCAACGTATCGCATCTTTTGGGCTTAAAGATATCATATGCGAATTCAAGGGACAGTACTGTGCTTAATGGAGTGACAACGTGGGGGATTATACCACAAACTCTTTTAGAATAAATCCGGATGATAGACTTGTGCATTATCTCAAAGACTAATTTAGAGGAACAAGTCATTTTTACCCGGGAGGGGTCTATTACAAAGGTTCTTTCTCCGCATAACACGGTGTGTATTACAAAGGGTACACTGCTGCTAGATCTTACACCTGTGTGTTATATGTTATGATAACCATTGTGTTTCCTTTCAGGAAGTTGAACTGATATCTCATTTAAACTTGTTGGAGGAAAGTGCACAGCCCTGCAAGGTATTCAGAGTTTGAGAGAGTATTACTGAGAGTAGCCTTGATATTTGATTGGTGTTATAAACGTATGCTCTGTCGTTTCAGATCCCTTGTCCCTGCTGACCCCTTCCCGTCCCCGGTCTCTTTTCATTATTTATCCCTCGCCTGATGGTTCGAACCCCCTGTGTACACATTCAGGGTGTTGGTAACATCAGGAGGTGGACCCCTTTGTTCATCAATCGGATTCTGCGGAGCAGGCCCTGACAGAATTACGAGCCCACGATATATGCTCCGCCTGATACGATTGGTGAACAAACATGGCTACCTGTTATGGCAGGGTTTTTGGCTTTATTTAGCAGTGATAATAGATCATTATTCTTGCTCGCATCTAGTATAGGCCTTCTTAGCCTGTGTTGGCCCTTTTTAAGCCCTTTTTCCAGACCTAGAAGAGGATAGCTGCTTAATATGCCTTTATTCTTGACTTTAACCTGTCTATTGCCTATTGGCTTTGACATATTAGACATATTGGTATGGTTCATGTAGGTATTCTGACAGAGCTAAGGAGCATTTCACCCCTTTCAGGCCTAAAGCTAGAGAGACTCCATCTTGATGGAAGCAGAGAGGCTTTCTAGGGCAAAAGCAATGTTTATAGTTATAACTGTTGTCCGCCCTAAGCGGACCGGAGAGAACCGGCCAGAGCTGAATCTAATCAGGAATTGTTCCCGGGCTCAGTCTCTAGACGAAACAAGCAGACTGGTCACTGTGGGAGCGTCTAGCGCAAGGAGCCTGGTGCATGGGATTGGTCAGAAAAAGCAGCTGGCTGGAACTTTCCATGAGGAAACAGCATTCTATATTTGTGAAGTGCAGAGGCGGAGTCAGTCAGTCAAGCAGAGGGGAGTCAAGCAGGAAGGAGTCGAGGAGGAGAGTCCAGCAGAGAGGAGAGCAGTGGAGTGGAATTGGCAGAGAGAGAGAGAGGGTTCAATCTGGAGAAGAGCTGAGTTGAATAGTGAGCTGGAACTGAAGGAAGCAGTCAGAAGCAGTTGTTTATCAGGAGGAAGTGTGAATAGCTGGAGTCTGAAGTAATGCCTTTTAGAAGAGATAGAGGAGAGCTCGTGGATTAACCTATGGGAGCAGATGGAATTGGACATTGGCGCAGAGATAGAACGACTAAGATAGTAGAATGAACGGTGATCAGAGCGGCAGGAACCATTAAAGAGTGAAGACGCAAGGTGGAGAGACAGTTCGTGTGGGGAAGAGGAGTCCAGAGACAGAGCGATCAGCGCAGAGGTGTACCCAAGAGTGCAGGAGAGGAGAGAGAGCATGAGATGAGCCAAGGCACAGACGAGAGAGGAACCCAGATGACAGCTAGAACAAGACTTCACACTAATCAGGTGATATTGTTTTCATCACATTAGCTACACTTAATCTTTTCCCTTTCAGCGGAGTGTTCCTGTTACATTGTAATCTTTTCTCTTTCAAGCGGTGTGTTCTACCTATAGCCTTTGTTAGATGTGCATTAATGTTTATATTACTGTAATAAATAACCTCCCCCAGTTTATAACTAACTGGTGTGTAATCCCTATTCTTGTTCACTAAAGGTAAACATAGCTCCTAGGTAATTGCTGCATGAATGGATGAGTAATCCCAATCAGGTGAGTAGTGATCACATAAATAGGGAGTGAGTGGACCTTTGATGCCAAGAACAGGTAATACATTGTAATCTGAAACCATATCCAAAGTCATCATTGTAGTTTCATCCCGAGTAGACAGCTGAGATAATATCCCAATATATATATATATATATGTATAGGTGTTCATAGGAATGTGGTCGTCGTTGATATGCGGCGTTAATGAGAGCACTGGGGAGGATTACCAGTGTGTAGGGCTGCCGGATTGCAGCCCGTGTGTAAATGAGAGCACTGGGGGGTCGAACCAGTGTGTATGTTTCGCAGGATCGCGAACGATTTGGAAAAGGAGAGCACTGGGGCTGCAGACCCACGTGTGTAGACACGCCGGATTGTGTGTCAGATCTGCCCTAGGGTAGAACGGTCTGGGTCAGGGTGGCCGCGAGACCAACTGATGTGAATAAGTGTGGTGTAGGGTATGGATATCCCTAGTAATCAGTGAGTATTCTTAGTATCCCTATAGATTTAGTGGTGTTCTTAATAATATGAGCTTGTATATTGCGAGTTCCCTATCCTCAGGTAGGTACCAGGTGCCTGGATATAGAGGAGTCCTGAGGACGGAAGGTGAGTACGTTTTGGCTGGGTCACAGGGGCCCCTGGGGGCTGATCCCATCTAAACAGAAAATCCAGCCATTACATTTTGGCGTAGTCGGCATCTTACGAACTCTGTGTGCCTGGCCATGTGCTTAGATTGTTTCCCATGTGTTGTGTGGGAGGGTCCTGAACGCCATTACATTTTGGCGTAGTCGGCATCTTACGAATCCTGTGTGACCCCATGTGTTGTGAGTAAGCGCCAAACATTACATTTTGGCGTAGTCGGACAGTTTACGAAGCCTGTGTGCCTGGCCATGTGTTCTGAGGGAGTGCCCTGAACGCTAGTTCCATCTGGCGTAATGTTGCAGTTTATGTAGCCTGTTAGACCTATTGGCTTGAACAGTTGCAGCGTGAGGAGATTGTATTTCATCATGGCATTTGGTTTATTCAGGGTGGAAGGAATGGTTTTCATCTTGGTGTTTAAACTGTCAGAGTTGAAGGATGGTATTACATGAGAAAGCCAGTTACATCTATGTGATGGTCCAATTGTATAAATGTGTGTAAAAAATGCTTTTAAATTGCCCATTCAATTGCTTGCTGCATCTGCTTATGCTGTGCAATGTGAAATGTGTTCATTGTTTTCTGATCTGTGGAGTTCTGTGAATATAGCTCCTTGTAAATATGACTTGTGAATAGCGCCATATTTTTGTGACTTGTGAGGTGCATGTTCTCATGTTGATCTGTTGTGTTCCTTGTGCATTGCGCCTTGGATACATGGTTTGTGATAAGATTGTCTTGTAAATATGGCTTGTGAATAGCGCCATGTGGTCATGGCTTGGACAGGGCATGTTATCATTACGTTTGGCAGGAGAGAGCTGGATCTTTCTCGGGTGCTTGGGGATAACGTTTTTGAAAATATGTACGTGTCATTTGTAAACGTGAAGAAATGTGCTAATGATTTTCCCATGTAAAAATGGACGTTGGGAAATGTTTCCATTTGAGCTGCCAAAGGGTTAATATCTTGAGTTGAGATGGCAGCCTTTATTTTTTACATGCTGTTAACATGCATGGTTATCTGACCTGACTATAAAAGTCAGTGAATTATTTTAAGGATTTTTGATGGTTTGATTTTGACTTTTTTTTTTTGGTTCCTTGGTCAGCCTACGTGCTTTGTCAGTTTCTTGACGGAAAGGTAACATCTTGTGTTTTGAGAAGAGTTCTGTTCATTTCACATTCCTTTTGAAATGCGTCTACGTATTTGTGTGGGTTCACCTTGGAATTGATGTGGTTATAAATCAACGTTATGGAGAAAGCTATGTTCTTTTAAAATGAGTGAAATGTTAAAAAAGATAGCCCGTTAGAGTGCACGCTACGAGCTGTTTTCATTAATTATTTCTGTGAGGGGTTTCCATCTAGACAGGAATGTGCTGCTTTAAAAATAATAAATCTTGCCCGACTGTGCATGGTAACATGTGCTTTTAATTAGTGACTGGCAACTATTTGCCTTTGAAATGAAAATGTTCAAATGAAAATGTATGTTTTTATAAATGTGAACTTAAATACAATGTTGAAATGTATTTGCATTTTTATGCTGTTTTACAAATTATTTCTCTTTGACAAATGGACCCTAAATAAGTGAAATGTCTTGCCTTTAGTTGAGTTAGTTGGACAAACGTCTTTTTTAAAAAAAAAATGGACCTTTTTTAATTGGCAATGCACTGTAACAGAATTGTTTTTGTTAAACTCGAGCTTCTGTTAGTTACAAAATAAGGCAGGAGAAATTTGTTTTTTGACCTTGGCAAGACCAGCTGGTCTGCGCAGACGAATGCTTTTTTCATTTTGCAAGTTTCGATCACGTCCCAGTGTGTTATGATTGGCTACAGTTCAATTTTCTTCCGCGCACGGCTTGTTTATTTAAGGGCGGGGTGGCCTGGCTCTTCAGACTCTGACCTGGGAAAATGGGAGGCTTGCAGTGCCCTGCTGATGCTGTCACCATTTGGGCGGTACTCCAAAATTTTTTTTTTTTTTCACACTGTAGCATGGCTCTTGCCCAGAAGGGTGAGACTGGCTTAGTTAGGATTAGGGTATGTTAGGCCCCACTCAATGTTACTAAAAGTTAAATTTTGAATGTTTTTAAGTAATTAGGATATTTTCTTTTCAATAATGAAAGGCACCCGGGGTGCTTTTTAAATGCAAAATTTTATTTTACAAGAATAATGATACTTCTTCTCTTGTTTCTAGGATGGCTGCAGTTGGGGTGCGTGCGTGCGTCTGCCCACTCCCTTTATTTGTTTTAGCTTTTTATTTTCATGTTATTATTTTAGTTTATTGTTTTGGATGATGGAACCAGACCAGACCAGACCAGACCAGACCGGGTGATGGATGGCCGCATTGGAGGAAGTGCCCAGGATGCAGGGTGGTGGCCTACACTGAAGAATTTGGACATTAAATAATCCCTTGGACAATCAGGCCCCACTTTTAAAGCAAAAAAACGTGTCACCTATTATAGTTTTTCCAAATGAAGGACTTTTTTCAATGATGGTGCGCACATGTGTTCCACCGTGTGATTTAAAATGTTTTTTGTTACTGTTCTTACATTTTCACCTTGATTGATATGTATTAATGTTTGCCCAGACCTTGCAATTGTATTTCTCAGATTTCACTTTAAATTGACAAATGTCAGCAGGTAGGCCTCATTTAGGCCTATTGTTATTTTCATCTCACATATTAGCACCTACACCAATAGTTTCATGAGTCATCATTAGCTTAAGTTGCCTATAGTACGTAAGGCTCATTTAGGCCCTTTCTTGTTCTCTCATTAGAAGTTGAAACACATTTAGTTTTTAAGTTCACAACTGTAGGTAGGCCTCATTTAGCATTAAGTTGTCCGAAGTAGGCCCATTTAGGCCCCTTGCTGTTTTCATTCAACACATAAGTCCCTACATCACTAGATTTCACCAGTTATCATTAGAAGTTGAGGCACATTTAGTTTGAGGATGCTTTGGTTAGTTTCTGTCGTTATCAGATCCAATCTCAGATATGTTTCAGCATTCAAGTCAAGGGTGCTTTGATTTGTTTTTAGGTTTCTATTCCCTACAATTGAGTTTCAGGTGGAATTTTCTTGAGTTGTCATTGTTTTTAGGGAATTTTTTAGGTTTTGATTTGTTGATAGATTTTGTTGATGTTTGTTTATGTAGATGTTATTGTTTGTCAGATGTTCGCAAGATAGGGATCTAAGGGTGGATGGCAGAGTCTTTTGGGCTTTATTTAGCAGTGATATAGATCTTAATCTTGCTCACATCTAGGATAGGTATTTTTAGCCTATGTTGGATAGATTATGTTGATGTTTGTTTAGATGGTTGTTGTTGTTTATAAGATGCTCGCAAGATAAGGATCTAGGGTGCAATGTTATGGCAGGGTTTTTGGCTTTATTTAGCAGTGATAATAGATCATTATTCTTGCTCGCATCTAGTATAGGCCTTCTTAGCCTGTGTTGGCCCTTTTTAAGCCCTTTTTCCAGACCTAGAAGAGGATAGCTGCTTAATATGCCTTTATTCTTGACTTTAACCTGTCTATTGCCTATTGGCTTTGACATATTAGACATATTGGTATGGTTCATGTAGGTATTCTGACAGAGCTAAGGAGCATTTCACCCCTTTCAGGCCTAAAGCTAGAGAGACTCCATCTTGATGGAAGCAGAGAGGCTTTCTAGGGCAAAAGCAATGTTTATAGTTATAACTGTTGTCCGCCCTAAGCGGACCGGAGAGAACCGGCCAGAGCTGAATCTAATCAGGAATTGTTCCCGGGCTCAGTCTCTAGACGAAACAAGCAGACTGGTCACTGTGGGAGCGTCTAGCGCAAGGAGCCTGGTGCATGGGATTGGTCAGAAAAAGCAGCTGGCTGGAACTTTCCATGAGGAAACAGCATTCTATATTTGTGAAGTGCAGAGGCGGAGTCAGTCAGTCAAGCAGAGGGGAGTCAAGCAGGAAGGAGTCGAGGAGGAGAGTCCAGCAGAGAGGAGAGCAGTGGAGTGGAATTGGCAGAGAGAGAGAGAGGGTTCAATCTGGAGAAGAGCTGAGTTGAATAGTGAGCTGGAACTGAAGGAAGCAGTCAGAAGCAGTTGTTTATCAGGAGGAAGTGTGAATAGCTGGAGTCTGAAGTAATGCCTTTTAGAAGAGATAGAGGAGAGCTCGTGGATTAACCTATGGGAGCAGATGGAATTGGACATTGGCGCAGAGATAGAACGACTAAGATAGTAGAATGAACGGTGATCAGAGCGGCAGGAACCATTAAAGAGTGAAGACGCAAGGTGGAGAGACAGTTCGTGTGGGGAAGAGGAGTCCAGAGACAGAGCGATCAGCGCAGAGGTGTACCCAAGAGTGCAGGAGAGGAGAGAGAGCATGAGATGAGCCAAGGCACAGACGAGAGAGGAACCCAGATGACAGCTAGAACAAGACTTCACACTAATCAGGTGATATTGTTTTCATCACATTAGCTACACTTAATCTTTTCCCTTTCAGCGGAGTGTTCCTGTTACATTGTAATCTTTTCTCTTTCAAGCGGTGTGTTCTACCTATAGCCTTTGTTAGATGTGCATTAATGTTTATATTACTGTAATAAATAACCTCCCCCAGTTTATAACTAACTGGTGTGTAATCCCTATTCTTGTTCACTAAAGGTAAACATAGCTCCTAGGTAATTGCTGCATGAATGGATGAGTAATCCCAATCAGGTGAGTAGTGATCACATAAATAGGGAGTGAGTGGACCTTTGATGCCAAGAACAGGTAATACATTGTAATCTGAAACCATATCCAAAGTCATCATTGTAGTTTCATCCCGAGTAGACAGCTGAGATAATATCCCAATATATATATATATATATGTATAGGTGTTCATAGGAATGTGGTCGTCGTTGATATGCGGCGTTAATGAGAGCACTGGGGAGGATTACCAGTGTGTAGGGCTGCCGGATTGCAGCCCGTGTGTAAATGAGAGCACTGGGGGGTCGAACCAGTGTGTATGTTTCGCAGGATCGCGAACGATTTGGAAAAGGAGAGCACTGGGGCTGCAGACCCACGTGTGTAGACACGCCGGATTGTGTGTCAGATCTGCCCTAGGGTAGAACGGTCTGGGTCAGGGTGGCCGCGAGACCAACTGATGTGAATAAGTGTGGTGTAGGGTATGGATATCCCTAGTAATCAGTGAGTATTCTTAGTATCCCTATAGATTTAGTGGTGTTCTTAATAATATGAGCTTGTATATTGCGAGTTCCCTATCCTCAGGTAGGTACCAGGTGCCTGGATATAGAGGAGTCCTGAGGACGGAAGGTGAGTACGTTTTGGCTGGGTCACAGGGGCCCCTGGGGGCTGATCCCATCTAAACAGAAAATCCAGCCATTACACTACCCTAGAGGAAGTGTTGCAAGCGCTTGTTATAGTCCAACAAGAGTTAGTGGCCTCTAGAGCTGAGGCTACGGCTTCTAGAGCAGAGGCTACCGCCTTGAGAGAAAGGGTGGATAGGTTAGTTGGTAACCCTTTTGATGCTGCTACGCTCAATCCCCGTATCCAAGTAACGGTACCCCCCCCTATACCGTTGGCAAGTCCTGAGAGGTATTCGGGGGATTCATCCAAGACGCAGATATTTCTTACACAAATCATGATGCACTTTTCTTGCAAACCCGCGTCCTTTCCCAACCACCATTCTAGAGTAGCGTTCGCCATCTCCTACATGATAGGGGATGCAGCAAGCTGGGCTGTCCCACTGGTAAGGAGAGATGATGCTATTCTTTCAGATTGGGGGGCCTTTAGGACCGAGTTTGAGAGGGTGTTCGATAGACGGGCCACCACATTCAGGGCTGACAGGGAATTGATGGAGTTAAGACAGGGACGTAATGAATTGATTACATACTTAACGTCATTTAACAGATTGGTGGCAGAGTCTTCCTGGCCTGAAGAGAAACAGATGTCCATTTATTATCAAGGGCTACGGGATGGGATGAAAGATGTCATAGCGCAAATAGATCCCCAACCGACTACCTGTGCCGGTATGATCAATCTTTCCTTACGACTCGATGGTAGAATGTCAGAAAGATCAGGGGACAGGAGAAAATGGGACAGAGGTTCCCCTAGGCCAGAGTATTTCAGCAAGAAGGGGCCATCATCAATAGGGGAGAGCCATGAACCCATGGAGATAGGAGCAGTGAGAGCTCCCTTAACTAGAGAAGAAAAGGAAACCCGTAGAACTCAGGGGCTGTGCATGTATTGCGGAAGAAAGGGACATTATGTGAGAGAATGTCCCTCCAAGCCAAAGACTACAGGGAGTTGGGTTAAGAAAAGGTTAGCCATATCTAGCACCGAGTCATATGACAAAGATAATGAAGGAAGGGGTGATCAGACTCCCTTAAAGCTACCTTCTTTGGTTTGTGAGGTTCTTCAGGATTCGGTATCCCACATCGTGTTGTCCATGTGTCTGGTGAGTCAGTTAGGGGGTCATCAAGTTCTGGTGATGATTGACTCTGGGGCCACGGGCAACTTCATAGACAGCGGACTAGTAACACCTTTGAACTTGAGACGCATACCCCGGATGCACCCAGAAGAAGTGTGGGCGGTGGATGGGAAACCCTTAAAGTCTGGGAAGATCACTGAACAAACAGAAGAAGTGTTGTTGGTGATAGACTTACCCGAAGGGGAACACCAGGACAGGTTAACCCTCAACATAATCGAGGCTCCACAATATGAGGTGATTCTGGGCATGCCCTGGCTATCCTACCATAACCCAGATATTGATTGGAAAGAGAAGAAATTGAGGTTTCTTTCACCTGTATGTCAGGAACATATGTCAGCACATCCGGTTACTCAGGCTAGAGAGCTGTCTATTCCTTTTCAGGTGGCTACTGCAGCCGAAAAGGAGGTTTCATTACCTAGTGCATATCAGTCGTTTGCGGATGTATTTAGCGAACAGTTGGCTAATGAACTACCACCCCATCGTTCATACGACTGTTGCATTGATATGGTGGAAGGAGCCCTGATGCCCTCCTGTCGTGTGTATGCTTTATCTGTGCCCGAAACTACTCACCTCAAAGAGTATCTAACTCATTATCAAGCTATAGGTTTCATCCGCCCTTCCAAGTCCCCTGCAGCCTCTCCTTTATTTTTCATAGCGAAAGCTAATGGTGAATTGAGGGCTTGTGTTGATTACAGAATGCTGAACAAAAACACTGTCCGTAACCGGTACCCTCTTCCCCTTATTCCGGTGCTGTTAGATCAAGTAAGGAAGGCCTGCATTTACACAAAGTTAGATCTTCGGGGGGCGTATCACCTTGTGAGAATGAGGGAGGGCGATGAATGGAAGACGGCCTTTAAAACATGCTATGGGTTGTTCGAATATACTGTTATGCCATTTGGATTGTGTAACGCCCCGGCCGCTTTCCAATACTTCCTGAATGATGTTTTGAGGGATCTGGTAGACATCAGTGTGGTTGTTTACATTGATGATATCTTGATATATTCTTGTAATGTAGGGATTCATCACGACCATGTGTCACAGGTCCTACAGAGATTGAGAGAGAACAATCTGTTCTGCAAGCTTAGTAAATGTGAGTTTGGAGTAACCACTGTGGAGTTCCTGGGGGTCATGCTATGTCCAGAGGGGTTGCAAATGGCAGAGAGAAAGGTGCAAGCAGTACAATCCTGGCCCACACCGAAAACAGTGAAAGAAGTCCAATGTTTCCTGGGTTTTGCGAACTATTACAGGAGGTTTATTGATGGCTTTTCGCGCATTGCTGCGCCTCTTTCTCGATTACTAAGAAAAGGGGTGGTGTACGGTTGGTCGCAAGAAGCAGAGCATGCTTTCACTCATCTCAAGAGGGCGTTTGTCACCGCGCCCATTTTGGCTCATCCACAACCTGAATTGCCGTATATTGTGGAGGCTGATGCCTCGGATGAGGCAGTTGGGGCTATTTTGTCTCAGAGACATGTGCAAACAGGTCAACTCCATCCAGTAGCGTACCTCTCCAAAAAACTGAGCCAAGCCGAGAAAAACTACACCATAGCAGAAAAAGAACTACTTGCTATTAAAAAGGCCTTCCAGGAGTGGCGACAGTATTTATGGGGGGCCATACATCCAGTGACTGTGTTCTCGGACCACCGTAATCTGCAATACATGCGAACAGCTAGACATCTGTCGCAGAGACAGATGCGGTGGATGCTGTTTTTTGCGGAGTACAATTTTTTGATAACCTTCCGCCCAGGTGCCGAAAACAGGAAGGCGGATACTCTGTCACGCTTGGGTGATACATTGGAGGTAAAGGCCGATCCTCCAATGGATGCCATCATTGAACCTAGTAAAGTGATCTGTGTTCTTAATGCTGATGTCTTCCTAGAGACAATCAAGGGACAAAAGACCGAGGCTGCCTGGAGGTCATGGAGTAGCAAAGACACCAGACGATCCCTCGTCCGTGGTCTGCCCTTCGTAGAAAACAAACTATTTTTGCCTACCATGGAAAGCAGGAAAAAGGCTTTTGAGTGGTGTCACTCTTCACCAATGTCAGGTCATCAAGGCATAAAGAAATCAGTGCTCTTGGTTCAAAGACAGTTCTGGTGGGATACCTTGTCCAGAGACGTAACACTTTGGGTGGGTCAGTGTGAGGAGTGTGCACGGGCCAAGACATTGCAGAGTCAGAGCAAGGGAAAACTTATGCCATTGCCCACCCCAAAGAAACCATGGCAGAGTATCAGTATGGACTTTATCACAGGGTTGCCTTCTGATCATGGACATACAGCTGTGCTAGTGGTGGTAGACAGCCTCACGAAAATGGGACATTTTATACCATGTAGGAACCTCCCCACGGCTGGTCAAACAGCACAGCTGCTTTTGTCTAATGTCTTCCGTTTCCATGGGATTCCTGAAGTCATCATTTCAGACAGGGGACCTCAGTTCATTGCGAGCTTTTGGAAGTCGTGGTGTTTGGCGTTGAAGATCAAAGCCTCTTTGTCAACCAGTTTCCATCCCCAGACAGATGGTCAGACTGAAAGGCTCAATCAGACATTGAAGAAATATCTACGATGCTATGCTACTGAGGCTCATGATTCCTGGGTGTCCCTGTTGTGGCTAGCTGAATTTGCCTATAATAATGCCTGGAATAGTTCGTTGGGGGTGTCCCCTTTCTATGCTAATTACGGATTCGATGCCCGGGCCTTGCCTATCACCATTCCTGAAGAAGTGGGTAATCAACCTTCGGTGTTGGGTTCGGTCCAACGTTTGCATGCGGTCCAAAAGAAAGTGTCCAAACATTTGGTTCGAGCCAAACAAGAGTACAAGACATGGGCTGATAAGCATCGAGGTGTGGGTCCTGTTTACCAGGTGGGGGACAGGGTGTGGTTGTCCACCAAAAACATCAGGTTCAAACTCCGTTCGGTGTTCCATCCTAAATATATTGGTCCGTACGTTGTTGTGAAACAGGTGAACCCTGTGGCGTATAAACTGAAACTTCCTGCCTCGCTTCGAATCCACCCGGTTTTTCACTGTAGTTTGTTGAAACCGGCCTTGTCTGCTCGACGGAGGGCTCCTCCTCCAGTGCTGTGCAACGATGGACTGGAGTATGTGGTACGCTGCATAAAAGACTCTAAACGTCGCAGAGGCACATTGTGGTACTTGGTGGCCTGGAAGGGTTACTCGGCTGAGAACGACTCCTGGGAGCCATCTACGAATGTGCATGCTCCTGTTGCTGTTAGGTCATTTCACCGAAGACATCCTGCCAAGCCGGGGCCTAGGAGGCGCTAGGAGGGAGGGCATACTGTCAGGTTCCTGCAGCACCGCGCCTACCCAATCTTTAGGGAACTACATCTACCATGATCCTTGTAGGGAGGAAGTATAAGAGAGGTGTTTCCAGGAAGAGAGTTGCTCGTAATTTTGTGTCCTTTCTTTGTGTTTTCGAGTTCCTGGGAGAAGACAGCGTCTATCGAGCTGCTTCAGAGTTTTGTGAAGTGAGAGCGCTGATCAAGATTTCCCGGCATTGAGGTATTGCAACATTGTATCAGCTGGGAGCCCTGTCCGGGCGCTTGCCGGCTTTGCAACATTGTATCAGCTGGGAGCCCTGTCCCGGCACTTGCCGGCATTGTAACATTGTATCAGCTGGGAGCCCTGTTCACGGGCGCTTGCCAGCATTGTGAGAATTGCTACTTTGTTTCCTTGGCTAAGGAAAGCACCGTCTTGTGTGTGCCATTTCCAAACCCGGCTCTACTGGGTTTTCTGTTCCCGGAGCTTGGCGGCGGCTGCTGCAAGTTACCGTGGAAGGATCATTTCTTGTCCTGCAATGTCCGGAGTAGAGTGGTATTCCACTACCTACTGCCGGCTAGTTGTTTTTGTTTGATCTGAATCAGATTCTAATAGCGGAGCGTGGTGGTGGTCGCAACCACACACTGCCGTTATATGGTTTAAAAGACTCTTGTTACTACATAAGTGTACACCAACGTATCGCATCTTTTGGGCTTAAAGATATCATATGCGAATTCAAGGGACAGTACTGTGCTTAATGGAGTGACAACGTGGGGGATTATACCACAAACTCTTTTAGAATAAATCCGGATGATAGACTTGTGCATTATCTCAAAGACTAATTTAGAGGAACAAGTCATTTTTACCCGGGAGGGGTCTATTACAAAGGTTCTTTCTCCGCATAACACGGTGTGTATTACAAAGGGTACACTGCTGCTAGATCTTACACCTGTGTGTTATATGTTATGATAACCATTGTGTTTCCTTTCAGGAAGTTGAACTGATATCTCATTTAAACTTGTTGGAGGAAAGTGCACAGCCCTGCAAGGTATTCAGAGTTTGAGAGAGTATTACTGAGAGTAGCCTTGATATTTGATTGGTGTTATAAACGTATGCTCTGTCGTTTCAGATCCCTTGTCCCTGCTGACCCCTTCCCGTCCCCGGTCTCTTTTCATTATTTATCCCTCGCCTGATGGTTCGAACCCCCTGTGTACACATTCAGGG
Source organism: Lissotriton vulgaris (assembly GCF_964263255.1). NCBI lineage: Eukaryota > Metazoa > Chordata > Amphibia > Caudata > Salamandridae > Lissotriton > Lissotriton vulgaris. The sequence continues at coordinate 510,028,588 of NC_141700.1, read as the reverse complement.
TGTTGGTAACATCAGGAGGTGGACCCCTTTGTTCATCAATCGGATTCTGCGGAGCAGGCCCTGACAGTCCGTCCCTATTGAAACCCGTTGTCTCCTTTCGTTACAGCCGGAAGACTGGAACATTGAACATAGTGTATCATGGGACACCGCCATCCCCGTTTCCGAGTCCTGTCTCTTTAACGCAATGGAACCCAGTGAACCCTCCATACAGGAACGTGATGTCACCCTCCTTGGACCAATCCAGTGGAGTCCTTGTTGTAGGAGTGTGGCTGAAAACCCCGGAAGACGCGTAGGTGGCACGCTCGTGAACACAACTCGAGAAGGGAAGGAGATGCTGGAAGACGGACAGCTACCGCGGACCCGGAGCCCCTTGGAGACGAGAGCCAGCAGAGAGCCAGGAGGCCAACGACCTCTTGCTGCGCCCAGCCACGCTTCAGTAGGAGCGTGGCTTCACCAGGTACAGGATCGCTTGGCGGGATGGATTGGAGGGGGGAGAAGGACAGCGAGTAAAGTCCCATTAACTTATCTACCCTCTCCTGATGATTTCTCATCACGTATACAAATCCCTAGACCTGAGAATCTGCACCGGTGATCCCTCACTCCCTTTTTCCCCAACCTTGTGTGATGACAGTAAGTCTCACATATTGCCTCTTTTGCCTTCTTTGCCAGAGTGACCACTGCCTCTGAAGAAAGAAGCAGACGGAAGGAGCTTCGGACTTAAAGCAGGAAGATACGGATAAGAAGAATTATCCATACTCCTCATATAGAACTCTGGCGACTCATAAGAGATGTATATATTGCAAAATAAAACCTAGTCTTACCCGACGTGGAGTGGACCTTATGTCTTATTGAGACCCCGAATCTCCGTCCCCATCACACGGATGTTCTTGTTACAATATACACCAAATCTCATCCATTTCCCCGCATAACATGCCCTGGTAGTAAGTATTCTTGCTTCTTTAAGAATTGTCATACAATCTGGTGGTAAATTTAAGTATCCAAATTCTTTGACTTCAGGAGCCAGATCGCTTGGTTGAGCTCCTTGGGATTTGGATGTCTAATTTCTCCATGGTTCTGAGTGAGAAGGCTGGAATTAAGGCGCAGCTTTTGATGTGGAATCACTGATATTTCTAACAGTGTGGTGAACCATGGTTGACGAGCGCATGTGGAAGCCACTAAAATGAGTGTGATGTCTGCCTGAGTTTCTGAACCAGAAATGTAAGGAGAGGGAGAGGCGGAAAAGAGTAAGCAAATATCCCTGACCAGTTCATTCCATGGGGCATTGCCTTTGGATAGAGGGTGTGGGAACCTGGAGGCAACTTTTGGGCATTTTGAATTGTCTACTGTGGTGAACAGATCTATTTGTGGGAATTCCCATTTTTGGAAGTATGGAAGGAGAACCTGGGGATGAAGTTCCCATTTGTGTATTTGTTGCCGCATCCTGCTGAGGAGGTTGGCAATTTGATTATTCAGTCCTGTGAGGTACGAATTCTGTGATGAATTGCCAAATGGGCTGAGAGAAGCGTGTCAGTTGAAGAGAATGTGTGCCCCCCCACCCCCCGTTTTAGTACATGGCTGTCATATTGTTATAGGTCTGTGCGGACTGTCCCTGTGAGGTGATGTGGAAAAGTTTTTAGTGCTAGACAAACAGCTAGAAGCTCTACGTCAGGGGTGTCCAAACCGTTCCTGGAGGGCCGGATCCATGCCAGATTTTTGGGATATCCCCATTGAGATACATATAGTAATTTAAAAATCTGGCATGGATCCGGCCCTCCAGGACCGGTTTGGAGACCCCTGCTCTACGTAGTTAATGTGGAGACTATGTTGCTTGCTGTCCCATAGACCATGAATTGTTAGATTCTGTAGATGGGTAACCCAACCTGTGAGAGATGAGTCTGCTGTTAGTACGATCTGTGGAACAGGGTCAATGAAGGGTTGCCCATTCGTGGGTTTCACCACTGCAGAGAACGATGGATGCAGCTGTCTACCAACACTAAATCTGTTAATTGACCCTGTGATTGATTCCACTGATGTGCTAAGCATTCCTGTAGGGGACGCATGTGTAATCGTGCATGAGGCACTATTGTGATGCATGATGCCATCATCCATAGTATTGCATGAAAGTCCTGACTGTTAAGTATGGATTGGTTTGAAATTGTAGTAACAGAGTTTGAAGAATTTGTACCCTGGCTACATTGGGAGAGGCTAGAGCTGTGTGAGTGTTTAGAGTCGCTCCCAGATAGGATTGCATTTGTGATTGTTGAATATGGGACTTTTGTCTATCGACTGTAAATCCCAATTGCTGGAGAAGGTGTAATGTAATTTGATTGTGTTACAAGCACTTTTGCTGTGTGCTGGCTTTGATGAACCATTCGTTTAGATATGGGAAGACATGAATTTGTTGTCTTCTGAGATGAACTGCTACTACAGCCAGACATTTTGTGAACACTCTGGATGCAGTAGTAACTCTGAATGGGAGTATTTGAACTGATAGTGATTTCCTGCTATCACAAATCTGAGATATTTGCGATGTGCTGGGTGAACAGGAACGTGAAAGTATGCGTCTTTTAAGTCTAGTGTTGACATTGAGTCGCCTTGCTGTAAAAGTGGAAGCACTTGCTGAAGCGTAACCATATGGAAATGTTCTGGCAGTATGTGTATGTTTAACATCCTTAGGTCCAAAATTGGCCTTAGGGACCCGTCCGTTTTTGGGATTAGGAAGTACAGTGAGTAAACACCTGACCCTTTGTGTTGTAATGAAACTGGTTCTATAGCTCCTTTTATCAAAATAGGTAGTACTTCTTGTTTGAGGAGCTGTAGGTTCTGTAAGGTAAGTTTGTGAATGTGAGGTAGAATATTGGGAGGGTTGCTGGTAAGCTCCAGGCAATAACCATGTTGGATAATGTCAAATACCTATTTGTTTGATGTTATAGATTGCCAAATGGGAACAAATTGTTGAAGTCTTCCCCAGACAGGTGTAAAATGATCGGGGTAATTGTAGGCAAGTCACTGCTTATTGGGAGATGGGGAGGTACGTGTTGGTGTACCTTTACCTGTACCCTTGAAATTGTTTCCTCTGTACCTACCTCACTAGAAACCTATAGATGCATGTTGGATTTATATGAGGGAACATTAGGGAATGAGGAACTGCCATTGGATTGTCCTCTATATAATGAATGACAAAAGGATCCTCTGTTAGATGGAGACTGAAGATCTCCCATAGATTTTGCTACCACTATGTCTTTTTTCATTTTTTGAATGCCTCATCTACTTGAGATCCAAAAAGGTGTTCTTTGTCAAAAGGAGTATTGAGGCTAGATTGCTGAACCTCCGGTTAAATCCTGAAATCCTAAGCCATACATGTCATATAAGGAGAATGCTGGTGTTAATTCCCCTTGCTGCAGTGTCAGCAGCATCTAGAGCACATCTAATGGGAGGAATTAGATATCAGTTTACCTTCTTGTACTCTTTTCTTTTCTTATGCTCAGCTTGGAGGTGTTGGAGCAAGTCTTCCATTTCATCCCAGTGGGCCCTTTTGTATCCGGCTAATAAGCCTTGTGTGTTGGCAATGCGCCTTGGTTAGCGGATTGAGCAGCTACTCTTACCTGATGCATCTATCAATTTGGATTCCTTGTCTGGAGGAGGTGCATCTGCTTCAGTTTGGGAATTTGCTCTTTTGCGAGCATTAGGTACTACTAAAGAATCTAAAGGTAGCTGCCCTTTACTAAAAATGGGATCAGACGGTGATGTTTGTGTTTTTTGTCAATCCTAGGCATTAATATATGGGCACATATAGGGTCTTTAAAAATGTAATTGGCATGCCTCAACATGCCTTTATCACAAAAAAACCTGCTCAGCTGTAAATCAGGCGTTGAAGCACAGCTGGATTGCATTCGGCAATCCAGATGAGACCCCAATGATGAAGCATGCCACCAACTAGGTAGGTGGGTGAGGGGTCTTCTAAAACAACCACTGGTTGTCTCTGCTCCCTCTCAAAAAGGGTACAGGTCATCAACTAGGACTATAACCCTCTAGGGATTGGATTGATGTTATAGTCATCCCATTGGTCTGTTGGTAGTGGACTATTGCCATTATCATCATCATCCCATATATCAGGCTGTGTGTTTGGAGAACCCTGAGGTGTTATGTGTAAAGGATCGGAGCTTGGCAATGGTGGTAATGGTGAGGATGGTGGAGGGGATTGAGGATTAGGGTAGATAGGACTTGTAGCCAGGTACTTCTTTTTTAGAGGAATTTTGTAGCAAGTGTCCTCTGAGTTAATCTTTCGTATGGAAGGTGTCAAACTTTTAGCCAAAATATTTCCAGTGTCTGGATTAATATAAATTTTCTTTTGCTCAGGGTTCAATCTCTCCTTCATAATGTCCAGGAAAGGTTCTGGAGGCTTTTGAAGGGTTTCTTTTCATTTCGATGCTGAACCGGACTTGTCTTTTTTGTCTTCCGAAGGTTTCAGTTCCAAAGAGGTTCCTTTTTTGAATCTGTCCCAAGCCGAAAGGCTTGACTGACTGTTTAGGTGCTGAGGCCGAGGGAGAGGCACTGGAAGCAGCGTCTCAGTGCCGACCATGGCCAGAAAGCAGTGGTGGTGCCAAATCCTTTTGTTTAATCGAAGAGAGTTTGAGAAGCAAAGGGGCTTTGTTACTCACGGCACCCTATCCTGGTGGAACGTCTTCGGACTCTGACTCAATTTCCAGTTCCGAGTCTGATTCTTGGACAGAGAAGGCTCCTTCTCTTCTGGCACGGACGCCTCCATCTCTTTGTGTTTGTGTCTTCCCCGAAGATATCCGAGTGTGTTCAATGTTTTGTCGCTGCATGCTCCTTTGTCAAGACCGACGATCCCGCAAAGTCTTTTTCGATCACAATGATCAACAAGCGTCGCAATCCTTTTCTTTGTACTCTGGTGAGAAGCACAAGTTGCAGACTGTATATGTAAAAATGTAAATGTAAATGTAAGTTGCAGACTTTATGAAGGTTGGTGCGCAGTTACTTGGAAGTGGAACCGAGGACAGAATTGAAGCAGAGTCCGTTCCATCAGCGAAGACTATCTGATACGTAACAGAGTGGAAGTCAACCGACGCAGCTAGGCCCAAAGGCCGCCCACGATGTCTTCTCGATCTAAGATGAAGAGTTTTCCGATCTATTCGATACACGGAGAATAGTGAGATGCATGTAAGAACAATTCCGACAAGGGTACAGTGGGTTGCGCACCGAGGGGAACCCGAAAGACGGTTTCTAATCAGAACACCGCAATTCACGTCTGAACCTAATGGCGGAAAGAAAACAATCTAACAATGGAGTCGATGCCCATGCTCAATATTACTGAAAGGAGGGGTCATCTTACCTCATGACAGGAAAAGACTTCTTCAAAGAACAAAAACTTGCAAACATCCGGACCAAACACTAGATGGCAGGAGTATGCAAAACATGTATATCTACAGCATACATGCCACAAACCCTTAGTTAGCTAGCATCATTAATTTCTTAAAAGGTGCTACATATAACAAGGACATCTCCTCCTCCAACATCAAACCGGGACAACTCGATCCCTCTCTAAAAAAAAACTAAACATGACCCCAATAAAAGGTCAGTGACTGACCCATTACCACCCTACCCCTTCTAGAGCAAGTCTTAAAGAGATTGTTGCCATCAAACTACAGTAGCTACTGACTGCCACTAGCTGGCACAGTCATACCAGTCCAAGTTCTGTCCCGGATACACCTCTGAAAAACCAATCAAACTGGTGATTTGATAATTGACAGTGGAGATCCATAAACCTCTTGTTCTCTTGAAATATTCAGTGGCCATTGATACAGCATAGGTTCAAATCCTACTTTCCACCCTCCGTTGCCCCCAGATCACATTTATGGATGATGTCCTAGTCTCACTCACCTTTCCCTCAGGCAAACACCAATTTGTCTAAATGGACTCTTCAAAATCTTGTCAGTACTTGTTTCTCTTGTGTATATTGGTAATAGTACTCTTCAGTGCATGTGTGTCTCTGAGACAGTCAGCATTTATCTGAAACTCCATTATATGAAGGGCACGCTACTTTTCATGCTTTAGAGTTTTTACACTCCATTTCCTTTCTTTAGCCTGTTGTTATCTCTAAGAGATACTGATGTTCTAGTAATATTATCTATTACTCTTTTGCATAGTGGAAAACCTGCTCCCACATTCATACCCGAGACAGAGAACAGAGAATTGCAAGTAAGTTTGGCATGTCATTTTAACACTTTTTTCTCGTAGTGAAATGTTTTTCACCCCAAGTATCTTGTGTTCCTTTGACTAACTTAAACCTTCTTCTAACATGTTTCCATTGTCTATTACGTGGTAAAGATATTAATCTTGAAGTCCTTTGATGTAGAAGGTAGTACTGCATCCAATCCTATTTTGTTGGTTGTTTAATAAAATGGTCATAATATAAGTATACATTTCTCTCTGTAATCATCTAAGTTAAATGCTATAGTATAATGTATTGTTCATTTAGCTGATATATTCTTGTTTTATTTACTCAGTATGCTTAACACCAATGGTAAACTCCAAGATACTCAAGAAGTGGTCAATGTAATCTAATCCATTTCTTCATTTAACCTAGTTTGTGGGTATCCATTAAAATCTATTTTTGTTCATTTACTAGCAATAGTTCCTGTATATATTTCTTTTTGTTACCATTTATCTCATCTATTGTAAATCATCTAATCTCTCTTCAAGTGTGTTTTAAATTCATATAATCTATTGTTATTAAACAGCATTTGAGAAAAGGCACATTTGATCGAAAATGTCATATAGTTGATCTATGCTCTTGTTTTCAAGCTCTCACTTTCCCCATAATCTGCCCTATAGGCAGGGTCACTGGATTTATGCCATTGTGCGGCCATGGTGATTTTCACATAATTGTAGGTTTGCCGCATTTGCCACATAATCCATCATCTGCCACATAATCTGCAGATTGTAACACAAATAAATTTTGTTTCTAGCTCAAACGGTTCAAAAGTAAGTAAAAATGCAGTGACACGTGATGCGGTTCACTGGAATGTCTTTTATAAAGGTTGACTGGTCACCTTTCTATAGCTTATTGCTATATGTCTGTGTTAAAATGTTACTAATGAGGTGCAACCAATACCCAGACAGTCTTAACAAGTGTAAAAATGAGAAAATTATGACGTAATACTATCATAAAATGTGCTGCATAGTGCCTCATCGTTTGCCTTTTCTTGCCACATAATTTACTCAACCCTGCTGCATAATATGACCCTCCCCTGCCGCATAATTCAAGTGGCTCTGCCTATAGGCATTGTTTTGCAACAACAAACATTCTTTACACAACGTAACATTCTGTACACCATATTTTTCTATTATATCACGTGTGTATTGGTATAGTATCTTTTCATACTTTATTTTTTTAATTCATCTGCCTATATACAATAACTACATTACCTACAAAGCCTGCAGCTTTGATGTTCTTGTAATGGCAGCAGTCTCCATAGTTGTCTCAAATTACCGCCTCTACTCTTCTCATGAGTGTGAATGTACAAGTATATCCCTTATTGATCTTCCATTCCTTTTGTACTAACATTCAGAATCTCCCATTTGTTACTGATCAAGGTATTTAAACTATTTCTCATATAAAAGTGTAGCTACATTCCGCCACTATTTTTTAATCTGTATCATTTTTGGGAGTGTTATCCATTGCATGGGTCCAGGAAACAGCATTTACAATGACGCCAGAACAATGACATGCCTTTACAATGATGCCCGAAGAACAAATGCATTTTTATAACTAAAGTCTTTACAACAATTTTTATTACCACGAAAATGCCTTTACTACAAATGACTTTACAAAGAAAATGTAAGTATTTCACAAGGACATCAAAGCAGCAAGCTTTGAAGTGAATGTAGTTATCGTATATAGGCAGATGAATTAAAAAATGAAGTATGAAAAAACACTGGGGGCGTGGCTTGCAGGCCATCAGCAAGGACGCGCGCCGCTAGAGCTCCGGCGCTGATTGGGGCAAAATCCTGTTAAAATTGCCTCGGAGACCCCTGGGGTGATTAATTGGAGGATCGGAGGTGTGCTCCCAGACCTTGCTGCCTTCGAAAACGACGGGCGAGCGGAGAGTCGGCCCGCAACACCGAGCTAAAAGCGGTGCGGCCCACAGCGGAGGTGCGACGTTGGACCCCGGGACCCACAGTGAGGAGCGATGCCGCCCGGCCTACGGCTGAGGCCACCGGAAGTGCTCGGAGGCTCGGAACCGCGATCACACAGGCGGCGCAGGAGGACTTGGGGCGTGATCGGAGGCCATCGGAGAACCCCTTGATGGAGGTGGGCGAGCGCTGAGGCAGAGAGAGGTGCGGGTGTCACCAGAGGAAATCATCCAAAATTGCAGCACTGAAACAGCCCTATTGAAAGTGATTGATGACGCGCTGAGAATACTCGACTTGGGGGGGTCCTGTCTCCTTATTCTCCTTGACCTCTCTGCAGCCTTTGACACTGTCAACCACGACACTCTCCTCAACATTCTGCAACAGAGAATGGGCATGGAGGGTAATGTGCTTAAATGGTTTGCTTCCTTCCTCTCAGATAGATCCCAAATGATCAAAATAGCGAACAGCCTGTCATCTCCTCTGGCGGTAGGTCAAGGTGTTCCTCAAGGCTCTATACTTGCACCTACTTTGTTCAACCTCTACCTAGAACCCCTGGGAAATCTCCTAAGTAAATCTGGGATCAACTATCACCTCTACGCAGATGACACTCAAATCTACCTCAAAGTTGCCTCCACCCACGATCTCACTTTCCTTAGATCAACTCTCGACTCCATTCAAAACTGGATGTCAACTCACCAACTGATTCTGAATCCCTCCAAAACTGAATTCCTCCTCCTCTCCGCCTCCCTTGCCCCTCCCCCGGTTCAATCTTGGATGGATCAGACAAATCTACTCAACAATAAGCACATCATTGTTGAAAGCGCAAAATCCCTTGGTGTCTTACTCGACAAGAATCTCAATCTAATCCCTCACATCAATTCCATTGCAAAGTCTGCACGATACCAACTGCGACTTCTTTGGGGAATTCGTCGCTTTTTTCCTGAGCATGACCTTAAAACACTGGTGCAATCGCTGGTCCTCTCCAGACTGGACTACTGCAATTCTCTTCTTACTGGCCTCCCCAAATCCCACCTATCCCCCCTGAAATCGGTCCTACACTCAGCAGCCCGTTTCATCTATGGGGCTAAAAGAAGCGACCACATCACTCCGCTGCTATCCTCCCTGCGTTGGCTTCCCATCGAGGCTAGAGCTATCTACAAGACTGCCTGTATCACCCACAAAGCCTTGCACTCCTCCTCTCCTCGCTACCTGTCGAATAAACTGAAACTCTCTGGAGGCTCTAGACCTTCTCGGAATGCGGAAAATCTTCTGCTTGAACCCCCCACTTTCAAGAAGGAAAGATCGATGGCCCAATCCTTTTCAGGCAACGCAGTGAGAATCTGGAACTCTCTCCCGCCTCAGCTCCGGACTACCTCCTCCTCTCAGGCCTTCAAACGGGACCTTAAAGTTCTCCTCCTCCAAAGACACCTCCAAGTCTAACTCACACCCTTGCCTTCGTTTGAAGGAAGTCCTCCCATTACTGGAAAGTCCTTTGGCCAGGAGTATGGTCTTCCTCCCCAGTGTGTTCTGGTAGTTTAAATATTTAGTAATATCCCAATATCTGTGTATGGTACCCTTTTGGAACTTGCACACGTCACTTTTGTTTTATAGCACACTGTTCGCTACCTCACACATTTTGTTTGTTTTAGATACTTGCACAAGTGCCTCCATTGCATACGTAAAGTTTGTTCTTGTATTGGAGTGCTTGCCTTTATTGCAGTACTATTCTTCGACTTGTTTTTTGTACATCTTGTAACCTGCACCCATTCACTTTTTTGTCATGTAATGCACCGATTGCTACCTCATGTATTTTGGTTGCTCACTAGTGTCACTTTTGATCCATGTAACTTATTGTTTGTATTTGTATTTCGTTCCTGTATATCATTATTGGTCCTTATGTGAAGCGCTCTGACACCTTCGGGTAAAGTCCGCGCTATATAAAAATGCATAAATAAAAAAAAAATAAAAAAAAAAAATAAGGAACTGCCGCGCAGTGGGATACGCGGAAGAAACCGGCCGCGTAGGGGCACTGAAGACCGCATCCCAAGGAGCAGGTGGCGGCCGTTGCGTAGCGCCACAGAATCGGCCCTAGATGTGAGGGGGCCCCCCTCCGTGTTACCCCCCCCTGGCTCGGGACTGTCCCTTGATTTTTCTGCACCAGGAGGCTGCCTGGGGCTCTCCCGCTCCGTTAATTCCGCGCCTTCCCCCGGCGGTGGGCTGAATGCTGGGGTTGTACGTGGACCCGGGGAGGACTGGGTCCACCAGGGAAGTGTGGCTGCGCGGAGGACGGACCACGGGACCCCAGGGTGGGGACGGCACGCCTGTGGGGCTCAGCCCCTCTTGTACATAGACAGAGGGAGACGCCGGGAGAGCTCCCATATTCCTCTCTGCCCATATCTTCAAGGGGTGCGCAGGACGCGGAGCATTATGCCAGCACGGCCCTAGGGTAGCCCACGAGGGTGAGTGCATGTGAAGCCGGCGGACCTACTGTGGCGTCCCCCACCCTGCAGACGGTCGGGCTACGCATCCCCACCTGGACTCTATCTAGCGAGGAGCCGCCGGGGGGGAGCCTGCCCCGGGGACCGGACACTAGGAGACCCACTGGGCCACTTGCTGGGGACTGAAAACATCGCACCAATGGTCTGCAAGGGGGCGAAGCCGGCGGAAAGCTCCGGAGAACTAACGACGGTTACCACAATGCTGCCAACCATCGAGGACGGGGCTCCGCGGCAGCCCATGACAGAGTGCCAGGCGGAGGGGCCTCAGGTTGATAAGCTGGACATTATCCTGAAGGAAATCAGGGACTCCAGAGCGGTCCTGGAGCAACAGATGGACACCCTGACGACTAACTTATCCCTACTGAAGGCGGCCCACGGTAAACTGGCGGACAGAGTGAAAGAACAGGGCCTTTCTATCGGCGAGATCACACCAACTGTGGCAGAACATACGGTCTCCATTCAACAGCTCCAAACACAGGTGGCCTCTCTCATGGACCGAGTGCAGGATGCGGAGGGCCGTAATCGCCAGAATAACATTCGCGTTATAGGCCTTCCGGAGCGATGTGAAGGGTCTCAGGCTGCAGATTTTATGGAACAATGGTTTCGGGATCACGTAGCGGAAGAAGGCCTATCACCACACTTCTGCGTGGAGAGAGCGCATAGGATCCCGACGGGCAGACCTAACCCTGGACGACCCCCGCGCCCACTGATAGTGCGAATTTTGAATTACCGGGATAGAGATGTTCTGCTGCAAAAGGCACGGGAGAAGTCCCTTATCCAGTATGACAATCACAAAATCTCTCTCTATCCGGACTACACCAACATGGTTCAAAAGCAATGCTCCTCCTACCTAGAGGTGAAAAAGAAACTACAAAAGGCCAACCTCAAGTACGCATTGCTGTTTCCGGCTCGCTTAAAAATCATACATGACAGGAAAACGCACTTCTTCGAGAGTCCTGCGGATGCCGAGAAATGGCTGGAGGTGATGGGCATAGACGGGAGCCAGGGACCCTCACAAGAACCGGATGTCGAAGGATCGAGTGGAACCCTGGACAGGAGTGGGGCGGAGCCCCCCAAACCGCGACGAGGCGGAAGGCGACGCGGACCGTCAATGACACAACAAAAAGAGAAGCAACTGGACGCTTTGGTGATGGCAGGCACATTCAGAGAGGACTCCAAGATGATATTAACAGACTCGGAGGACAGTACGGTCCATTCAGATTCGGATCACAGTGTACTACTGTTTTCCAGTGTAACGCCCCGCACTGCAGATGATGTGATGGACAACTGTGGGGGGGAAGACCTGACTGGAAGCAGCTGAATGGTCTACGAACCGTATTGCATTTCCTATTTGTTTTGACTTTATACTGTACTGTTACCAATGATGGCTCTGAGGAGGGAGGTAGAGGTAACGTATGTGGGCGCCACTGCTACCTAAGAAGGTATCCTGTTGTTATACTTGTTTGGGCACAGTCACATTTAAGATGTAAGTAAGGCACGGGCGACTTGAGATTTCTGTTCCCCTCTGAACATTGGTAACATTGCCCCATGACAGTTGCCGTAGAGCTGGCGGAGCCTGATGGGCTGAAGGTAGAGACTGCAATGGTGCTCGACCACCCCCCGATGGCGAATGCACTGGATATTCAGTCCTTTTGAGATTTGTTTAATTGTTGGGCTCAGCTTGGTTCTTAATCTGCGCCGTTATGGTTCTTTTTTGTATTTGGGGTGGGTAGTCTCCTGGTGGCGGTTACATAGGGTTCAAGCCGGTAGGCGGCTGAGGTTACAAAACAGGTGCACATATGAATATGGCTGACACGGTGGGGAAGTATAGAATCACGACCTGGAATGTGAGGGGGCTGGGGGTGGTTCAGAAGCCACCACGCGCAGATTGCTTTTCTTCAAGAATCCCAATTCACTGCCTGGGAAGCTATCAAGATGAGGAAGAAAGGGAGGGGTACAATTCTGACCACGACATATTCCGCCTTCTCTAGAGGGGCGACAATCTGGATTAGACATGGCACAACGTTCTTGGAGGTGGAAAGGAGGGTGGATGACCAAGGAAGGTACATATTGATGAGAGGCACACTAGATAGTACACCTGTAGTACTCGGATGTGTATATGCTCCGAATTTTGATCAAGACAAATTCTTGCAGAAATTAGGCCTGGCGTTAGCGGACTGGTCGGACAACCCCTGGATACTAGGGGGAGACTGGAACATGATCATGGATATCAACAGAGACAGATCACACCCCCCCTACAAGTGGCAGGAGTCTCCAGGCTGACAGAACTGTTTTGCACATGGGCGACTGGATGGGGCTTGAGAGATGTCTGGCGAGCCTCACACCCTGAGAGCAAAGAGTACTCTCATTACTCGCACATACACGCCCTTCATACAAGGATTGACAGGTTTTTGTGTTCCGAAGCCCTGATTGCCAAGATCGATGGCCCAGAATACCTAGCAAAAACCTTTTCTGATCATAGGCCCCTGACGCTTACCATTCTATGGGGCAGGGTCCCTACCCAGGTTCCCACTTGTCGCCTGGACCCGCTCCTATTGGAGGATGACCCTTTCAGGGCATCCTTGTCCGAAACACTAGATAAATACTTTATAGAGAACTGGGACACCGCCTGCACGAATTTGGTGGTTTGGGATGGTGCGTGGGGCAGCGATTGGACAATTAGTGGGAGCCCGACAGGAAACCCTTAGGAAACTGCAGGACATAGAGGATAGATTCAAGACATTGGAAAGTGAGGTGGGGCTCGACCCTACTAAAAGGGGGGAATTACAGCTAGAGAACATAGAACATGCTGACACTCTTGAAACACTGCGAGTCATAGACCATAGGGAATACCTACGCCGACAGCACGCCGAGGCGGACAGGTCGGGAGCGCTGCTGGCTCGTCTGGTTCGGGAGCACCCGGACATCCCAGTGATAACCAGGATACGGACACAGGACGGACAAATAGTGGGTACGCAAACTCAACCAAGCATTTCATGACCACCTGACTACTTTATATGCACGGCCCACAGAAGTTGACCCAGATCAAATTGCTGTCTTTCCGACTGACCTCCTATTCCCATTCCTGACCGCTGACGCCCAAAGGAAACTCGAAGGTCCCATCACACAACAGGAAATACGGGTAGCCATTAAATCTCTGAACCGCAAAAAGACGCCGGGCATGGATGGACTCCCAGTGGAGATCTACGCGACATACTCGGACATCTTGGTACCAATATTGGAGAAGGTGTATCGAGTGGCACTAGAAGAGGGCCGTCTGCCCGATTCCACAATGCAGGCGTTGGTCGTCTCACTACCAAAACCCGGGAGGGACAGCCTGGACCTGGCGAATTATCGGCCGCTGTTGATGCTCTCTACGGAATACAAAATACTCAGCAAAGCGATAGCTCTGAGATTGCAGTCGCATCTCCCGGCCCTGATCCACAGAGACCAATCCGGGTTTCTCCCGGGTAGAAGCACCTCTATGAATACGCGCCGGCTGCACGCACTTATTTCGTCCACTCCACAGAACCTTCCTAGGGCGGGTTGCATAGCCTTAGATCTCCGGCAGGCTTTTGACTCCCTAACCTGGTCGTTTATGTTCCCGACCATAGAGAGGTTTGGACTCCCGGCCTCCCTCCTGGCATGGATCAGATTGCTTTATACCGCTCCCTCACCAAGGACACGCACAGGGCGACATATTTCAGATAAGTACGCAATCCACTGTGGCACTAGACAAGGATGCCCATTGTCTCCACTGTTATTCGTGCTAGCCCTGGAACCTTTGGCATAGCCCTAAGGACTGGGATGGGGCAAAGAGGAATACCGAGCTGCGGCACTCAGCACCTACTGTCCATTTATGCGGACGATATTTTATTGTTCCTCCGAGACCTGGAGGCAGATCATGCCCCCATATATGAAATCTTTGAGAGATTCTCCGCAGTCTCGGGCCTAACTATAAACCCAGAGAAGTCAAATGGCTTCTATTTCCGAGACACTCCGGACCCAGGTGTCATATCGTTCGGCGCCCACATTATCCCGATAGCTCCTGATACATTTAAATATCTGGGGTTTCAGGTTTATAGGCAGCAGGAAGATCAGATAGAGGGGAACATTAAGAAAGCTATAACAAGACTTCGAGCCTCTGTGGGGTTTTGGATGTCGCTACCGCTATCGGTCATGGGCAGAATCGCAATCTCCAAAATGGTAATGCTCCCCCGACTGTTATATTTCTTTGTTAATCTTCCAGTATTCCTGCCGCAATCTATCTTCGACACTTTCAACTCTCTACTAACTACCTTGATCTGGGGGGCAGGGAGGCGACGAATAGGGCTTCGTAAGCTACAACTAGGGACTAGAACTGGTGGGATGGGAGCCCCGGACTTTAGAGGCTATTACTATGCTGGCCAACTTCAGTGGCTCTCCTGTTGGACGGCGGGACAGGACCTTCACGAAATAGACTACACGACTGACAGACTGAGACGGGGAGAACTACATGCCCTGCTACTCCCAAGAAGCCGCATCCCTGCGGAGTGCCACCGCTTCTTCGCACAGCTCTGAGGGTCTGCCGAAAGGCCCTAGCATACACGTCCTCGGCGGAGGCGTATGCGGCCAACATTCCTTTGCTGGGCATCCCTTCGCAGCAGGGCAGACTTACGGATAGAGTGCTACGCCCATGCCAAGAGACGGATGGGGTGGGAGTAGTGGATTTTTTCAGAGACGATCATCTCCTTACTCACGAAGCCTTCTTACAGGCCACGGGTGCCCCCCCCCCCCCGAATGTTCCTGCTGCATGCCACAGTCACACACTACATACAACACAGATGGGCACCCCAGCGCCTGCAACCTTCACAGCACCAACTGGTACACTTACTGTATCTCATGGGATCGGGAGGGCATCTGGTGCGATGGCTGTACACAGGAGTTAGGGCACACGCTGCAGTTTCACTCACCACTCTTCAGCAAATCTGGGCACAAGACGCAGACCAGGTCCTATCGGACAGGGACTGGACCACGATATTAGAAAATCCTAGGCGGGTATTGCGCAATGTCCGGTTCAGATTCTTACAGGGAATGGCTCCCAATCGGCTACATAAAATGTTCCTGAACTCTCCCCATACTTGTCAGCGCTGTGGTGAGGATGAGGCCGGGCTCCCTCACATGATGTGGTCATGCCCACGACTCCGAGGGTACTTGTCAGGGGTGTGCCAGACACTGAGAGCAGTTACGAACCTCCCAGTGCCAGAAGAAGCACTGTATTGCCTACTGGGGTTGCGCAGAAGGCCCAAAACACTGAAGGCTCAACTGAAATTGCTAGATCTGGCTCTGCTACCAGCATTCAGGACAATAACGATGAGATGGAAATCACATAGACCGCCTGGAACACACCTTTGGCAGACGGAAGTGCTTAAGTGGGGGAGGGCGGAAGGGACGACACTTCGGAGGGAAGAAACACGAGGCCTCCGGAAATTCCCTATATCCCAGGAATGGGAGGCTATGCTCATTACAATGGAGGGTGAGGACCAAACACAAACAGGGGACAATGGGCGTGAGGATTAAAGAGGAGAGGTCACGCTCAGTATGACGCACAACAGAACGCCCCAGCCTTACTCACACCAACAATCATCATAAGTTATTACACCCTGTGAGGCAGCACACATTAGCGCCTAAGATAACCGGAGGGACCCGATTCTCAATTTTCCTTTTAGACAAATACCACTATTGGACGGCCAGGAGACAACTAGTTTAAGTAAGGGAGAGGGTGGGGGGAGGTGAGTGGGCGGAGGGATGTTTGATTGATGATACAGTATTTCCTTAAGATGCAGATACTGAGAAATTATGCGACAAGATTTGTGTAACATTTTGCTGTAATCTTTAGATGTCACTGTTGTGAGATAAGGAGGTATGCATAGGGGTGAAAATATAAAACCCGGCTGTTGCATTGACAGCTTTATTGTAATGTTTACTTGCAGATAATACAGCTGAGAATAAAGTTCTTAAAAAAAAAAGTATGAAAAAATACTATACCAAAACATTAATTGTATAATAAAAAAAGATATATCCATACAAATATAATAAAGAGAGAGCCCAAACCTTTGAGGCGGGTAATCTCAGGAACCACAACACCAATCACAACACCCAATACAGCGTTGGAAAGGGCAGTTGCAGCAGAAGGACATAGGCTATGCAGACGCCCACCATATACATTTAAAAGGTAAAAGAACCGTGCCAGCAAAGTAGTCGCTTGTGGGCGTGTCTGCGTTGTGCTGTGGGCGTGTGCTGGGGGCGTGACAAGCGCTGGGGGCGTGTGGTACATTCCGCCCTTCATGCCATGTCTCATATCGTGTGCTAATCCCACACTGCTCCCTTTAAATACCCCTGCACCCCATAATCATAACCCACCCTTACTCCTTAAAATACCCCAACACCCTGAAACACTAACCCATCTTAACCCTATAAATATACCCTGTACCGCAAAACCCAAACCTATCCCTAAACCTTAAAAATACCCCGGTACCCCAAAACCCAAACCTAGCCCTGAACCCTATAAATACCCCTGTACATCAAAACCCAAACCTACCCCTGAACCCTAAAAATACCCCTGTGCCCCAAAACCCAAACCTAGCCTTGAACCCTAAAAATACCACTTTGCCCCCAAACCTACCCCTAAACCCTAAAATACCCCTGAACCCCAAAACCCAAACCTAGTCCTGATCCCTTAAAATACCCCTGTACCCCAAACCTACCCCATAACCCTAAAAATACCCCTGTACCCCAAAACCCAAACCTAGCCCTGAACCCTAAAAATAACCCTGTACCCCAAAACCCAAACCTACCCCTGAACCCTAAAATACCCCTGTACCCCAAAACCATAACCTAGCCTTGAACCCTAAAAATACCCCTGTACCCCAAAACCCTAACCTAGCCCTGAACCCTAAAAATACCCCTGTACCCCAAAACCCATACCTAAACCCTAAAACTACCCCTGTACCCCATAACCCAAAACTATATCTGAACCCTTAAAATACCCAAACACCCCAAAACATATACCTCAGTACCCCAAAACATATACCCCTATAACCATACTTACCTTATCCAAACATTAAAAAAAACATGCTTTTACCAATCATGCATTTACAACGAATTTCGTTGTAAATGTATGCGTGGTAAAAGCATATAAAATGTAATGCCATGCGTTATAATGGCATTGCGGAGTCATGGTACTTTCGTAATGAAAGTATGCGGAGTGATGGTATGTGGAAAGAAAGTTGCGGAATAATGGGTGTTTACCCTCCTCCGGTAAGTACATTGGTGGCACGGCGCCCCACATCTCCAGTAACATACTCATATTTTTTCACCACCAATTTGAAAAATGCACAGGTCTTTCTCATTGAGGGCCAGCACCGACATACACTTTTAGACACACCTCCCACCACAAGTTCTACAATTGCGAACTTTAGAGCTGGGGAGCTACGTTAGAATCTCGGCATCAGCTCAACATCCTGGATTCCAGGCAAATCGCTTTGTCTCCCCGTGCCTACCATAAATTAATGTGTTCTTCTGTAATGTAAATTGTGCTCATGCCATGTTGTCGAGTTCGCGCTATATAATATTGCACGGAAAAATAAAGTAGGGAAACTCGAGTTCACACACTACTGAACGCGCACTCTTAAGTGCATCAGCAGTGCACTGTGAATCGGAGCGTTTCACAGGCCGGTCACAGATAAGAAATGCTATCAAAACGAAATCCTACAAAACAATATACTACTGGCCGGCAGCAATTCATACCCGGACAACGTTGTGACGGGCTGCTAGTCTATACTAATATAATAAAGAGAGAGCCCAAACCTTTGAGGCGGGTAATCTCAGGAACCACAGCACCAATCACAACACCCAATACAGCGTTGGAAAGGGCAGTTGCAGCAGAAGGACATAGGCTATGCAGATGCCCACCATATACATTTAAAAGGTAAAAGAACTGTGCCAGCAAAGTAGTCCCTAGTGGGCGTGTCTGCGTTGTGCTGTGGGCATGTGCTGGGGGCGTGACAAACACTGGGGGCGTGTGGTACGTTCCGCCCTTCATGCCATGTCTCATATCGTGTTCTAATCCCACCCTGCTCCCTTTAAATAGTGACCAGTCAAGCAATTGTTGTAAAGGTCTGTTGTCATTCCAGCGGTCGTGGTTCTCGCATACATCCCATTGGTTCTGATAATATGCTTATTTGAATGTCCTTGAATATCATCTTAACAACAGCCTTTCCTTCAACATGTGTGGAATGTATTTCACATCATTTCCTTAATGAAATAATTCTTCTACGACAGAAATTGTCCATATGGCATACTCTCTTTACTGATCCTCATGCGGGCGCTTGTATAAAGTAACAATGTGTTTCGGTCTGCTGATTTAGTAACTGAGTTTGTAATTTTCCTTCTTTTTCAAAGGCTGGCAGATTTAAAGAAGCATTTACAATGCAACGGTCTCACCTTAGCAAAAGTTAGAGCTATTGGCATTGCAAATGTAAATTTTTTTAATAATGTGTTGGTTTGAAAACAGACAAATAAATGGCATTGTCATTTATAATGCCAATAACTTTTTTCTCTCGCAAATGCCACACAGAAAAACAAAGACACACACACAAAGACCAACACACACACACGGACCCACACAGACCCACACAGATCCACACACACAGACCCACAAACACACACACACACAGAGTCACACACAGACCCACACACACACACACACACACAGAGCCACACACAGAGTAAAAAAACTCGACTTATTCCAGGACCGCAGAGACTGTAAATCCAAATTTAGGTCAGACAGGATCCTTGACGTTTGCAGCTTGAGAAAGAGGCATTAAGCCATTTATGATTGCTTTTTTTTTAAGCGCTCGGTTGCGAGTGCGCTTTCATACTTTAACGTTATACATGACTTCCTTTTGAAAGCGCTCCCTTTTCCCTAGCACGCATCCAGGTTACAAAACCTGGACCTTTTGAAAATTAAATACAGTGATCCAGGCATTGCCTAAACATGTATCGTGACCTATTGTTTTCAGCGCGGACTCATCGCTCCATATGCATATACGATCAATTTATTTTCCCTATAAGTCCAATAACCGGCTACGGGCAGCTCCACGCATAATTACCCGCCATGACTGTCATTTATGCATTGGCCCCTTAGTATCATAAAGTGTCAATTATAAAAATACCTAGTCTCCTATGCTGAGCATATTGAACGATTCTATATGTGTTCTCAGTGAGTTTTTTTTGTGTGCATATTTTATATAGCGCGAACTCGCCCCAATGGTATTGGCGCGCTTCACCTGAGCACCGAATTTACATGAAACCTTCAGGCCGGGGAGATGGAGTGATTTGCCAGAATCACAAGATGTGGACGTGACCCCGAGGCTCTTACCCTGGTCTCCAGCACCAAAGTTGGCAGCTCTAGCCGATGGACCACATCCTCACCTCTCTCATCGTGCTTCCAGACATTAACGTGTAGATTCCAACCAACCGGCCACGGGCAACACAACGTAAATCTTCCCGCATATAACTGTTTTATACTTCTTGAGCTCTAATTTCCATCAAACGATGTTGCGGAGAGATTGCACCCGCCCTGTGTGGATTTGGTGGCCGAACCTGAATTAATCTTAAATGAACAAACATCCGCTGCCTGCCCCGCCGCACCGAAAGGAAGGGGTAAGACGTGTCACTGCCAGGCAGGAGCAGGGATAACGAAGCGCTGCTCCCCCCTCCCCCAAAGCCATGCGCACGGACCGGTAGCTGGGCCACTCCTGGGGGAACACAGGCCAGGAAGGCGTAATGGAGTGGTTGCGCGGCTGTAGGCGCCACGAGCAGCGAGGAAAGCTGCAGACGGACTTTCTATTACACTGGGGAAGGCACCGTGGACCAGTCGTGTAAGACAGGAAGGGGGGGGGGGCGCAAACCGGTCCCCCCCACTCCTCCCGCACCAGTCCTGTATTGCTCCTTCCACTCCTGCAAGTGTAACCCCGTGCCTCACCCTCGATCAGTAGGCGAAGGCAGGCGTGGGGGTCAGGACTCCGAAAGTGGCCTGCTGGTGGGGGCTGCATCCCCCTGCGTGGCGGGAGCTACCGGCAGTCAATCTGAATGGAGGCTGAGAAGGCTCACTATTCCCCCCACCCTGATACCACGCGGGACAAATCACCCCGCGACCAGCGGCAACCCTGGGGCCCGAGTTGGGCCGGGTCCCGGCCAGCGCCTACAAATTGCTCTGGGCCCGTAATTACTAAATGCCCACTCCCCTTGTTCCTGGATCATTAACACCGTAAACTGAAGCCAATGAAGCCAATGCCCGCCGCGGGCTCGAGTTGAAAGGGCCGCCTGCCCACGCTGCGTCCGGACCTGTCTCCGCAGCCAGCCTCCCACAGTTAAGCCGCACACCTAAGCACCGGAGAGGGGGAACACTGACAGGGTTTGCAGCGTTCAAGTACTCTGTGATTCCGCTGTTATACGGTGATTGTTGGCACTACGGCAACCCTCCGATTGTGCTTGCATTTTCGATTTTCGTTTCGCATTGTCTGTAAGCCCCGTAGTTTTCAGACTGGGGGGTGTGTTTTTGACTGTTCAGCCAATGGAGAAGAGGGTAGAAAGAAACTAAAAAACACGGCCCCAATCCGAAAAGGACAGGGCTTAGATCGAAAGAATGTCGTCACTGGGACCCCCTTCTCCAATGGCTGGCTGCCGTTTAGGAGGCCAGCCAATGGAGAAGAGGGGCGGGGCTTAACCTCGCTACTCAGACTCATTAAATCTCGCCAGCGAAACTGCGCATGTGCGCAGCCTACGCTAGCCGAGACCTAAAAATGAGGGTCTGATTCACAAACAACATTTTGTACCATGTAAAGTAGTACTACAATAGTACTGTTAACTTATTTCGAAGTACATTTTACAAACCCAGGGGTGGCAATCTCTTCCACATATATTTTTTATGCTGAGATCCTCACATATGTACGTTTACTACTTATTAGAAGGGTTCGGGGAAGAGGCTGGAAAATGTGGAATATTTACTGCTAAATGGGAGGGGTTTAGGGAGGAGTAAGGAGTGGTCTAGGGAGGGCTAAGGAGGGGTTCAGGGAGAGGCAGACACCCACTCACAAAGGTGTAGCACAAACTGCACTTCACTATTTTATGAGAAATATTTTAATGTTTTTTTAATTTAAAAATGTATGTAACTTTTTAAAATGCTTTATTTAATTTAAATTCATTCCACAGATATTGTTTATTTTTTTATACATAAATAAACTTTAGGAGGGATTCTTTTTTATTAAAACTTAAAAAAATTATAATAATATATATACATAAAATAAATATTTAATTCAAAGTTAACAGTGCTATCATATTTTGTTTTACATTTAAAATACACAAATGCAATGAATTTACATTAATATTTAAAATAAGAATATTTTACTCGTTTTTTTTACATTTTAATAAACTTTAACATTTTTCCCTATATTTTACCACTTGGAGGACTCTGCCTCAGTGGCAGAGAAGTCATCCTACTGGTAAAAAGATACAAGTATTAACTTTAAACTCACAAATGTGGCTCAGTTCCCTATTGTGGCAGCATACAATCTACAATTTGGAGTAAATTCACACCCAGAAATGGTTAATAGCCAGTAAATGCAGTATACAGTGCAAGTGTAAATTTACGTGTTCAGATTTATTCACATGTAAACCTACCTTTGTGATTAGGCCCAATAATCTTTTCATCATCAAGTGTATACATACATGAATTTTACGTTCTTGTATTGACCATTTGTATATGTCATGAAAATGGTTTATTGCTTACTCATTTCCAAATAAAGAAAGTATCCTCTGTGTAATTCTTCCAATCCATCAAACAGACATTGTTTGGATTGGAGTCGCTATATATAAGTTTTCAAAACCAGACATATATAAATTTGCAATTTGGCAGGGGAAGTTTGCCCCCATACTAGTTCCTTTCTTTTTCTTATAGCCAAAGAAATAACTGCCCATCAGTGTTAATTTCACAAATCAGACTATAAATCTGTAGTGACCTGACATGGAATTATCCTACTATCAGAATTCTTTTCACCACTTCCAAGGAAGCCTCCTGAGGGATACTGTTGTATAAAGCAAACTGTTTCTAAAGCAGGGTTGTAACATGAGGATAGGCTGTTATGACCCTTCATTATTAACAATACACTGCAAAATGTGATATTGAGATCTGCTGCCTACCACAGGACCCCATACAAGGTTACCCAGCATTATTGAGTCAATCAATTGACATGCATATTGTGCAATTTTTCATTTGCGAAGGTAAAACCATACAATGTGTAGGGTGACAATTGTGTGGCTCATACATACTTTAAAAATTGCTTCATCAACCCAAAGCTTTTAACCTTTTTTGTGTTTCAAATGTCAATTAACAAACACAGTTCTCCAGATTTCCAAGGAAAGTTCTTCCAAGGTTTGTAGTCCATGAACCAAAGTGTAATTCCCAGACAGATAGACGGTGAGCCTATTCTCAAACAAATTTTAGTTAGAATGAGCTACTGTTATCGTTGAGCAAATAAAAATGATGAAATCATGAGATATAGCCCCTCTTCCTCAATTGAGGAATGACTAAATAGCCTGTTTTAAAACAAGTTAATGAGCAGAAAAGATAAGAGGTCCACCACTCACCAAATTGGCAGAGGAATCGGTTACGAGTCTTGCAGCGCTGGTCATTCCAGTTGAAGGCTGTAGATGCTTGCATCTCCACACAGTTCCCAAAACTAACCATGGAAGAAAGGGACACAGTTAAATGTGGACATTAAGGCTCAGTGCAACCCATCTCACAAAGAGTATATTTTAACAATTCCAGCAGGCTCTTCCTGGTACATGGAAATAATATTATTTCTACAATGAACTGTCAGATAAAAAATATTTATCCAAAATGACAGGCTTACCCTCGTCTAATGTAAGGAAAATGGTACTTACCAGTATACATCTGTTCTTTCATGTAGAGCTGCAGAGTTACACACTATTCATAGACGGCCACCTAGTGTTGGGCCCGGATGTTTGCAGTTTGTTTTGTTGTAGAAAAGTCTTTGGAAGTCACGGGATAGGTGACTCCTCCTTTGGATGATACTGCGCATGGGCATCGGCTCCATCCCCAGATTGTTTTTCGCCATTAGGGAAGTGATGGAGCTTTACAAGAGGTAGTGATTTCCATGTGATTTGTATCTAATTAAGATAATACTGGAACAGATAAAGGTAACCGGGGAGGCTGGTGGGCGTGTGTAACTCTGCAGCGCTACATGCCAAGAACAGATGCATACTTGTAAGTAGCATTTTCCGTTCGAGGCATATGAGCTGCAGATTACACACTATGCATAGATTGTATAGCATACCACATCTAGCAGTGACTCCCAGTATCTGTTGCAGTTGTTTGAAACAGTGTTTTTAGTACAGCCTGGCCCACAGTGGCTTGTTGTTTAGTTTGCACATCTACACTGTAATGCTTTGTGAACGTGTGTGGTGTAAGCCATGTAGCTGCTCTGCATATATCATCTAGGGGAATGTTCCCCAAGAATGCCATTGAAGCCCCCAAACTTCCTTGTTGAATGGGCTTTTGGAGGAATTGGTAACGTACGTTTGGCTTTCTGGTAACATATTTGTATGCATTTAACAATCCACCTAGTGATCCCTGATTTTGATAAGGCACAAAAAGTTGTTTTGTTTTACGAAAAGTTTGTTTCCTTTCGATGTAGTACAGTAATGCTCTTTTGACATCTAAGGTGTGTAGAGCTCTTTCTGCGACTGTTTGAGGCTGCGAGAAAAATACGGGCAGCTCAACTGATTGATTTAGATGGAATGGTGAAATGACTTTAGGAAGGAATTTAGGATTAGTACGAAGAACCACTTTGTTATGATGCAGTTGCAGAAAAGGTTCCTGAATGGTAAATGCTTGTAGTTCACTAACCCTTCTGAGAGAAGTAATTGCTACTAGGAAAACTACTTTCCAGGTTAGGAATTGCAATTCACATTTATGTAATGGTTCAAAGGGAGGACCCATTAATCTTGTAAGAACAATCTTTAAGTTCCACACTGGTGCAGGTGACGTTCTGGGAGGAATTATTCTTTTGAGTCCTTCTATGAAAGCTTTTATAACTGGTACTCTAAAAAGAGATAGATGTTGTCTATTTTGTAAGTATGCTGCAATGGCAGCAAGGTGTAGTCTGATAGACGTATAGGCTAAATTACACTTTGAAGGAGTAATAGATATCCTATGATGTGTTGAATAGACACGTCTGAGGGATTTATTTGGTTGTTTTGGGAGTATATGACAAAGCGTTTTCACTTAGCAGCATAACATGCTCTAGTGGTGAGACGTCTAGCTTCTTTGATAATTTCATTCATTCTGGAGGATGGTTGAGGTAACCAAACTCTATGACCTCAGGAGCCAGATCGCTAGGTTGAGCTGAGCTGGGCCCGGGTGTCTGATCTCTCCATGGTTCTGTGTTAATAGTCGTGGAGATAGGTTTAGTTTTTGGTGTGGTACTACAGACATCTGCAACAGCGTGGTGTACCACGGTTGTCTGGCCCAAGTTGGAGCGACTAGAATGAGCGTTAGGGAACGTTGTTGTAGTTTGCGTACCACTAACGGAAGTAGTGGGAGAGGAGGAAAAGCGTACGCAAATGGTTTTGACCAGTTCATCCATATCGCATTGCCTTTGGACAATGGGTGTGGGTATCTGGCGGCATTTTGCGTTTTTGTGTGTGGCAAAGAGGCCTATCTGAGGTTGTCCCCACATTTGAAAGAACTGATGAAGAACTTGCGGATGAAGTTCCCACTCGTGGATCTGCTGTGTTTGTCGATTTAGCAGATCTGCCATAGTGTTTTGTACTCCTGGGACGTGTTGGGCTAAGAGGAAGATCTTTAGTGGTATAGCCCATCTCCATATCTGCTGTGCTAACTGAGAGAGCTGCAGAGAGTGTGTTCCCCCTTGTTTGTTTATGTAGTACATAACTGTCATATTGTCTGTGCGGACTAAGACAGCTTTGCCAGACACTTGCATTTGAAATGCTTTTAGAGCTAGAAACACAGCTAGCAACTCCAAATGATTGATGTGGAGTAACTTCTGTTGCGGTGTCCACCTGTCTTGCATGATGTGATGCAGTAGGTGAGCTCCCCAACCGGAGAGCGATGCGTCTGCTGTCATGACTATTTGAGGAACTGGCTCTAGAAACGGTTGTCCTTTGGAAAGGTTTTAGGTGTTCCACCATTGCAGAGAACGATGAGTCCGACCGTCTACCAACCCTAGGTCTGTTAGTTGACCTTGAGCCTGGTTCCATTGGCGTGCTAGGCACTCTTGAAGTAGACGCATTTGCAGTCTTGCTTGAGGTACTACAAATATGCAAGATGCCATCATTCCTATGAGCTGCATGAACACTCGAGCTGGTAGCGATTGTTGCGGTTTGAATTTTGATAGGAGAGTTTGTACACTTGTTATCCTGGCTGGAGAGGGATAAGCTAGTGTTAGTTGGGTGTTTATTGTAGTGCAGAGATACTGTTGAATGTGCGAGGGTTGCAGATGTGATTTGGTGTGATTTACTGTGAACCCCAAGTCGTGAAGCAGTTGAATAGTAGCATGAGTGTGTTGTACGCACTGGCTGTATGAGCTGGCTTTTATGAGCCAGTCGTCTAGATATGGTACCACATGAATATGTTGTCCTCTTAAGTGTGCTGCTACTACTGCTAGACATTTGGTAAACACCCTTGGCGCTGTTGTGACTCCGAATGGGAGCACTTTGAGCTGGTAGTGCTGCCCGTCTAGCACAAATCTGAGATATTTTCTGTGCGCTGTGTGGATGGGAATATGGAAGTAGGCGTTCTTGAGATCTAGGGTGACCAGGAAGTCGTTTAGTACCAGAAGTGGAAGGACCTGTTGGAGTGTGACCATGTGAAAATGGTCCGACTGTATGTAAATGTTAGGGGTCTGAGGTCTAGGATGGGTCTTAAAGAGCCGTCATTCTTTGTTATTAGGAAATATAGTGAGTATACTCCTTTGTTTTTCTGATGCTCTGGAACTATTTCTATTGCATTTTTCTGCAGTTGGGATATTACCTCCTGTCTGAGTAGTGTTAAATGTTCTTGTGACATTGGACGTTGCTTGGGTGGTATGTTGGGGGGGGGGGGGTGGATGTTAGTTCTAGACAGTAACCTGACTGAATTATTTGGAGAGCCCACCTGTCTGATGTGATGTTTTCCCAAGCTGGCAGGTATTGTTGAAGTCTTCCCCCGACAGGAGTGGAATGGGACGGGGGAAGGGTAAGGGAGTCATTGGGCAGAGGTAGAGGCAGAGCGGGAGTTGTTATTTTTACCTCTGCCTTTGTTATTGTTACCCCTGTAACCACCCGAGGTAGAAACTGTGTCCGAAGAGTATCCCCTGGTGGCACCTCGATAGGATGAGCGAGGAAATGAACATCTGGGAGCCTGCGACTGCAGGGCTCCCATAGATTTGGCGGTATCTGCATCCTTTTTCATTTTTTCAAGTGATACATCTACATTAGGACCGAATAGGTGTTGCTTATCAAAGGGTTGATTAAGAATGGCACTTTGTACTTCAGGTTTGAACCCTGATATACGTAGCCAGGCATGTCTACGTAATAGGACGCTGGTGTTACCTGCCCTAGAGGCAGTATGGATTAGTTATTTACCTGTAATCCTAGTTCTCTTCCAGGGGTATCCTCATCAAAGTCATAAGCATTAGAATATTCCCGCCCATGCGCGGGACCCCGGAAACACTATATTATATGTGTCCCACATATATATACTCATATATATATATAAATACATATATATATAAAAACATGCAATAGCAGCCAAATCACATCAGAGCTGAAAAATGCTGTGAAGAATTTCCACCATACATGAATAATATGCATTAGAAACATGAGAACCAACATCAAAGATTGTTTAGAAACTGTTTTAATGCTTCGGCAGCAGTAGAAATTCTTATAACTCACTGAAAGCATCACAGGCTGCATTGCAATCACACAGTCTAAAAAGACTGAAAAGCTAACCTGTAGCTGTATACAAAAAACTGACACCGTGCCTTTAAGGCACCCATGATGCCCGGTATCCCATCATGCCTGAGGGGTGACAGTTAGGTCAGTTGTTCTTTTCGGAGACTGAAACAAACTCAGTAACAAAATAGGTTAACAATATCTCCTTATTAAAGAATATCCTTGGCCCGGGGAGGCGGGAGGGTTGCTTATGACTTTGATGAGGATACCCCTGGAAGAGAACTAGGATTACAGGTAAGTAACTAATCCTTCTCTTCCAGGGGATCGTCATAAGCATTAGAATAGAATAGTGAGCCTCTCCTCTTCCCTGCGGGCAAAGGAATGACAAGACAGCAATCTCATCAACAAGCCTGAGCAGGCTATAGGCTACACAAACAGATTTCTCAAGGAGGCTTGCCCTACTTGAGTATCAGCCCTGGAATCAGATTCGAGACAGTAATGCCTCGTAAAGGTATGAACTGATTTCCAGGTTGCAGACTTGCATATTTCTGACATTGGAATGTCATGTAGGAAAACTACTGTAGCGGCTTACCCTCTAGTGGAATGCGCTTTGGGTGACACCAATAAAGGCTTGCCTGCAAGCTGGTAGGGCAATTTAATGCAAGAGACAATCCATCTGGAGATGGACCTCTTGGCCGCTGGAAAACCTGTCCTCATTGAACCATAGTTCACAAACAGTTGATCCGTTTTCCTGATCCCTCTAGTCTTTGCCAAATAGAACTTGAGCACTCTCTTAAGGTCCAAGGAGTGCAGTGACCGCTCGGCTGGGGTCGTAGGATTTGGAAAAAACGAAGGGAGGGAAATGGACTGATTTATATGAAAATCAGAAACCACCTTAGGCAAGAAAGATGGATGAGCCCTCAGGACTACTCTATTGTGGTGGAAAACAGTATATGGTTCCTTTGCACAGAGCGCTTGTATCTCGCTTCCTCTGCGCGCTGAGGTAATCGCCACTAAAAAAGCCGCTTTCCAAGAGAGAAGTTGCAAAGAGGCCTTGTGGATGGGCTCGAAAGGGGGGGGACATTAACCTGGATAGAACCAGGTTCTATTCCCAAGGAGGAGAAGGATGTCGCACAAGGGGATACACTTATTTCTGGAGGAAATCCTTAACCACCGGAATCTGAAAGAAAGAAATCTGATTAGGTGATTTTCGGTACGCTGCTATGGCTGACAAATGCACTCTAATGGAAGCATATTTCAAACCAGAAGTTGCCAAGGAAAGGAGGTATCGCAGGATTACCTCCTCCTGCCTTTTAGTCGGATCTAAGTGATGATCCCTACACCATATGTAGAACCTTTTCCACTTGAATGCATAGGACGCTCTCGTGGAAGGCCTCTTAGCCTCCTTTAAAATGTTCATGCATTCGGGAGGTAAGTTCAGATGTCCATATTGCAGGACCTCAGGAGCCATGCTGTCAGGTTCAGTGATGGGAGGTTGGGATGCATTATCCTCCCGTTCATCTTGCTCAACAGGTCCGGCCCGCAAGGAAGTCGTCTGTGTGGACACACAGACAGATGCAGAAGGTTCGGGTACCACCACTGCCGTGGCCAAAACTGGCGCTATCAAGATCATCTCCATGTCCGACCTGAGGAGCTTGGACACTACCTTCGGAATCAGAGCCAGGGGAGGAAACGCGTAAGCGAATGTTCCCGACCAATCCATCAGGAGAGCATTCCCCTGCGTTCCTGGCCGGTGGAACCTGGACGCGAAGGCGTGGCATTTGGCGTTTTCGTCGTCTGCAAACAAGTCTATGGCTGGACGACCCCAGCAATGAAACAGCTCTTCTACCACTTCGTCGTTTAGCACCCAGTCTGGCTGATCTTCAAGTGCCTGCTGAGTGCATCTGCTTTTACGTTCAACTCGCCTGGAAGGTGCACCGCCACTACTGTGAGGCCTCGAGAGAGAAGCCAATGCCAGATTGTTTGAGCCTCTCGGGAGGGTGGGCGAGATAGTGTGCCTCCTTGTTTGTTCAGATAGAACATGGTGCTCGTATTGTCCGTCTGAACTAGGACTGAGTTGGACTCGATCACTGGAAAGAAAGCTTTGAGAGCCAGAAAGACCGCTCTGAGTTCCAGCATGTTGATGTGGTATGTCTTCTCTTGCGCAGACCACTGACCTTGAATTTGAAGTGGACCCATGTGCGCTCCCCAGCCTTGCAGAGAGGCATTCGTCACTATAGACTGGGATGGAAGAGGTTGGTGAAACGGCACTCCCACCAGCACATTCCTCCTCCGAGTCCACCATTTGATGGCATCCTTCGTTGCTTGGGAAAGAGTGATACGATCTTCCCAACGCCCTGTCGCTTGGTCCCACTGGTCCTCTTGAGCCTGCTGCAGAGGCCGCATTCTCAGCCTGGCGTTTGGGATGAGAAAAATGCAGGACGCCATGGAACCCAGCAGGGATGCTACTTGTCGGGCTGTTGGAAACCGAGAATCTAGCAGAATCTCACATTTTTGACTCATGGAAAAAAGTCTCTCCTCCGAAGGAAACGCTTTTCCCAATCTTGTGTCCAGAACGGAGCCTAGGTAGTGGATGGACTGTGTAGGCCGCTGGACTGACTTCTCCAGGTTTACATGGAGACCGAGTCTGTGCAACTGGTGCAGGCAAAGTTGCAGATTGTGCGTTACCTGTACCGGAGATGAGCCCTTTAGTAGCCAGTCGTCCAGGTATGTGTAGATGAAGAGTCCCTTTTTGTGAAGAAAAGCCGCCACCACTGCCATGCATTTGGTGAAGACTCGTGGTGCGGACTTGAGACCGAAGGGTAGCACCTGGTACTGGTAGTGTTTGCTTCCTACGACAAACCTCAAGTACTTGCGATGTTGTAGAGCAATTGGAATGTGAAAGTATGCATCTTGCAGCTCCACCGAACACATCCAATCTCCGGCTTGAAGATGTGGGCATATTTGGTGAAGAGCTAACATGCGGAACTTTTCTCAGACGATAACTTTGTTCAAGAGACGCAGATCGAGTATTGGTCTGAACTTGTCCTCCTGATCTTTTGTGGGGACCAGAAAGTATCTGGAGTAGACTCCCTTTCCTCTTTGAGAGGGAGGAACTTCCTCTATAGCTCTTTTTTGTAGTAGAACTTTCACCTCTCTTCGGAGCAAGTTTAGCTGGTGAGGGCAAGAGTTCTTTTGAGGAATGCTTTTTGGAAGCGCACGGAAACGTAGCCTGTATCCATTGCGCAGTATATTCAGCACCCACAGATCCTTTGTGATGCTGACCTACTCTGCCAGGTGTTGTGAAGCACTTCCTCCCACTGGAGTGGGCAACGGCGCCAGAAGAAGCCACTGCTCAGGCCTTTCCTCCTCTTGTGGTGTTAGAGGACTGTTGGTGACCTCCTCTACCTCTGTTGGCTTTGCCTCGAAACTGGGATTTTCCCTGGTTCTTACTTTGGGACCACTGACGGGTTTGAACCCTCTGTTGAGCCCCTCTCCCCCTGTTGGTCTTAAAGCGGCATTTGAATTCTTTTTTCTTTTCCAAACCCACCGCTTTTACTGTATCTAGTTCTGTCTTCATACGGGTTATCTCTTCGTCCGCATGTTCTCCGAAGAGAGAGGAATCCGAAAAGGGAAGATTAAGGATGCGATGCTGAGCATCCGGCTTCAGCCCTGTGAGGCGCAACCAAGCCGATCTCCTGGCACAAACCCCATGTGAGTAGGAATGTGCTGCAAGCACTGCACCATCCGCAGCTGTGCTTATCAACTGGTTCGCCACCAGATATCCCTCTGTCATAGTCTCTTCAAAGTCCTTCTGGTCTTCCTTTGGCAGTTTGGACTTGAACCTTTCCATGGAGTCCCATAAGGCTCTGTCGTATCTACCCAGAAGTGCAGCCGCACTAGAGACCTTCAGCGTGGAGGCAGCTGAATTGCAAACTTTGCGACCCCACGAGTCCTGTGATTTGCTATCCTTGTCTGGTGGGACTGAAGAGGAAGCAGCCACTGCATGCGTCTTCCTCGCCGCTGCCACTATCACAGAGTCTGCTGGAGGGTCAGATTTTACAAAAACTGGGTCAGAAGATGCCGGTTTGTATTTCTTCTGAATGCGGGCTGGCACCGCTCTGATAGCTGCTGGAGTTAGGAAAACTTCTTTGACAGGATCCATAATCCCCGGGACTAAAGGCAGCAGTGGACGAGAGATAGATTTTTTGTGTAAAGTTTCAAAAATTACTGTTGTAGTAACCTGAGGGACAGACATTTTAATGCTCAGCTTCTGAGCCCCTCTTTGCAGGACATCCAGATAAGTGCTGATGTCATCCACTGGAGAGGATCTAGAAGTAGGACTATCCGTCAGTGTAGGAGAGTAATTCCTCTTGGAAGACCTGGTAGAAGAGGTAGATGAAGTAGACGGAGATCTTCGGCGTCAACGGTGAGAACTGTGCCTCCTCTCACGCGATCTTTTTGAATGATCTTCCTTTCTAGGAGAGCGAGATCTGACCCGATCTTCTCCTCTGGGTGAACGAGGCCTGACCGGACTTTCTCTTCCGGGAGATCGGGATCTAAACGGAAGTTCCCTTCTGGGAGAGCGATGTCTGGTTGGTGTTCTCACAGGTGATTTGCGCCTGGGAGGACTACGCTTGTCCATCTCCTCTACCAGACTCTGAAGAGGAGATCTGTGATGCGGGCTGACATACTCTTGCATACGTTTAGCAGCCCCTGAATCTCGCCAATGGTCCAATGACTTGTACCATTTAGGTGACAGTCTGATCTCTGCAGCCGAAGGATCTGGCTGACGCACAGGAGATCTGCGGACAGGACTTCTGGACCTTGAGGATGTTGTTGAGGAGCCAGAAGACTGTGAAGTGGAATGACGAGAAGCTGACTCCGTAACCATGATCACAGAGTTTCTTGACGATGATCGAGCTCTTTCTGAATGTCTCGACCTCGAGCGCTCTTCTCTCGACGCCGAATGCCTCTGGGGGGGGTCGGCGGGTCCAACAATCTCGACTTCGAATGCCTCGACGGCGATCGATGCGAGGATCTATGGTCTCTCGACATCGAGCGGCGCTGACCAGCCGTCGACGGAATCTTCTCTCTCGACGTCGAACGACGATGACCAGTCGTCGACGAAGCCCTCTGTCTCGACGTCGAACGGCGATGACCAGCCGTCGACGGAGTCCTCTGCCTCAATGTCGAACGGCGATGACCAGCCATCGATGGAGTCCTCTGCCTCGACGTCGAACGGCGATGACCGGCCGTCGACGGAGCCCTCTGTCTCGACGTCGAATGTCTGTGCGACGACGGCGGAGCGGTATTGGACACCCTCGACGCCGAGCGTCGACGAAACGTCGACGGAGACTGCATCCTCGACGCCGATCGACGTTTTTGTGTCGAAGGCGGAGGGGTCTTGGTCCTCGACGCCGAACGTCGTTTCTTAGACGACGGCGGAGGGGTCACACTTCTCGACGCCGGTCGTCGCCTGGATGACGACGGCGGAGGAGTGACCTCCATCGATGCCGATCGTCGCCTGGTTGACGATGGCGGAGGGGCCTTTGATCTCGACGCCGACCGTCGCCCGGTTGACGGCGGCGGAGTCACATTTCTCGACGCCGATCGTTGCCCAGTTGACGACGGCGGAGGGGATTTCGACGACGGAGCTGGATCCTTCGACGTCGTCGACATACCTGTTCTTCTTTTCGACGGCGAGCCCGCCGTCAACGGTATTTTTGAAGACAAACGATCCACCGGTGGTTCTTTCCTCAGCGCCAAGCCTGACGCTGAAGCTGAAGGGTTGGAAGACCTGTCTTTTGAAGATGTTTTAGTCTTCTTGGAGCCCTTCTTCCCCGGAGACCTTCCTCTGGATGACCTGTGAGCCAGGCCATAGATGCGAATTCTCTCCCTGTCTTTGAGAGTTCTTCCTGACAGGTGCTCGCAGTGAGGACAGGTGCCTGGATCATGTTCTTCAGGCAGACACAGGATACAAACGTTGTGGTTGTCTGATTTTGCTTTCTTGTTGCCACAAGAAGGACATTTATCAAAAAGTGAAGGCATTTTCAGCTGAAAATGCTCACTAAACTGACTTAAAAAGACAGTTTCTTACTTGACTAGATGTAAAATGTCGAAGTAAAAATGTTGTTTGAAGAGAAGTAATTTTCTGTCAGAAAACAGAAATTAGTGGAGCTGTGTAACCAGGATCCTTCCTGAAGGAGCCGTAAAGAACAACTGACCTAACTGTCACCACTGTGGCATGATGGGATACCAGGGGTCATGGGTGCCTTAAAGGCACGGTGTCAGTTTTTTGTATACAGCTACAGGTTAGCTTTTCAGTCTTTTTAGACTGTGTGATTGCAAAGCAGCCTGGGAGCTTTCTATGCTTTCAGTGAGTTATAAGAATTTCTACTGCTGCCTAAGCATTAAAACAGTTTCTAAACAATCTTTGGTGTTGTTTCTCATGTTTCTAATGCATATTATTCATGTATGGTGGAAATTCTTCACAGCATTTTTCAGCTCTGATGTGATTTGGCTGCTATTGCATGTTTTTATATATATATGTATTTATATATATGAGTATATATAGTGTTTCCGGGGTCCCGCGCATGGGCGGGAATATTCTAATGCTTATGACTATTGATGAGGATCCCCTGGAAGAGAACTGCTGCATCCAGAGCACACTGAATAGAGGTGTTTGTAATGTTTTTCCCCTCTTGGATAAGTTCATTTGCTCTATCCTTGTACTTATCAGGGAGGTGCCTCATTAATGATTCTAATTCGTCATAATGTGCCCTGTCATATCTGGCAAATAATGCCTGTGTATTGGCGATACGCCACATGTTTGCTGCTTGAGACGCCATTCTTTTCCCTGATGTGTCGAGTAGCTTAGACTCTTTATCTGGAGGTGGAGGATCACCCGATGTTTGTGAGTTTGCTCTTTTGCGTGCATTGGAAACTACAAGTGAGTCTAGTGGTACTGGACCTTTAATATATGCTGGGTCTGAGGGGGCAGCCTTATATTTTTTCTCTATGCGAGGGTTAATGACCCGAGTCCTGACTGGGTCTTTGAAGACTTCAGGAGCATGCTTAATCACTCCTTTAAGCATTGGTAGAATGGATGAGGACCTTTGTACACTATCAAAGGTATCCATTAAGAAGTCTTCATCTACAGGGTCTGTGTGCATGTCTACCCCATGATATTGCGCAGTCCTGTGAATTAATTGATTGAAACCCATAGTGTCTTCTGGTGGGGAAGGCCTTGAGGGGTATATGTCATCTTGAGGGACATTTGGGACATCTGGGGTGTTATAATCATCCCACAGGTCAGGTGATCCTGTAGGAGTAGCTGGATCAGGCATGTTACCCCCCATGTCATCAGAGCTATCATCCCTGTTGTCATCGTCTGGTATGATAAAGGATGCTGGGGAATGTTGTGGTATGGCAGGATGTGGTGATGGTACAGGAGAAGGGGAATGCAGTCTTAAGGGGGAGGTAGCCATGTTCTTCTTCTTTGAATACTTTGAATAAGTGTGTCAGGGTATGCTCAGATGTGAGTCCCTTGCTCACTTTGCCACTTAAAGAGATTGTTGCCATCAAACTACAGTAGCTACTGACTGCCACTAGCTGGCACAGTCATACCAGTCCAAGTTCTGTCCCGGATACACCTCTGAAAAACCAATCAAACTGGTGATTTGATAATTGACAGTGGAGATCCATAAACCTCTTGTTCTCTTGAAATATTCAGTGGCCATTGATACAGCATAGGTTCAAATCCTACTTTCCACCCTCCGTTGCCCCCAGATCACATTTATGGATGATGTCCTAGTCTCACTCACCTTTCCCTCAGGCAAACACCAATTTGTCTAAATGGACTCTTCAAAATCTTGTCAGTACTTGTTTCTCTTGTGTATATTGGTAATAGTACTCTTCAGTGCATGTGTGTCTCTGAGACAGTCAGCATTTATCTGAAACTCCATTATATGAAGGGCACGCTACTTTTCATGCTTTAGAGTTTTTACACTCCATTTCCTTTCTTTAGCCTGTTGTTATCTCTAAGAGATACTGATGTTCTAGTAATATTATCTATTACTCTTTTGCATAGTGGAAAACCTGCTCCCACATTCATACCCGAGACAGAGAACAGAGAATTGCAAGTAAGTTTGGCATGTCATTTTAACACTTTTTTCTCGTAGTGAAATGTTTTTCACCCCAAGTATCTTGTGTTCCTTTGACTAACTTAAACCTTCTTCTAACATGTTTCCATTGTCTATTACGTGGTAAAGATATTAATCTTGAAGTCCTTTGATGTAGAAGGTAGTACTGCATCCAATCCTATTTTGTTGGTTGTTTAATAAAATGGTCATAATATAAGTATACATTTCTCTCTGTAATCATCTAAGTTAAATGCTATAGTATAATGTATTGTTCATTTAGCTGATATATTCTTGTTTTATTTACTCAGTATGCTTAACACCAATGGTAAACTCCAAGATACTCAAGAAGTGGTCAATGTAATCTAATCCATTTCTTCATTTAACCTAGTTTGTGGGTATCCATTAAAATCTATTTTTGTTCATTTACTAGCAATAGTTCCTGTATATATTTCTTTTTGTTACCATTTATCTCATCTATTGTAAATCATCTAATCTCTCTTCAAGTGTGTTTTAAATTCATATAATCTATTGTTATTAAACAGCATTTGAGAAAAGGCACATTTGATCGAAAATGTCATATAGTTGATCTATGCTCTTGTTTTCAAGCTCTCACTTTCCCCATAATCTGCCCTATAGGCAGGGTCACTGGATTTATGCCATTGTGCGGCCATGGTGATTTTCACATAATTGTAGGTTTGCCGCATTTGCCACATAATCCATCATCTGCCACATAATCTGCAGATTGTAACACAAATAAATTTTGTTTCTAGCTCAAACGGTTCAAAAGTAAGTAAAAATGCAGTGACACGTGATGCGGTTCACTGGAATGTCTTTTATAAAGGTTGACTGGTCACCTTTCTATAGCTTATTGCTATATGTCTGTGTTAAAATGTTACTAATGAGGTGCAACCAATACCCAGACAGTCTTAACAAGTGTAAAAATGAGAAAATTATGACGTAATACTATCATAAAATGTGCTGCATAGTGCCTCATCGTTTGCCTTTTCTTGCCACATAATTTACTCAACCCTGCTGCATAATATGACCCTCCCCTGCCGCATAATTCAAGTGGCTCTGCCTATAGGCATTGTTTTGCAACAACAAACATTCTTTACACAACGTAACATTCTGTACACCATATTTTTCTATTATATCACGTGTGTATTGGTATAGTATCTTTTCATACTTTATTTTTTTAATTCATCTGCCTATATACAATAACTACATTACCTACAAAGCCTGCAGCTTTGATGTTCTTGTAATGGCAGCAGTCTCCATAGTTGTCTCAAATTACCGCCTCTACTCTTCTCATGAGTGTGAATGTACAAGTATATCCCTTATTGATCTTCCATTCCTTTTGTACTAACATTCAGAATCTCCCATTTGTTACTGATCAAGGTATTTAAACTATTTCTCATATAAAAGTGTAGCTACATTCCGCCACTATTTTTTAATCTGTATCATTTTTGGGAGTGTTATCCATTGCATGGGTCCAGGAAACAGCATTTACAATGACGCCAGAACAATGACATGCCTTTACAATGATGCCCGAAGAACAAATGCATTTTTATAACTAAAGTCTTTACAACAATTTTTATTACCACGAAAATGCCTTTACTACAAATGACTTTACAAAGAAAATGTAAGTATTTCACAAGGACATCAAAGCAGCAAGCTTTGAAGTGAATGTAGTTATCGTATATAGGCAGATGAATTAAAAAATGAAGTATGAAAAAACACTGGGGGCGTGGCTTGCAGGCCATCAGCAAGGACGCGCGCCGCTAGAGCTCCGGCGCTGATTGGGGCAAAATCCTGTTAAAATTGCCTCGGAGACCCCTGGGGTGATTAATTGGAGGATCGGAGGTGTGCTCCCAGACCTTGCTGCCTTCGAAAACGACGGGCGAGCGGAGAGTCGGCCCGCAACACCGAGCTAAAAGCGGTGCGGCCCACAGCGGAGGTGCGACGTTGGACCCCGGGACCCACAGTGAGGAGCGATGCCGCCCGGCCTACGGCTGAGGCCACCGGAAGTGCTCGGAGGCTCGGAACCGCGATCACACAGGCGGCGCAGGAGGACTTGGGGCGTGATCGGAGGCCATCGGAGAACCCCTTGATGGAGGTGGGCGAGCGCTGAGGCAGAGAGAGGTGCGGGTGTCACCAGAGGAAATCATCCAAAATTGCAGCACTGAAACAGCCCTATTGAAAGTGATTGATGACGCGCTGAGAATACTCGACTTGGGGGGGTCCTGTCTCCTTATTCTCCTTGACCTCTCTGCAGCCTTTGACACTGTCAACCACGACACTCTCCTCAACATTCTGCAACAGAGAATGGGCATGGAGGGTAATGTGCTTAAATGGTTTGCTTCCTTCCTCTCAGATAGATCCCAAATGATCAAAATAGCGAACAGCCTGTCATCTCCTCTGGCGGTAGGTCAAGGTGTTCCTCAAGGCTCTATACTTGCACCTACTTTGTTCAACCTCTACCTAGAACCCCTGGGAAATCTCCTAAGTAAATCTGGGATCAACTATCACCTCTACGCAGATGACACTCAAATCTACCTCAAAGTTGCCTCCACCCACGATCTCACTTTCCTTAGATCAACTCTCGACTCCATTCAAAACTGGATGTCAACTCACCAACTGATTCTGAATCCCTCCAAAACTGAATTCCTCCTCCTCTCCGCCTCCCTTGCCCCTCCCCCGGTTCAATCTTGGATGGATCAGACAAATCTACTCAACAATAAGCACATCATTGTTGAAAGCGCAAAATCCCTTGGTGTCTTACTCGACAAGAATCTCAATCTAATCCCTCACATCAATTCCATTGCAAAGTCTGCACGATACCAACTGCGACTTCTTTGGGGAATTCGTCGCTTTTTTCCTGAGCATGACCTTAAAACACTGGTGCAATCGCTGGTCCTCTCCAGACTGGACTACTGCAATTCTCTTCTTACTGGCCTCCCCAAATCCCACCTATCCCCCCTGAAATCGGTCCTACACTCAGCAGCCCGTTTCATCTATGGGGCTAAAAGAAGCGACCACATCACTCCGCTGCTATCCTCCCTGCGTTGGCTTCCCATCGAGGCTAGAGCTATCTACAAGACTGCCTGTATCACCCACAAAGCCTTGCACTCCTCCTCTCCTCGCTACCTGTCGAATAAACTGAAACTCTCTGGAGGCTCTAGACCTTCTCGGAATGCGGAAAATCTTCTGCTTGAACCCCCCACTTTCAAGAAGGAAAGATCGATGGCCCAATCCTTTTCAGGCAACGCAGTGAGAATCTGGAACTCTCTCCCGCCTCAGCTCCGGACTACCTCCTCCTCTCAGGCCTTCAAACGGGACCTTAAAGTTCTCCTCCTCCAAAGACACCTCCAAGTCTAACTCACACCCTTGCCTTCGTTTGAAGGAAGTCCTCCCATTACTGGAAAGTCCTTTGGCCAGGAGTATGGTCTTCCTCCCCAGTGTGTTCTGGTAGTTTAAATATTTAGTAATATCCCAATATCTGTGTATGGTACCCTTTTGGAACTTGCACACGTCACTTTTGTTTTATAGCACACTGTTCGCTACCTCACACATTTTGTTTGTTTTAGATACTTGCACAAGTGCCTCCATTGCATACGTAAAGTTTGTTCTTGTATTGGAGTGCTTGCCTTTATTGCAGTACTATTCTTCGACTTGTTTTTTGTACATCTTGTAACCTGCACCCATTCACTTTTTTGTCATGTAATGCACCGATTGCTACCTCATGTATTTTGGTTGCTCACTAGTGTCACTTTTGATCCATGTAACTTATTGTTTGTATTTGTATTTCGTTCCTGTATATCATTATTGGTCCTTATGTGAAGCGCTCTGACACCTTCGGGTAAAGTCCGCGCTATATAAAAATGCATAAATAAAAAAAAAATAAAAAAAAAAAATAAGGAACTGCCGCGCAGTGGGATACGCGGAAGAAACCGGCCGCGTAGGGGCACTGAAGACCGCATCCCAAGGAGCAGGTGGCGGCCGTTGCGTAGCGCCACAGAATCGGCCCTAGATGTGAGGGGGCCCCCCTCCGTGTTACCCCCCCCTGGCTCGGGACTGTCCCTTGATTTTTCTGCACCAGGAGGCTGCCTGGGGCTCTCCCGCTCCGTTAATTCCGCGCCTTCCCCCGGCGGTGGGCTGAATGCTGGGGTTGTACGTGGACCCGGGGAGGACTGGGTCCACCAGGGAAGTGTGGCTGCGCGGAGGACGGACCACGGGACCCCAGGGTGGGGACGGCACGCCTGTGGGGCTCAGCCCCTCTTGTACATAGACAGAGGGAGACGCCGGGAGAGCTCCCATATTCCTCTCTGCCCATATCTTCAAGGGGTGCGCAGGACGCGGAGCATTATGCCAGCACGGCCCTAGGGTAGCCCACGAGGGTGAGTGCATGTGAAGCCGGCGGACCTACTGTGGCGTCCCCCACCCTGCAGACGGTCGGGCTACGCATCCCCACCTGGACTCTATCTAGCGAGGAGCCGCCGGGGGGGAGCCTGCCCCGGGGACCGGACACTAGGAGACCCACTGGGCCACTTGCTGGGGACTGAAAACATCGCACCAATGGTCTGCAAGGGGGCGAAGCCGGCGGAAAGCTCCGGAGAACTAACGACGGTTACCACAATGCTGCCAACCATCGAGGACGGGGCTCCGCGGCAGCCCATGACAGAGTGCCAGGCGGAGGGGCCTCAGGTTGATAAGCTGGACATTATCCTGAAGGAAATCAGGGACTCCAGAGCGGTCCTGGAGCAACAGATGGACACCCTGACGACTAACTTATCCCTACTGAAGGCGGCCCACGGTAAACTGGCGGACAGAGTGAAA
This sequence comes from Lissotriton vulgaris, assembly GCF_964263255.1. NCBI lineage: Eukaryota > Metazoa > Chordata > Amphibia > Caudata > Salamandridae > Lissotriton > Lissotriton vulgaris. The sequence continues at coordinate 509,987,931 of NC_141700.1, read as the reverse complement.
GAACAGGGCCTTTCTATCGGCGAGATCACACCAACTGTGGCAGAACATACGGTCTCCATTCAACAGCTCCAAACACAGGTGGCCTCTCTCATGGACCGAGTGCAGGATGCGGAGGGCCGTAATCGCCAGAATAACATTCGCGTTATAGGCCTTCCGGAGCGATGTGAAGGGTCTCAGGCTGCAGATTTTATGGAACAATGGTTTCGGGATCACGTAGCGGAAGAAGGCCTATCACCACACTTCTGCGTGGAGAGAGCGCATAGGATCCCGACGGGCAGACCTAACCCTGGACGACCCCCGCGCCCACTGATAGTGCGAATTTTGAATTACCGGGATAGAGATGTTCTGCTGCAAAAGGCACGGGAGAAGTCCCTTATCCAGTATGACAATCACAAAATCTCTCTCTATCCGGACTACACCAACATGGTTCAAAAGCAATGCTCCTCCTACCTAGAGGTGAAAAAGAAACTACAAAAGGCCAACCTCAAGTACGCATTGCTGTTTCCGGCTCGCTTAAAAATCATACATGACAGGAAAACGCACTTCTTCGAGAGTCCTGCGGATGCCGAGAAATGGCTGGAGGTGATGGGCATAGACGGGAGCCAGGGACCCTCACAAGAACCGGATGTCGAAGGATCGAGTGGAACCCTGGACAGGAGTGGGGCGGAGCCCCCCAAACCGCGACGAGGCGGAAGGCGACGCGGACCGTCAATGACACAACAAAAAGAGAAGCAACTGGACGCTTTGGTGATGGCAGGCACATTCAGAGAGGACTCCAAGATGATATTAACAGACTCGGAGGACAGTACGGTCCATTCAGATTCGGATCACAGTGTACTACTGTTTTCCAGTGTAACGCCCCGCACTGCAGATGATGTGATGGACAACTGTGGGGGGGAAGACCTGACTGGAAGCAGCTGAATGGTCTACGAACCGTATTGCATTTCCTATTTGTTTTGACTTTATACTGTACTGTTACCAATGATGGCTCTGAGGAGGGAGGTAGAGGTAACGTATGTGGGCGCCACTGCTACCTAAGAAGGTATCCTGTTGTTATACTTGTTTGGGCACAGTCACATTTAAGATGTAAGTAAGGCACGGGCGACTTGAGATTTCTGTTCCCCTCTGAACATTGGTAACATTGCCCCATGACAGTTGCCGTAGAGCTGGCGGAGCCTGATGGGCTGAAGGTAGAGACTGCAATGGTGCTCGACCACCCCCCGATGGCGAATGCACTGGATATTCAGTCCTTTTGAGATTTGTTTAATTGTTGGGCTCAGCTTGGTTCTTAATCTGCGCCGTTATGGTTCTTTTTTGTATTTGGGGTGGGTAGTCTCCTGGTGGCGGTTACATAGGGTTCAAGCCGGTAGGCGGCTGAGGTTACAAAACAGGTGCACATATGAATATGGCTGACACGGTGGGGAAGTATAGAATCACGACCTGGAATGTGAGGGGGCTGGGGGTGGTTCAGAAGCCACCACGCGCAGATTGCTTTTCTTCAAGAATCCCAATTCACTGCCTGGGAAGCTATCAAGATGAGGAAGAAAGGGAGGGGTACAATTCTGACCACGACATATTCCGCCTTCTCTAGAGGGGCGACAATCTGGATTAGACATGGCACAACGTTCTTGGAGGTGGAAAGGAGGGTGGATGACCAAGGAAGGTACATATTGATGAGAGGCACACTAGATAGTACACCTGTAGTACTCGGATGTGTATATGCTCCGAATTTTGATCAAGACAAATTCTTGCAGAAATTAGGCCTGGCGTTAGCGGACTGGTCGGACAACCCCTGGATACTAGGGGGAGACTGGAACATGATCATGGATATCAACAGAGACAGATCACACCCCCCCTACAAGTGGCAGGAGTCTCCAGGCTGACAGAACTGTTTTGCACATGGGCGACTGGATGGGGCTTGAGAGATGTCTGGCGAGCCTCACACCCTGAGAGCAAAGAGTACTCTCATTACTCGCACATACACGCCCTTCATACAAGGATTGACAGGTTTTTGTGTTCCGAAGCCCTGATTGCCAAGATCGATGGCCCAGAATACCTAGCAAAAACCTTTTCTGATCATAGGCCCCTGACGCTTACCATTCTATGGGGCAGGGTCCCTACCCAGGTTCCCACTTGTCGCCTGGACCCGCTCCTATTGGAGGATGACCCTTTCAGGGCATCCTTGTCCGAAACACTAGATAAATACTTTATAGAGAACTGGGACACCGCCTGCACGAATTTGGTGGTTTGGGATGGTGCGTGGGGCAGCGATTGGACAATTAGTGGGAGCCCGACAGGAAACCCTTAGGAAACTGCAGGACATAGAGGATAGATTCAAGACATTGGAAAGTGAGGTGGGGCTCGACCCTACTAAAAGGGGGGAATTACAGCTAGAGAACATAGAACATGCTGACACTCTTGAAACACTGCGAGTCATAGACCATAGGGAATACCTACGCCGACAGCACGCCGAGGCGGACAGGTCGGGAGCGCTGCTGGCTCGTCTGGTTCGGGAGCACCCGGACATCCCAGTGATAACCAGGATACGGACACAGGACGGACAAATAGTGGGTACGCAAACTCAACCAAGCATTTCATGACCACCTGACTACTTTATATGCACGGCCCACAGAAGTTGACCCAGATCAAATTGCTGTCTTTCCGACTGACCTCCTATTCCCATTCCTGACCGCTGACGCCCAAAGGAAACTCGAAGGTCCCATCACACAACAGGAAATACGGGTAGCCATTAAATCTCTGAACCGCAAAAAGACGCCGGGCATGGATGGACTCCCAGTGGAGATCTACGCGACATACTCGGACATCTTGGTACCAATATTGGAGAAGGTGTATCGAGTGGCACTAGAAGAGGGCCGTCTGCCCGATTCCACAATGCAGGCGTTGGTCGTCTCACTACCAAAACCCGGGAGGGACAGCCTGGACCTGGCGAATTATCGGCCGCTGTTGATGCTCTCTACGGAATACAAAATACTCAGCAAAGCGATAGCTCTGAGATTGCAGTCGCATCTCCCGGCCCTGATCCACAGAGACCAATCCGGGTTTCTCCCGGGTAGAAGCACCTCTATGAATACGCGCCGGCTGCACGCACTTATTTCGTCCACTCCACAGAACCTTCCTAGGGCGGGTTGCATAGCCTTAGATCTCCGGCAGGCTTTTGACTCCCTAACCTGGTCGTTTATGTTCCCGACCATAGAGAGGTTTGGACTCCCGGCCTCCCTCCTGGCATGGATCAGATTGCTTTATACCGCTCCCTCACCAAGGACACGCACAGGGCGACATATTTCAGATAAGTACGCAATCCACTGTGGCACTAGACAAGGATGCCCATTGTCTCCACTGTTATTCGTGCTAGCCCTGGAACCTTTGGCATAGCCCTAAGGACTGGGATGGGGCAAAGAGGAATACCGAGCTGCGGCACTCAGCACCTACTGTCCATTTATGCGGACGATATTTTATTGTTCCTCCGAGACCTGGAGGCAGATCATGCCCCCATATATGAAATCTTTGAGAGATTCTCCGCAGTCTCGGGCCTAACTATAAACCCAGAGAAGTCAAATGGCTTCTATTTCCGAGACACTCCGGACCCAGGTGTCATATCGTTCGGCGCCCACATTATCCCGATAGCTCCTGATACATTTAAATATCTGGGGTTTCAGGTTTATAGGCAGCAGGAAGATCAGATAGAGGGGAACATTAAGAAAGCTATAACAAGACTTCGAGCCTCTGTGGGGTTTTGGATGTCGCTACCGCTATCGGTCATGGGCAGAATCGCAATCTCCAAAATGGTAATGCTCCCCCGACTGTTATATTTCTTTGTTAATCTTCCAGTATTCCTGCCGCAATCTATCTTCGACACTTTCAACTCTCTACTAACTACCTTGATCTGGGGGGCAGGGAGGCGACGAATAGGGCTTCGTAAGCTACAACTAGGGACTAGAACTGGTGGGATGGGAGCCCCGGACTTTAGAGGCTATTACTATGCTGGCCAACTTCAGTGGCTCTCCTGTTGGACGGCGGGACAGGACCTTCACGAAATAGACTACACGACTGACAGACTGAGACGGGGAGAACTACATGCCCTGCTACTCCCAAGAAGCCGCATCCCTGCGGAGTGCCACCGCTTCTTCGCACAGCTCTGAGGGTCTGCCGAAAGGCCCTAGCATACACGTCCTCGGCGGAGGCGTATGCGGCCAACATTCCTTTGCTGGGCATCCCTTCGCAGCAGGGCAGACTTACGGATAGAGTGCTACGCCCATGCCAAGAGACGGATGGGGTGGGAGTAGTGGATTTTTTCAGAGACGATCATCTCCTTACTCACGAAGCCTTCTTACAGGCCACGGGTGCCCCCCCCCCCCCGAATGTTCCTGCTGCATGCCACAGTCACACACTACATACAACACAGATGGGCACCCCAGCGCCTGCAACCTTCACAGCACCAACTGGTACACTTACTGTATCTCATGGGATCGGGAGGGCATCTGGTGCGATGGCTGTACACAGGAGTTAGGGCACACGCTGCAGTTTCACTCACCACTCTTCAGCAAATCTGGGCACAAGACGCAGACCAGGTCCTATCGGACAGGGACTGGACCACGATATTAGAAAATCCTAGGCGGGTATTGCGCAATGTCCGGTTCAGATTCTTACAGGGAATGGCTCCCAATCGGCTACATAAAATGTTCCTGAACTCTCCCCATACTTGTCAGCGCTGTGGTGAGGATGAGGCCGGGCTCCCTCACATGATGTGGTCATGCCCACGACTCCGAGGGTACTTGTCAGGGGTGTGCCAGACACTGAGAGCAGTTACGAACCTCCCAGTGCCAGAAGAAGCACTGTATTGCCTACTGGGGTTGCGCAGAAGGCCCAAAACACTGAAGGCTCAACTGAAATTGCTAGATCTGGCTCTGCTACCAGCATTCAGGACAATAACGATGAGATGGAAATCACATAGACCGCCTGGAACACACCTTTGGCAGACGGAAGTGCTTAAGTGGGGGAGGGCGGAAGGGACGACACTTCGGAGGGAAGAAACACGAGGCCTCCGGAAATTCCCTATATCCCAGGAATGGGAGGCTATGCTCATTACAATGGAGGGTGAGGACCAAACACAAACAGGGGACAATGGGCGTGAGGATTAAAGAGGAGAGGTCACGCTCAGTATGACGCACAACAGAACGCCCCAGCCTTACTCACACCAACAATCATCATAAGTTATTACACCCTGTGAGGCAGCACACATTAGCGCCTAAGATAACCGGAGGGACCCGATTCTCAATTTTCCTTTTAGACAAATACCACTATTGGACGGCCAGGAGACAACTAGTTTAAGTAAGGGAGAGGGTGGGGGGAGGTGAGTGGGCGGAGGGATGTTTGATTGATGATACAGTATTTCCTTAAGATGCAGATACTGAGAAATTATGCGACAAGATTTGTGTAACATTTTGCTGTAATCTTTAGATGTCACTGTTGTGAGATAAGGAGGTATGCATAGGGGTGAAAATATAAAACCCGGCTGTTGCATTGACAGCTTTATTGTAATGTTTACTTGCAGATAATACAGCTGAGAATAAAGTTCTTAAAAAAAAAAGTATGAAAAAATACTATACCAAAACATTAATTGTATAATAAAAAAAGATATATCCATACAAATATAATAAAGAGAGAGCCCAAACCTTTGAGGCGGGTAATCTCAGGAACCACAACACCAATCACAACACCCAATACAGCGTTGGAAAGGGCAGTTGCAGCAGAAGGACATAGGCTATGCAGACGCCCACCATATACATTTAAAAGGTAAAAGAACCGTGCCAGCAAAGTAGTCGCTTGTGGGCGTGTCTGCGTTGTGCTGTGGGCGTGTGCTGGGGGCGTGACAAGCGCTGGGGGCGTGTGGTACATTCCGCCCTTCATGCCATGTCTCATATCGTGTGCTAATCCCACACTGCTCCCTTTAAATACCCCTGCACCCCATAATCATAACCCACCCTTACTCCTTAAAATACCCCAACACCCTGAAACACTAACCCATCTTAACCCTATAAATATACCCTGTACCGCAAAACCCAAACCTATCCCTAAACCTTAAAAATACCCCGGTACCCCAAAACCCAAACCTAGCCCTGAACCCTATAAATACCCCTGTACATCAAAACCCAAACCTACCCCTGAACCCTAAAAATACCCCTGTGCCCCAAAACCCAAACCTAGCCTTGAACCCTAAAAATACCACTTTGCCCCCAAACCTACCCCTAAACCCTAAAATACCCCTGAACCCCAAAACCCAAACCTAGTCCTGATCCCTTAAAATACCCCTGTACCCCAAACCTACCCCATAACCCTAAAAATACCCCTGTACCCCAAAACCCAAACCTAGCCCTGAACCCTAAAAATAACCCTGTACCCCAAAACCCAAACCTACCCCTGAACCCTAAAATACCCCTGTACCCCAAAACCATAACCTAGCCTTGAACCCTAAAAATACCCCTGTACCCCAAAACCCTAACCTAGCCCTGAACCCTAAAAATACCCCTGTACCCCAAAACCCATACCTAAACCCTAAAACTACCCCTGTACCCCATAACCCAAAACTATATCTGAACCCTTAAAATACCCAAACACCCCAAAACATATACCTCAGTACCCCAAAACATATACCCCTATAACCATACTTACCTTATCCAAACATTAAAAAAAACATGCTTTTACCAATCATGCATTTACAACGAATTTCGTTGTAAATGTATGCGTGGTAAAAGCATATAAAATGTAATGCCATGCGTTATAATGGCATTGCGGAGTCATGGTACTTTCGTAATGAAAGTATGCGGAGTGATGGTATGTGGAAAGAAAGTTGCGGAATAATGGGTGTTTACCCTCCTCCGGTAAGTACATTGGTGGCACGGCGCCCCACATCTCCAGTAACATACTCATATTTTTTCACCACCAATTTGAAAAATGCACAGGTCTTTCTCATTGAGGGCCAGCACCGACATACACTTTTAGACACACCTCCCACCACAAGTTCTACAATTGCGAACTTTAGAGCTGGGGAGCTACGTTAGAATCTCGGCATCAGCTCAACATCCTGGATTCCAGGCAAATCGCTTTGTCTCCCCGTGCCTACCATAAATTAATGTGTTCTTCTGTAATGTAAATTGTGCTCATGCCATGTTGTCGAGTTCGCGCTATATAATATTGCACGGAAAAATAAAGTAGGGAAACTCGAGTTCACACACTACTGAACGCGCACTCTTAAGTGCATCAGCAGTGCACTGTGAATCGGAGCGTTTCACAGGCCGGTCACAGATAAGAAATGCTATCAAAACGAAATCCTACAAAACAATATACTACTGGCCGGCAGCAATTCATACCCGGACAACGTTGTGACGGGCTGCTAGTCTATACTAATATAATAAAGAGAGAGCCCAAACCTTTGAGGCGGGTAATCTCAGGAACCACAGCACCAATCACAACACCCAATACAGCGTTGGAAAGGGCAGTTGCAGCAGAAGGACATAGGCTATGCAGATGCCCACCATATACATTTAAAAGGTAAAAGAACTGTGCCAGCAAAGTAGTCCCTAGTGGGCGTGTCTGCGTTGTGCTGTGGGCATGTGCTGGGGGCGTGACAAACACTGGGGGCGTGTGGTACGTTCCGCCCTTCATGCCATGTCTCATATCGTGTTCTAATCCCACCCTGCTCCCTTTAAATAGTGACCAGTCAAGCAATTGTTGTAAAGGTCTGTTGTCATTCCAGCGGTCGTGGTTCTCGCATACATCCCATTGGTTCTGATAATATGCTTATTTGAATGTCCTTGAATATCATCTTAACAACAGCCTTTCCTTCAACATGTGTGGAATGTATTTCACATCATTTCCTTAATGAAATAATTCTTCTACGACAGAAATTGTCCATATGGCATACTCTCTTTACTGATCCTCATGCGGGCGCTTGTATAAAGTAACAATGTGTTTCGGTCTGCTGATTTAGTAACTGAGTTTGTAATTTTCCTTCTTTTTCAAAGGCTGGCAGATTTAAAGAAGCATTTACAATGCAACGGTCTCACCTTAGCAAAAGTTAGAGCTATTGGCATTGCAAATGTAAATTTTTTTAATAATGTGTTGGTTTGAAAACAGACAAATAAATGGCATTGTCATTTATAATGCCAATAACTTTTTTCTCTCGCAAATGCCACACAGAAAAACAAAGACACACACACAAAGACCAACACACACACACGGACCCACACAGACCCACACAGATCCACACACACAGACCCACAAACACACACACACACAGAGTCACACACAGACCCACACACACACACACACACACAGAGCCACACACAGAGTAAAAAAACTCGACTTATTCCAGGACCGCAGAGACTGTAAATCCAAATTTAGGTCAGACAGGATCCTTGACGTTTGCAGCTTGAGAAAGAGGCATTAAGCCATTTATGATTGCTTTTTTTTTAAGCGCTCGGTTGCGAGTGCGCTTTCATACTTTAACGTTATACATGACTTCCTTTTGAAAGCGCTCCCTTTTCCCTAGCACGCATCCAGGTTACAAAACCTGGACCTTTTGAAAATTAAATACAGTGATCCAGGCATTGCCTAAACATGTATCGTGACCTATTGTTTTCAGCGCGGACTCATCGCTCCATATGCATATACGATCAATTTATTTTCCCTATAAGTCCAATAACCGGCTACGGGCAGCTCCACGCATAATTACCCGCCATGACTGTCATTTATGCATTGGCCCCTTAGTATCATAAAGTGTCAATTATAAAAATACCTAGTCTCCTATGCTGAGCATATTGAACGATTCTATATGTGTTCTCAGTGAGTTTTTTTTGTGTGCATATTTTATATAGCGCGAACTCGCCCCAATGGTATTGGCGCGCTTCACCTGAGCACCGAATTTACATGAAACCTTCAGGCCGGGGAGATGGAGTGATTTGCCAGAATCACAAGATGTGGACGTGACCCCGAGGCTCTTACCCTGGTCTCCAGCACCAAAGTTGGCAGCTCTAGCCGATGGACCACATCCTCACCTCTCTCATCGTGCTTCCAGACATTAACGTGTAGATTCCAACCAACCGGCCACGGGCAACACAACGTAAATCTTCCCGCATATAACTGTTTTATACTTCTTGAGCTCTAATTTCCATCAAACGATGTTGCGGAGAGATTGCACCCGCCCTGTGTGGATTTGGTGGCCGAACCTGAATTAATCTTAAATGAACAAACATCCGCTGCCTGCCCCGCCGCACCGAAAGGAAGGGGTAAGACGTGTCACTGCCAGGCAGGAGCAGGGATAACGAAGCGCTGCTCCCCCCTCCCCCAAAGCCATGCGCACGGACCGGTAGCTGGGCCACTCCTGGGGGAACACAGGCCAGGAAGGCGTAATGGAGTGGTTGCGCGGCTGTAGGCGCCACGAGCAGCGAGGAAAGCTGCAGACGGACTTTCTATTACACTGGGGAAGGCACCGTGGACCAGTCGTGTAAGACAGGAAGGGGGGGGGGGCGCAAACCGGTCCCCCCCACTCCTCCCGCACCAGTCCTGTATTGCTCCTTCCACTCCTGCAAGTGTAACCCCGTGCCTCACCCTCGATCAGTAGGCGAAGGCAGGCGTGGGGGTCAGGACTCCGAAAGTGGCCTGCTGGTGGGGGCTGCATCCCCCTGCGTGGCGGGAGCTACCGGCAGTCAATCTGAATGGAGGCTGAGAAGGCTCACTATTCCCCCCACCCTGATACCACGCGGGACAAATCACCCCGCGACCAGCGGCAACCCTGGGGCCCGAGTTGGGCCGGGTCCCGGCCAGCGCCTACAAATTGCTCTGGGCCCGTAATTACTAAATGCCCACTCCCCTTGTTCCTGGATCATTAACACCGTAAACTGAAGCCAATGAAGCCAATGCCCGCCGCGGGCTCGAGTTGAAAGGGCCGCCTGCCCACGCTGCGTCCGGACCTGTCTCCGCAGCCAGCCTCCCACAGTTAAGCCGCACACCTAAGCACCGGAGAGGGGGAACACTGACAGGGTTTGCAGCGTTCAAGTACTCTGTGATTCCGCTGTTATACGGTGATTGTTGGCACTACGGCAACCCTCCGATTGTGCTTGCATTTTCGATTTTCGTTTCGCATTGTCTGTAAGCCCCGTAGTTTTCAGACTGGGGGGTGTGTTTTTGACTGTTCAGCCAATGGAGAAGAGGGTAGAAAGAAACTAAAAAACACGGCCCCAATCCGAAAAGGACAGGGCTTAGATCGAAAGAATGTCGTCACTGGGACCCCCTTCTCCAATGGCTGGCTGCCGTTTAGGAGGCCAGCCAATGGAGAAGAGGGGCGGGGCTTAACCTCGCTACTCAGACTCATTAAATCTCGCCAGCGAAACTGCGCATGTGCGCAGCCTACGCTAGCCGAGACCTAAAAATGAGGGTCTGATTCACAAACAACATTTTGTACCATGTAAAGTAGTACTACAATAGTACTGTTAACTTATTTCGAAGTACATTTTACAAACCCAGGGGTGGCAATCTCTTCCACATATATTTTTTATGCTGAGATCCTCACATATGTACGTTTACTACTTATTAGAAGGGTTCGGGGAAGAGGCTGGAAAATGTGGAATATTTACTGCTAAATGGGAGGGGTTTAGGGAGGAGTAAGGAGTGGTCTAGGGAGGGCTAAGGAGGGGTTCAGGGAGAGGCAGACACCCACTCACAAAGGTGTAGCACAAACTGCACTTCACTATTTTATGAGAAATATTTTAATGTTTTTTTAATTTAAAAATGTATGTAACTTTTTAAAATGCTTTATTTAATTTAAATTCATTCCACAGATATTGTTTATTTTTTTATACATAAATAAACTTTAGGAGGGATTCTTTTTTATTAAAACTTAAAAAAATTATAATAATATATATACATAAAATAAATATTTAATTCAAAGTTAACAGTGCTATCATATTTTGTTTTACATTTAAAATACACAAATGCAATGAATTTACATTAATATTTAAAATAAGAATATTTTACTCGTTTTTTTTACATTTTAATAAACTTTAACATTTTTCCCTATATTTTACCACTTGGAGGACTCTGCCTCAGTGGCAGAGAAGTCATCCTACTGGTAAAAAGATACAAGTATTAACTTTAAACTCACAAATGTGGCTCAGTTCCCTATTGTGGCAGCATACAATCTACAATTTGGAGTAAATTCACACCCAGAAATGGTTAATAGCCAGTAAATGCAGTATACAGTGCAAGTGTAAATTTACGTGTTCAGATTTATTCACATGTAAACCTACCTTTGTGATTAGGCCCAATAATCTTTTCATCATCAAGTGTATACATACATGAATTTTACGTTCTTGTATTGACCATTTGTATATGTCATGAAAATGGTTTATTGCTTACTCATTTCCAAATAAAGAAAGTATCCTCTGTGTAATTCTTCCAATCCATCAAACAGACATTGTTTGGATTGGAGTCGCTATATATAAGTTTTCAAAACCAGACATATATAAATTTGCAATTTGGCAGGGGAAGTTTGCCCCCATACTAGTTCCTTTCTTTTTCTTATAGCCAAAGAAATAACTGCCCATCAGTGTTAATTTCACAAATCAGACTATAAATCTGTAGTGACCTGACATGGAATTATCCTACTATCAGAATTCTTTTCACCACTTCCAAGGAAGCCTCCTGAGGGATACTGTTGTATAAAGCAAACTGTTTCTAAAGCAGGGTTGTAACATGAGGATAGGCTGTTATGACCCTTCATTATTAACAATACACTGCAAAATGTGATATTGAGATCTGCTGCCTACCACAGGACCCCATACAAGGTTACCCAGCATTATTGAGTCAATCAATTGACATGCATATTGTGCAATTTTTCATTTGCGAAGGTAAAACCATACAATGTGTAGGGTGACAATTGTGTGGCTCATACATACTTTAAAAATTGCTTCATCAACCCAAAGCTTTTAACCTTTTTTGTGTTTCAAATGTCAATTAACAAACACAGTTCTCCAGATTTCCAAGGAAAGTTCTTCCAAGGTTTGTAGTCCATGAACCAAAGTGTAATTCCCAGACAGATAGACGGTGAGCCTATTCTCAAACAAATTTTAGTTAGAATGAGCTACTGTTATCGTTGAGCAAATAAAAATGATGAAATCATGAGATATAGCCCCTCTTCCTCAATTGAGGAATGACTAAATAGCCTGTTTTAAAACAAGTTAATGAGCAGAAAAGATAAGAGGTCCACCACTCACCAAATTGGCAGAGGAATCGGTTACGAGTCTTGCAGCGCTGGTCATTCCAGTTGAAGGCTGTAGATGCTTGCATCTCCACACAGTTCCCAAAACTAACCATGGAAGAAAGGGACACAGTTAAATGTGGACATTAAGGCTCAGTGCAACCCATCTCACAAAGAGTATATTTTAACAATTCCAGCAGGCTCTTCCTGGTACATGGAAATAATATTATTTCTACAATGAACTGTCAGATAAAAAATATTTATCCAAAATGACAGGCTTACCCTCGTCTAATGTAAGGAAAATGGTACTTACCAGTATACATCTGTTCTTTCATGTAGAGCTGCAGAGTTACACACTATTCATAGACGGCCACCTAGTGTTGGGCCCGGATGTTTGCAGTTTGTTTTGTTGTAGAAAAGTCTTTGGAAGTCACGGGATAGGTGACTCCTCCTTTGGATGATACTGCGCATGGGCATCGGCTCCATCCCCAGATTGTTTTTCGCCATTAGGGAAGTGATGGAGCTTTACAAGAGGTAGTGATTTCCATGTGATTTGTATCTAATTAAGATAATACTGGAACAGATAAAGGTAACCGGGGAGGCTGGTGGGCGTGTGTAACTCTGCAGCGCTACATGCCAAGAACAGATGCATACTTGTAAGTAGCATTTTCCGTTCGAGGCATATGAGCTGCAGATTACACACTATGCATAGATTGTATAGCATACCACATCTAGCAGTGACTCCCAGTATCTGTTGCAGTTGTTTGAAACAGTGTTTTTAGTACAGCCTGGCCCACAGTGGCTTGTTGTTTAGTTTGCACATCTACACTGTAATGCTTTGTGAACGTGTGTGGTGTAAGCCATGTAGCTGCTCTGCATATATCATCTAGGGGAATGTTCCCCAAGAATGCCATTGAAGCCCCCAAACTTCCTTGTTGAATGGGCTTTTGGAGGAATTGGTAACGTACGTTTGGCTTTCTGGTAACATATTTGTATGCATTTAACAATCCACCTAGTGATCCCTGATTTTGATAAGGCACAAAAAGTTGTTTTGTTTTACGAAAAGTTTGTTTCCTTTCGATGTAGTACAGTAATGCTCTTTTGACATCTAAGGTGTGTAGAGCTCTTTCTGCGACTGTTTGAGGCTGCGAGAAAAATACGGGCAGCTCAACTGATTGATTTAGATGGAATGGTGAAATGACTTTAGGAAGGAATTTAGGATTAGTACGAAGAACCACTTTGTTATGATGCAGTTGCAGAAAAGGTTCCTGAATGGTAAATGCTTGTAGTTCACTAACCCTTCTGAGAGAAGTAATTGCTACTAGGAAAACTACTTTCCAGGTTAGGAATTGCAATTCACATTTATGTAATGGTTCAAAGGGAGGACCCATTAATCTTGTAAGAACAATCTTTAAGTTCCACACTGGTGCAGGTGACGTTCTGGGAGGAATTATTCTTTTGAGTCCTTCTATGAAAGCTTTTATAACTGGTACTCTAAAAAGAGATAGATGTTGTCTATTTTGTAAGTATGCTGCAATGGCAGCAAGGTGTAGTCTGATAGACGTATAGGCTAAATTACACTTTGAAGGAGTAATAGATATCCTATGATGTGTTGAATAGACACGTCTGAGGGATTTATTTGGTTGTTTTGGGAGTATATGACAAAGCGTTTTCACTTAGCAGCATAACATGCTCTAGTGGTGAGACGTCTAGCTTCTTTGATAATTTCATTCATTCTGGAGGATGGTTGAGGTAACCAAACTCTATGACCTCAGGAGCCAGATCGCTAGGTTGAGCTGAGCTGGGCCCGGGTGTCTGATCTCTCCATGGTTCTGTGTTAATAGTCGTGGAGATAGGTTTAGTTTTTGGTGTGGTACTACAGACATCTGCAACAGCGTGGTGTACCACGGTTGTCTGGCCCAAGTTGGAGCGACTAGAATGAGCGTTAGGGAACGTTGTTGTAGTTTGCGTACCACTAACGGAAGTAGTGGGAGAGGAGGAAAAGCGTACGCAAATGGTTTTGACCAGTTCATCCATATCGCATTGCCTTTGGACAATGGGTGTGGGTATCTGGCGGCATTTTGCGTTTTTGTGTGTGGCAAAGAGGCCTATCTGAGGTTGTCCCCACATTTGAAAGAACTGATGAAGAACTTGCGGATGAAGTTCCCACTCGTGGATCTGCTGTGTTTGTCGATTTAGCAGATCTGCCATAGTGTTTTGTACTCCTGGGACGTGTTGGGCTAAGAGGAAGATCTTTAGTGGTATAGCCCATCTCCATATCTGCTGTGCTAACTGAGAGAGCTGCAGAGAGTGTGTTCCCCCTTGTTTGTTTATGTAGTACATAACTGTCATATTGTCTGTGCGGACTAAGACAGCTTTGCCAGACACTTGCATTTGAAATGCTTTTAGAGCTAGAAACACAGCTAGCAACTCCAAATGATTGATGTGGAGTAACTTCTGTTGCGGTGTCCACCTGTCTTGCATGATGTGATGCAGTAGGTGAGCTCCCCAACCGGAGAGCGATGCGTCTGCTGTCATGACTATTTGAGGAACTGGCTCTAGAAACGGTTGTCCTTTGGAAAGGTTTTAGGTGTTCCACCATTGCAGAGAACGATGAGTCCGACCGTCTACCAACCCTAGGTCTGTTAGTTGACCTTGAGCCTGGTTCCATTGGCGTGCTAGGCACTCTTGAAGTAGACGCATTTGCAGTCTTGCTTGAGGTACTACAAATATGCAAGATGCCATCATTCCTATGAGCTGCATGAACACTCGAGCTGGTAGCGATTGTTGCGGTTTGAATTTTGATAGGAGAGTTTGTACACTTGTTATCCTGGCTGGAGAGGGATAAGCTAGTGTTAGTTGGGTGTTTATTGTAGTGCAGAGATACTGTTGAATGTGCGAGGGTTGCAGATGTGATTTGGTGTGATTTACTGTGAACCCCAAGTCGTGAAGCAGTTGAATAGTAGCATGAGTGTGTTGTACGCACTGGCTGTATGAGCTGGCTTTTATGAGCCAGTCGTCTAGATATGGTACCACATGAATATGTTGTCCTCTTAAGTGTGCTGCTACTACTGCTAGACATTTGGTAAACACCCTTGGCGCTGTTGTGACTCCGAATGGGAGCACTTTGAGCTGGTAGTGCTGCCCGTCTAGCACAAATCTGAGATATTTTCTGTGCGCTGTGTGGATGGGAATATGGAAGTAGGCGTTCTTGAGATCTAGGGTGACCAGGAAGTCGTTTAGTACCAGAAGTGGAAGGACCTGTTGGAGTGTGACCATGTGAAAATGGTCCGACTGTATGTAAATGTTAGGGGTCTGAGGTCTAGGATGGGTCTTAAAGAGCCGTCATTCTTTGTTATTAGGAAATATAGTGAGTATACTCCTTTGTTTTTCTGATGCTCTGGAACTATTTCTATTGCATTTTTCTGCAGTTGGGATATTACCTCCTGTCTGAGTAGTGTTAAATGTTCTTGTGACATTGGACGTTGCTTGGGTGGTATGTTGGGGGGGGGGGGGTGGATGTTAGTTCTAGACAGTAACCTGACTGAATTATTTGGAGAGCCCACCTGTCTGATGTGATGTTTTCCCAAGCTGGCAGGTATTGTTGAAGTCTTCCCCCGACAGGAGTGGAATGGGACGGGGGAAGGGTAAGGGAGTCATTGGGCAGAGGTAGAGGCAGAGCGGGAGTTGTTATTTTTACCTCTGCCTTTGTTATTGTTACCCCTGTAACCACCCGAGGTAGAAACTGTGTCCGAAGAGTATCCCCTGGTGGCACCTCGATAGGATGAGCGAGGAAATGAACATCTGGGAGCCTGCGACTGCAGGGCTCCCATAGATTTGGCGGTATCTGCATCCTTTTTCATTTTTTCAAGTGATACATCTACATTAGGACCGAATAGGTGTTGCTTATCAAAGGGTTGATTAAGAATGGCACTTTGTACTTCAGGTTTGAACCCTGATATACGTAGCCAGGCATGTCTACGTAATAGGACGCTGGTGTTACCTGCCCTAGAGGCAGTATGGATTAGTTATTTACCTGTAATCCTAGTTCTCTTCCAGGGGTATCCTCATCAAAGTCATAAGCATTAGAATATTCCCGCCCATGCGCGGGACCCCGGAAACACTATATTATATGTGTCCCACATATATATACTCATATATATATATAAATACATATATATATAAAAACATGCAATAGCAGCCAAATCACATCAGAGCTGAAAAATGCTGTGAAGAATTTCCACCATACATGAATAATATGCATTAGAAACATGAGAACCAACATCAAAGATTGTTTAGAAACTGTTTTAATGCTTCGGCAGCAGTAGAAATTCTTATAACTCACTGAAAGCATCACAGGCTGCATTGCAATCACACAGTCTAAAAAGACTGAAAAGCTAACCTGTAGCTGTATACAAAAAACTGACACCGTGCCTTTAAGGCACCCATGATGCCCGGTATCCCATCATGCCTGAGGGGTGACAGTTAGGTCAGTTGTTCTTTTCGGAGACTGAAACAAACTCAGTAACAAAATAGGTTAACAATATCTCCTTATTAAAGAATATCCTTGGCCCGGGGAGGCGGGAGGGTTGCTTATGACTTTGATGAGGATACCCCTGGAAGAGAACTAGGATTACAGGTAAGTAACTAATCCTTCTCTTCCAGGGGATCGTCATAAGCATTAGAATAGAATAGTGAGCCTCTCCTCTTCCCTGCGGGCAAAGGAATGACAAGACAGCAATCTCATCAACAAGCCTGAGCAGGCTATAGGCTACACAAACAGATTTCTCAAGGAGGCTTGCCCTACTTGAGTATCAGCCCTGGAATCAGATTCGAGACAGTAATGCCTCGTAAAGGTATGAACTGATTTCCAGGTTGCAGACTTGCATATTTCTGACATTGGAATGTCATGTAGGAAAACTACTGTAGCGGCTTACCCTCTAGTGGAATGCGCTTTGGGTGACACCAATAAAGGCTTGCCTGCAAGCTGGTAGGGCAATTTAATGCAAGAGACAATCCATCTGGAGATGGACCTCTTGGCCGCTGGAAAACCTGTCCTCATTGAACCATAGTTCACAAACAGTTGATCCGTTTTCCTGATCCCTCTAGTCTTTGCCAAATAGAACTTGAGCACTCTCTTAAGGTCCAAGGAGTGCAGTGACCGCTCGGCTGGGGTCGTAGGATTTGGAAAAAACGAAGGGAGGGAAATGGACTGATTTATATGAAAATCAGAAACCACCTTAGGCAAGAAAGATGGATGAGCCCTCAGGACTACTCTATTGTGGTGGAAAACAGTATATGGTTCCTTTGCACAGAGCGCTTGTATCTCGCTTCCTCTGCGCGCTGAGGTAATCGCCACTAAAAAAGCCGCTTTCCAAGAGAGAAGTTGCAAAGAGGCCTTGTGGATGGGCTCGAAAGGGGGGGGACATTAACCTGGATAGAACCAGGTTCTATTCCCAAGGAGGAGAAGGATGTCGCACAAGGGGATACACTTATTTCTGGAGGAAATCCTTAACCACCGGAATCTGAAAGAAAGAAATCTGATTAGGTGATTTTCGGTACGCTGCTATGGCTGACAAATGCACTCTAATGGAAGCATATTTCAAACCAGAAGTTGCCAAGGAAAGGAGGTATCGCAGGATTACCTCCTCCTGCCTTTTAGTCGGATCTAAGTGATGATCCCTACACCATATGTAGAACCTTTTCCACTTGAATGCATAGGACGCTCTCGTGGAAGGCCTCTTAGCCTCCTTTAAAATGTTCATGCATTCGGGAGGTAAGTTCAGATGTCCATATTGCAGGACCTCAGGAGCCATGCTGTCAGGTTCAGTGATGGGAGGTTGGGATGCATTATCCTCCCGTTCATCTTGCTCAACAGGTCCGGCCCGCAAGGAAGTCGTCTGTGTGGACACACAGACAGATGCAGAAGGTTCGGGTACCACCACTGCCGTGGCCAAAACTGGCGCTATCAAGATCATCTCCATGTCCGACCTGAGGAGCTTGGACACTACCTTCGGAATCAGAGCCAGGGGAGGAAACGCGTAAGCGAATGTTCCCGACCAATCCATCAGGAGAGCATTCCCCTGCGTTCCTGGCCGGTGGAACCTGGACGCGAAGGCGTGGCATTTGGCGTTTTCGTCGTCTGCAAACAAGTCTATGGCTGGACGACCCCAGCAATGAAACAGCTCTTCTACCACTTCGTCGTTTAGCACCCAGTCTGGCTGATCTTCAAGTGCCTGCTGAGTGCATCTGCTTTTACGTTCAACTCGCCTGGAAGGTGCACCGCCACTACTGTGAGGCCTCGAGAGAGAAGCCAATGCCAGATTGTTTGAGCCTCTCGGGAGGGTGGGCGAGATAGTGTGCCTCCTTGTTTGTTCAGATAGAACATGGTGCTCGTATTGTCCGTCTGAACTAGGACTGAGTTGGACTCGATCACTGGAAAGAAAGCTTTGAGAGCCAGAAAGACCGCTCTGAGTTCCAGCATGTTGATGTGGTATGTCTTCTCTTGCGCAGACCACTGACCTTGAATTTGAAGTGGACCCATGTGCGCTCCCCAGCCTTGCAGAGAGGCATTCGTCACTATAGACTGGGATGGAAGAGGTTGGTGAAACGGCACTCCCACCAGCACATTCCTCCTCCGAGTCCACCATTTGATGGCATCCTTCGTTGCTTGGGAAAGAGTGATACGATCTTCCCAACGCCCTGTCGCTTGGTCCCACTGGTCCTCTTGAGCCTGCTGCAGAGGCCGCATTCTCAGCCTGGCGTTTGGGATGAGAAAAATGCAGGACGCCATGGAACCCAGCAGGGATGCTACTTGTCGGGCTGTTGGAAACCGAGAATCTAGCAGAATCTCACATTTTTGACTCATGGAAAAAAGTCTCTCCTCCGAAGGAAACGCTTTTCCCAATCTTGTGTCCAGAACGGAGCCTAGGTAGTGGATGGACTGTGTAGGCCGCTGGACTGACTTCTCCAGGTTTACATGGAGACCGAGTCTGTGCAACTGGTGCAGGCAAAGTTGCAGATTGTGCGTTACCTGTACCGGAGATGAGCCCTTTAGTAGCCAGTCGTCCAGGTATGTGTAGATGAAGAGTCCCTTTTTGTGAAGAAAAGCCGCCACCACTGCCATGCATTTGGTGAAGACTCGTGGTGCGGACTTGAGACCGAAGGGTAGCACCTGGTACTGGTAGTGTTTGCTTCCTACGACAAACCTCAAGTACTTGCGATGTTGTAGAGCAATTGGAATGTGAAAGTATGCATCTTGCAGCTCCACCGAACACATCCAATCTCCGGCTTGAAGATGTGGGCATATTTGGTGAAGAGCTAACATGCGGAACTTTTCTCAGACGATAACTTTGTTCAAGAGACGCAGATCGAGTATTGGTCTGAACTTGTCCTCCTGATCTTTTGTGGGGACCAGAAAGTATCTGGAGTAGACTCCCTTTCCTCTTTGAGAGGGAGGAACTTCCTCTATAGCTCTTTTTTGTAGTAGAACTTTCACCTCTCTTCGGAGCAAGTTTAGCTGGTGAGGGCAAGAGTTCTTTTGAGGAATGCTTTTTGGAAGCGCACGGAAACGTAGCCTGTATCCATTGCGCAGTATATTCAGCACCCACAGATCCTTTGTGATGCTGACCTACTCTGCCAGGTGTTGTGAAGCACTTCCTCCCACTGGAGTGGGCAACGGCGCCAGAAGAAGCCACTGCTCAGGCCTTTCCTCCTCTTGTGGTGTTAGAGGACTGTTGGTGACCTCCTCTACCTCTGTTGGCTTTGCCTCGAAACTGGGATTTTCCCTGGTTCTTACTTTGGGACCACTGACGGGTTTGAACCCTCTGTTGAGCCCCTCTCCCCCTGTTGGTCTTAAAGCGGCATTTGAATTCTTTTTTCTTTTCCAAACCCACCGCTTTTACTGTATCTAGTTCTGTCTTCATACGGGTTATCTCTTCGTCCGCATGTTCTCCGAAGAGAGAGGAATCCGAAAAGGGAAGATTAAGGATGCGATGCTGAGCATCCGGCTTCAGCCCTGTGAGGCGCAACCAAGCCGATCTCCTGGCACAAACCCCATGTGAGTAGGAATGTGCTGCAAGCACTGCACCATCCGCAGCTGTGCTTATCAACTGGTTCGCCACCAGATATCCCTCTGTCATAGTCTCTTCAAAGTCCTTCTGGTCTTCCTTTGGCAGTTTGGACTTGAACCTTTCCATGGAGTCCCATAAGGCTCTGTCGTATCTACCCAGAAGTGCAGCCGCACTAGAGACCTTCAGCGTGGAGGCAGCTGAATTGCAAACTTTGCGACCCCACGAGTCCTGTGATTTGCTATCCTTGTCTGGTGGGACTGAAGAGGAAGCAGCCACTGCATGCGTCTTCCTCGCCGCTGCCACTATCACAGAGTCTGCTGGAGGGTCAGATTTTACAAAAACTGGGTCAGAAGATGCCGGTTTGTATTTCTTCTGAATGCGGGCTGGCACCGCTCTGATAGCTGCTGGAGTTAGGAAAACTTCTTTGACAGGATCCATAATCCCCGGGACTAAAGGCAGCAGTGGACGAGAGATAGATTTTTTGTGTAAAGTTTCAAAAATTACTGTTGTAGTAACCTGAGGGACAGACATTTTAATGCTCAGCTTCTGAGCCCCTCTTTGCAGGACATCCAGATAAGTGCTGATGTCATCCACTGGAGAGGATCTAGAAGTAGGACTATCCGTCAGTGTAGGAGAGTAATTCCTCTTGGAAGACCTGGTAGAAGAGGTAGATGAAGTAGACGGAGATCTTCGGCGTCAACGGTGAGAACTGTGCCTCCTCTCACGCGATCTTTTTGAATGATCTTCCTTTCTAGGAGAGCGAGATCTGACCCGATCTTCTCCTCTGGGTGAACGAGGCCTGACCGGACTTTCTCTTCCGGGAGATCGGGATCTAAACGGAAGTTCCCTTCTGGGAGAGCGATGTCTGGTTGGTGTTCTCACAGGTGATTTGCGCCTGGGAGGACTACGCTTGTCCATCTCCTCTACCAGACTCTGAAGAGGAGATCTGTGATGCGGGCTGACATACTCTTGCATACGTTTAGCAGCCCCTGAATCTCGCCAATGGTCCAATGACTTGTACCATTTAGGTGACAGTCTGATCTCTGCAGCCGAAGGATCTGGCTGACGCACAGGAGATCTGCGGACAGGACTTCTGGACCTTGAGGATGTTGTTGAGGAGCCAGAAGACTGTGAAGTGGAATGACGAGAAGCTGACTCCGTAACCATGATCACAGAGTTTCTTGACGATGATCGAGCTCTTTCTGAATGTCTCGACCTCGAGCGCTCTTCTCTCGACGCCGAATGCCTCTGGGGGGGGTCGGCGGGTCCAACAATCTCGACTTCGAATGCCTCGACGGCGATCGATGCGAGGATCTATGGTCTCTCGACATCGAGCGGCGCTGACCAGCCGTCGACGGAATCTTCTCTCTCGACGTCGAACGACGATGACCAGTCGTCGACGAAGCCCTCTGTCTCGACGTCGAACGGCGATGACCAGCCGTCGACGGAGTCCTCTGCCTCAATGTCGAACGGCGATGACCAGCCATCGATGGAGTCCTCTGCCTCGACGTCGAACGGCGATGACCGGCCGTCGACGGAGCCCTCTGTCTCGACGTCGAATGTCTGTGCGACGACGGCGGAGCGGTATTGGACACCCTCGACGCCGAGCGTCGACGAAACGTCGACGGAGACTGCATCCTCGACGCCGATCGACGTTTTTGTGTCGAAGGCGGAGGGGTCTTGGTCCTCGACGCCGAACGTCGTTTCTTAGACGACGGCGGAGGGGTCACACTTCTCGACGCCGGTCGTCGCCTGGATGACGACGGCGGAGGAGTGACCTCCATCGATGCCGATCGTCGCCTGGTTGACGATGGCGGAGGGGCCTTTGATCTCGACGCCGACCGTCGCCCGGTTGACGGCGGCGGAGTCACATTTCTCGACGCCGATCGTTGCCCAGTTGACGACGGCGGAGGGGATTTCGACGACGGAGCTGGATCCTTCGACGTCGTCGACATACCTGTTCTTCTTTTCGACGGCGAGCCCGCCGTCAACGGTATTTTTGAAGACAAACGATCCACCGGTGGTTCTTTCCTCAGCGCCAAGCCTGACGCTGAAGCTGAAGGGTTGGAAGACCTGTCTTTTGAAGATGTTTTAGTCTTCTTGGAGCCCTTCTTCCCCGGAGACCTTCCTCTGGATGACCTGTGAGCCAGGCCATAGATGCGAATTCTCTCCCTGTCTTTGAGAGTTCTTCCTGACAGGTGCTCGCAGTGAGGACAGGTGCCTGGATCATGTTCTTCAGGCAGACACAGGATACAAACGTTGTGGTTGTCTGATTTTGCTTTCTTGTTGCCACAAGAAGGACATTTATCAAAAAGTGAAGGCATTTTCAGCTGAAAATGCTCACTAAACTGACTTAAAAAGACAGTTTCTTACTTGACTAGATGTAAAATGTCGAAGTAAAAATGTTGTTTGAAGAGAAGTAATTTTCTGTCAGAAAACAGAAATTAGTGGAGCTGTGTAACCAGGATCCTTCCTGAAGGAGCCGTAAAGAACAACTGACCTAACTGTCACCACTGTGGCATGATGGGATACCAGGGGTCATGGGTGCCTTAAAGGCACGGTGTCAGTTTTTTGTATACAGCTACAGGTTAGCTTTTCAGTCTTTTTAGACTGTGTGATTGCAAAGCAGCCTGGGAGCTTTCTATGCTTTCAGTGAGTTATAAGAATTTCTACTGCTGCCTAAGCATTAAAACAGTTTCTAAACAATCTTTGGTGTTGTTTCTCATGTTTCTAATGCATATTATTCATGTATGGTGGAAATTCTTCACAGCATTTTTCAGCTCTGATGTGATTTGGCTGCTATTGCATGTTTTTATATATATATGTATTTATATATATGAGTATATATAGTGTTTCCGGGGTCCCGCGCATGGGCGGGAATATTCTAATGCTTATGACTATTGATGAGGATCCCCTGGAAGAGAACTGCTGCATCCAGAGCACACTGAATAGAGGTGTTTGTAATGTTTTTCCCCTCTTGGATAAGTTCATTTGCTCTATCCTTGTACTTATCAGGGAGGTGCCTCATTAATGATTCTAATTCGTCATAATGTGCCCTGTCATATCTGGCAAATAATGCCTGTGTATTGGCGATACGCCACATGTTTGCTGCTTGAGACGCCATTCTTTTCCCTGATGTGTCGAGTAGCTTAGACTCTTTATCTGGAGGTGGAGGATCACCCGATGTTTGTGAGTTTGCTCTTTTGCGTGCATTGGAAACTACAAGTGAGTCTAGTGGTACTGGACCTTTAATATATGCTGGGTCTGAGGGGGCAGCCTTATATTTTTTCTCTATGCGAGGGTTAATGACCCGAGTCCTGACTGGGTCTTTGAAGACTTCAGGAGCATGCTTAATCACTCCTTTAAGCATTGGTAGAATGGATGAGGACCTTTGTACACTATCAAAGGTATCCATTAAGAAGTCTTCATCTACAGGGTCTGTGTGCATGTCTACCCCATGATATTGCGCAGTCCTGTGAATTAATTGATTGAAACCCATAGTGTCTTCTGGTGGGGAAGGCCTTGAGGGGTATATGTCATCTTGAGGGACATTTGGGACATCTGGGGTGTTATAATCATCCCACAGGTCAGGTGATCCTGTAGGAGTAGCTGGATCAGGCATGTTACCCCCCATGTCATCAGAGCTATCATCCCTGTTGTCATCGTCTGGTATGATAAAGGATGCTGGGGAATGTTGTGGTATGGCAGGATGTGGTGATGGTACAGGAGAAGGGGAATGCAGTCTTAAGGGGGAGGTAGCCATGTTCTTCTTCTTTGAATACTTTGAATAAGTGTGTCAGGGTATGCTCAGATGTGAGTCCCTTGCTCACTTTGCCACTGGATTCAAGCAAGCCGGGCTGAAGACGGCTGGAATGCCAGAAACCAGTCCTCTGAAGCTTGTCTCCAGTCCAGGGAAGACATGGCTTGGCAGTTCGGGCTGGACTGTTCCCATGAGGCACAGGGTCAGACTGATTCGCATATAGCCATGTCTGAACTGGGGTGGCAGAGTGGGCTAAAGAACGGTGATGGATTAAACCCAGATCTTTTGACTGGGTGTGAGTGTTTGATTGGTTCAGATGCTCCGTCAATTACCACCCCCTTTTGTAACGCTTTTGGCCGCCATAAGTGTGGCATGGTATGCTCAGACGTGAGTCCTTTGCTCACTTTGCCACTGGATTCAAGCAAGCCGGGCTGAAGACGGCTGGAATGCCAGAAACCGGTCCTCGGAAGCTTGTTTCCGGTCCAGGGAAGGCATGGCTTGGCAGTTCGGGCTGGACTGTTCCCATGAGGCACAGGGTCAGACTGATTTGCATATAGCCATGTCTGAACTGGGGTGGCAGAGTGGGCTAAAGAACGGTGATGGATTAAACCCAGAACTTTTGACTGGGTGTGAGTGTTTGATTGGTTTAGATGCTCCGTCCATTACCACCCCCTTTTGTACCGTTTCTTCACTAAATAGGACATGATGAGCACTTAGGTACACTCCAGATTGGCTACAGGTGTACCATGATAAGTCCCTAGTAAATGGTACCAAAATACCCAGGGCAAAGGTACACCAGAGGTCTCCCATGGCCTGCAACATGTATTATGCCACCCTTGAGAGACCACTTACATTGTGACTCAAAGCCTGCCACTGCAGCCTGTGCGCCGGTATTAGCACTACACTTAAAAACTAAAAGTCACCCATAAGGCACGCCTTTCAATCCTGAAGGCAGAGTGCTGGGTCCTAAGTGTAAGGGTGCTCCTGCAAGAGAGGTGCACCCCTACAACCTTTGGAGTCCATTCTATCGGGTTGTAAGTACTCAGCCATTATAACATATAGAGTAGCCATGCATCATAACGCAATGACCATCTCTAAACTGGCTGTAATGAACAGCAAGCTAGGGCTGCTGGCGACCAGAGACATGTTTCTGCCCTCCTGCTGCTGAGCCAAGCTCGAGCAGGGGAAGGCAGAACAAAATATATCCTGTCCCAGGGAGGTGTGGCCACCTCCCAGACATGGTTTAGTGTATTGGGCAGGGTGGGGGCGCTTGCCAGCACCACTGAGACTGCTTGAAGAGCACATTTGGTGCCCTCCTTGTATACTCTAATTCAAACCAGTTCAGGTAGCCGTTGGCTCCCACTCTGGCATGAAACTGGACAAAGGACATTTGAGTATCCTCCCCACTGTCCAGGACCTCTTCTGGGAGGGACCCCTGAATCGTCCCAACCCTTTCCTAAGGGTACTTAAAGGTTTACCTGTGGGTGGGTCCCTAGGTTCGTCATAAGATAAGATTCAGATCTCACACCACTTCAACTTCGATCGTCTGGACACTTTGGACTTCGCTTTGGTAACTGAGACTGCAATGGGGAAGGTTCCTGCTGCTCCTGGTCTCATCGTCCTGATGTCTTCTGCACCGTCGGTGCCCGTGCTGCATACAAGTTCTTCACCAGGCCTGTTGACATCCAAGGCACCTGAAGAAATCTCCCTTGGAGTGAAGGAGTGACTCCCTGCATCTGCAGGCTCCACAACTGACCGGTCTGCTGATCCTGGGCTCCCACTGACTCCAAAATGCTCGGCCTGCACTGTATTCTTACCGAGTTTGAGGCCAGTATCCCTCGTCAGAACCGCTGGAACAGATCCCCTGTGCACCCTGTCGACTTGTAGTTGCCAAAGCTTGATGACTCTACCCTCCAGAGATCATCGGGATCCAAGAAGCTCCAACCTTCAGCAACTCCTGCAGCCAAGGTCTTCACCCTCATCGCTTCCTCTGCACATGGGCCTTCTTTATTGGTGAGCTCTTCGAGGTCCTCTTGCACTCCTGTGCCTTGGGCCCGTGGGTCCTCTTGAAGGTCTTCTTGGGCTTCAGTGGGGTCCCCTGCTTGCTTTGGCCTGCTCTGACTTACTTGCTCGTGGTGAGTCAAGTCAAGTCAAAAGTTATGTTTATTTAGATCATAATCTTTAAACAAGTGCAGAGAAATAATTACAGATTTAAAATATTCTACAGCAGTGCAAAAAATAATTACAGGTTAAAATATCCTACAGCAATATTTATAGCATTCACGCGATGAATACGTAATTTAAAAAATAAGGTACCAATAAAAGCATCACTTTCTTTGGGTGGTCCTACACTTTAAAATTTGTTACCAGTTATATTAAACCTTTTCTCTTAGACAAGCTATATAATTCATTTATTGGACAGTTTCTAAAATTTTTACTCATGTATTGTTAGGAATCTTTGTACTACCTTTAAATAATTCCCTATCGCAATTGCAATTTCGATAGAAGACATTTCCGTCAGGTGATTGACCGCCTGTGACCATGATCTTATGTCATGTTTTAAAAATATTGGATGCAGACATAGTTTACGCTGTCCTATAATAGTTGTACAATCCAACAGGATGTGCACTAAGTCCCCTTTTGTGCTCAGCCTAGACTTGCAACACCCTTTGTTGTCCAACATTTTTGATTTTACATCTTTGTTTATCAACCACAGGTTAATCCCAATTCGCATTCTTAGTATCTCCTGTCTATACCAATAATTCGGTAAGATATCAAGATAAGGGAACTAATTTTCCTTTGACCAAGCACTCATCATAAACTCTACCGATTTTTTCTTAGCCAGGTATTCCATATCAGTTCTTCTGGACACTTCTTGCCCGTTAAACTTCAAATCACTTTTAGTGCATTCTACACATAGGGATTCTCGGCACATGACCACCTTTATACACTCACCGGCCTGCATCAATTTCTTCCGACTCAATTTTGCCCATTTTAGATTACTGTATTGAATCTCTTTTCTACACCATTGTGCAATTTCTGGCTTTTTTCGTTTGCCAGATGTTTCCAGAATCTAATTGCTGCTATTTGTGATTGGACCCCCCAAGCTATTGTTCCTAATTCAGTTCTTATTGCTTGGACCATTGATAATGGGGGGAGGGACAAAAGGGATTTCAGGCATTTTCCTTCCTCCTGGTCCCAGACTCCTTTACCGCTCAAATAAAGGATCTCTGCACCATAGAGTACTTGTGGTAGTATCATTGCACTGAATGCCTTTAGCAGTGGTCGGTGAGACATATCCCGTAATCCCGGTTAAAAAATGTTTGGTCCAGAAATTGATGTGTGTGCTTTAGCTTTCTCAGCTTCAAAATGCATTTGCCACTTTAGGGACTTATCAAACCACATCCCTAGGTAACGATATTCATTAACAGATTCCAATTTAAGATCTCCTAAAAACCAATTAAACTTAGTTACCTTTTTTCCAAAGCATAACATTTTTGTCTTGTCCAAGTTTACTGTTAAAAATGTCTTTGCACAAAATTCGCTTAATGATTTTAACTTTCTTTGGAGGCCCAATTCGGTCTGGTCTAATATTACCAGGTCATCCGCATATAAGAGGCAGGGCACCTTGTTACCATCCATTCTTGGGCTTGCACTACCCTCAACTTCTAGATAGGCAGGTAAGTCAGATAAAAATAGAGAGTTAGCTGCGGGGCTAGTACGCAGCCCTGTGTCAGGCCATTTTCAATGGGTATTTTTGGCGTCAATGACCCCTCTGTATCCCTAATTACTTGTGCCCAATTACCTCGGTGTAATTCTTTTATTATAGCCAGAAGGTCTTTCGGTATGTTTTTATTTATAAGAGTTTCCCAAAGGCAGTTCCGATCTACTGAGTTAAACGCTGCCCGAAAGTCAACGAATCAACAGCAAAGCTTACCGTTTTGTTCCGTCGACTTTCGCGCCATTGCCCATAATGCAAAGCAATGATCTATTGTGGAATGCCCTTCTCTGAAGCCTCCCTGTTCAGTAGGTTTGATTGAGAACTTATCGACCCACGCATTTAGCTTATTTAACACTATTTTTGAGAATACCTTTTCTCCTATATCTAGGAGATTAATCAATCTATAATTTTGTGGCGCGTCCTTGCTACCGTTTTTATAGACTGGCCTGATTACAGCGCCCTTCCAATTCATTGGCATTGTACCTTCTGCCAATATTATTTGGAACAGTTGTGAAAATAAACTTGCTCACCACTTTAACTGTGACTTTAAAATTATTGCTGGGAGATTGTCTGGCCCTGCAGCTCGGGTTAATTTCAGGTTCCTTATTATGCTTTCTACTTTCTGTTTGGTGAAGTCAAATTTGAATTCTTCCGATATTTCCTGCCAAGGCTCTGGTTCTATGCCTCCTAGATGTTCTCGAGGACCGTACAGTTCGCTTAGATACTTCTCCCAAGCTGCCTCGCTGACAACACATATCATTTCTCCTGCTGTGGGAACGGATGCTGCTTTTACCAGCTTCCAAAATTGTCTTAGGTTTTTTGCTTCAATAGATTCTAACAAATGTACCCAACATTTCTCTTTACAAGACCTTTTTGCATCGGTAACCATCTGTTTAAACTCCTTTTTCAACTTAATAAGATAGTTTTGCCTCTATTGGTTGAACTCTTTCCTTAGGCTTCTTGATACTGTCCTTATCTCCCTTTTTTTGGTTTGACAGTCGACGGGGAACCATTTCAGTCGGCTGACCGGGATTATTGTACCCTTTCTTTTATCTTTTTTTAGTTCTACCCAGAGGCACTGTACTACTTGAGCTATCTTCTCATACCATTCCAGATTTTTCCCCCAAAGTCCTCCAGTTTAACTTTGTGCTGAAAGGACTTTAATTTTTCCTGATACTCCTCTGTCAGTCTTGTTGTCACTCGCTTCGGGTAATCAACTTCTTGTGGTATCACTTTCTCTCTGTATTCCCTCCTTCCCCCATATATATTTAATTGCAATGGATTGTGGTCGCTGCCTTCACTTTGGGGTATCTTAAATTCCCGAACTAGTGGGAAATTCCAGGCTGGCATAAAAGCATAATCAATTGGGTAATTTTGTAAGCCTATTTTAACCCCTTCCATGCTCATGACGAGCTCAGCTCGTCATGCAGTACACTGCTTGTGTGCTCATGACAAGCTGAGCTCGTCATGAACCATGGGAGACAATGAGTATCAGCACAGAGGGGGAAATGCTGTAGCATCGATGTGGTTAAAGGTCTTCTTTGCCGGGCAATCTGTTTTAAATCTGCCATTCAAGCAAAAGAGACCCTTCGTCCCTAGATAGTTTACCTATTCTATATCTTGTTTCAAGGATTCACACACTGGAAATCTGGCATGCATTATTCCATAGGCATACAACAATTCCCTGTGCCAGAGATCGGTCTTCTTTGGGTTCAGCTTATGGTTAAAATCCCCCAGAATGAGGAACACATCTAAAGCATATTTTTCTAATAAAGAGTCTATGTCCTCTTTGAAGTTCCCCAGCTCAATTCAATACTCTACCACATTGTCCCAATGCATATATACATTTATGAGGATTACATTGTCATAATTCTTATCCTGGGTCAGATGAACTAATCTACATGCGAATAACCATTTACATTTCACATCTAGCAAGGTTGCATTTCTCATTACTTTTGTCGATATGAGAGTCATAATTCCCCCCGATGGGCGTCCAAATCTTTTTTTCTTGGCAGGTCGGTATAATTGTAGGTAACCCTCAAAAGTAGGGGTTTCGTCGCATAGCCAAGTCTCTTGCAGGCAGGCAATTTCAGCTTTATTTACTAATTTCTTTACCTGTTCTTGTTTTATTTCATTGCCTAAGCCATTTATATTCCATGGTAGGAGACTTAGGCTATGCGACTCCCCTTCATCCTATTCCACCTCGCTTAAACCACCATCTTCAACCATTTCCTCCATATACCTCTCGGAGGGTTCTCCAAGGTTGCTTCTTTGACGCCAATTACCCCAGGAGTCATCCTTTACTGAGTTGTTTACCACTATCTTCAAACGGCTACCCTCTTCTTCGTTATCCATCAGTAACCTCACCTGTCTCCTACCAAGACCTGCATGGAACTTGAGGAAACTACTTCCTAATTGAGCATTTCTCTTTAGTTCCCTCTCTGGGATTACCCTTATTCCCACCTGGAGTATCTCATCCGCCGCTTTCTCAATGGCCATTTTTACAAGGTCAGAGTAAAGTAGTACTCTTGTTATTTCCCTGCCATTCATATTTTCTATAAAACCCACCTGTCTCAGATCTTTTGAGACAAACCCACTAAGACGTGGGCATTTGGAGAAGGAAATCAGGATTTGCGCCCTATTTTGTGGGTTCATTTTCCTCAGTTTCTTCCCCCTTTGTCCTAATTGTGCCGGTTCCAGGTACACCCATTTGTTGCTATCTACCTCTAGTTCTTTCTTAGGAGATTCTAAATTTAGCTGTCTACCATTTACCCATCAAGAGAGCCCCATTTTATTTTCCACTTCTGCTTTCCTTTGGGGCTGTGGTACTTCTTCTAAATTAAAATACCTCTGGTGGGTTCTGGGTTGTCCCCCTAAGGATGAATTTACTCTCTGGGTTGCGAATTTGATTTTTGATGACTTCTCATTTAGACTCTTACTACTCTGACTCTTCGTTTGTACACTTGGGGCGTTTCTTTTGTTCTGAACTATCGGGGACCTAATGGGAACAAAAGTCAGGGCGAAGGCATTTAAGCTTAACTCTTCCTCTACCTCCCTTTTCCCGTTTATTGCTGTTTTAGGTACCCGCTTCTTATTTGTCCTACCTTTGGTATAGACCCTTACATATTCACGTCTTCTTTTTATCAGCATTGGGCATTTGGATATGTATACATTATCTGGTACTTCTGCCGTCTCTCTAGCTACACTTTGTTCTGTGGGCTGGGGGGCAGCTACAGGTCTTAACATATACGGCATTTGCCCTTTAATTCCTACCAGCTCCTCTTCGGTCTTTTTTAAGAACAACTTTTGTGACTTCAAGACTCCATTATTCAGCATTGTTATTTCTAGAATCCCCTAAAGGGTTTTTTGTAACATCAATAATATGTCTATCATAGAGGATGAGGGTGTCGCTGAAATGTCAGAGTCCTGGAGACTGTTTCGTTAAGGAGCAGCTTGGCTTCCTGTTCTTGAAATATCCTGCGCGATTAAGTTTTTTAGCCCATTTAGATGTTGCAATGATTGGCTTGGTGAAGCCCCCCAAACAAAACTTGAGCCGTGGCTTTCATTTCCTAATGGCCCTGCATTCTCCAGCCCTGCAGCTTGTAATGAAAAGAGTTTTGGGGATGATGAAAGACGTGGCGCTGCTATTTGTATATTTTGACTCAGGAGGGAATGGTTTATTAGCAAGGGATCCTCCATTTCCTCTTCTCGAAAGACTCCCATGCCGCTATCTGTCCGTTGCTCCTCCTCGATTTCCAGGTTTATTACAGGTTGTTCTGTAATTTTATAATGTTTCCCTACAAAGTCCTTTATGGATTTAGTAACTGAGGAGCTACCTTTAAGATTAGAAATTGAGGTGCTACCATTTTGGCATTGAAGGGATTTTTTAGCGGCTCTTTTATTTTTCCTCTTCTTTCGTGCCCCCTTGTTAATCTCCTCAGTGGAGGCCTGGCTTTCCTGGCTCTCTTCCAAGGTCCTAGAGCCCTCTAGTAACTCACTCCTCCCTGGGCTTTCCTCCAAAGCCTCCTTGCGTAATTTTTGTTTTCTTTTTGTTAACATCCTTTTGACTCTTGTGTTACAGTGGGGCGTAATTTTGACTTTACCCACCTATTCGCAATTTGTAGGTTCTTTGTCAGTTAGTGAGTTACCACATTTATTTTTTCACTCACACACTCACTTACCTCTGTTATGCCTTGCCTACCAAGCCTGCCAGCTCTTTTCCTTTTTCTGAAGTCTTTATCTGCTCTCTGTTCTGATGGCCTCCCCCTTTCTCCTTTCCGTTTTTCTGCTGGATTAATGCCTGGGGGAGCTGCCACTCAGAGATAAGTTCCGCTTCACCAGCTCTTACTCCTGCTTCTTCCCCTTCAGGGGATTCTCGTGGTTCTTTTCCTTTTTCACCTCAGGGTTCCCAACCCATCTTTGAGCTTAACTCGGCCCCTCCTCTATTTCCTGGGGCGAGACTGTGTAAGCTACTCCAGGCGCTCAACTGCGCCTCAGTTGCGACGTGAATGCCCGCCACCGGTCCGCTACACCTTTCCGCGGGGGCGGGGCAGAAACCTCCGGCTGGGCTCAAGGTCGGCTTCCAGCACGCTCTCCTGTCGACCTGCTGTCCGATCCTTGGTCCGCGATCTGCGACCTGGACTGCGCAAGTCTCTGCTCACTTCGATGGGAGGCTGGCTGGCAGGCTGGCTTACGGATTAGGTAGGCGACAACAAACAGGGCAATATTGATTGAGCCTGCCTAGCAAAGGTGTTGTGGTGAGTCACTTGGACCTTGCTGCACCCGACACAGCACCTTTTACGTCGACTAAGTTGCTTGCCGCTGCCAAGGCTTGTTGGTGCCCCTGCCGGACACAGATTTTTTGGCTCTCAGCATCAGACATGGGACTGCTCGTGAATGGCTCCTGGTCTTCTACAGTGTCGCCTGGCCCACACAGCTGCGACTGCAAGGGCACTGTCAACCTCTCCTACATCTCCGACAACTGTGGGCATTCGTCTTCTGTGCCACATGGTCATTCCTGTGTGGCATAGACTCTGTCCCCTCTGCTTGCAGGTACCTCTCATCTTGAATCCACCTTTGGGTACCACCGGGCTCCTTCGTCTTCTTCTCCAGTGGCATCTTTCCTTTAATCCTCCATTGTGGTGTACAGTGGTTTATGGCGTCACTTAACACCTATGCACCTGGCTTCCCTGGTGTAGGTATCCTTGTTCCTTGGGTATCCACGGGTGGGGTCGCTCTCCAACCTTCCATCTTACACCCGGTTTCTCCAGGGTCCACTGGGAAGGGTCCTTCTTTAAAATTGCAACCACGACTTACCTATTGACTAACATTAAGCATGCGGTCATGTTCCCACTCTGCACCCACCCACTGTGGTGTTCCTAGATACTCACCTGGGTGGTTCCTTCTACGTCTTCCGGATCCATTCTAGACTTGAGTTGTGGTTAGCATTCCACTATTTTAGTATATGGTTTGGTCTCCCCCTGAAGACCACTGTGTATTTATACTGTTACCTGTTCTATTTCCCAAGTATTGTGAGTATTATGTTTATATCTCCAGATCGGAGATAATACATTGTGTTAGTGAGTGTTTGTAATAAAATAAACTATTTTTATAACTACACTGTGTGATTCTTTTTCACTTAACCTATAACATAAGATAAAGTACTGGTAAAACAAGCTGCTTTACACTCATTTTGAAGAAAGCCTGAATGCTGCTCTCCAAGGCTACCACTTAGAGAGCTTTTTAAGATTGTCTATGGGCACTAAAATCACCATAAGGGTTGTCTGGATTAGTGCAGGTGTTTCACTTAAATAAGTGTGCACCATATACTAAGCCAGCCTCTCAGAAAGGGGCTCCCAGTATAAACACTAAAAACCTATACAACGGTATGAAAATTGACTAGTGAAGGATGTCACAAAATCAGTTCACATTAAACGGTGAAAAACTGAAACCCTGCCCATTTTCCACCAGTATGGAATATTTAATTCTTGCCTCCCTCACTTGGTCAGAGGTCTCAAGCAGTGCATCTAGTCAAAAATCTGGAAGTAAAATCTAACCTGCACATTACAGTGTAAGATCAAGCCAACTCTGTAGTAAAGTCTAGTTTCCTTAAACCACGAACAATGAGGCAAATGATCTATCTTTTTATTACAAAGCTGAGAATTCAGATCGTAAACACGTTTATCTCTGATTATTGCAATGCTCTGTATCTTGTACTACAATACATAAACTCCAACTGGTGCAACATGGAATGTTTAGGTTGGTTTTGGATGTAAAGAAATGTATTCAATTAAACTGACTTCGGTTAAATTGCACTGGCTCCCAGTGTCTCAAAGAATAATGTTCAAGTCCTAATGTGGAGAAGTGTGGCTCACCGGTTATAGGAGGCAGTCCCTGATGCAGAGGTAAGACCCGGGTTCAATCCCCGACGCGGCAGGGTCTTGAGCTCAAAATGTCCACGGACTCGATAATTCTAGCCTCGGTGCCTACTCGAATCATGGGTTCACACTCTGCAACTCTGGGCAATAGCTTGCTTAATCTCCACTACGGCCCCACCGCAATGGGATGCCTGGTCTTCACCTTGGAGATGCCCAGTAGGGATAATCTCACAGGGAAAGGCCAGGACGGGTTCCCAAAGCAAGCGCCTTGAGACCTTACGGTGAAAAGGCGCCATATAAGAACGTATGATTTACGATTTAATGTCTTGTCCACAGATCACATTATGATCCTCGTACTAATCAAGCCAAAACATATGCTATGATCACAAAATCCATCTATATTCAGCATCCCGAAGATCCAGCAGGACACTTTGCCTGCTGCAGCCAAACAGGAGAAAAATGCCTCTGCAATTTCAAAAGGAACCATCCTTGCCCAATTTCAGAAAGTGACTATTGCCTGCTTCGTAGCTCCTTCAGTAGCTCCGAATAGAATGACATTATGTGGGTATTTTTTCAGTAAATGGGATTTTGAGCCCCAAGGCACCTTTGGATGGATCATTACTGATTTCAGTGCTTGGCTCTTTATTGACACTTTGTAATATTCCTCCTTGACGTACACCTGTGGAGTATGGTGGAGGACATGGTGATTATACCATCTGTTGAGAGTGACCACAATCTCCTCTCTCTCACCTTGTCTCACAGGTGGTTAACTAGCACTGTGACCAGAACTTCTCGCAACCCCGCCCCGGACCTGTCAGTAGTCTCCAACTGTGGACGGCGGCTAAAGTGGGCGAAGTTGGCACTTTCAGAGGAGAAAACTTCTGCCATTAGGCAGCTTCTTGCCTCAGCCCTAGTCAATCTCGACCCCCAAAAGGATGGGTTGCTGGAGGTGGCCTCAAGGTTCTGCACCATAACCCAGGCTATCAGTGACCTCTTTGTAGTTCCAGCTAATACGAATAGAAGGAAACCAAGCTCAAGAGCTAGACAGGGCTGGTATAATCAGAAGTGCAGGGAGGCGAAGTCACTTCTCATTGAAGCAGTCAAGTCCAAATTACCATCCAGGACTAGGGTGGCCAGGAGGCACTACGCACTCTGCCAAAAAAACGCCAAGATGGAGTGGGAGGATAACTTCTGGCAGGACCTCCTGGCTGCCAGTCGTGGGAAAGATGCCAAAGGTTTTTGGGATTTGGTGGGCAATAGGAACCGTCCCGACGACACTCTGAGGACCTGCACCATCAATGCCCAGATTTGGTTCTCCCACTTCCAAAAACTCTATTCTGCCGCTGAAGGCCCACTAAACGACCCTTTCAACCTCCCGCCCTATACCTTAGTTCAAGACCTGGAACTTTTTTCTGTTTTGGATGTCACAAAGCAGATTAAAACCCTGGTACCATTAAAAGCAGCTGGTCCGGATGGCCTACCAGGCGATATCCTCCGAGCATATCCGGAAGAATGGGGGGTATTAATCTCTGCACTCCTTAATGCAATCGTTGTGGGAGGCCCTGTGCCAGATTCCTGGAGAGGTGCTGAGGTAGTCCCCATCTACAAAAAGGGCAGCCGGGATCTACCTGGGAACTATAGGCCCATAAGCCTAATAGACTCGAGCCAGAAACTGGCGGGGAAAGCCATTTTGGGGAGGATCTCACAATGGGTGGACGAAAACCACATCCTGTCCGATATGCAAGCCGGGTTCCGTTCAGGCACCGGAACTATCGAACAGGTCTTTAGGCTCCTGCTCCTGCACTGGAAGGTGGTGGAGCTAGGCAAAGGCAGTCTCTACTTGGCCTTTATTGACCTAAAGACTGCCTTTGACCTGGTTCCTAGGGAGGAACTTTGGAGGATGTTACATGGTCTAGGGATGCCCCCGTATATACTAAACCTCCTCATCAAACTGCATAACAACACCTATGCCCAGGTTAGATGGGGGTTGAATGGGGAAAAGACCGACAAGATCAGGGTCGAGAGGGGAGTAAGGCAGGGTTGTGTCCTGGCCCCCACCCTATTCTCCCTCTATATCAATGGGGTGGTAGATCATCTACTCGGCGAACCAGCAGACGCTCCCACTCTGGGAGGCGTAAAAATTCCAACTTTGCTGTTCGCCGACGACACCCTCCTCATCTCTAAAACCCCCCCAAGGTCTCCAGACACTACTGAACCGCTTCCAGGACTTTTGCACTACCAGGGGTCTTGTCATCAACGTGGAAAAAACCAAGTACTTAGTTATGCACCCACCCCGCAAACTTGGCCGCCCTCCCATTCTGAACTCTATACCCCTTGAAAGAGTGGCAGAATTCGACTACCTGGGAATTCGACTTAACGATGCGATGAGCTGGACCGCCCACATCAATAAAATGATAATGGCCCACAAAAGGGTGGGGGGGGGCCCTCCTTAAGGAGTTCAACAACTCAACAAAACATTGTGTTGCCCCTCTACTAGATATATATAAAGCACGTGCGGTCTCTGCGTCACTTTATGGAGCCGAACTGTGGGGCCTGGGCAAAGTGGATTTACGGAGCAAGGCTGAAAACAAATTCATTAAAGATCTCCTTGCCATTCCATCGAGTAGTCCGACTATCCCAGTGCTCATGGATGCTGGCTGTAAAGCAATAGGGGATCAGGCCCGTCTTCGACCCCTCTTGCTCTGGGCTCGCCTGTGGAGGGTTCCGGAGCTAAAACCTTATGCTGATGGCCTAGCTGAGGTGATGCACTCCGACGGTTGGCACAACATTAAATGGCTGAAGGACATTAAACATCTTTTAGGGGACCTAGGCCTGGACTCCTGCTGGCATAGCCACTCCGCTCCCCCGAAGGAGACCTTAAAAAAACTTTTTTGGGAATGGGTTCGTGTGAAGCGCATCAGTAATCAGCAGCACTGCAAAACCACCGCAGCTTTTCTGCTGATAAAAGATGTCGTTGCCTACGAGGCGTACATGGACATAATAACAATCGCCATGGACCGGTCCTTGTACATCAAATTCCGGTTAGGAACCCTACCCTTGGCCGACCTCTGCTCCAGGTGGAATAAATCCCAGTCCTCATCACGATATTGTGCTCTTTGTCCCGATAAACCAGAGACGGTGGCACACTTTCTTTTCGAATGCCCGGACTATGGTCGCCCCAGATCACGTTGGCTTGGACCTATCTGCAGAGAATTGGGTACCTGCCAGTACTCTGTTGCCCTTCGGATTCTTTTAACCAATACAGCCCCTCCTATCGTCTGTGCCGTTGCCAAGTTTTTAAAATGGGCTTGGTTGATTAGACTTAGAAGACTGTCCATATCAATGTAATCCTTTTTTTAATTAATTTATGCTGACCAAATGTGTTTTACTCTTTTATCTAATGTACAGACATATTGCTGCTTTTATCTTTTGTACCGCTTTTATGATATATGCATATCGAAATAAAGCAATCAACCAACCAATATTGTAAATTTCATTCCCTCTGCAGTTGCTTCACTTACATAAATGGTAGAGTTGTTAGTGCTATGTAACTGCATCTGACCAGGCATAATAATGACTCGTACTATGCACACAGTCACATGTTCCTCTCTTACCCCTGGTTGTCAGGTTGTCCAAAAGCAAAGCTGGAGAAAGAGTGCTGCTCCCCGGTGTCCCAGCGGAACGAGTCCTTGGAAGTTTTGTAGGTGAGACCTGATGGAAGAGAATAAGAACAAGACACATGGGTCTACATAGACTGTTAGGAGCACAGTTTCCAGAAATCTCTGGTTCCAAATGACATGCTCTGACCCTATTTGAATGTATGTTCTACTTTGACGCTTGATATGATACTCTCTACATGCACCTCAAGCCTGTGTGGAAGCAACCTTACTACGTTCAGAACTGGAACCCCACACAAGACTGTCAATGACAATAAAAGCATGACCTCCATCCGCCTTTACTGACTTCAGTATTCTGAGCCCTAACATTGCTCTGTTGGTGCTTTGTATTGGTGACCCACCTCAGCCCCTCCAGCTCAGCACTTCGTGCCAACAACCACCTCGCCAACGCGCTACAGCCCTTCAGAGCAGGCCCCTATGTATGAGCATCACCAACGGTCCACTCCTCAAAGTCAGCGCTGAACGCTGATGCAGGGGTGCAACAGGTACCGCAGTTGCTGAAACCACCATGTGACTGTGCTCCTGCACCCAAATCCTGGATAAGTGTAATTGAAGTACTGGAACTCTACAAATAACTCACTCAGAACCGATCAATAGCAGCCTGCCCTGTAACCCCAACCCCCCCCCCCCCCTATTCTACTCCCTCACAGGGACTCCCCTTCCCCTACAGTGTGACTAATCCAGCTTAACCTGGCCTTAAACTTTTTCCAGCAGAAGAGTAGAGAGGTCACCACGGGTTCAAATGCAAGCAAGAAAAAGGGGCTTCCCAGGTGGCCAGCTGGGTAGTACAAGATAGCCTCCATGGGGGTGAAGAAGACCCATGTGACCAGGCCAGGAGCCTAATGAGGATGCACATGCCGCTCCAATGAGAACTGCACCCCTGATGCCCAATATAAGAGAATATGAGCCATAACTTACTGCGCACCCTGCTTTCAAGCCCTTTCTGGGATTTACCTGACCCTGACCTGGAAAACTGCTGCTATTCCAATGCTGTTGGCGGAGCTAGCCTAGGAGGCAAAAACAGACCCTGCGAATCACTAGCTACAAGCTGCACATTGCCCAGCTCGAGTG
Organism: Lissotriton vulgaris; assembly: GCF_964263255.1. Classification (NCBI taxonomy): domain Eukaryota; kingdom Metazoa; phylum Chordata; class Amphibia; order Caudata; family Salamandridae; genus Lissotriton; species Lissotriton vulgaris. The sequence goes on along the minus strand of NC_141700.1, from coordinate 509,948,979 downwards.
CTACAAGTGGCCTTGACGCTCTCCAAAGGGCTCGCGGCGGGTTGTTCCCCCACTGAAGGTTTGCAAACAAGGGGGCGTGGCCACGAGCCGAGCATGGCGGACGCATTTTGAGTTAGCTCCGTCCTCTGCCCGGAACACTAGCTGATTATCCTAACTTCCCCGTATCCCACAGGACACCCACTCAAGCCCCGGGAACGCCGTGTGTAAGGCGAGTGAAACGACACAAGCTGCGTGTCCGGAAACTCCCCCGGGAGTGAACGCGACGGACGACGCCGGTGAGGCCTAGTTCCGGGAAGTGAGCCGCGGCCTAAAGTTGAAGGGAGAGCCTGGCTCGGCGAGATCTGCCGGCGTTGAAATAAGTGGAGACCGGTGGAGCTGAGCGGTGTCCTGCTGCTGCGGAGTCGCCGACTGAAGCTGCACCCAGTACTGCGGCTAACTGCACGGTCTGTGAGTGTGCAGAGCAGCGTAGACGAGATACATTGAACCGGCACCGGAGGCAACCTTGAGGCGTGTAAACGCTGTGCTTGGAACACAGGCGCCCGGGGAGACTGCGGTCTCGTGGAGAGCTGCAGAGGCACTGAGGACTAGCCCGGGAGCCCCACAGGACGCTACAAGGTATGTGCGGGACCCGAGAGGGAGCTCTATAATCGGGCCAGAAGGGGTACGCACCGCTGCAGCCGGGCCTGAGCAGAAGGGCGCCATCTTGGGCTTACCGCAGCAGCCGCCATTGCACTGTTAGGATCGGAGCGGCCTCCCTGCGGCCAGTGTGGAGACCGGTGCTGGGACATTGGTGAACGCACCGGAATGCAGACGCGGCGAAGAGCACTACCATAGTGTCATACAGAGTACAACAGAAACAGGTGGGATCCACTTTGAGCCTCTAAGAGCTCTCACCGAGGTGCCCTGACTGAGAGATAGCGCCAGAGGTAGAGGGCAGGTCATCAGCCTACTGGTTGCATATCGCACCGGTCCCTGGAGTGCTGAGAGGAGCGGTCACCCAATTTCCCGACTATCGTGGCAAGACGGACCTCAGTGGGGAAAGCCGCGGAACGCCTAGCAGGCACTGGACAGCTGCACTGACAGGGTCCGGCGATTGGACCGGACGTGATCCTAGAGCTGTGGTACACCTGCGCCCTCGCAAGTACGAGTACCGGTAGAAGTGACTGTGGTTAGTGGATGAGCGGCAACCGAAGACACACGCACCAAATACATTGGCATCGAGAGCGCAAGTGGGACCTCGCCACCGCCATCCTGACGACGAGAGCCATGGGGAGGAACAGGGCCAAGGTGCAAGACCAGGGTACAAATGCGGACATCCAGTCCACTGGCTTAGACGACCCTCTGGCCTCCTCAAACATAGAGATAATACCGCCGACGGGCAAGTGCACACAGGACGCTGATCCCTCAGTTCCAGCTAATTTCCGCCCCATCTCTCTCCTGCCGTTTCTGGCGAAAGTTCTCGAGCGCCATGTTACTTCTGCCTTGAGCTCTTTCGTGGAGAAGAACGGGGTCCTCGCCCCTCGCCAGGCTGGGTTTCGCCCCGCACACTCTACGGAGTCCGTAGTACTTTCGGTCCTTGACAACCTCAGGGAGGGTATGGACACTAATCAACCTCAGGCCTTAGTCCTCCTCGATCTCTCAGCCGCTTTTGACACGGTGGATCATTCCATCCTGCTCTCCCGTGTCAGGGCGGCGGGGATCGGGGGTACGGCTCTGGTCTGGCTGTCCTCCTTCCTGAGGGACCGCACCCAGGCTGTCCGCCTGGGTGACTTCACTGCGGACTTCCGTAATGTTCAGTGCGGGGTTCCCCAAGGCTCCTCCCTTTCCCCCCTCTTATTCAACCTATACATTTCCCCTCTTATTTTTTCACTGCAACAAATGGAGGTCGCCGTATTTAATTATGCGGACGACCTCCAGCTTGTCTTTAACCTCTCTTCTTCCCCTGACTCTGCTCTCAACTTTCAAACCATCATGATCCACATCCGGGACTGGATGAACCACAATCATCTCAAGCTCAACCCAGACAAAACTGAGCTGGTGCTGACGGGTGGTTCACCCAGCCCCTGGTCCCCCTTCTTTTGGCCCCCTTCCCTTGGCCCCCCGCCTACCCCCTCGACCTCAGTAAAAACTCTTGGCATCAAGCTTAACTCCCAACTCACCCTTCACTCCCAGGTCAGCTCTGTGGTTTCCTCTTCCTTTCTGGCACTGCGCACCATACGCAAGGTGTCCCGTTTCTTTTCATTTGATGCACTTAAACTGATTACCCTTGCCATGGTCGTGTCCCGCCTGGATTACGGCAACGCCCTATATGCAGGTATCCCTGCATATAGTCTTCGGCGGTTGCAGCAGATCCAAAACCAGGCGGCGCGCCTGGTGTTTAAACTCCCTAAATCCCATCATGTCACTCCCCTTCTGAAATCCCTCCACTGGCTCCCGGTCTGTGCCCGTGTCCAGTTCAAGCTTGCCTCTATCACTTTTCAGGCTCGACTGGGCACGGCCCCGGCTTTCATTTCATCCGAAATTATTCCCTATGTTCCCACTAGGGAACTGCGGTCCTCTACCCAATCACTTCTCACGGTCCCACAGTTCCGGAGGAAGAAATGGGGAGGCTCCAAGTTCGCGACCCTCGCCCCGATGTTCTGGAACTCACTGCCTTTGGAGCTCAGAGCCTCTACCTCGTACCTACTGTTCCGGAAACAGCTTAAGGCTCATCTTTTTGCAAAATGTTTTAACTAACTCCCCCAGCTTCTCCCCCCAGGTTTAGCCATCTGTCAGTATAGCGCCATGAAACCGCTGGTGTACGTGCGCTCTATAAATATTTTTAAATAGAAATAGAAATAAGCTGGACCTCATACTGGCCAAAATAAAGGCATCCAGAGAGGCGCTTGAGACACGTATGGACAACATGGCCAATGGCTTGTCACTCCTGAGGGCAGACCACACCAAACTAGCCGAAAAGGTCTCGGAGCATAAGATCGCGCTTGATGACCTGATACCGCAGCAGACGGATCACTCCACGAAAATTGAGCATATGGAGAAACAGCTTAAACTGCTCTGGGACAAGATGGACGATGCGGAAGGGCGGGCCCGCCGCAACAATGTGAGAATTTTAGGAATTCCGGAGCGCAGTGAAGGGAGGAACCCCACGCAGTTTGTTGAGGATTGGCTGAAGAAGGTTGTGGGAACACAAGATCTTACCCCGTTGTACAGCGTGGAGAGGGTGCACAGAATGCCAGCGAAGCCACCTAGGCCGGGCGCGCCGCCGCGACCGTTGATAGTGCGCCTTCTGCACTACAAAGACAGAGACTCAGTGCTGAGAGTGGCGAGAGAAAAGGCACCACTGAGATATGAGGAGAAGACCATCTCAGTATACCCAGACTTCACCCCGGCGGTGCAGGCCAGGTCGACATTTCTGGGGGTAAAGCGCAAACTGCGGGACAGAAACCTGAAATATGCACTGCTATTCCCGGCCCGCCTCAAAATAATACATGGAAACAAATGATATTTCTTTGACACACCTGAGGAGGCGGCGGAGTGGATGGAGGTGGCTCTGTCGCCGTTGAATACGCAGGACCCGTTTGAGGAGGACCAGGGTGGAGGACCTTCGCGCCAGGAGGAGCAGCGGGCTGGCTCGAGTGAAGAACACGCGAAGGGGTCAACGGCGAGCGGAGGGACAACGTCGGCTCGAGCTGGGAAGACACCGGAGATAGTCCAGCTGACGGAGGCTGCGCTGGCTGCTCACGACGCAAGGGACAAATCGGACATGGGCAGCAACTCAGACACACACACACAGAGGTGTCGGGCTCTGCTAACAGCCTGCAGCTCTTTCCCAAAATTACTGCCCAAGTGGCAAATGACTTCTGATTGTAATCATAGAAGACTCCGGTTGGTAATGTATGAGATCTGCATAGGGGCGAGAGTGGGCTGACAGGGAATAGGGACACACTAGCTTAGGGCACGCTGTAGTAACACCAACAGGTCCCGATCGTGTGTAAGTGGGTACCACCCCCCAAAGCATAAACATGTTCTGGTTTAACTTTTGCCCACGTTGGGCGATAATGTTTGGACCTCAGGTTTTTTCACTTGGGGACCTCAAAGTTAGGGGGTTACACGGTTTGATGGCACTTGGTTCACTACATATACTGCATACAACCTTTCTGGCATGGGGCCTGTTGAAAACACCTGATAAGGACCGAAATGGGGACTCTTAAAAACTGAAAGGTAAGCTCCTGAGGCGGAAGCCGGGAGCGAGGTACTAGCTTGATTAACTGAAAGTCACAGATTAAGTGCGATTTTAACTTTTGTGTGGTGTCACTGAAATTGATTTGTATTTTAAAAAGAAAAACAGATTGCTTGTTTATTTAGGAACGCCTACCTTAGAACTCCTGTGACCCAGTTGCTGCACGCAGCGGAGCCAGCGCTGACGCTGCACGCTGCACAGGACCTCCCGCCTCGCGCCCTTCTGCCACGAGCGGAGGCCACGCCCCCTTTTAGGCCACGCCCCCTACTCACGAGCATATAGCAAACACGGACCTTCATTTCAGCGAAACTGAAAGGTAAGCTCCTGAGGCGGAAGCCGGGAGCGAGGTACTAGCTGATTAACTGAAAGTCACAGATTAAGTGTGATTTTAACTTTTGTGTGGTGTCACTGAAATTGATTTGTGTTTTAAAAAGAAAAACAGATTGCTTGTTTATTTAGGAACGCCTACCTTAGAACTCCTGTGACCCAGTTGCTGCACGCAGCGGAGCCAGCGCTGACGCTGCACGCTGGGCAGAACCTCCCCCCTTGCGCCCTCCCGCCACGAGTGGAGGCCACGCCCCCTCTATCCTCAGTCGGTAACTATAAATCATGTGCATCTTTCGGTTGCGCAGCGGGCGAGCGCAGCGGGCGCGCCGTTTGCGCGCCGAAGGCAAGCCCGTCTGCGCCCGTCCGCGGTCCAGGGCCATAACCCCTGTCCGTTCCCCCAATGACCCCATAACTTACAGTACACAGGCCCTATGGAACCTATGCCCGACAATAAATGAATGCTGCTTGCACAAAATGGAGGTTATCTCCTCTAGTAAATGCCGACACTGCCCATTTCAAACGTGCATACAGATAGACGACAAAAAACAGACTAAGAGCCTCAGAGGAGGTCTGCTAAACTGTCGATCCCTCCCAAAACACGCCTTGCAAATTTGGAATATGCTCCTTGAAGAGAGCCTTGACATACTCTTTTTGACAGAGACATGGCTAGGGGCAGATTCCGACCCTGAAATCATTGAATCTCTTCCACCCGAATATAGTATAACCAGGGTAGATCGACCGGTAGGCCAAGGAGGTGGTATCGCTGTGATCAGCAAAGCCCCCCTGGTGTGTTCTCTTGAACCTCTTGGAATAGATAGCTGCGAAGCCGGCAAATTTGCACTGAAACTGGGACCTCAGGACTACATCTCGGGTGTCCTCCTCTATAGACCCCCTGGGACCCTGGGAAATTTTAGACCAAGTCTACTAGAACACCTCACCCACATAGCACTGAGACATAGGAAAGTTCTCCTCATGGGGGATCTAAATATCCATTTCGAGAAGACCCAGCTAAAGGAGGTCACTGACCTCAAGCAGGAATTATCAAATACGAACATGGCTCTAAAAAACCTAACACCAACTCATATCCATGGCCATCTACTGGATCCGGTGTTCGCCAACTGGGAAGGCATTACTACTAACACTCCTAACCCACTACCCTGGACTGACCATTTTTTAGTCCCTTTTGTGATTAACACGGCATATAAGTCTGCCCCCCTTCTGAGTGGCAATAATAGCTACCCTCATCGCAGATGGAAAAAATTCTCACAACCCATCTTTAACGAGATGCTAAGTCTAGGTGGGATGCCGGGAGGCACAGATAGTGAAAGCGCCAACCAAAATTTAGATACCCGAATTCTTGATGCCTTGAATAGGGTAGCTCCTCTATCCACAGCAAAAAAAGGTAATAGAGTCAGGAAAACGGCACCTTGGTACAATAATAACCTGCAATCGATCAGATCTGAGTGCAAAAAGCTTGAAAGACTCTGGCGCAAGGACAGGAAGGATCTAACTAAGCTTCAATACAAAACAGCCCAGAGAAGATATCAAAAACAGGTCAGAGCTACTAAAGCAGCCTTCTACGGAAAAAGAATTAGTGAGGCAGAATGCACATCCAGGGAACTCTTTAAAATTTACAAAGAAATCTCAGCTGTCTCGCTTTCCAACTCTCCAGAAACTGATTCCGTGATGGAATGTAACAAGGTGGCAGCATATTTTGCCAACAAAGTCAAGAAGATATATAGCTCCTTTTCCACTCATCCTGAGGCTGGAGAAACCTTCATAGAAATGAAGGAACCAGCGATGACAATGTTAAAACCGAAGCTAGAATGCTTTACTGTCCCGCAAAGTAAAGAACTTGTTACCATATGCTCTAGCATAAAATCAGGTTCCCCTCTTGACCCCGCTCCTCCAAGGGTTCTGGCCGCAAGTATAGCCACTTTAGAACCATACATCCGCCATGTCCTTACTACATCTTTCGAATCTCAGACCCTGCCTAGGAAATGGAAAAATGCAATTGTACTACCCATTAGGAAAAAACCTAATGTAAACCATGATGTCCTAGAGAACCTACGACCAATCTCTCTGCTACCCTATACCGCCAAAATTGCTGAGAAAATTGCAAATGTGCAACTGATGACTTTTGCGGAGCAGAATAATCTTTTACACCCCTCCCAATCGGGCTTCCGGAAAGGCTTCTCTACTGAGACGGCCTTATTAAGAGCCACCGAAACTCTCCGTCAAGGAGCGGACGCTGGACTAACCATGGCACTGGTCATGCTAGATCTAAGCGCAGCGTTCGACACTGTAGCACACATCACCTTGCTACAGTGTCTGAACAGAGGAGGTGTGACCGATAGAGCACTCGGTTGGCTGAAATCGTTTCTAACAGGCAGAAGCTTTCAGGTTCAACGGGGCTCATTTCGGTCTGAGGAGTGGGTATTGGAACAGGGAGTACCACAGGGCTCTGCTCTAAGTCCTACCCTTTTTAATCTATACATGGCACCCCTGGCGGAGCTGGTTCAATCGTTCGGCGTAGAGATCGTATCCTACGCCGACGATACTCAGCTCCTACTCACCCTCACTCAAACTCCGGCTGCTGAGGCTAACAATTTCAGAGCCTGTATGCAAGCACTGGCCACTTGGATGGATACGCACTGCCTTAAATTGAACGGATCCAAGACGGAAGTCTTGGTGGTAGGCGGTGATCAAAGACACTGGACATGCGAATGGTGGCCAAACTGCCTAGGCGACATGCCAACACCATGCACTGAAGCAAAAAACTTAGGGATATGGATGGATCCCACACTCTCCTATGAGACACACATCAACCGTCTAGTAGGCAAATGCTTTGGAGTCCTAAAAACTCTCAATAAAACCTTAGATCTCCTTCCTTTAGAGGCCAGGCGCACTATGACCCAGGCACTAATCACTTCACGCCTCGATTACGGAAATGTCCTGCTCTTGGGAGCTTCTAGTAAAAGCATAGGACGACTGCAGGTACTGCAAAATGCTGCAGCTCGCCTAGTGCTTAGACTCCCACGAAGGGCTAACTCTAAAGCCACCCTGGATGCCCTCCACTGGCTCCCAGTGATTAAAAGAATAAAATACAAAGCACTCCTCATATGCCATCAGATTATCTGGAACAAAGCCCCCGGATATCTGTCAGGTCTGGTTACCAGATACGAACCACGCAGATCACTAAGATCTAGCGATACGGGCACCCTTGTGACCCACCGCTACAGGAGAGAAAAAATGGGAGGCCGGTCCTTCAGAGTGACGGCAGCCACAGCATGGAACAAACTTCCAATCCATCTCCGCCTAGAGCCTTCAGAAAATATTTTCCGACGAAAACTCAAAACTTTTCTTTTTTCCTTATAGCCCACCACTGCTCTTTTTTGCCTCGCTCTGTCCACTCCCCCCCTTATGAGTTTATGCCTCTCTTTTTTAGCGCGGGGACACGCCGAGATGGCGTATTTTTCCATGCGCTCTACAAATGTCATTATTATTATTATTAGCACCTACAAAATGTGCACCTGGAACGTACGAGGCATGGGGTCCATCCATAAGAGACATAGACTTTTGGCACAACTTAATCGGAGGAATGTCATGGTAGCATGCCTTCAGGAAACTCATCTGAACAGTGCAGAGAGTGTAAAGCTGCTTAAAAAGTGGAAGGGACAGTTGTTTGCTACCTCTTATTCTGTGTTCTCGAGAGGGGCGGCTATATGGCTCAGAAACTCTGTTCCTTTTAAGCTGGTGGAAAAGAGACTGGAGATAGAGGGCAGATACGTGTTCATCCGTGGGATGTTGGATAGCTCCCCTGTTGTGATTGGCAGTGTCTATGCGCCGAACTCAGGCCAGTCGGATTTTTTAACTACCCTTAATAGAGTGGTCAGAATATCATTGGCTCATAGATGGGGATTTCAATGCAGTTTTGGATATATCACTAAACAGGTCGTACCCACCACTACAGGCCACTGAGCGTAGGAGACAGGCTGACGCGCTCGCGCAGTAGGCGGAGGGATGGGATTTGGCTGACGCATGGAGATGCAAACACTTGCTGAATAGGGAATACACCTTCTACTCCCCGCCCCATAGACTGCACACCAGAATAGATCGTGTCTTCTGTGCTAAATCATTACTGGGGGCGGTGACCACAGCGGAGCATATGGGTAAGACTTTCTATGACCATAACCCAGTGGAAGTCACATTACAGTGGGGTAGTGTCCCAACGCCTATACCAACATGGCGCCTCACCACGGAATTGCTGGAGGACATTGTTTTTCGAGCATCACTTGCAGACGCAATAACAAGTTACTTTAACATAAACACTGGTACGGCTAGTTCCCAGCAGGTGGAATGGGACGCCTTTAAGGTGGCCATAAGAGGGGAGGCGATGAGCACACGGGTGGGCATGAGACATAATGTTCTGGGGAGACTCCGGGAGGTGGAGGGCCGCCTGGCTATGCTGGAAAGCGAGGCTGCAGGTACGAACTTGCCCTTCACGCCACTGCAGGAGGCGCACATACAGCACGCTGAGCTGCTAGAGGAACTGCGTGTGCTGGATTATAGGGAGTACACATGCAGACAACACGCGCAAGCAGAGAGGTCGGGGCCCTTGCTGGCCCGTATAGTGCGGGATGATCCAGTACACTTGCCCATACTAGAGGTTACTGACCAGGGAGGGACACCAGCCACGACACAAATAGACATCAATACTGCCTTCAGGGACTACTATGGGACGCTGTACGGCCCACACCGACAACTGTCAGAAGCGGCGTTTGAGGAGTTTATGGCGGAGCTCGACTTGCCACGCCTTGAGGACCATCAGGGGGAGGACCTGGCACGCCCTATCACGGTCGCGGATATACGACAGGCCATACGAGCGCTTCCACGGAATAAAACCCCTGGGACGGACGGCCTCCCGGCCGAGTTCTATGGGGCCTATATCGACCTACTTGCCCCACTCTTACATGTAGTGTACCAAGAAGCGCTGAAGTCACAGGGACTGCCGCGGTCGTCCCTGCAGGCGCTGATAGTATCACTCCCGAAGCCGGGCAGGGACGGTTTACAACTGGCTAACTACAGGCCTCTATCTTTACTAAATACAGATTATAAAATACTGAGTAAGGTCCTGTAGGAGAGTAGGGTCTGCTATCCTATGGTCACCCCAAATTTTTGCTTTTTGCTTCACTGGTTTATGGCTTAATGTGGCTGTGGGCCTGCTAATCAGACCCACAGCCTGCTGTTCTCTCTCTAAATTACTGCCAATGCACTCTAGGTGCATTACGAATTGGAACTGGTTCACCTTATAGGCCCCTGTAACAGAGTACCATAGGTACCCAGGGCATAGGTGTAGCCAAGGCCTACCAGGGGCTGCAGCATGTATTGTGCCACCCCTGGCCTGGCCTCCATATTTGACACAACTTGCTGATCACTCAGCTGTGGTAAGTTGGTGTATGCACCTCTTACTTAGATACAGTATCCCTATATCTAACCTTAACTGGACACATGTTAACCTATAAGCCACTCCTATGGAAGGCCTCTGCAATCCTGGAGGCAGAGTGCGTGGTTTCATGTGAGACGGTGCTCTAGTATGAGCTGAGCCTGTCTGCAGCTGTCTGGAACAACTCCCTTAGCTGTTCCGGGAAAATGCCATACCATATACTCTTAAGTGCATTATAATCCTCGCGGTTATATGCTAACTTTGGTTTGGCTTTATCAAAACATGTTGAGTAAGGTGTCATACGATTTGGAATACTATCTCCTCGACAGTTCTGTCGACGGGGATAGCATTCCACCCTTCTAGAGGGACACAACATGTACATAACCTGAACCCCGGTTAAAGTTAACCAGAGCCTCAGCATCACAAAATGGATGCTGCCACCACAGACACAAGTCTGACCTCCTGCTGCTGGGAGTCCTTCCAGCGAGGGAGGCTTGGACAAAGGGTTTCCTGCCTTGGGAGGTGCGAGCACCACCCCAGGCAGGATTTTGTGTATTGGGTAGGACAGGGCTGAATAGAATCAGACATGCCCGGGGCACACAAGGTGTCCTCGTGCATAAGCCAGTCCAAACCGGTGCTGGGGCTTTCCAGCCCCAGTCCTGGCGCGGAGCTGGACAAAGGAAAGGGGGTGTAACCACTCCCCTTCCTGGTCCCACCCAGAGGAGGGACCTAGCAGGTGATCCAGCCCTCAGATTGGGAATAAGAGTGGGAGCAGTGCCATAGCACCTCAGATCATCCTGAATCAACTTGAAACTAAGAAGACGACTGGACTTCGACATTCTGCTGCACAGAAGACTGAAGAGCATCTCCCTTGTGGCCTTGGAGTAGCCACCCTGTGAACACAAGCACCATCCAGCAACTCGACGTCTGCTTTGCCGCCGCCTCCTGCCGGAGCCGGAGCCCAACGAGACCCAGACTCCCAGACTTCTCACAGCCTGATCCACAGTCCCTGCAAAGAAGGGACCCCTGGAGGCACCGAGAGACGTGGGACCGGACATCTCGAAAGACCCCCGAGAAGCTGACTGTGCAGCACCCGAGGCACCCTCGACGCTGTGCTTTGGGGTTTGAGAAGCCCCACAACCGAGCAGCCCTTGCACCAAAGATCAGCACCCCAGCATCTCCACGATCTACGTAGGGCCCTTTTGCATCGTGCCACTCGACGCGCCATCCCAGCCACTTGCCACGTAGTCAGCGGCGATCTTGGTGATGAAACCTACAATTTACACTGTGGGTCTGGTTGCTCCAGACTTGCCCTCGCTCCTGTAAAAAGGAGCACCCGCTCTGACCTTGCTGGTCCGAGTGATAAGCTTTTTCCACTTCCTGCGTGGCTTGCATTAGCCAAGGCCTGTTTTCTCCAATCAAGTTGCCGACACCGCCATCAGCTAGAGCCTTCATGGGGCAGCTCGTGATCGACTCCTGGACGTCCTCGACCTCTTCGTGTCCACGTGGCTGAGGAGACAAGCTGCACCTCATCGCCTGTTTCTACCCGACATCGCCTGGTTCCATCCTGGTTCCACGGTAGTCACTGGCTAGTGACTTTGATCATTGTCCCCTCTGCTTTCAGGTCTTCACCACTTCAGATCCACCGGAACTCTTCTCGTCTCGACGCCTGCAGCATCTTCAGCTCCAAGCACCATCGACCTGCGTGACGAAACCCGACACTACTTCGCACCTGTGCACCTGCTTCCTGTGGGTGAGGTAACTCAGCAACACCGGTGTTCCTACACTGGTACACACCTCTAGGTCTAATGTTTTGTCCTTCTAGGTCAGCCAGAAGGTTCCTTAAACACTAACTTTGTAACTTTTACGCACCATTGACATTGCATTGGTGTATGCGTGCACTTTCTGCACTACACCCGAGACCCGCGGGCCTTTCCCGACTTCTTCACTGTTAGTCCCGAACAGCTCCAGCGATTCCCAAGGCCCTAGGCCTACTTCCTTTCAGCTAGGTGGTTCTTATACCACTATTTTAGTATATGGTTTAGGTGGCCCCTAGGGCTCATTCATATTGTGCAACTTTTGTATATTTAAACTGTGTTTTGTTTTAACGCATTTGCTTCTGTGCTCATAAAGAGTATAGGGGATATTTGTAGTAAATAAATATATATATATTTTCAATATATATCTGTGTGGTGTCCTTTCATTTGGTATTCAAGGGGATTGTGTATGGTAAAACAACTTGCTTCACATGCCTTTACAGAGTTTAGCCTAAGACTGCTTTGTCCACGCTACTAGGATAGCTGGTCTATAAGGTTGACTTACAACCAATCATCATAAGGGTTGCTTGGCATGGTACAAGGTGATCACTAGAACTAGTGAGCATCATATACCAGGCCAACTTCTCACAGGTCCTTGCGACGAGGTTGGCCCAGTACATCCTGCAACTAATACACCCCGACCAATGCGGCTTAGTACCTGGCAGGAGTACGGCCATGAACCTGCGGAGGCTCAGCCAACTCATGCTACACGAGCAAGCACCTGAGGGGATGGAGGGCTGTGTTTCTCTGGAACTGAAGCAGGCATTTGATTCCCTCAGATGGGATTTTATGTTTGCGGTGTTCGCGAAGTTTGGGATACCGCCCGAGTATGCCGCCTGGGTCCGGCTGTTGTACACCCGCCCAACAGCCCGGGTTCACACGAATAGATGCATCTCGGCACAACTGGACATAGCGAAGGGAACCAGACAGGGATGCCCGTTATCCCCGCTATTGTTTATATTAGCACTAGAGCCATTGCTATGTAAGCTTCAAAGTTCGGCACACCACAGGGGCATAAGGAGAGCCGAGACAGTCCACGTGGTGTCGGCATATGAGGACGATATTATCCTATACTTACGAGACCTGAGGGGCGGGCTTGACCCTATCCCCGGAATCTTTGAGGACTTCCGGGCACTGTCGGGCCTCACCATTAGTGAGCCTAAGTCCTATGGGTTCTGCTTCAACGCTTCCGGAGAGACTACCCGGTTGCCCTTCCCACCGCACACTTTTCAGGTGGCGGAGACGACCTTCTGGTACCTGGGGATACAGGTATACAGAGGGGCGAAGGACATGATCGATGGCAACCTGGGAAGGGCGATACCAACGCTGAAATCACAGGTACAATTCTGGACCGCGTTGCCATTGTCGGTGGCGGGCCGGGTGGCCATCTCTAAGATGGTAGTACTACCCCGTCTTATTTATTACTTCACGAGCCTGCCTTTCATGGTCCCCGCTTCTATATTTAGGATGTTGAATACCATGCTTACGGAACTAGTGTGGGGGTTGAGACGGCGACGCATTAGCCTGACTAAACTGCAACTTCCCACTTCGGCGGGCGGTATGGGGGTCCCGGACTTGCAGGCATATAGCTATGCCTGTCAACTGCAGTGGCTGGCCTACTGGTTGGCGGGACGCAACTTGCATGAAATTGGCATGTCAGAGGCGGACTGGGCGAGGGGGGTCATCCACACCCTGTTACTGCCAAGAGCGGGGATCCCTAGGTTGACGCCTCCCCTGCTTAGGCTCGCGATTAACTGCTGGAGGAGGGCGGTGAAATACACGACCCCTACGTCCTCTTATGCACCCACAATACCACTCTTGGGACTCCCGATAGGGACGGGCCCGCTGTCGAATCAGATACTCACTGCGTGGCACGACGCGGGAGTAACACAGGTGGGGGATCTGTTTGCGGATAGCCGAGTTATGTCTTTTGAGGACTTTCGCGGCACGCATCATACCCCGGGAGGACTGTTTCTCTTGCACGCCGGGGTGCGAGGTTACATTGCGATGACATGGGCGCCGAACGGAGAAGAACCACCCACGAACCCGCTGCTCACAATGCAGTACCTCATGGGATCGGGCAGTCACCTGACGAAATGGATAACGAGTGGTATAAGAACGGGGAGGGCAACCCCGCTACAACCTTTGCGAGACAAGTGGGAAGGTGATATAGGGAGAACAGTCAGGGACAAGGAGTGGGAACGAATCCTCAAATTCCCAAAGAAAGTGTTGAGGAACCTGAAATTTAAATTCATTCAACTTATGGCTCTGCACAGGGCATACCTAACACCCCATCGCTTACATGCAATGTTCCCTAACACAGCTGCCACATGCCCCCGATGCGGCGCGGACGATGCACGACTACTGCATATGTTATGGAATTGCCCGAAATTGGGGTACTATTGGAAGATGGTCCATGATGCTTTATTTAAACTGGCTCCCTCCAAACTGTACGCCTCTTTAGAGTATACCTTACTGGGGCCTGCTGAACTGAAAAAAAGCGTAGCTACACGTTTTACTGATCTGGCCCTGCTGCTCGCCAAGCGTACCATTACAATGAGATGGAAGTCAGCTAGACCGCCAGACCCAGAGGTGTGGAGGGCAGAAGTAGTGCGTTGGGGGAAAGCAGAGGGTACGACACTGCAGCGCGAAGAGCGTAGGGGCCTCAGGTAGACCCGAACGTCTTTAGATTGGAATGCTATGTTGGGGGCCTTCGATACAGGTGGCGACACTGCATCTAATTTATCAACTACTGATAGTTGAGGTGAAGGGTGATGTGCTCGGAGTATGTGAAGCTTCCCCTATACTTAGTGCCAACCCATGCTCCGGTGGGTGAGAGTAGTTCTAGGTGCAAAGTATGAAGAACATATATGTATCATATTGTATATAGTCCTCTATAAGTTTGTGACAGGACAAGGATTGTGAATTAGCTACGCTCAGTTGGGTCGCGTACCATGAATGATTAATGTGTCTAAATGTAAGTGCCGGGGGAGGGAATGAATGGGCGGGAGAGTGTATGAGAGAATAGTTGGGAATTTGCCAAAAATGAAAATGTTTGATTAATGACTCACTATTGCTAAAGTATGAGAACTACAGAATACAGAACTTATACTTATAACGGAATTATTGTATCTGTTCTTGCTTACTTTGCTAATAAAAAAACGATTTAAAAAAAAAAAAGGTTTGCAAACAAAAACGCCACCAAACCATTTTCTGGCACATGATTTTTACTATAATGGCTGTATGCTGAATGGGTTGTATATAGTAACAATTCTAAAGATGAACAAATGGCATAGTTCAATACTCCAAGTTCTGTCGTAGGGGCTAGGAACTATGGGGCATATTTACAAGCCCCTATCGCCACCACAACATTACTGTTCTTGACGTTGTGGTGGGGATAGGTGCTTCACCTTATTCACAAGGCGTGTCTTAAAGCCGCCTTGTGCAAAAGGCACCCTTTCACGCCATACTTAGTGTGAAATGGACGGCAATGGGTGTTGTGGTGGGCAATACACCGCAACACCCATTGATTTTGACGCTGCCCCAGATTTACAAAGGTGGCGTAAAAATTAAGACCAGGAAAAGCCTAGTCTTACCCAGGCACAATGAGGATTCATGTTTAATTTCTCCTCGTTTTTTCTGTTTCCATGTGTGCTGCGTTGTGCAACACACATAGAAATAGCAAAACACCATTGATTATTTATAGAGCTCCCAGTTTTATGGTATTTTTTTTAGGGTCATTTCCGTCTGTATTTATCCATATTTATTTTTTGTTAACTTTATCTGTATTTATCCATATTTATTATGGGTTTTGTGAAAAAAGTAAAGCTGAAACTGGTATATTTCCATATTTATTTAACCAATAAATATGCAGTCATGCTTGAATGCCTGCCAGGTTTCGATGATATAAACACCTGCAGAAGATAAATCAATGCACTTGTATGAAAATATGCACATTTCCGTATCAGCCTTGTGCATAGCTACTGCTGTTTAAGCCTCTTTACTAAAATTCCTTTAATTTTTAACCTACTTACCTATCAATCCATACAGTTATTGGCCTGGCAGTCACGGCAAAGTGTATTGAGAATCACTCAAAAAACACCCAATTTCTGTTTTTATCCACATTTAAGAATAAATACAAACAAGAAAAGACATGTTTTTCTGTCTGTATTTATCTGTAAAAATCTGTAAAAACGGAAAACCGGGAGCCTTAATTATTTATGTGCAGGAAGGTGTTCCTTCCTGCACATAAAAAAATCATTTAAAAATATGACGTTTTGCAACTTCTATGTGTGCTGCATTAAGCAGCGCACATAGAAGTTTTAAAACACCATTAATGATAGTTTATGTGCAGGAAGGGACACCTTCATGCACATAAACAATTATTCCCCTCAACGCAGGCACCCTAGCTCTATGGTGCAAGGGCACCTGCGTTGGTGCTAGGCAGCTAAATTAGTGCCAGCGCACAGGGAAACGCAAGGCTGCAGCGTATTCTTGTAAATACAGTGTAGCTGTTCATTTCCGAAGTGGCGGAGCGCAGTGTTAAGCCAAGGAGGCTAACACTGTGCTACGTCATTTCTTTTGTAAATATGCCCCTATATTTCTCTATAGCAGAGCAATTTGTTTTTACTGTCGCTCCCTTCCTTGTCTAGCTCTTCCTCCCTCTTCATTATTCATAAGTTTTGACGTAAACACTGTACCCCATCAACTTTCCTGTGGTGAATTTCGGCAGGTTTAACCTGCCAAAGTTAACCGAGTGAAAAGATTTAGTAAAATTCATGACTTGCAGAATCAGTTGGAAAGCCCCGAAATTGGTCGGGTAATTCATCATAATTAATGAGGAAAACGCAGAATTAGAGGTGTTGGCTGCACCCGACAAATATCGCCCCCTGTAGTGCAGCCCACTTAGAACCGGGGCCTTTAAAAAAAAAATATATATATATATATATATATATATATATATATATATATATATATATAATATATATATATATACACACACACACACACATATACATAACTTAGGAACCGGGGTATACAGGGAAATTTCTTTATTTTAAACAGTTGGCATGACGTTTTTCGGTGTGTTTGCCTTTTTCAAATGCCATTCCACAACAAAGGAGTCACTCCAGAGGGCTTTTGTAATATGCACTCGCTCCGGTGTTTATCGCTGTGGTCCAGCTGTACCGTGTTAATTGGAAGAAGCTGACTGCAGCCCGAGTCGCCGAACCACAGTTCCCAGAAAGCCCCATTCCTACTTTCCCAGTGAGTATCTTCCTTCGGTTTAACATCTCAAGGTGAGGGCTGCAAGATGAAATAAACGGAGCGTTTCAAAAGTTCCCAATGGTGCAACCACCAAGCTGCTGCTAAAACAAGAAATCCTCGGTGTCCCCTACGTCCAGTCGTATTTCCATAGTCCAGGATACCCTGAGGCTACGATGCCGTGACCAAGCCTCCCCGCGAATCGCAGATTGCGGCTGCAGAGATGTCTTCCTGTTCTGGGTTACGGCCGTCTGGAAACTATCCAATCCCTTGGAGCTTTGCAGACGTGTTGCCCATATTGTTTCCGACTCATAGTGGACGGGTCCCCCAAGCATGCAATGGCTAGCATGCAAAATACTGCAGGAAGGATTTCTTCATCAGAAGGAACCGGAGGGACACAGCGGGGCTTACAGGGAAATGTCCTTATTTTAAACAGTTGGCATGACGCATTTTGGCGTGTATGCCTATTTCAAATGCCATTCCACAACAAAGGAGTCACTCCAAGTTGCCCCCAGGCAGAAACGCACTCGGAAGGAGACTTGCTGTGAAGGCGTTTAAATTAGGTAAAAACTGCTCAGCACACCAATCTTGACCACTGCAGGATGCCGTCTGCAGCCTGATGCATTTCAGAGCCCTTCGCTCTTTCTTCAGAGGCTCAGCATAACCATGAGCGTACTGACACACCCACCATTTAAATGCCCTCCAATGGGCTGCTCAAATGAGTAAAGGGCACAATCTTATGGACAATGTAGTGTGTGCCTCCATTATTTACAATCCTGAATGGATGCACTTGTAATTTCGCTGTGTCCAATTAAGGTCCTCAATGGACCTCGGCGTACTGCACAGTCACTAATCCTTAGTCTCCTTCCCACTTGGTGCTCTTTCAAAATTGGCAACACATGGCCCCCAGTCCTTACAGGGTGGTGCATCTCTCGCGGCGGGACTGCTGAGTAACATCAACGCTTCAAGTTGCCCCCAGGCAGAAAAGCACTCGGGAGGAGACTCACTGTGAAGGTGTTTAAATTAGGTAAAAACTGCTCAGCACACCAATCTTGACCACTGCAGGATGCCGTCTGCAGCCTGATGCATTTCAGAGCCCTTCGCTCTTTCTTCAGAGGCTCGGCATAACCGTGTGCGTACTGACACACCCACCATTTAAATGCCCTCCAATGGGCTGCTCAAATGAGTAAAGGGCACAGTCTTATATAGGGTGACCAACTGGCATTGGTGCAAATTCAGGACGGTGAGTGTAAAAATTCAGGACAAAGGGTCAAAATTCAGGACACAAATTCAGGACAGGAGGTCAAAATTCAGGACAAAACTTTAGGACAATAGGTACGTTTTACAGACACATCAGAGGTTGTGCAATAGTATATAAGTAAGCCCAGCCATTTCCAAACATATTCAACCATTTGCAAACCTATCCATCCATTGTATCCTTCCATCTATCATTTCACTCATCCATCCCTTCATCCATCCCCTCATCCATCCTTTCACTCATCCTCCATTATCCATCCATCCATCCACCCTTTCACCCTATCCATCTGTACACTTATCCATCCACTCTTCATCCCATCCATCCATTCACTCATCCATTCAGCCATTTACCCTTTCACCAATCCAGCCATCCTTTAACTTACTAATCCTTCCACCCATCCACTCTTTTAGTCATCCATCCATCCTCCCTTTCTCTCTCCATCGACCCTTTCACTTAGCCTTCCTTCCATCCATCCATCCATCCACCCACCCATCCATCCATCTACTCATTCACTCATGAATCCATCCATTGCCCCTATCACTCATCCATCTATCATTTCACTCCTTCACACATCTATTCATCCTTTTGTCCATCTACCCTCCCTTTCACTCACTCATCCATCCTTACACCCACCCTTTTACTCATATGTCCATTCATTCACCCTTGCACTTATCAAGCCATCAATCCATCCATCATTTCACTCATCCACCTACCCCCCACCATCCACCCACCCACCATCCACCCACCCACTCATCCATCCTTTCACCCACCCACCATCCAATCCACTGATCCATCCTTTCACTCACCCACCATCCACCCACCCACTCATCCATCCATCCTTTCACCCACCCACTCATCATCCATCCATCCATCCTTTCACCCACCCACTCATCATCCATCCATCCTTTCACCCACCCACTTATCCATCCATCCATCCTTTCACCCACTCTCCATCCATCCACCCTTTCACCCACCCATCATCCATCCGTCCATCCATCCATCTGTCCTTCTCCCTCATCATCCATCCATCCCCTCATCATCCATCCATCCTTCCCCTCATCATCCATCCATCTTTTCCCTCATCATCCATCCATCCATCCTTTTCCCTCATCATCCATCCTTCCCCTCATCATCCATCCATCCTTCACCTCATCATCCATCCATTCCCTCATCATCCATCCTTTCACTCACCCCCTCATCATCCATCCATCCACCCTTCCCCTCATTATCCATCCTTTCACCCACCCCCTCATCATCCATCCATCCATCCATCCTTCCCCTCATCATCCATCCATCCTTCCCCTCATCATCCATCCTTTCCCGTCATCCATCCATCCTTCCCCTCATCCATCCTTCCCCTCACCCATCCATCCATCCCATCCATTTATCCTGCCCCTCATCCATCATCCTTCCCCTCCATCCATTCATCCATCCTTCTCCTCATCCATCATCCTTCCTCTCACCCATCCATCCATCCCATCCATTTATCCTGCCCCTCATCCATCCATCTTTCCCCTCCATCCATCATCCTTCCACTCATCCATCCTTCCTTTCATCCATCCTTCCCCTCACCCATCCATCCATCCCATCCATTTATCCTGCCCCTCATCCATCCATCCTTCCCCTCCATCCATCCATCCATCCATCCTTCCCCTCATCCATTTATCCTTCCCCTCATCCATCCATCCTTCCCCTCCATCCATCATCCTTCCCCTCATCCATCTTTGCCCTCATCAATCATCCAGCTACCTTTCCACCCATACATCCAGCTATTTACATTTTCTCTCCATCCCTCCCCTCACTCATCAATCCATCTATCCTCTCTCATTATCCATTTATTCAATTTTTCATTCATCCATTCACCCTTTCACTAATTCATCCAGCCATTCACACATCCCTTCACTTACTTACTCGCCCACCTTTCCATATTATTTTGAGCTGAGCCCTTTTGAGAAGAGGCCCATCAAGAACTTCACCCTCGCTGCACGGGCCGTTCCTGGACTGGGACAGAAGCCACCCAGGGCGGAGACAGGATCCACCACAGGGGAGGACAAGAGCCATCACAGGCGGGGGTGGACTGGAGCCACAACATGGGGGACAGGAGCCATCACAGGCGGGGGGTGGACTGGAGCCACCACATGGGGGGATAGGAGCAGGAGTCATCACAGGAAAGGGAACGTGATCCACCAGGGTGGGCACAGGGGTGGGCATGCAGTATTCTAGTATCATATTGGGCTTCTCGCCCCCTCCTGCACAAGACAACGAGAAGACAGGCTCTCTGTCCAAAATGCCATCCCCCACTGTGATATACAGTACTTACAGGAGATACTCTAAGAGAACTGATTGTCCTCCATACTTTGTTAATCAGTGTGGGTGCGATTGGGCCATTTCTTTATTGTATTACATTATGTATGTTTGAAGAACTGAGGTTTGCTTACAAATTAGTGACAGTAATTAAGCTCGGTGAAGAGAAGCAGGTGCTGCCTCGGTGTAATCAGGGGTGTAATCTGGCCGAGTCTAGGATGTTTGGGGCCCTGGGTAGAAATGGAATGTGTGAGCCCCCCTCTAAATAGCAGATACAAGATGCATTCAGGGCTGTTTGCATGTGAATGGATGCCCCCTGCTCCTGAACCTGCAGCCCCTCCCTCTGTCACCTTCAAGCACCTCTTAACAGCTCATCAAGGGCTGGAGGTGTGAGGGTTGCCATCCCGCTGTGCCTCTACAGTGCTGCTGGGTATCTGAGTTTTCATACAACATCGGTGTCAAGAAGGGAGGTGGGGGCAAGCTGTGCCCGGTTAAAATTACGGACAAATGGTGTCCGTTAAGGAATCCTTCACGGACAACGGACAGACAGCCAAAATTACGGACTGTCCGTGAAATTTACGGACGGTTGGTCACCCTAGTCTTATGGACTATGTAGTGTGTGTCTCCATTATTTACAATCCTGAATGGATGCACTTGTAATTTCGCTGTGTCCAATTAAGGTCCTCAATGGACCTCGGCGTACTGCACAGTCACTAATCCTTAGTCTCCTTCCCACTAGGTGCACTTGCAAAATTGTCAAGCATGTGGCCCCCCAGTCCTTACGGGGTGGTGCATCTCTCGCTGCTGGACTGCCACATAACATCAAAGCTTCAAATTTCCCCCAGGCGGAGACGCACTCGGAAGGAGACTCGCTATGAAGGCGTTTAAATTAGGTAAAAACTGCTCCGGACACCAATCTTGTCCACAGCAGGATGCCGTCTGCAGCCTGACGCGTTTCAGAGCCCTTCGCTCTTTCTTCAGAGGCTCAGCATAACCATCTGCGTACTGACACACCCACAATTTAAATGCCCTCCAATGGGCTGCTCAAATGAGTAAAACACACAGTCTTTTGGACTATGTAGTGTGTGTCTCCTTTATTTACAATCCTGAATGGATGCACTTGTAATTTGGCTGTGTCGAATTAAGGTCCTCAATGGACCTCGGTGTACTGCACAGTCACTAATCCTTAGTCTCCTTCCCACTTGGCGCACTTGCAAAATTGTCAAGCATGTGGCCCACATCTCAGGGCCCATTGAAGGGTGTGTATTGGGGACTTTTTTGCACGCAGCATCCATTTGAGTAGGATTAAAGCACTACAAATCCCACAATTCTGTGCAGGACTGTGACAGAAATAAAGGTTCCGTTGACCTGCTGGCCACTCTCTGGGAGGCCTTCAAAGTCACTGTCAGGGGTATATGCATTTCCAGAGTTCTGGGTCTTCCGTGACATTCGACGAAATCTACAACGACTGGAGGTTGAAATACAGCGTCTGGAAGCGCACATGTAGAGTGATCGGTCTGGTACACATAGTGCACTGCTTCAAGAGAAACTGACGCACTACATGACCACTGCGGACCGCGAAGTGAAAGTCTGAGGCAAATACGTCACTGCAAGCCGCTATGGGGAGGGTGAACGACCCGGTCGGGCTTTAGCCAATGACATTAGGCAGCCCCGTTTTTCTAACTATGTGCTAGAGGTGGTCGACGAGGAAGGCACGAGATACCGGGATAGCCATGACATACTTCACACTTTTACCACTTTTTACAAACATTTGTACAAAACACAATGCACCTCTCCCCTAGATTTCACCCCTTTTTTCGCCGACATTACCCTGGGGTGGCTGGGGGACACGCAACGCAAATTCCAGGCCACACCATTCGAGGATGACGAGCTACGGGAGGCCATTATGCAGATGAGGTCAGGCAAAGCCCCGGGCTCTGACGGCCTACCCGTAGATTTTTATAAGTCATACATTGACCAATTACTCCCCATATTAAAAAAAAAGTCTTTCTTGAGGCCCACGAGTCGCAAATCCTTCCACCCCCGATGAGGAAAGCTCTTTTCACGTCACTGCTAAAACCGGGTAAACACACTGACCGCTGCGAATCCTATGGACCTTTGTCCTTACTGAACACTGATACCAAGATTCTTGCTAAATTGGTGGCTATTCGTCTATGCCTTCTATTAGACAAATTAGTTCTTCCTGATCAGGCCGGTTTTATTCTAGGCAGAGCGACGTCCCACAACCTCCGTACCCTGTTTTCCATCTTACAGACAGTTTATCCCAAGTTAGCCCTGGCTGCAGTTTTTTTAGATGCCTCCAAGTCTTTTGACTCGGTGGAATGGGACTACCTGTTCACCGTTCTGCAATGCATGGGACTCCCTATTGGATTCCTTTCCCGGATCCGACTGCTGTTCACGTCCCCCACAGCGAGAGTATTGATTAATGGACACACCTCACCATTCTTTTCCCTGTCCCATGATACACTCTTTCCCTGCTCCTCTTTGCCCTGGTATTGGAATCATTGGCAGCAAGGATTAGACAACACTACAGCCAAGTGGGTCTCGGTTGCCTACTACGCCCTGTCCTCATATTCCTCTACGCGGACGATGTTACCCTTTATATAAAAGACTCCCGTCAAAATTTAAACGCGCTCATGCCAGATTTTGTTAAATTTGGTGGTTATTCTGGTATTAATATAAATTAGTCTAAATCACAAATATTCGAGAGTATTGATTAATGGACACACCTCACCATTCTTTTCCCTGTCCCATGATACACTCTTTCCCTGCTCCTCTTTGCCCTGGTATTGGAATCATTGGCAGCAAGGATTAGACAACACTACAGCCAAGTGGGTCTCGGTTGCCTACTACGCCCTGTCCTCATATTCCTCTACGCGGACGATGTTACCCTTTATATAAAAGACTCCCGTCAAAATTTAAACGCGCTCATGCCAGATTTTGTTAAATTTGGTGGTTATTCTGGTATTAATATAAATTAGTCTAAATCACAAATATTCCCGCTGACTAGTGCCGCCATCCCCTTTGAGATGGACTACCCTATTGTATGGTGTGACCATGAGGTCAAATATCTGGGGATCAGGTTCATGGCAGATCGTGAAGAACTTATGCGTATCAACTACAGATGTGCCATGGAACATATCGCTGGTTGTATTACCCGCTGGATAGCGTTACCTCTGACCATGGCGGGACTAATATCTCTTATAAAAATGGTCGTATTGCCGAAATTTCTTTATTTATTCCTTAATATCCCTTATGTTCCCGGGCAGCATTTCTTTGGTACTCTACGGTCCAAATTGATTAGATTAGTATGGGTCAGTAAGCAACCTCATATCCAATGGGACACGCTGACACGACCATACAAGCAAGGAGGTTTGGACATTCCAAACTTTGGGTTACATTACATGAGCGCCCAGGCGCACTTCACTTACTACTGGTTCCACCCCCCCCCCGATATACCCCTCATGCCGCCACTGAACATTGGCTATCGGACCCAATCCCATTGGATGGAGTCATGCTTTCCAGAGTAGAACCCCGAGGAAGAGATCCTACTTCCATAGACTGCACAAACAATGCTTGGGCTTGCATCCTGGTATACACTGCAACACCCAGTGTTTATTCCCCTCTTCTCCCGCTGACTTACCACCCTGAGGTGGCGTTGTTGCAAGAAGGTATCTTTAAAAACATGCCACGCACACGAATTATTCATACTTGGGGTGACCTCTTCGTCAAGGGTAAATTTCTTCGTATTCTCCAACAGTTGTGTTATGATCCCCCACCTTCTACCATGGACACATTCTTATACACTCGCCTAAGACACAGGTTGCAGGCGTCCCACTCTACATTCCCCTCTGAGCCAGCCACTTTGACACCTCTTCATCGCGTACTTCAGACTGATTCCGCTTGTCACTTAGGGCTAGATGTAGGTAACTGGCATTTACCAATTCCTTAATAGCGATTATTACCGAATCGTTATTAAGGAATCGGTAAATGCAATGTAGGTAGGAATAGCTAAAATATTAGCGATTCCTTAACATTCCTTAATAACGAATCAGTAATACTGATTCGTTATTAAGGAATACTTGTCTTATGAGCAAAAGGTCTTGAATATTGATTGCTTTGCAGATCTCTCTGAGCTTTACTCGGTAGCCGCAGGGCAACCTTGAGTGCACAGTTGCGACTATCCCTAGGGATGAGCGCGTTTCTTTTGGGAACAACATAGGAGACACGCCCTTAAATTGGGAGACATTGACAACTGATACACACGTCCTCACACGCCGAAGCACCCAGACTGTCCTGTTTTCCCTTTTCACAATGCTCCCTTCGTGTGGGATGTCACCCACTGGCCAAGATGTACCAAGCCTGGCCTGCTGGACGTACCCTTATCAGTCTTCTAACACGTCCAGTTCCTCCTGATTTGACAGTTTATCGCCATGGGTGCCCCACCCTAGACGTTTGTTTTGCAGGACATGAGTGGAAGGATCTGTTATCCTAGCGTACTGTTGTTGTAGATGTGTACTCTGGCGCAGCTATGTCTAACATCCTTGTCATGTTATGCTTTTTCCCCCTTTATTTTTATTATCAAATATGGAAAACAGATGTAGTATGACAGGTTTCTTCTGTAATATTGATGTGTTATCTTTCTTTCATGTATTCTCATAAAAGAAATGCAATAAAAAATATTCAAAACATTTTTTTTTTCAATTAAGGAATACCTGGCCATTCATTCCAATGGGCCAGGAGGCCAATAGGAATCACTGGGAAGACATTCACTATTAGCGATTCGGTATTACCGAATCGTTAATAGCGGGAGGTATTTCAAGGGTGCCAGGGTGTCCAAAGGACACCCTGTTGCACCCCTGAAATGTGCATGTGTGCACATGTGGCGCACATACATGCCCTAAGGGCATGGATGTGTGCCACATGGCACATTTCAAAAAGCAAAAAAGTGCTTTTTGGAAGGAAATCGCTACTTGCCACCAACTTGAAGTTGGTAAATAGTGATTCCTTAAGGCTGAGGTTCACTGTTTTAAGTGCTACCTACATTGCATTTAAGGAATCGGTAATACCGATTCCTTAAATGCAAGTGCAATAAGGAATCGGTATTAAGGAATCGGTATTTACAGATTCCTTATTTACTGATTCCTTACCTACATTGCACATGGCTAAATACCGGTTAGTAACACTGAAATTTACCGAATTTCGGCGTTACCAATCGGTATTTAGACACCTACATCTAGCCCTTAGTGTCTATACTTTATCACTCATAATATGTGGATCACGACTACCCGCCTTGCACTTCCCGGGCTAAATGGGGGGCAGATCTGGGCGAGGAATTAACAGACGAACAATGGACCTACTGTTGTCAACAGACAGAAAGGGTCTCCTCGAATAGCAGGCTGCGCATCATTCATTATAGATTTCTCCAATGTAGTTATTATATCCCAGTGCAGCTACATAAGTATGGCCTACGTGAATCCCATAGCTGCGCTAGATGTGGGGCGGGTTAGGCAGATTTCCTACATCTTGCATGGACATGCCCTGGGGTGGTTGATTACTGGCAACAAGTTCTCGTGGCCCTGGACTCCATGACTTCGACATCTATTCCCAGATCCCCACTTACTGTGCTTCTAGGCTATACTGCCCATATCCCTGTCACGTACAGAAAATTTGTGTCCTTCTGCTTGGTTTTGTCAAAGCACCGTGTAGCCTGCAAATGGGGCCGTGGCCGTGCACCTAAATTTAAGGAGAGGCTAGGTGATATGATCCTTTGGCAAGAACAAATTTGTACATATGCTGAATTGCTCCCCTGCTCCTCACGACCCCGAGACATATGGGGGCCACTGCAGACATACCTGTTGGAACATCCTGCCGCTGCTGAGTCATAAGCCCACACACTTGCTATATATGGTCCGCTGTTGTGAAACCTGCGGTGCTACAATCACCTCTGTCTTGCTGCTTGTGCCGAAATGTACAGAATGCTACGCCATCATTAATCATAATACAGTCAATTGCTTGTACTGTAATTTGTTGCTTTTTGATATCTCTGCTTTTTGAACGACAAAGCCCTCCATTGATG